>NC_063162.1:148334114-149014075 GCF_023159225.1 Perognathus longimembris pacificus
TCATTGACCGTATAGTTGAATATGTAATGTGTATAATATATATATGTATGTATATATTATATATAACCTATATATAAAGGTATATGTAAATATACATACATACATATAAAGTACAGACAGGTACATCCATCTTTAGTAGATCATCAACACACATGAGCTCTTAATTATTGTCATTTTCTAAAATAAAAATCACAACCAGACTCTAACCTTGCTTCTGTTCCCAGTCTCTTGAAACTACCTTATCACATGGCTTCCTCTGACTTTATTCTCAGTTTATTTGCTTGCCAGCCTCCTTATTAGCTCCTTCTGCTCTATCATAATTTTTCCCATATTAGTAAGTGAATCCCTTAACTTCTTTTTCTCTAAAATCTTCAAAATAATCCTTATCTTATTTTCCCTGATACTTCTTATCCATAGCAATATTAAGTCGCTAGGATCCTATAACTGCCGAGGACACAGAGAGATCTCCACAGTGTGTGTGGTATGTTCCCTAGTGCTGGGAATGTATTGTTACACTAGCTGTATTTCCAGCAATTTACAACATATTGCTGGCAATATACAATGGTGGCAATGTTTACCTGTGTGATTGTGGAGACGTGGAAAGATCGGTTCTCAGCCATTTTCCTAACCCAGGAAGCCAAACTCAGCATTTGAAAAGCACGTGTGGATGAAAATGGAACTCAGAAATTTAGGATTGGGCACACACAGTATTTTTTGTTCCTTTCATGCCACAAAAATCTAAAAATACTCACTATGTGAACATATAACTATGGTAGGGAAAAGATTCTGAACTTTTTGAAGTGGAAAAAAAATCTGGATGGTATCACCATTCCTCTCTTGGACATGCTGGGTACCAGACAGTTGCTACTACCTACTTCCCTCCGGGTTTAATGGATCTAGGGGGGCTGCCGCAATATGCAATATACTAACATTAGAAAATAATTTGCAATGTGCATCCACAGTAATTGTCTTATGCCATCTAATTAAGGCTTACAAATTCTCTCCTATACATGCTCATAGTTACCATAGAAATTGTCAAAACATGAAATGAATTTTAAAAGATAAGTTTCTTTATAAATATCTCTCTATATATTTATGTGGGTATAATACACATATGTATATGTAGTGTATATATGTGTATATATATATACCTTTTTCAAACATTTTTCATACCTTTCTGAAGTACAACTTTAATGAAGTAAGCAAGTAACCTGATAAGCGAGTTAGGACAAACTTCTCTTCGGCTCAAACTCTTCCAACACCCAGAGCCTCCCTTCTGTCTTTGAGCTTAAGCCACATCCCCTTCTAGTGACTTCTAAGACTCTACTGGTCATACCCTACTCACATCTTTTCATTGCTGGTCTTGATTCCTCTCCTCCTCCCTCTCTTTCTTGCTGACTTCTTTGTTATATCTGAATTGTGTCAGAAATAGGAATGTTCCAAAATTAAAACATTTGCATTTGAAATTTCTTTCTAGAATAATCTGCCCAGATATTCACAGGGCTTTTATTTATCTTACTTATGCAAATGTCACCTTCCAGGTAAAGTCTCCCAAGGTTTCTGATGTATTAAAAAGGTAATCTTTATACCTACAACCTGCCATTCCCTTCCTTGATTTAGATTTTCCCCTTGCCACTATGAATTGCAAGCTAGCTAACTAGTTAAATAACTATATGTGCACATGTACCCATAGGTGCATTTGTGTATATGTTACTTCTCTGTATTTGTTTTCTCACTGGAATGCCAGAATGTAAGCTCTAAAAATGTATAATCCTTCTGTACTATCTACTGCTCCAATCCCTACCTGTCTGAAAGCAGCTACTCAGTAGTAGTGAATGGATGTCTTTGCAATGTAACAAAACAATGCAAAAGAGACATACACTGGGGTATGGTCCTGAAATGTGCAGAGTAGAATAAGAATTTAGGGTCCTCAAATGTGGAATGGATGGAATAAGAATTCAGGGCCAAGAAATCACTAAAACAAAACCGGAGCATCAGCCTTCACAGATGGATACATGGTTTTAAAGTTATTAACACTGTGTCATACGGAGACCATAAACTGCTGGCCCTTTTCTTGTCCCCCATGGCTTAAGTGAATGCCAGGGGCTTGGTTTGGATCTCCAGTGCCTTTCAAAGGCCTGGGTGTTGACGCCTTGGTCCCGTCCACACTAGTGGGCAGCAGTGGAGAGCAGATCAGTAGGGGTGAGGAAATCCATGGAAGGAAGCCAAGAGACACCAGTCAGCTCTTCTTGTCCCCATAGGCCCAAAGCAATGACACTAATTGATCATGGCCTGAGAGCTCCAAAGCTGTAAGCAAACAAACAAACAAACAAAAATAAACCTTTCCCCTGCATGAACTGAAGGTCTCGAGTATTTGTGACTGTAACACAAAGCTGACAAACACACTAGTAAAATAGTATTCTGTGCATATTGGCAAAAGTCTTATGACCTAACAAAGAAATGGTTAAGTTAAAATGCTGATCTAGCGTGAGTTATAAAAAGAAGGTTCTGTGTGCTGCTAGAAAACATGGCTCTAGGTACTAACTTGTGAAAGGAAAAGTCTAGGAAGCAGTGTCAGATATCTGAGAATCCTATGCCAGAGGCATAGTTTAATTAATAGATCTTTAATTATATGAAAGAAATCCAAGGGCTGGCATATAAATGGCAATCAGTTAGTTATTGGAGTTACCTCAGAAAGTGACAGAATCACTGTAATAGTTCGTCAGCTCCTGTGTGGTTTGGAAGGAGCTAAAGGAAAGCTCAGTAATTTTCCCATGAAATGCTCTCCCGTAGGGGGCGCCATAACCAATCAGATCACCGTGTCCCAGAAAAGCAAACCAGAGTTTTCCAAGAAAATTCCCAATGTAAGGATGCCAGTCACGAGGCAAGCACTCCTGATTTGGAAAAAATTATATTAAGTGAAGTGAGCCAGACCCAAAGAAACATGGACTCTATGGTCTCCCTTATTGGGTATAATTAGTACAGGTATAGGCAAGTCACAGCAGAGGATCCCAAGAACCCAATAGCTATACCCTTATGATCACATAAGGTGATGCTAAGTGAAATGAACTCCATGTTATGGAAACGATTGTTATATCACAGTTGTAACTACTTTCAACGTGCCATGTGTATCTGTAGCTTCTATTATTGATGATGTTCTTGTATCACCTTCCTGTGGTTGTACCTACACTATCTCTGTAATCTTATCTGAGTATATTGGAAACCATGTATACTGGTATTAGAACTAGGAAATTGAAAGGGAATACTGAAATTGAGAGACACAGGGTAAAAAAAGACAAACAACTACAAAAGCAATACTTGCAATACTGTTTGGAGTAAGTGAACTGAACACCTCAGGGGGGGAAAGGGAAAGGGGGAGGAGGGAGGTGGGTATGAGGGACAAGGTAACAAACAGTACAAGAAATGTATCCAATGCCTAACGTATGAAACTGTAACCTCTCTGTACATCAGTTTGATAATAAAAATTTGAAAAAAAAAAAAAAAAGGATGCCAGTCACACAGCCAGAGGAGTTTGGAGGGCAGAAGGAAATGTGAGACAGAGTTAAGAAGGTGCCGGTGCAAGGGCGATAGCTGTTCTGAGGAGGTGGCTTTGAACCAGTCTTTTACCACAGGGCATTTTTGAATCATAACATCTGAAACTATTCACCCAGGCTGTGAAAAGTCAGGACAGCTAATACCCTGGATCTTGGTGTCCAGCATTGTGGGGCACACCTGGAAGTCAACTAGCTGGCCCTGCCTGTTTCTCAGTCTTGGGGCCACGTGTGGCTAAGATGGCGGCGTCTAACAACAACACGCAGCTGCGACAAGTGTCTGGTTATAACCCGGAGGTGGTTCTTGTGGGTTGTGATGCCCCCGGCTCTTCCGCCCTTACACCCTCCCCTTCCTGCCGATCTTAGACCTGATTGGCTCCTGGGCCTTATATTATTGGCACGTACTTCCCCAATAAACGAGATCTTGCGCTGACTTGATCCCAGGCCATCTGATTGTCCTCTAGTGAGGCAGGGCTGGGTGGGAGTGGTCTGCCGACCCTTTCCTTTCTTGGCTCTTCTGGTTGGGGTGTGCCTTCCCCCATTTCTCCTTCAGGTCGGGGGAGTGCAGGGGGGCTAAAAAACCCCAAACACAGCATGAGAAGGAGTCAGTCAAGACTTGAACATAGTCAGTGTGGCTGAGGAAGCAGATTTGCATGGTAGGATACCATGGACAGTTGACACTTTTGGGTCCTCCTCGGCCATCTTCTAAATATAAATCCAAGTGTTCAATTTAAATCTCAGAAGAATTATGGGTAGCAGATAAAGGTATGTGTTGTGGCTCAGAGTCCTGGGTACAGGTGGGACCTTTTTGGTCTTTAGTATTAGCTTGGTTCTCCCAGATTGTGGAGAAGTCACAACCGTCGTTACTGGAGGGGAGCGCTCTGGCTTCCATGAGGTGATTTCTTTGGCTCTAGGGTAGTTATCCTCCTTTGGGGGTGATCTGTCCTGCAAGGCTTTGTGTTTCCGGCCTTGGTCATGAAGATGCTCTTGGTCAATCTTGTCTTCCTGGGAACCCACAGTGACAACAAAATGGAGGTGGAGATGTCAGGCAAAAACAGCTTCAGAATACTTTCAAGAGAGAAAACATGAGAAGAACAGCATGAGCTTTGGTATTTATTTGGTATTACTTATTGGGATTGCCTGTGAGCCAGCGATTCCCTCTCCTATGTGGGAAGTCTTAATTATAGCAATGTCTCTCAAAGCCATTGAGATCTCACTGTGTGTGGCTCCCTTCGCCCTTTCCCCATCTTTCATGCTAGCTTCTGCCCACCTGCCTCCCTACCCGCCTACCCGCCTGCCCACCTGCCTGCGTTCTGTGCGGGGTTCGTGAAGGTGACAGGGTGGTAGGCAGGCAAGGGCCCTGGTGACAATGCAGCCAGAGGCAATGGCAGCTTTGATCAGAGCAGCCACCGTGGGGTTGAGAGAATCAGTGCTCCGTGTCTGACCACAGTAGTCCTCCCTTTTTTTGCGGTTTTGCTTTCCACAAGCTTCAGTTATCAACAGATAACTGAGATCCAAAAGTGGACAATGGGAAGTTCTGCAAGGAAACAATTCCTATGTTTTCAATCACCTGCTGTTCTGAGTAGTGAGATGAAATCGTGGGCCCCGCTGTTCTGTCCTTCTGGGGGAGCAATCCTCATGTCCAGGGCACCCACATGTGTTGCCACACGCTGGTTGCTTACTGGCTGTAGTAGTATTGGAGCAGCTGTGCTCAAGGAACTCCTCTTTGGCTGAGCAGTAGACCCCGAGCACACAAATGGTGATTCCAGACATGTTTACTTAGTACTCTTCTTGTTCTGTTTGATTATTGTCATTGTTAACCTCTTTGCCTAATTTATAAATGAGCTTTCTCAAAACGATGCAGGAATAGGATACTAGACAGCATGCATCAGATGGGTTGTGCACCTTCAGTAGTTTTGGACATCCAGTCGGTTTTCAGAACCTCTGGATGAGGAGAACAGTAAAGCCATGGAACCTAGAAGAGACAAGAAACAGAAAACCCAGGGAACCTAGAAGAGATGAAATTCCCTGGCAGCTTGGGCAAGGAGGGCACAAACAGGAGAGGAGTTATCGATGTCTCCTAGATTTTTGTTCTGGGCATCTGGAAGAATGGAGTCCTTTACTGAAATGAAGGAGACAGTATTCAGAAAATGTCTAAAATTAAAACTCTCCTCTCTCTCTCTTTCTCTCTCTCTCTCTCTCTCTCTCTCTCTCTCTCTCTCTCTCTCACACACACACACACACACACACACACACACAGTCAAACATACATGCTTACTTCCTCCTATACTCTCCTCTTCTTTGACAACCTATCCGTTGGAAAACTACATTGGTCTGTAGAGTTGTGCTTGGCATTCATGGTATAGATTATCTCCTCTGAGTATCAGGTAACAGCCCCACCCTGTATTTCCTGGCAATCAGCAGTTAGGTCTCTGAGTGGCCAAAGCCATGCTTGATTTTTGGTAGCCCTACTTTACATGGACCATCAGCGGGTGGCTCCCAGCAGAGGCATTTGGACTCTACTTTCTCCTTGGTGTCAGTGGCATATGTTCATCATTACTTAGACCCCACTAACTTACAAGGTATGAACTGGTGAGAGGCTATTAGTCTTCTGTTAGCTAAAATATTTCTAAAAGGGGAATTCTTAACTACACTTGCAAGAAAAGCTCTACTAAATGTTTGATTACCTGCACTTACCAATATTAAAATTGAAAGTGTTACCCAATATCTTCCACATTTTTGTATTTGCAATGAGGTTTATTTTCTTTTCCTTTGCAAATAAATGGTTTATCTTAGTGTAACAGGATAAGGTGGAAATAGGGGGTATGGGAAAATATAGGAAAGTCATTCTCTTCTCCATGTAGGAAGTAGAAGGGAGCTCCAGATTTCCCCCTTTAAAAAAATGTATAAAGGGCTGGGGATATAGCCTAGTGGCAAGAGTGCCTGCCTCGGATACACGAGGCCCTAGGTTCGATTCCCCAGCACCACATATATAGAAAACGGCCAGAAGTGGCGCTGTGGCTCAAATGGCAGAGTGCTAGCCTTGAGCGGAAAGAAGCCAGGGACAGTGCTCAGGCCCTGAGTCCAAGGCCCAGGACTGGCCAAAAAAAAAAAAAAATGTATAAAAGTTTATGTAGCAAATGTGTGGATTAAACTTATGTGATGTGTTTCCAGCAATTGTTGGAAAATCTTACTGATGTCCACAACTGTCCCTTCTTTCTCATGAGGTTGTGGAACGATCAGCAATGACGCACATATCCCTGGCTCCTCGTGAGTCACATACTTCTCTAGGCCTGGAGTTGATCACTTGTTTAGGGATCCTAGCTTTCTTCTTATAGGAAATGGTGTTTGATAATGAATATTTAGTATTTGGCAGTAAACCTATTGAATCTTCATTAATGGATTAATTAATTTTTTTGCCCATCCTGGGGCTTGAACTCAGGGCTCGAGTACTGTCCCTGAGCTTCTTTTTGCTCAAGGCTAGCACTCTACCACTTGAGCCACAGTGTCACTTCTTGCTTTTATTATTTTTTTTCTGTACATGTGGTGCTGAGGAATTGAACCCGGGGCTTCAAGCATGCTAGGCAAGCACTCTGTCACTAAGCCACATTCCCAGCCATTGAGTCTTAATTTTATCTTATAACTTCTACATTTCTCACAACAAGGTAAGACCACTCTTGATGCATTCCACATTTATAGAGCATTTCAATACCAGATGCAGTGTCTCATTTTGCTTGAAAGGTTAGTGTGAGAAGAGTATTAGTGAACGGGGATGAAGATGCGCGTTCTGACTAGAACACACGGCAGGTAGGAAGCTCTCGGTGGCCTAGGGGACCCCAGTCCACTGAGGAAGAAGCAGCCACTATTTTAGCAGAAGCTGACTGGTGGCTTACGAGGTCTAGATGAAGTCATAACATCATGGGCCTCACCTTTAATACCAAGACACCAGCCAGATACACAAGCTCATTTTTTTTTTGTTTATTCCGAGAGGTATCTTTCATTTATTTTTCATTAAGTACCGCCTCTCTACTTTGTTCTTATACGCAAATCACAAGCCTGAGGAAACAGGAATGCTCTGAAGCTTGTTCTCCTGAACTCTTCTATGTCAGTGCAGTGAGAATAGCCGGTGAGCGCACAGCGCATCTGCAGAAGTGTTTGCATACTAATGGGCCACTGTCCTGCTCGTTTTTCTCCCCACAGAGGACAAAGTGTGGACCATCGTGTCTCACGACTTGCAGATGCAGACGACAGTGGTGGGCTACAACCCAGAAAAGTACTCAGTGACACAGCTCCTGTACAGTGCCTCCATGGACCAGATTGGGGCTATCACCAGCAGCGCTGAATACTGCGAACAGTACGTCTCCTACTTCTGCAAGATGTCCAGGTTGTTGAACACACCAGGTAGGCTGAGCATGCAATGTTACTTTTAATTACGATCACAGCTGGTGTTTGGAATTGCCTAAACAATCCAATAGGTGGAGTTTATTATCTTGCAGTCTAGTCTTTAATGTGCAGACAGCTGTAAATAAGTAAGGTATAATCGCTTGGCTGGTGTTCTGGAAAACAAAGTAAAGAATATGTGGTTGTTTTTGTTGTGTATGTTGTTGTTTTGTTTTGTTTTGTTTTTTAAAGAAACTCCGTTATTTTAATTTCATAGGAGTTTCAAGTTCATGTGCCTGTATGTGTATGTGAATGTGTCTCCTCCTTTATGACCAGTAGCTGCTCTGGGTAGTTTGTCAGAGCTCCTTGAGACCTTGCGAGTCATCCCCTTTGAGTTCTGCAGGTAGGTACCTTTAATGTGAAGACGAAAGAGTTCTGAAGGCTTCTGCCAGTAAACAGCCTACAGAACACTGATGGAATTTAGACGCCTTTGTTGTCTAAAGTCACTTAATAGTATCTGTTTTATTGAAGAAGTCTAGCCTGAATTTTCTTCATGATATCCTACTTTTAGTAATGCTTGTGTGTGTGTGTGTGTGTGTGTGTGGTGTGTGTATGGTTTTGCACATGCATATGTGTGCACATGACTCTCTTGGGGCATAGAGTATATAGAATGATATACTAGTAATTACTTTACCACAAGAAAGCCCCATGTGTTCTGGAAGTCTTGGATTTTATATCCAATATGTGATCAGAAAACTATGTACCCTGTTCTACAACAGCACATATGATAAATAACCATGAGTTATGACTCAAGGGCGTATGATTGTGATTTGCACTCTTGATATTTTTAGATATGTGGCTTGGGAAGAGTTAAATAAACTCTTAATTTATCTTAACTGATAAATAAAAATGTGCATGTTTATGTGTCACTTGTTTGGACCACGTAGACTTCATGAGATGGATACATGCTGATTAGTATATGCCTCGCTTGCCTTTCTATGGAGAGAATACTTAAAGTCCTCTCAGCAATTTCTATGCTGCACAGTTATCAATGGCTATGATATCCATGTTGTAACATGGTCTCCAATAGTTAAGACTCCGTTTCTTGTGTCTTTCTTATTTATTTATTTATTTATTTATTTACTTATTTACTTATTTATCTACCTATCTATCTATTTATTTAGGCAAACTGCAATCCGAATGCCTGCTTTAGGAGGACTGTGGGAATTTAATGTGGTAATACATTATGCCCTTATAGAGCTTGACACATTTAAGGACACAAGTAGTAAATGAGATATTGATTTTTAAAAAAAATAAGCCATGTTGAAAGGGACACTGTGTGATGCTTGGTCCATGGGCTTTCTAATGGCCACACCAGTGGTTGGGAGTGGCTTACTGTGGGAAGTGAGACACAAAATAGTATATAATACCATGAGGTCGTGAGTGATTCTCACCCTCAAAGCCCTGTGCTCTATTTACAATGAGTCCTATGAACTCTAAGAAAAGAAAGCTTGTAAAACTTGGAATGTGTTGGTTGAGAAAATTAGAGGTTGTCTTATTTGGAGGAAGAGATGACTGTGGTTAGCAGCTTGAGGTAATGTGTCATGAAAGACGCAGAAGGGCAGTTCCAGGCTGGTGTCAGATAATGAGAAATTATGTGGAAGGCAGGATAGATAACGGAAATGAGCCTTTGGGTCCTGGTGAGAAGTCCCAGGTTGGAGCGGGTGAGACCGCGTAGGCTGGGAAGCATCTCAGCACTCTTCTGGGAGCCCAGGCCTCATCCTGAGGCCAGTGCTTCTCACACTGTAACACTTTAGTGACTAGTCTATCAGGATTAAGAAGACATCAGTGGCTGGGCCCCGTGCTCAGGATTTGGGTTAGGATTGTGAGTCTGAGGAAGACTCTGAATTGTGTTTCCCCACATTCCTGTGCTGGAACCCAAATCCTAAAAGTGACTGTATTTTAAGAAGTCACGAGTAAAGCAACGATGGGAAGGTGCTCATTGCCAATCGCCTGGGTGGCTTTAAAAGAACAGAATGAAAATTCTGTCTCTGACCTCTGAAGACACTGAACATCATGGGTCCATTTGCAAGTCGGGAAGAGAACTCTCACCAGAAACAAAATCCCTAACACCTCAATCTCAGTCCTTCCTCTTCCAGAACTGTAAGGAAATAAATTCCTATAGCTCGGTTTCCCAGGCTGTGGAATTGTGTTTGGCAGGCTTGAGTGGGTACACGCTACGGATTTCCAAAGGCTGATGATCTTATTGGACTGGAAAGCAGCTCTTTGAGGTCCAGTATGATAGACTTCTCAAGGCAGAACCTCGGAAGATCCCCACAGTCTAGCAGGTGCTTCTATTGGCCCTCACTTCTCACGGATTTTTCAGCAGTTCCTGTCCCCGGGCTTACAGGAGTCAGGCCTGTTCCGTTAGGAAGATCCATTCATGAGTTTATGTTTTTCATCTGCTAGTCTTCCTCTGTTTCGTGACTGAGTGCTCTTACTGAGGCTCTGGTCACAAATAGCAGTTCAGTTTGTCTCCAGAGCTGGGGTGCGGGAGTAGTGAGGAGAACTTCCTGACCCTACCACCCAAGACATCTTGGTATCTTCAGCTTTGTTTTTCTCCTTCCATTAGCTTCTAAAGTAAATGTCTATGGATTGCCTTTTACTCTATGACTCAACTTATAACTTATAGGAGAAACAGCTTTGGAAGCATTATGTTAGCTACATTTTCTAGTACTGGGTCAACACACTCCTCTTCAAACTCCAGGAGCCCTTTCCAGGGTTGAACTGCTAGACTAAGATCCACAGGAATTCACTTATTCATTTTAGTCTTTTCAGTAAATGCATTGCTTCCTTTGCGTTTCTAGAAAATCAGGGAGTGCACTTCCAGGCATCTATTGATTATGGTTATGCTTACATGATACTTTGAAAGCAAGTTTATCCTATGCTTTTTGCATGTGTTGGACAAAGTTCATGGATCAACTCTTTCTCTCCTATAGCATCTGTTCTTATTAACTATGCTTTGAATGACACGAATGCTCAATAGCTTTAAACGTCGCCTTCTCCACCCTCAGGCGATTCATTTGTAAGCAGGACTGAGCATGCCAGGTTTCAGATTCCTTTGTCAACATTCTGATTCCATGGTCTTCAACAAGGCTTGGATAGGACACTCATGGGGCCAGAAATAGTTGCTTTCAATGAAGGTCCATGGTTAATTTTGCCATAATGGATCAATACGGTTCATGTCATGGGGAGGGAGGGGGTGGGGGTTCCTCCTCTGTTGGAATCTTATGGAAAGAGATTAAGAAAAGTATCAGGGCTTGCCTGACTCACTAAAATAAATAAAAGGATACTGTAATTACCCACTTCTGCAAATATACGTAAGTTTGGTAGCATTCTTAATCCCCTTGACAGAACATTATTCACATATTATAAAGTGAATTCCAGCCCGCCCTTTGGAACAGTAGTTTCTGTCTTGCGGCTCACTGATGGGAAGAAAAGTGACACAGGGGAAATGAATGGGCATGCAGTTCCTTGCATAGTGATGTACCAGTCAGAATAAGAGAGAAGACAATTTCATAAAAACCCTTCATTTGTTGTTGTAAGGAGCTAATGTTGGCTGTAATTGGATTTTTCCTCCTTCGTGGTAGCATTTGATTTTAAATATCCATTTAGTCATTCTTAACTAAGACTGAATTATATTGGAACTTCTGTAGAAGTACTTGTGACATCTGTTGGAACACGAAGTGTATTCATTATTGTCATTGAGTTGAAATGAATATCAAATGAGGCTGTAATAGCTATGCATTTAAAATGTTATTCTTTATTTTAAGAGCCTTTCCCTCCATTGTTCACCAGAGGCATTATAGTTCCTTAGATACTTATGCTAAAGTGTTGATATGCCTAGGGAGCAGATATATCTTTATTTTGATAAATATTTGTTTGTACCATGTCATTAGCTACCAAATATACAATTTATTATTGTTTCTTGCAACTTTTACCAAGAGTGTAATATATGACTTGTGATATATCTCTATTGTTACCGCAAAATTTAAAGATTGAATTGACTTCCAAGTAGTGATTTTGACACTCTTTGTAGTTATCATTCTCACAGTATTACCATTAATGATTATTAATTGACTTTATAAAAGGTACCGAAATAAGTTACTTCGTTCCACATGAACGCAGCTGTTTAGAATAAAGCTACAGCAATAGAGGAATGACCAAATTACTCTTACTCAAAGAAAATTATTTGTGGTATGTGAAGGCATGTCAACATGTTTAAATTGATATCCTCAGAATCTCAAATGTAATATAACTTGTTCTATGAAGGGCAAGAGTATAAAAAATAAAGTCTGCTTCTGAAATAAGTGCCTTACAGAACTTGAATCTGATAAATTAAATACTGAGAGAAAGCTGCAATGCATCCCACTTCGGTAGTCTGTCAACCATCCAATATTTTAGATGATGTGATTTTCCTTCCTATTTGGAAAGAAAAATATTAGCCTACTTTTAAAGTTCTTGTTCAGATAGCTTGAGATACTTATTTTATTTATATATTAATTTTACAAATCATATATGCTTTCCAATTAAGAATTTTTGTCGGAAGTATTTATTCCCTACATTTGTAAAGGCATGTTTAATCACAGAAATTTCAAGTTGCTGTGTTTCCTGTCTTTCTCATGATATTTAGTGCTGTTTTGTTGGCTCCCAGGGTCTCATTTCTTTTAATTTCTCTATGTAGTCTAGTTTTCATAAGTCATACTTTTATTGCTTTCTTTTGCTGAAAGAAGCCATATAAATTATCTATCCTTTTGGGTAGTTTACTATTAGATTTTTATCTATTGAAAAAGAGTTATGTTCACAATTTTTGCCTGTGAAGTAAGCTGTGTAAAATTTAATATACTTTGAGGATTCTAAACTGTTATTTAGTGGCAGCCGAAGGGAAGAAAACATGAGTTTGGTGTGGTAACCTATAGCCTACTTTAGGCAAAAATTTCTAAATTTTGGTGCACTTACCAAGGAAGTGACTTTCACAAGTTTGTGCTTTGTGTTTTAAACATCCCTGATATTTGACTCTTGAGACAGCATATATAAAATATCACTTGATCTTGGGGCTGGGAATATGGCCTAGTGGTAGAGTGCTTGCCTCACATACATGAAGCCCTGGGTTCAATTCCTCAGCATCACATATGTAGAAAAAGCCAAAAGTGGCACTGTGGATCAAGTGGTAGAATACTAGCCTTGAGCAAAAAGAAGCCAGGGACATTGCTTGGGCCTTAAGTTCAAGCCCCAGGACTGGCTATATATGTGTGTGTGTGTGTGTGTGTGTGTGTGTGTGTGTGTGTACATATATAATTTATTAAAATTATATAATTTATTAAAATTATATATGTAATTTATTAAAAATAAAATTTATTGTGACTAATCAGAATATTAATCAAGACATTAATCAGCTATCTAATGAATTACAGGGTCCAATTTGTTGTATTAAGATGAAATAATATAAGCAAATGAGACAAAAAAGGCCAATACTAATAACTAGAGAATACAATTAGAAAGATTGTAGGTTAGAAATATCCACAGGTTCACTAATTCTGCAATCGAGATGGAGTGACACAGAGCTCACTGTGGAGGAAGCAGGAGATGTCAGAGTAGCTGCAGAAGAGAAGTGGAAGGTGAGGAGGAAAGGAAAGGAGCCTGGACAGCAAGTGGAAGGTGAGGAGGATAGGTAAGGAGCCTGGACAGCAATCTGGATCCTCATGGATTTCAAAGTGAGGATTTAGCCTGAAGGGAAAGGGAGATGACTTCAAGTTGTACTTTCTGGCTGTTGCATGGAGTGGAGGAAGATAGGAGTATGAAGAGAATGGTCAGCACAATGTCCACCAGTGTTCATGAGCCTGGGTTTGTCCATGGGACTATGGGACTCTGAACACCATAGTCTCTAGGACGCGCTATGTATTTCTCTTAAGAATGTGTTTAACCCATTTGTTTGTCATGATTTTGTTTTATTGCTGTTGTTTGTTTTTCTGGTACAGGCTCTAAAATTCAGGCTAAATATATTGTCATCTATATAGTTGGAAAAGTAGCACTTCGTAATAGTACCAAATTAAGTTCTGATATGAATGAAAGGAATCATTGTTATGATCACTTACTGTTTACCTGAATTTGTACATATTGGCTTACCTCAAAGCACTCTGAAAACCTGAGTCATATATCAGTATTTTCCATGTTGCGTCTGAAGACACAAAACTTCAAAAGAGTTCATTAAGTCACTTGAAAAAAAATACCAGCTAAGTTTCCAAATCCAACACAAAATCCAGATTTATGTTCCTGTGGATCACTCAAAGATTTCAGGTACCAGTGGCTCATGCCTGCAATCCTATCTGAGCTACTCAGGAGGCAGAGATTTGAGGATCATGATTCAAAGCCAGACTGGGCAGCAAACTCCATACGACTCTTTTATCCAAATAACTAACAAAAAGCCAAAAATGGAGTGGTGTTCAAGTGGTAATGCACCAAACTTTGAGCAAGAAGTCCAAATGACAGTGAAAGGCTTTGAGTTCAAACTCCAAGACAGGCACAATTTAAAAAAAAAAAGAAAGAAAGAGGGAAAGGGAGGAGGATAAAAGGAGGTTTGGAAGAAGGAAAGAAAGGAGAGCAAAGGAGGGAAAGGTAGACTGAGGGAAGGAGAGAGGGAACAAAGGAAAGAAGAGAGGGAAGGAGGGAGGGAGGGATGGAGGGAGAAAAGAAAGAAATAATGTTACCAAATAAGGTGATTCATTGAAAACATTTTAATTTCTTCTACACTACAGTATTAATATGTGCTTTATCATACTAAAATGTAGGCTATAAAATTTTGTTAATAACAGGCAAAGGAAACATTTATAAGAGCTGCAACAGATTCTTCTGAACTCCTATTTGCCTTCCCATATTCTGCATTTGGCCCTGACAAGTATGCTAAAGTAGATATAGTAAAATAGATATGCTAAAATAGATAAAATATATGCTAAAATAGATGGCAACTTGTTTGGAACCATATAGAAAAATGTTTCCTTTGAAAGAAATAAAAACCCACCTCTCTTCTGTAGATCACTTGACCTCCACGCTTTTCCGATCAAATTATTTCAACTAGAACTTGCAAATTGCAGATGGATGAAACTGGAAAAGGTAGCATAGGTTACCCCTTTCTTTTCAGAGATAACATATGGGAGCCAAGTGTTGGTACTTTCTTTTCTGTTTTGATCTTTTCCAAAGAAAATTCTCAGAACTGAGACCAACACAAATGACAATGGCAATGCCACATTGTTGCCCTATTAATATGGGATTGGTCGATTTCTTAGAGATCCTGTCATAACAAAATGGAGATCTTATCAGAACAAAGTGCAGAGATTGCCTGGTGCACCAAGTAGGGACCGAACCTTAGGACCAGGTGACAAGATGGTGACACAGACATGAAATCCAGTCATCAGAGAGAGAGAGAGAGAGTAAGAGAGAGCCAATGCAAGATACTCATATACATATGTACAGAGAGAGAGAGAGAGAGGGAACATGCGAGAGGGTTACAGAGAGAGATAGACAAAACAAAAAGATATTCTTCTGCTTAGGGATGGAAATTGATTCATGTCAAGATAATGAAGTCCCTTCACTGAGTTCAGTCTTGTATGTGGGAGCCACTAACAGATAACAATGCATATGTTACATTTTTTTTCTTACAGTTGTAATCTGCTAGTGGCTCAAATGTTAAGCACAGTTCATCTTTCCTCTTAGAGGATAATATTGAAGCCTATTCTAGAAAACAAACATGTTCTGTTTTGTTTCTGTTTCAACACATCAAATGGGAAGATAATCACAGCAGCAAAATAAAGAGGATTGAAATGACCAAGTCTTCCAACAGAAGCTTAAAACCTAATCAGGGACAGACAAAGGTCTCAGTGCTACTCACTTTGCTTGAAGAGAACTGATAAAAGAATTGATAAGGATCTCAGGTAAAGACAGGAAATGTCAGTGAAGGAGAGCCAATCAGAGCAGGAAAGATGCATTTCCTAAATGACCCTCATTGCATACAGACCACAAAGATTTTATTCGTGACTTGAGTTTGGGAAGAACTGGATCTATATTATATAAACAAGCAAAAAATGGGAAAATGTACAGGGTTTAAAATACACATCTGCCTTTGGAATTTTTTTTATTAATAATCTAGGTATTAGCAGGTTTAAAATTTCATTGACACCTATAGTGTAGCTACTAGGTTCTCTGTGGTACCAATGTCATTCTTCCTTTTATCCTAAGGCATCTTCCTATACTTCCAGTCTGAGAAGTCGATGCAAATTTAGTATGAGACCCACCTTCAATATCTATCTCCATCCGTACCACCATATCTAAATCTGTGTTACTCCTCTTTGTGCCTGAGAACATAATCTTAAGAGAAGGAAGAGGTAGTTTGGCTAGGGACTTCAGGCTTCCTGAAGCCCATTGTCACTGGGCTCGGGGCAAGACCAAACATTATGATGGGGAAGGCCAGGTGGAGTTGAGCTGCCAAGTTGTTCAGCTCATGGAAGGTAAGAAGCAAAAAGATTGATGGGCAGACTGACAAATGGACACAAGAGGAAGCTTAACTTTATAATAAGGCTCCTATCCCTCAAACCCATGGTATGAATGGATCCATGGTATGAAGGATAGAACTGTGATATGAAGCTGTCAATAGATTAAGCCATTGAAGAGAGTGAAGTCCTAATGGTATAATCCCCCGTAAAGACCTTGCCACTGGAAAATGATAAGAGACAAAGTCTTTGTTTAATACAGGGTTTCTTTGAGGGGAAAGTTTACATTCACAAAAGAACAGAATCTACATCTCTATCTGTGTGTGAATATATGTTATGTGTATGTGTGTGTGTAGATTGGTAGATAGACAGGCAGACAGAGAGATACATACACACACACACAGAGGGTGTTTGTGTGAATGGGGACATATGAAATCATCTGCTAGAACACTTGTGAGTGTACTGCATGTGTTTCGGTGGGGGGGGGGGGACATAATATAATGTATCCACAGTGCTTTACACTGGTAATCACCACACATGCAACACCTCCATGACACCAGATATCATCATGCAATCAGGATTCTTCTGCAAAAACCTGTCCCTGACTTGGGTCCTGATGGGTTTTCGTACCTCTGTGGAGCAGACTTCTCAAAAATCATCAAAGTCATCGAGCTTATTAAAGTAACCACAAATGAAAGTACTTACATGCCCTCAATGTTTGCTTTTTCTACTTATAAACAACATTTAAGTCATGCTAAAAATAAGAAAAAGATGATAATAAGATACTAAATTGTAAATTGAGATTTAATGTGACACTGAAGAAGAAGAACCTTTTAAATTAAAATGCAGCATAATATGACATAGATCAAACCAGAGTAGTTTACAAAGAGCAGAATTTTACAAAGGGAAGGGATTAGATTTCACTGATAGGTAAAGGCTTAAGATAATAGAGACCAAAATGTAAGTAAAAATGATGTGAGATAATATTATAGAAATATATAATCAGTGGTTTGGAGTACAGCTTTGTCTATTAGCTTAGCTTATTGCTATTACATTGTTTTGAGTCTCACCTCAAGCTAGAATCATACCACTCAACTTAGATGTATAAAATATGTGTAGGCATGATTCAGGGAGTTTTTGAGGGAAAAAAACATGAATAACATGAGAAAAATTATAATTGGGGTTATATATCTAAGAGAAAGGTCTATCAAAAAGAAGTCCTGGAGAAAATAAAAGTAATGTTGAACTCCCTTGGAAATTCCATTTATGATGAGAAAGTAGATTTTAAAAAAACAAAGACATTGGGCTTCACTTATATTAGAAAGGATTTATTAGAGATTTTATTTTTCTGTAGCAACTTGTTAGGAATGTGTGGATGAAATGTTTGCCAACGCATGCAGTTTAGAAGTTTCCAGAAGGAAAAGAAACTTGGTTTACAGCATCAGGATCTAGTAAGTGAAATTACAACATGTGTAGAAACCTCAGACGCTGTCTGTCAAGATAGTTGACTTTACTGTAATGAGTTTCCTGCAGTTTAAAGTCAGACTCCTTCGGTAAATCAGCACATTCTTATTTGATCTCAAATATAATCTAGGTCTGTGAGGTTGAAAGCCATAATCAAAATGCCACT
Source organism: Perognathus longimembris pacificus (assembly GCF_023159225.1). Taxonomy (NCBI): domain Eukaryota; kingdom Metazoa; phylum Chordata; class Mammalia; order Rodentia; family Heteromyidae; genus Perognathus; species Perognathus longimembris. The sequence goes on from NC_063162.1 coordinate 148,352,219, forward strand.
CAATTAATTCAAAATAAGAACAGTAACTCCTATGGCTTCACTGGCACATTCTGTGTGGGCAAATTTCCTGAGAAACAATATAAGAAACCCAGGTGCCAATACATGAATCTCAAATGAAAATAAACATGTAGCTGGTGCCAGTGGCTCACGCCTGTAATCCTATCTACTCAGAAGCCTGAGATCTGAGGATCATGATTTGAAGCGAGCCAGGGCAGAAAAGGCCATGAGATGCTTACCATTACAAAAACAAGAAATGAAGCTGTGACTCGAGTGGTAGACCACTATTAGCCTTGAGCACAAAAACTCAAGGGACAGTGCTCAGCTCCTAGTTCAAGCCCCAGAAACAGCAAAATATGTGAATGAATTAATTAATATGAATGGAACATGCAATGCTAAGGAGACTGGACATTTAGTATTGTCTACCCAATCAAATCTCTCCCTGTAGTACTACTGTGTGAGAGATGAATTAGAATCTTGTTCTGGTCCTTCCATTAAGTTTTGGAACTTGAGTGTGATCTGCAGAGCTCAACTCCGATAGGGTTGTGAGAGATGGTTTCTAAAATATTTTTCCCAATCTTATATTTTTTTTTTTGCCAGTCCTGGGGCTTAGACTGAGGGACAGAGCACTGTCCCTGGCTTCTTTTTGTTCAAGGCTAGCACTCTACCACTTGAGCCACAGCTCCACTTCTGGCTTTTTCTGTTTATGTGGTGCTGAGGAATCGAACCCAGGGCTTCATTTATGCCAGGCGAGCACCCTACCAGGAGGCCCCGTTCCCAGACCCCAATCTTACATTTCTGTATCCCCAAAAATGTAAGGCTTGGAAAGAATTGACTTTCCTTTCCAAAGAAAATGAACAACAACAAAAAAAAAACAAATAAAAAGAAAATGTGTGTAGACGCAGAAGATACAGCTAATATAAAACTAAATCTTTTCTCCTTTCTTAGAGAAAGAGAAAAAGAATAACAACTCTTGAAATGTTTGCATTCTGGCCAGGAGACTTGAATTTTGGTGCCCCTGAGATTCAAATGGGACATTCAGATATACTACTTCATTCTTTTGGTAGCAGTTATTGGACATTTTGATTACTTGTTCATGTTAGAGCTTCCAATTTGAAATTGACTGTGAAGATGAGGAAACACTGGCTCAGCAAAATAAGTCTTCTGATATGTTAAACCATTTACTCCTTGGAAGCTTTCTGTGATCATAAAGACTGCCATGATGTGGGAAACCATTGAGGTGAAAAAGCTTTATTATCTATCTGTGTATTGTTGTCAAAAGCAATATCAGATGCAAGCCATGTGTTCATTGCATGAGCCTCTGTGGGAGAGCCATCATGTAATAATACAAAGAAAGATAAGACAGAAAAAAAAAGCAAGTGGACTAGAGAATCATACAATTAATTCACAACTCGATAGGTTAATTTCTTTAAGATCCACGGTAGCCTTGTCCTTGAGGAGGAGCAGAGAGAAGAGAGTGCATTTCACTTTAAACAACTCCAGCACGAAACTACCAAGATGTTGCCTAATGAGGCGCTGCAGCAGGAAAAGATCCTGCAAAGCTACATTTGCATAATGCCTTTCTCTTTCCTAGGAGATTGCTCTGAAAATTACAAAGAAACTGAAATGAGGTGGAAAACAAAATAACAAAACACAAACATGTTCTTGGTGTTTGCAAATATTAAAAATAATTTCCTATCCTCTGATTCATTAGCTTTCTTTGGAGCCTACCTGGGTGTGCTAAGCACGCACAATGATGCTTAAGGAAATTAATAGAGTGGGGGATTCGTCTTCCTTACTAACTCTTCCACATGTATAAAAAGCAATACTCACGTTCACGAACTTTGCAACGCAGTGGTGGTGTGAGCTGTGTCATTGCTGCTCAGGACTGGGAGAATTCCTATAAACAGCTCTGATTTATACTTTAACCATAATGGTACACAAAGCTAGCCCACAACAAGGTGTTCCAAAGAGCTAGCTAGGTCTTTCAATCTACTCATTTCGTACCTTTTGTGTTTTTGCTGTTGTGCCTTGTCTTCTTTTACCTGTGGTTTTTGAGTTGTTCCCTGCCCCCCCGCCCCCCCCCCCACCCCCCCCACTAACTGCACTTACTTAAGGAGCAAAAGATATTTAGCATTCTCAGTTGTAGATCACTCTGATAGCTCAGGGTCCAAAGATCTTTCCCTCTTCAGTATGCCTTTCAAAATCCCACAGAAGTCCAGTGCTTAGACTGTCTTCTTTTAAAGCTCTCTGTGTACAAGTAGGAAACACTCTATGCCAGACATGTTGGATTTATTGTTTAATTAAATGTTACCACAAAGAGGTTTCAGTCACTATATCTGTCACCTTGTATGTGTTATTTTGAATTTAAAACCCTTCATGTCCCATTGTGAAACTGTTCATCCATCCATTCATTCATCTTCTAAAATGCTGGTTGTTGGCCATCTATTCTTTTGTTTTGGTAGCAGTCCTGGGGCTTGAACTCCAGACCTGGGTGCTATCCCTGAGCTTATTTTGCTCAAGGCTAGCAGTGTTCTACCACTTGAGCCACCACTCCATTACTGGCTTCTTTTGGGGGGATAGTTTACTGAATGTTATTAGAGTTTCATGGATTTTCCTGCCCTGCCTGGCTTCTAACCGCAGTCCTCAGATCTCAACCACTTGAGTAGCTACGATTACAGGTGTGAGCCACTGGCACAAAGTCTGGCCATTGACTCTAAAGATACTGAGCTGATTCAGGTGGGAAGTTGAATAAACTAGACGGAAGTAGACCCTTAAGGCAATGATCTCCTATAAACAAATGTCTAAACAGATTTTTCTTATAGAAAAGTAGACGGTGGGGGAACTGGTAAACCTCTGGAATTACCATTCTATCTGACATTTTCCCTAAAATACACAGCATTGAGCCTGGGGATAGAACTCAGTGGTAAAGGGCTTGCCTAGCATATACAAGGCTCTGGGTTTGATCTCACACTGGAAATACACAACACACACACACACACACACACACACACACACACACACATTATTCCAGGCTTAAATCTAGACTCATGTATCCAAGTCTTCTGCCCTGATTGAGGTTCTTAAAAGCCCGTTTCCCTATAACACACCCATCTACCTTGATACTTTCCTGTTCTCTTCCCTCCACTCCCCTCCCTGCCTTGCCATGGCTTTCATGCTTAATGACTTGGGCTAGAAAATATGAACATTCTCATTGCACAGGTATTGTAATTTTTGTTAGAATATAGTGCTGTTTTCTTTTAGAGACTCCTCTTTCCTAAAACTCTTAAGTGTTAGTTATCCATGGGATCGTAGTTTTTACTTCTAGAAACAGTGTGTTGGCTGATGAAATGGTTGATCCAGTTCCACAAAGCTTAGCTCTCCACTCCGAGCTGTGGTCCATGCCGTGGCTCATGCTGTGGTGATAGCTGCGTGTTAACAGTGGGGTTTGGCTCCCAGTGCCTTGTTCCTGACATTCTAGGTTCGCCTCTTCCCGCTGGAAGCAAGCACTGTCTGGTCTGCTGGCCAGCACCATGACACCACAATACCTCCTGAGTCTGACTTGCAGCTCAGCCACCAAAGCTTTTGGATTTCCACCCATTACCAATAAAATGACTACACACTCCCTCCTTACCTACCAGATATCCTAAACTCTCAGGAGTTGTACCTTGCTTTGTCTTTGTGTTTTTAGAAGTGTCTAAGAAAGACCAATTAGTCCTTTAAAAAAATTGATACCAATTTTCCATTCATTTCTTTTTCTTTTTATTTGGATTTTCCATATTCTTTAATGAATTGCAAATATAGTAACAGAAAAGAATTCCCCCCAAATTGTACAATTTCTATAAGTCAGGAAAGGCAAAAAGAAGACACTAAATTACATTGTTTCAATGCAAATAGAACACACATATCACACCCATTTCTTAAAATGCCAACTGGTATGTGGCATTATACACAACTGTATACACAACTAGTCACACATATACACAGCTGGTCTTCCAGTCTGACTTCCTATCAATGCAACATCACACCATTTGCCTAATGAGTGCCCTCCCTTCCTCCCGGATCCATGGCCCTCTGCAAAGCCTGTTTCTGAGTCCTGAATCTCTATCATAGCGGGTACAATAACATCCCAGTGTTTGGGGGAGCCCTTTAGGCCACCAATGGGATGCACAGTTCTCACATCTGTCCCAAATCAAAGCGCCGTTAAGCGATGCACCACAGCTCTTGGCAAGAGTTAGTGGAGGAAGTAAAATTAAGGTGTCATGGTTAGACAGGAAACTCTGATAAAACTTCTTGGGAAATGAAGCTAAGTACAATATAATTATCTAACTTATAATTAGACCAGAGCATCAGGCCTACCATCCCTAAAGGCTTTTTTTTCCTCTCTCTCTCTTTTTCTTTGCAAAGAGACAAGTAATAGCATCAAGCAGCAGATGGTGTTCTTGTATGGGAGCAAGTAAGTAATGAACACTTCTTACCTGAAGAGTAACCTGTTCCATATCTGGTTATAGGAATTACTCCTATTGATGCTGACATGATAGCTTAATAGTTCATTATTCCTACATCTTCCATTCCCTTGGGCTAGGGTAATTATTACATTAAAAAAAGAGTTTTAAAAGATCTTGGTAGCATCTGTGAAAGCCAACTATTGGCCTCTGTCTTTGGATCACCTAAACAGCATTAGAAATCAATACAGCCCAGAAATATTAACAGATCCAATTGACTTGAGCAAGATTTCAACAACTTTGGTTACCTTTTTGTTTCTTAAAGATTCTCATACATTTTTAGTATGCAGAACAGAGAACATTAAAAGGTGATTTGTGCCCCGTAGGGTGTTCTGGCTTCCATGGAGTTTACATGTGCTTCTATAAGTGGCTGAGTTATTGTAACTTTACAAGGAAACAAAAATCTAAATTAAGTCATCACGACTCAGGGGATAGACTGGGAGGAGAGTATGGCACAATCCAAAGAAGGGCTCAAGACTAAAGATTACAGAAAAGATAAGATCTAGAATGCCACTTCCTTCAGGTTCCTTAATAGACATGTTAGTAGCTAAAAGCCACATAGGCAAAAATTGGCTGCCCGTAGGAAATGGGTTTTCATTATGTCACCCTGAAGAGGTAGTAAGCATCCTGGGATAAACAAGTTCCACGCTGTTTGCAATTGACATTCCAACATGGTTCACCACACGTGTGTTTTTTTTATTTTTAATGGATGTAATGATTATGCAAATTCATGATGCTCTGTTCGCTGTGTTGTGTGATTATCAAATCAGAATAATTAGCATATCCATCATCATAAACATTTATCATTTCTTTGTGGTAAAATATTCAAAATTACCTCTTCTAGTTATTTTGAAAAATACAGTCCACATTGCAAACTGTTTTCACATTAGTGTGCAGAACACTGCCCAAACTTATTCCTCCTGCCTAATTCTAACTTTGCACCCATTGGCTAACCTCCTCCAAATCTCCTTTCCCTCTACGCTTCCCAACTTCTGCCAAACAACAAACATTCTGCTCTCAACTTCTGTAAGATTAACTATTTAAATCAATAAACCTACATGCAGTAAGATCAGGCGGTGGTTGTCTCCCCGTGTCAAACTGACTTCATTTAGTTCGTCTTCCTGGTACATAGATCTTGTCCAAAGCAAAAAAGAGTTTATCATTTTTGGCTGAATAGTATTCCATTTTCCATCTACCCTCTCTTGACACTTCAGCTTATTCATTTTTGTGGATAAAGATGAGCATGATCATGGGCAGCATGATCATTCCTTTGTGTAGATTTGTGATACTCAAGATGACCTTGTTGGGTTGAGGCTGGTCTTGAACTCACAATCATCTTGCCTTTACCACTTGAATGTTGACATTATAGGCATGCATCACTATTCCTGGAATATGATATTTTGATACTAAAGTATATAGTACATAAAATGTATATGATTATAGTAGTTCAGTAAATTAGCTATATCTACTACCTCAATATTAGCAAATAAAACCTTTTATTTTTTTAAAGTGTGGCAATATTCATCTTTTTACTTTTTCTTCCATTCTACAAATCACTCTTTGTACCACTATTACAAAATATCTACTGAATATTTCTGACTAACGTACTATAGTGTGCATCTACTCTGCATAAATAACTTCACTGAGTTCTTTCTATGGAGAAGAAAAACTACAAGAAGTTCTCTGTGCAGCAAAACATGTTTTTATCACTGAGACATTAACTGTGTATTAAATTAATATATAAACATTCTGTTTTATTAAGGAAGTAGAAATGCATAGCAGTGAAATAATTCGAAACCAGTTTTATACAATCATGTAAATATGTATGCAAATATATACAAGATATATAAATATATACAAAATATACATGTGTATGCATTCGCATATATATATATATAAATGTAAAATGTTAGATGTTGTAAACATGATTTCCTGTAATTACATCTTTAATGGTAACAAGCAAACTATCATAAAGCGTATACATGGATCAGAAGATATCCACTAGTAACCAGTTGGGTGAGATATTTATTTGTGGAATACAGAGGGAATTACGAAGTGCTTCAAGCCTTAGAATGTGGCTGCTTTTCTGCTTTGGGGGAGTCAAGGGCGTGAGCTGCATGAGAATAGGGATGTTTCCTGGTCACCAGGGAATTGCTAGCACCAAGAGCTCTTCCCTCATCATCATCACACAAGATGCACCTTGGTGGAACGACTGAAGGACAGGGGACAAAACACCATCAGTGGCCTGGATTTGGCATAGGACTATCCCCTAAGCAATGAATTGACTGAGAAGCAGTTGTCATTTAGGGCGTTCGTTTTGTAGGGCTGACTTGATGCTTATACGCAGGTACCTTAAGGCATTGTCGGGGCTGGGGCTGGTGGGTCGGTGCTGAGGCCTCTCTTCTTGGATTAGAGGGGCTGTTTTCCCAAACTGGGTCTTCTTTCTGGGTGGATGAGCATCCAAATTTCTTCACCCTTATCAGACTCAAGTTCTATTTCATTTGGGTCCAGCCCAATGATTTCACTTTAACCTAATTACCTATTGGAAAGTCTTGTCTCCAAGACACAGTCACAGGCCAGGCTACTACTATTTAAGTCTCCAATGTATGGATTTGACAGGGGGATGTGTGACCCAGCTTTCAGTATTTCAAAGTGTATGAAATGATAGCATTTAAAATGTTTCATGGGAAACAAGAGGTGTTTTTGTTGTTATCTTGGTTTTTTTCTCTCGGTCATTATTTTTTGTTTCTGTGCCTTTTATCTTGCATATAAGTTTTTCTGTTTGGGGGAAGGTAAGGGGGAACACAGAAATGATGGGACAAGGGGTGAACAAATGCAGCAGTGATACTCACTAGACACTATGTGAAAAGGAAAATTATACTAAGTGAAGTGAGCCAGACCCAAAGAAACATGGATTCTATGGTCTCCCTCATAGAGAATAATTAGCACAGGTTTAGGCTAGTCACAGCAGAGGATCACAAGAGCCCAACAGCTATACCCTTATGAACACATAAGATGATGCTAAGTGAAATGAACTCCATGTTATGGAAACAATTGTTATATCACTGTTGTAATTACTTTCAACAAGCGATGTGAAACCATAGCTTCTGTTATTGATGATCCTCTTGTATCCCCCTTCCTGTGGTTGTACCTTCACTATCTCTGTATCTTAGCTGAGTACATTGGAAACCGTGTACACAGGTATTAGAACTAGGAAACAGTAAGGGAATACCAAATCGAGAGACACAGGATAAAAATGACAAACGATTACAAAAGCAATACTTGCAAAACTGTTTAGTGTAAATCTACTGAACAACTCATGGGGGGAAAGGGAAAGCGGGAGGGGGGAGGGGGGAATGAGGGAGGAGGTAACAAACAGTACTAGAAATGTATCCAATGCCTAACGTATGCAACTGTAACCGCTCTGTATATCAGTTTGACAATAAAAATTATTTTTAAAAACTGAATAAAAAATAAAAATAAATGAACTATCCAGGTTGTGGGGCGGTGGGGGCGGGCAGGAGGGAAAAACTGCTAGAAAATGAGGGAAGAGATGACATTGTTCAAAAAGAAATGTACTCATTTCCTGGCTTACGTAACTGTAACCCCTCTGGACATCACCTTTACAAAATAAAATAAAATGAAACATTTAATGTAAAAACAGGTACTTTTCACATTTCTTTTTTGTTTTTATTATAAAGGTGATGTACAGGGGGTTATAGTTACAGAAGGTCAGGTAATGAGCACATTTCTTTTTGGACAATGTTACTCCTTCCCTCACTCTCTCCCAAGTTTTTCCCTCCAATTTCTTTCCCATTTGTGATGGTATTAAACGTAATTATGCTCAGGGTTTTTTTTTTTTCTAACAAAAGTATCCAGGGACGGAGGGTGCTGTGTCTCACGCCTGTAATCCTAGCTACTCAGGAGGCTGAGATCTGAAGACCTCAGTTTGAAATCATCACAGGCAGAATAGTCCATGAGATTCATATCCCCAATTGGCCAGCTAAAAGCTAGAAGTAGAGAGAGAGACCTCAAGGGGTAGGGCACCATCCTTGCGTGAAAAAGCTAAGTGAAATGTAAGGCCCTGATTTCAAACCTCAGTACCCTCCCCCTCCCTCCGAAGTATCCATTTACTAAAAAAGAATAAAAAATACTATGACTTCTACATTGTTGGAGATTTTTATTCATATCATTACTAGTTCAATTTTCAGGATTACCATTAAAAATTGTTATTTTTCAAGTGAGAATGACCACGTCAGAGCATTCAATTTCTGTTCAATGCATTTCTGGCCAAAGACAAGTACTAAATGATTTTAGAGTATGTATTATCATAGAGAGAAGGTTGTACATGAATATTTACATTAATGATAGGATCATGTGAGCTTGGGTTTTTCTTTAGGGTTTCCTGTTGTTGTTTGGAGGCTTGAGCCTAAAAGATAAATAAGTGTTCTCTCTCAGTCCCAAATAACACATCACCTGTGCCTGTAGCTGCTTTGGGTATGCAAACCCTTTTATAATGGACAATATCCTTGTCTGTCTCCAGTTCCTATTGTTTGTATTGTGGCTTTCTTTGAATCCTTTTGGTATTTTCTGTCACAATTAAGAGTTATCTTCCAAATGTAGCTTAGTCTTTATCTCCTTCAAGATAAGGATGTATTATCGCTGGGACCCAGAGTGAATCATTCTGAGATTTTCTTATTATTTCTCCCTACCATTACAGCATGACTCCTGCTGTTGTTCTATTTCTGTGAAGTCTCCTTGGATCTCTGCTGCTAATAGAAATGGCTTCCCATCACACTTAAAATAAAACCCCAAATCCTTATCTTGGCTTTACAGGGTCTTCTGTGCTCTGCCCTCTAATACTTATCTCTAGCCTCTCCTAGCTCTTTTCTGGGTCCTTCCTCGCTAGAAGCAACAAAACAAAAGTTCAAATCTCATTCTACCTGGATGGACATAAACCCCAAACTCTTAATCAATACATTCGGTATCTCTGTACGTTACTCCTCTTTCTGCGACACAGTATAATAATGCCACGTGGCCTCCAGCTTTCTTTCTTGTCCCCAATCTCAAATCATCTTTTTGAAGTCACATTTATCCTAATCTATCTGTAACTGTACATAAGAAGATCAGAGATACAAATGTGATTGCTTTTTGCAAAGTAGATACATTCCCAGCTGGTACTTTATCACTTGAGTCACACCTCCAGTCTAGTATTCTGCTAATTAATTGGAGATAGAGTTCCGTGGACTTTTCTGCTCGGTTAGCTTCTAACTAGGATCCTCCATGTCTTAGCTTCCCAGGTAGTCAGAATGACAAGCTGAAGCCACTCACTGGTGACTGGCTTGATTTCCCTTTGCGTTCCTGAGTTCTGAGGTCAATTCCGATAAAGCTGAGACTCTGGATCCTTGTTCTGAATGTCTTGGATGTTCTCCCTTTACCTGCGATGCATGCTCATGTGGAATCCACTGACACGGAGACTAGAGAGGGTCAGATGCGGCCTGAAGTAACCCTGGAGCAGCCATGGCTCTCAGAACAACAGTCCTGGAGGACTCGTTAAGAGACCCATTTTCTTTTTTCATTTTCCTTGGATGTTACTAGAGTTTGAACTCAGGGCTTTCTGCTGAGTAGGTAAGCGCTCTACTATGGAGCCATACTTCTAGCTCCCCTGCCCCCTTTCAGTTTTGCATTGATTATTCCCAGCATCCCGCTTTGTGCCTGAGTACAGTACACACGTCTGGGCCACGATCAGCCTATTTCAGGCTTCCTATCATAACTGGTATGTCGAGTGAGTGCTACCCAGCTACTTCCACTGAGTTGGAGTGTCATGGGCTTCTCTTTCAGGACTGGCAGAACCACTCTCCTGACCTCAGCCTCCCACATACCTTGGGGGTGATAGGTTCATGCCACTGGTGCTACCCTATTGTTTGAGACGGGGTCTCACACGTTGGCCCGGGGTCGGCCTCCCACCACAGTCTTCCCCTTGCCATCCTCCTAAGTGGTTTAGGATTACAGGCAGAGCCACCAAAACCCCGACGGAGCTCTGGCTTCCAAGTGTATCTCGTGAGAAACTGGTGTCCAATAATGTACATCGAGAAGGCAGTTACTTGACCAAAATGACTGGCTCGTTTTCTTTAGCCTCTCTAAGGTGCCCTTTGAGTTTCCTAAAAGTGGGAGACAGGGTAGGATGTTTCCCTAGAAAAGGTATTTGCAGGAATTTTTTGAGAGTAGTGTGCCTCGAATTTATGCTAGTATTTACTGCGATGTGTTAGTAAATGTAAGGGCAGAGATTTCCTTTCAAATCCTCTGTCCACAAGGTTTATGCCCTCTAGGCATTAATTGTCTCCCCTGGCAGTGATCAATATCTGATGAGAAGGACAGGCCAATTCACTCGGGATGTCCCATAAGTGAACAAGACAGTGTGTGTTTATACCACATCCACTTACAGGACCCATGTTCAACCTTTACCTCTTTTTTTTTTTGTCTTGAACATTATGAAGATGCTAGCAAAAAGACCATATGTTGCTCCATAATAAGGAAAGCCATCAGAGTACCTTTGCTTCCTGTTTGAAGAGTACTCATTACAACAATCAGATGTTAGCTAGGCAGGCTCTGATCTGAGCACTCAAAAAAGATGTAAATAAAGTACTTTAAAATACTAGAATGAAATGACTGAAGAGAATTATTAGCATTATGATGGATTATCTTCCTATACAAAGTGTTGCAGTGACAATGAAATATAAATTTTTCCTTGAAGAAACTATTGTGTTATAGGGACTTCTAGTTCAAAACTACATACCAGATCCCAGAATATTCAATGATCACAAATGATCCATTTATTCATATACAAATAGCACACGAATATGATGTTGAACTTCCTAAACCCCAATTGTTTAAACAGAATTAGATAACAAAGACTATAATGTACTGGCAATGGCATTTGTAACCAATCATCATACACATGTTATACAGTCTTTAGCTTTGTTTCTAAGGAAATGCACAGCATTCAGAAAGCATTGCTTCCGAAAACCTGGAGAGAATCTTCAGTAATCATCAAGCAAGGATTTAACATAGCTAGTTGCTTCATGATAAAGAGATTCGGGGAACTAGCCCTTTATTCCTCTAGATATGTATCTGTGTCTAGATATTTCTAGACATGTCATGTTTCTAGAAACTTGTGACACTTCAAAACATTACCTTCCTGCTTTCAGGATGATGCTATTCCAATTAGCTTTCATGTTTTTACAGTGGTTCTTGCCTTTATACAACATAGCACCCTGTGTAAAGATTCACAACACCCTTCTGGTTTGGGCTGAATTTTTCCTTGTTTTGATCTTACATAATGTTGCTGCTTCCATTCCAAAAAGCCTCAAAGTCTCGATATGGTTGCAGCTAGATTCAAGGCTACCTCCAATCAAGTTTGCTCTGAATCCACAAAATCAGAGGCATTTTTTTCACTTCAGCCATGGATTCTGTAGCTACTCTTCTGAAAATGGGCAACATTCATCACTGGAGACAACTCTTTCTTTTCTTACATCACATGAACACAAAATAGGAAGAAGATTTCTATTCTAGACCTTGATTCAGTGGATCCAGTTCTACCACACACTTGCCAGGAACCAGCAATGTTATCAAATGAAGCCAAAGTCTTCACACTTTCTTTCATGTTGTAAGTTGTCTTTTATAAGAGGAAGTTGTGTGTTTGGGGGCTACGAGATGGGGGGTAATTACCACACGATTGCTTCTCATTTGTGTTCTGAGCTCTGTGTTGTGACACACATTATCTTCTGTAACCCATGCAGCACATTTTTCAACCAGTAAAAACTGGGGCTCAAAGAGGTGAAGTAATTATCCATGGAGAGGGCCAATCAGCAGTTTGTATTAAGTTGGAATGCATCTAAAGCTCATCTTCTTTCCACTGTAGTGTGAAGCCTCCTAGCTAAACAAGAATAAAAGAAGAATCTCATTATTCTCCTACCCCATTGAGAGTCAGCTTTTCTCTGGTCTTCCTTCCTTAAGCAGTCTGCTTTACTAAGCTCCAGTTGAACCCAAATTAAATGTTCTGCTGCTAACGTTGATGATTTCAGCCCTAGGATGACACTAGCCAGAGAACAAGGGGGAAGTATGACCAAGCTGAGAGAGACAGACAGACAGCTAGGGAGAGAGACAGACAGGGAGAGAGAGAGAGAGAGAGAGAGAGAGAGAGAGAGAGAGATGGAGAAATAGACCTATTTCAATAGAGATAAATGTGTTGAGACCATATCTAGCAACATCTGAATGCCAAATATGAAAGACATTGCAGTTTCACCTCTCCATAGAGAGCATTTTTTAGTTGTTTTGTTTAAGAGAAAATTGCAGCTTAAGATTTACAAACCACGTCATTTGCAAACTGCTATTACCATAGTTTTTGCCTCTGAAAACATTTAAAGCTGCAGGCAATAAGACGTGATATTAGAGTTTTTCCTTATAAAGAAAGCTCTCATTCTCTTTAAAAAGAAGTGGGCAGTCTAACAATACAATATTATTTATAGAAGGTTATTCTTATAAATAGAACTTCAATACAGCTTGCTGAGTTTTGTATATTAGAAAGCAGAATCATTAAGAAAGCATATTTTGTACTTGTTTAAGTACAGTAGAGATCAAGTACTTTATCTTCATCTTGATAAGATATGAAGAAATTTACATAGGTAGTTGGAGTTTGGTCATGAAATTATTTCTTATCACAATGGAAACTGTGGATTGTGGTTCATTTTTATCCCCAAGTAAGGTGAGCTTAGCTTCTCTGTGTTAGATTTGAAATTCTCTTGTTGATAGTTGGCAGAGTTCATGGTAGCATTTACGTTGTGTTTGTGTAAAATACTCACGATCAGCCTGTTTCTTCCCTATTTTTCCTATCTGTTGTTTTCTTAGTATTTATTAGATTTCTAAGACTGCCACAATAAATGATCAAACTTGTTGTTTTAAAACATGTATTAGGGTTGAGGGCATGGATCAAATGACAAAGCATTTTCATAGCAAGCACAGAGCCTTGAGTTCAAATTCCAGTAACTCCAAAAAAGAAACAAAAAAAAATTATTTTCTCACAGTCCCAGAAGCCAGAACCTCAATTCCTAGATGTTTGCAGTGTCAGATCCTGGGGGGTACCAAGCATACCCATGTTCCTCCAGTCTTCCCTTCTGACTTCACAAGGCTTTGCCCTCTGTATCTTCCTGGGTCTCATGTATCCTTTGTATTATAAAGATACCAGAATTGGGATTTAAGGTCCAACCCAAATCCAAGATAGTTTAATTTTGAGTTCCTTACTTTAATTTTATGTGCAAACTTAATTTCCAAATAAGCTACTGGGGCAAATTGGTCAGGTTTCTTCAGAGAAACTCACACAGTAGAATATCTCTAGATCTCCTACCTGGGCCACTGGTGAAGGGCCTGATCCAGTTTCAACAGCCTGAGCCCCTGAGGCTCTGATCTCTAAGAGCAGGAAAACCCCTCTGAGGTTTGTTTTTGGTTTGTTTGTTTGGTGTGTGTGTGCGCTGGTCCTGGGGCTTGAACTCAGGGCCTGGACACTATCCCTGAATGTCTTTGGCTCAAAGCTCGTGCTCTACCACTTGAGCCACAGCTCTGCTTCTGGTTTTTTCTGAGTAGCTTGTTAGAGTCTCATGGACTTTGCTGATTAGGCCAGCTTCTAACTGTGACCCTTAGATTTCAGCTTCCTAAGTAGCCTAGGATTATAGGTGTGAGCCACCAGGCTTGGCCCCCATCAGAATTTTATTCACCAACAGTGAATAAAATAATATGAACTAGTCCTAAACCTTGATATTTCATAGACAAACCTTCCCATGTTACTCCATGACCCCTCTCTTAACCTCATTAAAACTCTCTTCTCCAGGATGCCACACAGCTCTGCGTCTTTCCTAAAGCCAGACCACATTCTTTTTTTTTTTCAGTCCTGGGACTCCAACTCAGAGCCTGAGCACTGTCCCTGGTTTCTTTCTGCTCAAGGTTAGCACTCTACCTCTTGACACAGCGCCACTTCTGCCTTTTTCTATATATGTAGTGCTGAAGAATCGAACCCAGGGCTTTATATATACTAGGCCGCATTCCCAGCCCCAGACCACATTTTTATTTGGCTCTGAAAATGTTCTAAAGATGTATCTTCTCCAGATACCTTCGAAGACTGGTCTCTTAAAATGTTAACAATGCTACAGTTGTTCTACATAGACTTGAATTTTCCTCCTCCTTGAAGTTCCTCTTTGCCATTGATTTCCTCAGTAGTGCTACCCAATGCTGGAGTTATAAGTTGATTCTTTGCTGTGTTAATAGTATATCTTCAAAACACCTCAGCCCTGTAGATTGTATCTTCAGTGACTGCAGAATGCGGATTTCTAACTAGGAGAGAAAGGTCTGCCCACTTTCCTCAGGGGAGGGTCCATAACCAGGCAAGCAGAGACAGGGGAATCATTTGCCTGCAGACACTTGGGTTAAAATTATTCTCCCTCCGTTCTCATACCCATATTATAATTTGCATTTTAATTTTAATGTCTTCAGAACCATGAAAGCCTATTTAGGTAAGTGTGCTAATTAGATCTTTGTAAACAACCATATGTTATTTTGGTTTATAAGATTTAAAGAGCAATTAAAAGCACATATATTTTGCTACTTGGAAGTGAGGATGGGGAAATGATTCAATCTGCACAGCCAAAGTGAATCCGAAGAAATGGCTGAATGAGAGGTGTGCTTAATGAACTTATGGAAGAAATAACAGAAGTTGGAACTTTTCGGCGGGAAACCGTAAGGGCAAGCAATGCTCCACACGGATCCCTGACATAATTATATTGAAGTGCTTGGAAATTACTTTTCAAATCGCTTTTCAACTGGTATGCCGCCCGCCCTTGGAGGAATTTTCCAAAGAAGTGTGTGGTGTGTGTGTGTTTTTAATGAGAGCATGTCAGTCCTTCTCTGGTGACTTATCCATTTTGATCAGTTTTGCCGTGAAGAGCAGGGTGAGGCATGAGGTTGGTAACTGGAGGTGACATCTTACAGGGCGATCCATTATCTGAAAGATGTAGGGGAAGAGCTCTCTGAAAAACATAATTAAGGAAACAAATGTTTTCAGAAATATAATAAAGATCTTTTATGGTTTTTGGTTCAGGAACATCCATTTCTCAACATCCATGAAGGAAACATTCTGCCAACCATCTAAATAACACTTGTATTTTGATTTTTTTTCCCTAGTTTGCTTTCCCCACAGAGAAACTAACAAATTATAAGTAGAGAGTAAGAAGAAAAGGTAGCAAAGGTTTGTTTAGAAGTTCTTTCCTTAAGGTTACCACTGAGAAATCAATTGAAGATGTAGATTAAAACTGGATTCTGATTTTTTCTTTTCAAAAGCAGTGTTTTCCGTATACACACCATGTTAGAAAAGCATATTTATTTTCTCACCAATAAAGATGAACATATTGGTAAGCATCTGTATGTTTGCCTCTTGGCTTTGTCTTTGGCATCTTAATCTTGATTGAGGTCTAAGGAAAGAACAACCCAACCCTCTTTTGTTTTGTCCTCCTATGCACTCCCACTTGGACTCTGTTCAGCAGTTGGAAGAATCTCATTGCTTCAACAAAGGTCCTCAGGCCTCACGTTGAAATGCTATCATTCATTGTAGGCTTCCTTTAACTGATGTTTCCTGGCCAAGTTCATAGTCTTCTCTATAGAGAACTCATTGAAATTGAAGATAAAATCCAGAAGGCAAACAAGACCTGAGTTCAGTTAATTTACAAGGAAATAGAAAAGATACTTTTGTGGTTGTGCAAGCTCAAGGTAGTCAGCTCTCGATGTCTTGTCTCTTTTTTCAATTCTACTTACTCATTAAAGATCCTAAATTGCATCTCTCCCCCTCTCCCTGAAGCCTGTGCCTTCACTCAATCCCCATGCAGTTTCTGCATGTACTTTTCAACCCACCAGCAATGGGCAATATGCAGCCAGTACACAGAAGTACACACAGCAGTACAAATTCACAGCATCTGTGAAACAGCTTTGTAAAGGAATGTGGGGGGAAGTGTGGATAATATGCATTTATAGAGAGGAAACTTCCCCATCACCAACGCCACAGGCCAAACATTTCTGCACTCAACTCTTGCAATTCTTTTAAAGAATAGGAGCTACTTTGCATGCCCATATCATGACCACAGTGCTACAAAAGGGGATGCAATCAGAATGAGAATATCTCTTGTATCTTTTGCTCTTGATGGTGGTAGTAGTTTGAAACAAATGATGAAGATTTAAAACATCCCAACCCACAAACACACTTGTGATCCTAACTTGACCTGAGACGTTTGTGACTTGTGTTGAAGGGTAACACTTTCTAATATTTGTAGAATAGGAAACTATGTACAAAAAATCATCTTCCCTTAGTTTGTGATGATATATATACATATTAATATGTTGATATTTTATTATAACAATGTGATTACTTTCGAGCATAGGAATATTATGATTTTTAAATATATTAATAAGTTAATATATTATGTCATAATGATGTGATTATTTTCAGTCATAGTAATAAGTGAATCTAACATTTTATTGCCCCAGTTAATTATTTCATTTTATGTGTGGTGGGCATCACTAAATCCTAAATCTATGAAGACTCTCTTCATAGTGTCTAATGTAGGAATTTTAAACTGCTCCTGTGACTGATTTATGTTTCTCTTCTTTTGGAAACACAGGGAATGTGGGAACTAATATACAGTGTATCATGAATGCATTTCTTTACAGAGATCTTAGGAAAATGGAATGCATAATACCACATAGTAGTTGCTATGTTGATACTTGTACAGGGGAAGAGGTTTAAACTACAGATGAGGGAAAAAAATCTTTATTATATTAAGGTGAAATTGTTAGGCATGCAGTTTTGGGGGGGGGCTAGTCCTGGACCTTAAACTCTGGACCTGGGCACTGTTCCTAAACTCCTTTTGCTCAAAGCTAGCACTCTACCACTTGAGCTACATTCAGCACCACTTCCAGCTTTCTCTGTGATTAATTGGAGATAAGAGTCTAACAGACTTTTCTGCCTGGGCTGATTTCAAACCTCAATCCTCAAAAATCCAAGTAGCTAGGATAACAGGTGTGAACCACTGGTGCCTGGCTTAAGCATGCAATTTACATAATAATCATAACTGCTTTTAATACCAAAGCTACTATTTCTGACTGTACTTGGGCACAGATATTTTTTGTGAACAATTTGTGCTTTCTTTATATCAAGATACGTTTGGAATAGAATAGAAGGTGTGTGTGTGTGTGTGTGTGTGTGTGTGTGTGTGTGTGCATACGCGAGCTGGGCACTGACTCTCTGAGCTTTTTATAACTCAAGGCTGGCACTCTGTCACTTGAGCTACAGCTCCTTTTTGGCTTTTCGGTGGTTAATTGGAGATAAGAATCTCATGAAATTTCCTGCCCAGGCTGACTTCAACCTACAATCCTGAGATCTCAGCCGCCTGAGTAGCTAAGATTATGGTGTGAGCCACCAGAACCCAGCCTGAGATTTTTTTTAATGTTACATTAAAAATCTAGATATATGTCACACACACACACACACACACAATAACATCATGACATGTGAGCAGCAACATCTAAAATATTCAACTAGCATTATATGTCATGAGCACTATTAAAAACAGACTCTGCAATGCCTAACGTATGAAACTGTAACCTCTCTGTATATCAGTTTGAAAATAAAAATAAATAAATAAATAAATAAATAAATAAATAAATAAATGAACTCTGGCCTAATTGCCAATGCAATATCTTAGAGCCTCCAGCTGTTTTATTTTGTTTTGCTTTTGGATGTGGAGATTAAGGACAATTGCTACAGTGTGTACTAGAATGATTTGTGAGACTTAAATAAGAAATGTTTGGCTGTTTCACTGTTAGGGCCATACCATAATAGTTACAATATCTAGTTATCAGCTACAGACCATGCAAATCCAAGCAGGTAGACATCTAAGGAAACCATTAATTATCCAAATGTTGTTGCCGTTGGCCACTGAGACTCCTATGCATCTATGTTTCTTTCCTTCACTCTTTGTGCATGATTTATTATTTACTATAAGATCTAATATCAAACAGTGAGTATAATAAATAATAAGGAATAACAGAACAGATAGAGAAAAATTGGTAACACAAAATCAGGTTAGAAATATTCTTGTGCTCAGCTGGTGTAGTATGAATTTTTCCCACCTGAAATGATGTTGAAATTTGGTTGTCATTGTGGCATTGTTGTTAGGTGAGGCCTTTAAGCTATGGAAGGGCCACAAGGGCTTTGCCATCATGAATAGGACATGGGTCTCTATGCCTCTTGCGCTTCTTTGACTGTCTGCCTTCTGTCTGCCTCCTTGATCTTGGTCTTTCCATGCTCCGTAAATGTGAGGAAATGAATTGCTCAGCTCCAGATGAGTTGGCACAGCCACACACAGTGAACTAGGATATAACTTCAATGTATTAAGACAAATAGACATTATCATAAGGCTAGAGGATTATTAACACACAGCTTATAGATATAACTGATATATTAAATATATACAGATAAAATGTTCAACAGAATTGTCAATTCTTGTTTATAGTGTTTTGCAAAGCCCTTTCCTGTACCATAGAAGAAAGTTCAAGTTTTCACACTTAAGATCAGAAATTAGAGGTCATATTCTTCACTCTATTTGTTTCTTCTTGTTTTATTTATAGTTGATTTTTTAAAAATCAAATCGATGTCCATTTCAAAATGCTCAGGATGTAAGAAGTCTTCAGTATCTCAACTGATTAGAACTTCCTGATATAACTCAAAAGTGACCTCTCTACTTAAATGAGCTGCTCTTCTGAGAAACAGTGAAGAGAATCTCAGTAGTGGATCCCAGCCACATCTAGGTTTTGCTGTGTAAAGACCCTAAATTTGAATTCCGGAAACCTTGGAGGCTAGAAATCCTTCACCCACTTCCCCCACGCCAAATGGGGTTGCTAAGATGAAAATTTCTATCCTCCTTCCAAGTTCCATTTTTGAACTCTCCAGAGCATTGATTGTCTCCATTTTATCTCCCATATTTTATGCATCATGTCTGACATGGAGAAGTGACTCAATGAAAGTTCTCTGAACTGATTATAATTTGCTTCATAAAAGTTATCACCAGGGTCATTGGGAAGCTCTATGTTTAGTCTTTTGAGGAAACTCCATACTGCTTTCCAGAGTGACTGAACAAGTTTACACTCCCACCCACAGTGTAGAAGGGTTCCCTTTTGGCCACATCCACACCACCATCTGTTGTTATTAGATATCTTGATAACAGCCATTCTAACAGGGGTCAGGTGGAATCTCAATGTTGTTTTGATTTGCAGTTCTTTTATGACCAGCCATGATTAGCAATTCTTCACGTGTCTACTGACCATTCTTATTTCCTGTTCAGAGAAGTCTCTCTTTAAGCCTTTAGGCCACTTATTAATCAGGCAGTTGTTTCTTTGAGGATTTGACGTAAAATAGAGCTCCCCTGTGACCCAGCAACCTCACTTTTGGGCATTTACCCAAAGGATCACAAACATGACCATACTAAAGCTACCAGCACAACCATGTTCATTGCAGTATTATTGACCATGGCTAAAATATGGAACCAACCCTGATTCCCCTCAGTAGATGAATGGATCAAGAAAATGTGGTATATATATGTAATGGATTCTATGCTTCCATCAGAAAGAATTACATTACCCCATTCATAAGGAAATGGAAAGGCTTGGAAAAAACACCATATTAAATGAAGTGAGCCAGACACAAAGAAACATAGATTCCATAGTTTCACTCATTGATAATAATTAGTATATGTCTAGGATAGTCCTAGCAGAAGATCACAATAGTTCAATAGTTATGTACATATGATCATATAAGATAAAGCCAAAGGAAATGAAGTCCAAGTTATGGAAACGAGGTTTTACATTGTTGTTGTTATTTTTAATGTACTATGTGAAATTATTTCTTCTTGTTCTTTTGTTTTTCTTCCCTATGGTTTAGCTCCTATTGTCACTGTATTTGATTTTGGTACCCTGGGTATTGTAAATATGTTTACCTGAATTAGGGAAGGGAAGGAAAACATCAAAATGTTGAGACAAAGGATAAAGGGTCAACCAATGCCACAGTGATACTCACAAGACAGTATGTTGGAAAGTAACTCTACAACTCTGGGGGGAAAGGATTGACAGAGAAGGAAGGTAGGAGAAAAACGAGGGAGGGGTAACACGTTTAACAAGAAATGTACCCACTACTTTACATATGTAACTGTAGCTTCTATATACATCACCTTGACAATAGAATTAAATTTAAAAAATAAAGTTATCACCTGCCTTTCTTTTTTTAATTTTTGCTATTTTCTTTTTTAAAATTTTTGTTGTCAAGGTGATATGCAGAAAGGTTACAGTTACATATATAAGGTAGTGAGTACATTTCTTGTCAAACATGTTACCCCCTCCCTCATTTTTCTCCCATCTTCCCTCCCCTCCAGTCCCTCCTGCTTTTCTGAGAGAAAAAGCAACCACAATCTTCCCAATGAAAAGTTACTCTTACTCTTCGTTATTTGTGATAAAAAGCTATAGTATTTATTGGATAGAAAAAAGGGAGGTAGAAAAGGTTGTTGGAGAGAAGCAAGAAATATTTTTAAAATTCCCTGAAAGCAAAGGTTATTAAAAGCTATAAAAACGTTAAAATAACATGGGGATCTATATGAGTAGGGAAAGATCTGTAATTGGAATGGGGGATGGAAAATTCAATCTTCTGGCCATCACTTTAGTACATAAACTTCTTAAAAAGTAATGTCTATCAAAGCAATGTAGTAAAGGATTACAGTGATGAATTTTATGAGATTAAGCCGTAGTTAATTTCCTTATGCATTTAAGATTAATAAACTGCTAATTAGAATATGCAAATAAGGGTTTCTGAAGTCTAAAAAATATTTTCCAGCACCTTACCCATAAATCGAATTCAGTAACTATTTTGTTGTATAATTGGGAAGCAACAGATTGATGAGCCAATCTAATTATGTGAAATTTACATGTGCGTGGCATTTTATAATAAAGGACACGAACTAATGTTAAAGTTACAGGAAGTATTTGCAACATTCATTATAGTCATTAGATGCAAAATTTAGCTAAGTTTAAAAGAACTTTGTACCATATAAACTATAAGCCATTGCAGGTCCTCTTCCTACACATCTGGTGCTTAATTGTAGGGTGAGATTGAGCCCACCAGCAATTATCGCAATTATTGGGGCTTTTGCATTTGCTGTTCATACACATCATAACCAAGCCCAAATGTCTGGATTGTTTCTCGCCATTCAGAGACCATGGTAACAGCTACCTCGTTATGCAAATAGGGCAAGGTACTCAACAGTTCTACCATCTCAGCTCTGCAGAATGCATCTCAACATGTAATGCCCTTTACATATGTCAAATAGGATATAAAAGTACATTAGAATTATTCTTGTAGCCCATGTGAAGTTTCTGTTTTGAATTTTTTAAATGAATATGTTGCTTACTTTAAGTACCCTCATAAATACCAAATGATAGGAGTGGAATATTTTTCATTTTTTATTATCTTTAAGTAGTTGTGCAAAGGAATTGCCATTGAACAAAGGAGTTTGTGAATACAATATACCTTGATCAATGTCACCCTTTTCAACATTCTCAGCTATCCCTGCATCCTTCCTCTACCTACTTCTTCCCTCACCATTGTTAATTTTGTAGGATACACATTGAATTCTTTTCTTACTATTTTTATTACTTTTAAGTAGTTTACAAAGGAGCTGTCATTCACCAAAGCAGTTTATAAATACAGTGAATCTTGATCACTGTCACTGCTTTCAACATTCTCCCCCATTCCCTCCCAAACAACCCTTATCTTAATTTTAGGTTTATGTATTAATTTTTTTCCATTTTAACAAAAGTCTATATGTATAATACACTATGTCACCACTTACAAATCTTTACCTCCCCCCTTCAACCTATCCCTCCCTTCCATTTCCCACTTCTGTGGTATATACAATGAGTTTTTGCCTGCATTTGTCCCCTTCCCCACTTAACTAGAATGTGCCTATAAAACACAGTGAGTGGCAAGCAAGTGGTTACAAATGAGTTAACCATACACAATCCTATACACAATGAAATACTACATAGCAATTAGAAATGATAAAATATTGGTATTTGCAGGAAAATGGTCAGAACTTGAACAAATAATGTTGAGCGAGACAAGCCTAGAACACAGAGAACTAAGAGGCATGGTTTCCTTGACATATGACTGTTAGGGAAGGAGGAGGACAGTAGAGACCAGGTCTGCAAAGCAACAAACTTCTTTTCAAATGGTATTTCCACAGGTTTGGGTCAGCAACTTTACATTATGTATCTAAAACCAAACAACTACTAAACATGAAAAGGTCTAGAATAAACCTATCAGTAGATGACAATAGCTCAACAGCTATGTACACATGATCATATAAGACAAGGATAAGCAAAAACAACACCAAGAGAAGGACACAGGAGGATTCTACTGTTGGTGTTATCTTTAAAGTTCTAGGTGAATTTCCTGTGGTGTACCCTACGTGGTTACTGTATATGATTCTGGTACACTGGATATTGTATATATGCCTACCTGATCTAGGGAAGGGAAAGAAAATTGAGGGTGTAAGATATCACAAAAATACATTCACTGCCTTATTATGTAACTGTACCCCCATTGTACAACACCTTGTCAATAAACTTTAATTAACTGAAGTAGAATAGACTCTAAGGGGAATGCAAGTAGTGTAATTCTTAGAGTAAAAACAAAAACCTGGGTCATAGCCCAACAAAATGAATACCAGGAATGGGTACTCACAGAAGGTAGGACAAAAGTATATTGGATGCTTTTTTTTTTTTACTTTCTTTTTTTTTCTTTTTTTTTTTTTCAAATTTTAAATATCAAACTGATGTACAGAGAGGTTACAGTTTCATACGTTAGGCATTGGATACATTTCTTGTACTGTTTGTTACCTTGTCCCTCATACCCCCCTCTCCTCCCCCTTTCCCTTCCCCCCCCCACCCCTGGAGGTGTTCAGTTCACTTACACCAAACAGTTTTGCAAGTATTGCTTTTGTAGTTGTTTGTCTTTTTTTACCCTGTGTCTCTCAAATTTGGTATTCCCTTTCAGTTTTCTGCATCCAATACCAGTATACACAGTTTCCAATATACTCAGATAAGATTACAGAGATAGTGTAGGTACAACCACAGGAAGGTGATACAAGAACATCATCAATAATAGAAGCTACAGATACACAGGGGATGTTGCAAGTAGTTACAACTGTGATATAACAATTGTTTCCATAACATGGAGTTCATTTCACTTAGCATCATCTTATGTGTTCATAAGGGCATAGGTATTGGGCCTTGTGATGCTCCGCTATGACTTGCCTAAACCTGTACTAATTATTCCCAATAAAGGAAACCATAGAGTCCATGTTTCTTTGGGTCTGGCTCACTTCACTTCCTCTTCGTTAGTCCAACCCTTTCCCCTTGACCCCACCTCACTCCTTTCAAGTACCTGCTTCCTAGTGTTTTCTTTCACTGAACTTTGATTTGGGTTTTCTAAGGAAACATACTGTTTCTCCCTTGAATCTGACATATGTAAGTTAAAGCATTTGAGAATTTTTGTGTTTTTTTCTTTTGTTTTGTTTTGTCCATCATAGAGCTTGAACTTAGGGCCTGGACTCAGTTCCTGAGCTCTTTTGCTCAAGGCTAGCACTGCCAGTTTGAGCCACAGTACCACTTCCAGTATTCTGGTGGTTAATTGGAGATGAGAGTCTCATGAACTTTGCTGCCCAGGCTGGCTTTGAACCATGATCCTCAGATCTCAGCCTCTTGAGTAGCTAGGATGACAGGTGTGAGCCACTGTCTCCCATCCAGTTAATGCAATTGTATGCACTTGCATACCATCCAGCGTAAGTACTTATGAGTTGGTGAGCAAAATACGGCTTCCACATATGAGGAAAAACATGGATCTTTTGTTTCTCTGGTCCTGACTTACTTCACTTCACATAGTTTTTTCCAACTCTTTCCATCTCTTTAAGAATAGAGTATGCGTCTTTATGAGGTTGGAGAACAAAAAGCAATTTTGAAACTCATGCTTAAAATTTTGAAAGGGGTTTTACACACACACACACACACACACACACACACACACACACAAAGAAAATATGAAGGAATCAGGAGGGATTCTAATAAGAATGCAACTCTACTGCTTTCTTCTTTGGCAAGATTTTAAAACAGTATTGAAAATTAATTCAATTGCCAAAATTCAGTTGCCAAAATGCCGAAAGCATTTTGATCGTTCTCTTTCATTTAATGTCTAATATTTAATAACATATTCAAGGAACGGAGATCGCCCTTATAGCTCATAGAGCATTAACACTAAGGACACATGTTAAATTACTTTCCAGTTTGAAGCTCTGAACTGTGTAGACTGTGATTTACAATCTGTAACAGCTATAAGGGAACCACAGGATTTGCAACAGAGCCTTATGTCACATTGGAATTTTCACTTAAACAATATCTATTAGAAAAATACAACAAAGAAAACTGGCTATATTGGCATTTTTATCCTAAGAAGGAAATACAATGGAGCCTAATTTTTATTTAATTTCCATTCTATAATTAATGTTTTATAAAATTTTCCATGTAAAAACACAGCATCCTATCACCAATTGCCTTCTCCATACTATGTCTTTTCCCAGTTTTCTTAGAGCAGTTTGAACAAATACATTAAAGCCTGGAGAACATTAAAAATTCTAAATAAGTAAATTATATGCACAGTAATTTTTTAGGATGAAACTTTGCCTTGTCTTTATACAGTCAACCTTTTTCTTTTGTATGTGAATCCAGAGGCTTGAACTCAGGGCCTTGGTGCTGTCCCTGAACTTTTTTACTTAATGCTAGTACTATACTAACTTGAACCACAGCTCCCCTTCCATCTCATACACCTTGCTACCCAGGCTGGCTTCAAACCCTCAGCCTCTTTAGCAGCTAGGATTTGCAGGCGTGAGTTGTAAGCACTCAGCTCAAACTTTTTTTTTTTTAATTAGCACGAAGAGCCATGCAGAATGATGTGTTATTTTCTCCTCACTTGCAGACACACTGAATATGTAGCTTTTTTCTCTAACTTCTTATCTTTTATGAGTTCAAAAATCCATGGTATATGGTAGACATCCAACTAATATTAACGAATGATTTCAGTCCTCTCCCCTTATTTGTAAGTTATATATTCCAAAATCCCAGGAGATGCTTGGGTCCCCAGCCAATAGTAAAGCTTTTACAAATTCCCGTCAATCCCCACTGCCCACCCATAAGTACCTATAATAGAATTCCACTTGTAAAATTGACACAGTAGAAGATTAACAAAAATGTACTTGATACAGATGTTAAACCAGTTTTAGCAGCATCATTTGTTGAAGAGGCTGTCTTTCTTCCATCCTATTTTTTTAGCTCCTTTATCAAAGATTAAGTAGCCATAGGTCTGTGGGTTTATTTCTGGGCCTTTAGTTCTGTTCCATTTGTCTTCAGGCCTGTTCTTGTGCCAATGCTAGTCTGTTTTTATTACTATAGCTTTGTAATATAGCTTGAAGTTTGGCATTGAAATTCTTCCATCACTGTTCTTTCTACTTAAGATTGCTTTTGCTATTCGGGGTCTTTTATTGTTCCATATGAATTTCTGGATTGCTTCCTCTATTTCATTAAAGAATGGTGTTGGGATATTGATGGGTATTGAATTGAATTTGTAGATAGCCTTTGGCAATATTGCCATTTTTGCAATGTTAATCCTCCCAATCCAGGAGCATGGGAGGTTTTTTCATTTCCTTAGTTCTGCCTTAATTTTCTTTTTCAGGTTTTTAAAGTTCCCATCATAGAGAGGTCTTTCAGTTCTTTGGTTAAAGTTATTCCTAAGTATTTTATGTTTTTTGAGGCTATTGCAAAAGTTGTTGCTTTCCTGATTTCAGTGTCATTCTTCAGGTTGTTGGTGTATAGAAAAGCCATTGGTTTTTAAGGATTTACTTTATATCCTGCTACTTTGCCAAAGTTTTGGATCAGCTTAAGTAACTTGAGAGTAGTGTCTCTCGGGTTCTTTAGGTACAGGATCATGTGGTCTGCAAAGAGAGAGAGTTTAATTTCATCTGTTCCTATTTGGAGCCCCTTTATGTCTTCCTCTTGCCTTATTGCTCTGGCTAGGAATTATAATACTATGTTGAAGAGGAGAGGAGAGAGAAGACAACCTTGTCTTGCTCCTGATTTTAGAGGAAATGGCTTGGACTTTTCACTATTAAGTACAATGCTCGCTGTGGGTTTGTCATAGACAGCCTTTATTATATTGAGGGATGTTCCTGGGATCCTAGTTTCTCCAAAGCTTTTATCACAAATGTGTGCTGGATTTTATCAAATGCTTTGTCCACATCTAGAGAAATAGTCATGTGATTCTTGACCTTGCTCCTGTTGATATGGTGGATTGCATTAATTTACTTGTGTATATTGAACCAGCTTTGCATCCCTAGAATGAATCCCATTTGATCATAGTGAAACTGGATCCTTATATATCACCCTGCACCAAAATCAATTCCAAATGAATCAAAAACCTCGAAGTAAAATCAGATACCCTGGAAACAATACAAGAAGGAATAGGAGAAACACTTGGGCTCCTTGGCACAAGATGAAACTTCCTTAATAAAGACCTAGACATGCAACAAATCAAAGAAATGTTAGAGAAATGGGACTACACCAAACTGCAGAGCTTCTGTACAGCAAAGGACATAGTTTACAAGATAAACAGAAAGCCCACAGATTGGGAGAAGATCTTTACTGGCCATACAATGGGCAAAGACTTCATATCTGAAATATACATAGAACTAAAAAAATTAAATTCCTCCAAAACAAATCCTCAAAGAACCAATGGCCCCCTCAACAAATAGGCTAAAGACGTAAAACGAGACTTCTCTGAGGAGCAAATAAGAATGGCCAAGAGACACATGAAGAAGTGTTCTTCATCAATGGCCATAAAAGAAATGCAAATCAAAACACTGATATTCCACCT
This sequence comes from Perognathus longimembris pacificus, assembly GCF_023159225.1. Lineage (NCBI taxonomy): Eukaryota > Metazoa > Chordata > Mammalia > Rodentia > Heteromyidae > Perognathus > Perognathus longimembris. The sequence goes on from NC_063162.1 coordinate 148,379,840, forward strand.
GACCCCTGTTAGAATGGCCATTGTCAGGAAAACTAACAATAACAAGTGCTGGAGGGGATGTGGCCAAAAGGGAACCCTACTACATTGTTGGTGGGAATGTAAGCTTATTCAACCACTCTGGAAAGCATTGTGGAGGTTCCTCAGAAGGCTAAATATAGAGCTCCCCTATGACCCAGCAGTTCCACTTTTGAGCATCTATCCAAAAGATTACAAGCAAGACAGACCACACTAAAGCCACCAGCACAACTATGTACCTTGCAACACAGTTTGTCATTGCTAAAATATGGAACCAACCCAGAAGCCCCTCAGTAGATGAGTGGATCAAGGAACTATGGTACATATACACAATGGAATTCTGTGCCTCTATCATAAAGAATGATATTGCCCCATTCATAAAGAAATGGAAGAACTTAGAAAAAATCATGCTAAGTGAAGACCCAAAGACCCAAAGAAACATGGACTCTCTGGGTTCCCTCATAGGGAAAAATCAGTACATCTCTAGGATAGTGGTAGCAGAAGGTCACAATAGCTCAATAGCTATGTCTGTAGGAACACATAACATGATGCTAAGCCAAATGAACTCCAAGTTATGTAAATAAGTGGTATATCATTGTTATAGTCATTTTCAACATGCCATGTGAAACTGTACCTTTTTTTCTCTCGTATTCCCTTCCTGTGGTTTTACCCCTGCTATTACTGTAACTGATCTTAGCACCCGGATACTGTATATACGTGTATTGGAACTAGGGAAGGGAAAGGGAATACCAAAATCAAGAGACAAAGGATAAAAAGACAAACCATTGCAATAGTGATACTTACAAAACCAGTTGGTGTAAACCAATTGTACAATTCATAGGGAGAGGGAGTCTGGGAGGGGGGAGATGGGGTAAAATTGAGGGAGGAGGTAACAAGTTGGATAAGAAATGTACTCACTGCCTTACATATGAAACTGTAACCCCTCTGTACTTCACTTTGACAATAAAGAAGAAAAAAAAGTAAATGCCAATTAATAAAGAATGATTTAAATTTAAAAAAGTACTTAAAAGAGAATGAAATACAACTATGTACTGTTATCAGATTGCAAGCAAGCATCACTACTCTTGTGCTTTGGGCACTATTAAATAACAAGAGTGACTTGAACACAAATACTGAGACTATGACTATGGGTGAAACCAAAATGAAATCTCACAAAGTAAGGTGCAGGCTGGTAGCAAATAAAGGAGGGATATGCTACCAAAGGTGGGTTTTACCTCTTGATAAGGATGGATCCAGATGACCTAAGATTTCATCATCATCTGTAAATTAGAACTTAGAGGTTCATAAGCTATTTCCAGAATCTTCCATTTAATATTATCTGACTACTGGTAACAATAGATAACAAAATTACCAACATCTCAATAAAGTGATCAGATCTGAATTTTAAACGCATACAATAACCAACAAACATATTCTTCTTCTTGGCTAGTTTCTTTCAATAGAGGATTCAAAGAGATCACATGACTGGAACTCTACTAATAGAGCAGAAAACTACTTTGACTCTGTTATAGTGTTCTTTTCTTCTCCCCATGTAAAGCAGTACAAAGATCACTTAGGAAAGACCCTAACAGACAATGAGTTTTCAACAAATTAGGCTATTTTTTAAAATATAATCTGCTTTTCCATTTCCAAATAAGATGCTAAGAGAGTTGTTACAGGAATGCAGTTTGCTGATGCAGGCATATTGGTTTTGCTGTGGTAAGGTTTAACATCCATTGGTATTATAGTTGTAGTCTATATACCTTGCTGCCATGGATTTAGACATTGCAAAATGGTTTCCCTTCTCTAAAGCTTATTTTAAATACTTAGAAGGAATGTTAAACTTCCTTAGACATATCATTTGCAAGTAAACATAGTTTTCTGCCTCTTAACTTCGGAACCCAATAAGAGTTAACAAGGCAAACACCATTCAGTATGAATTCTTTAATACTGGCAAACATGTTAAAAAAAAAAAGATGTATGTGTTCATTCTTAGATTTGGAGTATTCTGAAATACTTCCCAATTTATTACTGTACAGTAATTATGTTAGACCATCTGTTGTCTAAAATGATGTTCATTACTTTAGGAAATTCTGATAGAATGATCATTGATGATGGTCCCAAGGGAGCATGTGTTCCCAAATTATTCCAAAAATGATTACATATATTCAGGAAAATTGCAGTGTTAACTGCAGAATGCTTTATCCTGAGTTTTAAGAAATTAGTAGTCCAATTATTATATAAAATCTGAAACTCACCCTAAATTTCATTTGTGACAACTGTGTTGGGATTTTCCATTTTTTAAGTAAAAATAAAATTACCTATTAGTGGGAACTACTAAAGAAGTGATCACCTACTCTAAATTAACTCATCACTAACGCTTTTGGTGGGTGCCCTTGAATATTTGTTCCTCACTGAAGATACTGAGTTTTATGGATGAGTAGGCTCTTTCCATGTCAATTTTCTAAACACAACCAAATTTATGAACTGTATGGAGGACATCTTTGAAAAACAATTCCGTTTCTATTCCTGACAGCTGAGGAACTGAAATATCATTTCTTCACGTCCTATTTCACCTGTCATTGTCATCTCAAAAATCTATTTCCTCTTACATAAAACCACAGTGTTTAAAGCCATAAAAGGAAGCACAGCAGTAAAGGAATTTTCCCTTGGGCCTGTTTTCTCTCTACTTTAAAACAGAACTGTTTGAATATCCAAAATTAGCATTCCCGAACTTGGGTGCAGAGATTTCTGTTTGTTTTGTTTTACCACTTGCCTAAAGGAACCTGTTTAGAGGAATAGCCTTCAAATTCAAATACCTTGCTTTAAAAAAATTGCTTTTATGGTGCATGATGAAGTCTTGCCACATTCTTTTGGTTAGGATAGTTTCTGAGAGAAATAAGAGGGACTTAACTTCCCAGAAATACAATCCAAAATATTTAAGAGAATTATTAAAATGTGCTTCTTCAGAAACTGTCTAGATACATATCCATAATCTTAATCAAAATGTGTTTTAATAGCCAAACAGTGGCTGTCTCACCCATTGAACAATTAGTATATTGCCTGTCAGCTCTGCACCGGGCTTGTTACATCAGACCCAACAGTGAATAAAAGAGATAAAAGTTACTATATGAAGTTTATATTCTAGAGGACAAGACGAGCAACAAACAAATAGAACCAAGTACAACATTCATACCTACATAAATTATGTATATATAGTTTATATATTACATAGAATATATGTTATGTATATATTACATAGTATAACTGGCTGCAATATTGTTAGAGACAAATATAAAACTATAAAGAGAAATAGCAAGTGAAGGATTAGGCTCACTTTTAAACAAAGAAAATTTAACAATGAAGGTGTTTAGAGAGTTAAGATGAAAGCTATCCAGTAGAAGATTGCTCTAGACTCTGAAACTAACAGACCTCAATGCTAGAAGACCACTGTGGAAAAGCAAGAAGACCCAGTGGCCAGATCCCAGGAAAGCAGAATGCAAAGTGCAATGATCAGGAAGGGTGAGGCAGACATAGTGGACTCGAAGTGCAATTGAAAAATAGTGGCTCTGAGAGAATGCCATTGGTGGCATATGAAAAGAATAGTAAAACCTTCATTTGTTCTCAAATATATCTAAACTCACTCAGCTTCTGCACATAGACAAAGGAAGAGGTAGGACATCCAGTAGGAAAGTGGGATATTCCAAGGAGAGAAGGCAGTCTCCTGGACTTGCACGGCAGTAGTTCAAATGATGAGAACTGAGCAGGTCCTGGACACATTCTGAAGTGTGAAGTAACTGATATTTATTTGTGAGAGTTTAGTTAAAGAAATGTAAGAGGAGGGGTGAATTCAGAGTATTAGACTTGATCAAGGTCAGAGTGGCTATTTACTACAATAGACAGTACAAAAACCTGCTTTGGGGGGTGGTTGTTAACTGTTAGACACATGAAGTTTGAGATCCCATATCATTATCCAGTTGAGAATGCTGAGTAAATAATTGTACATCGACACCCAGCTTCTAGTGAGGTCCACACTAAAGATGCAAAAGGGGATGTTTTCAGTATAGAATTGAAATTTAAACCTATTCATTCAAGAGATGATGTGGGTAGAAAAGAGAGAAAAGAGATGGAAGGCTGAGCCCAGGAATATCATAATCATAATTTGTATACATGAGTAAAACCAGGAGAAAAGAAAGGATAAAGGACCAGCCAGTTATGTAAGAGAATCAGAAGTGTTTGAGTTTTTCTAGAAGACTTGGTGTTTCCGTTGGAGTTAGAGTGAAACTGTTAATGCAACAGATTTGGGGAACACTGGGAGAGAAAGAATTAGGACTGTGAGATTTTGTTTAACGGAAAAGAGAACAACAGGGTACAGGCTAAAAAATAAAAAGCTTCATAATTTTTAAAGTTGAGTGAAATCTTACTACTTTTCCTGCAATGAATCCGTAGAAAACAAAGTATATGATGACATACGAGGAAGAAGAATTTCTGAAGAACTGACCTTGACCATGCAAGAAATCATAGTCTATAGGACACGAGAGAGTGCATTGCCTTTTGTGAAAGTGTGAATCGTTGATCAAAAGTGATAGGCGAGGGTTACAGGCTCATTTGCAGGCCAGTTAATGGAGACTGGGAGCTTTAGAATAACTGCTCTGATTCTCTTATTTTCTTAGTGAAGTCAGAAGCTGAGGAGGCAAGTCATAAGAGCTTAAGAAGGAAATGCTACGCAGTAGACATGGGGTAAAGGCTGGGCTCAGTGTCCTGCAGGGCTGCTTATGGAAGCAGAGGTTCAGCTGAGTCTCCTGGTCATGGCTTGCATTCTGCACTGATTGCTTTTTGAAGAACTACAATTGGTTTAGCTAGAAAGAATGATTTAACCATTGTGTGGGACTTCTATGGCTGTGTACAGCACAGTCAGGAAAAAACAATGGAGTCCTAATGAGCATAAATGTATGAACTACGTGGTATATGGAGAGGAGGATTCAAGTAGTATAATTCCCTTAAACAACCAACCTTTACAGTTTAACAAAATGAATACCAGGGAGCTGAAACATGTTGGGGGGAGGGGAGCTTGAGGTCAAGTAGAAGAGGTCAATGAGTGGAGAGAGGAAGGGTGTGCAAATGCAGTCATAGTATTCAAAGTTCACGTGGGAAAATGGAACTAGGTAACAGGAGGGGAAGGGTGGGAGTCCAGGATATGGGAGAAACACCACTCAAGACGCATCGTACTGACAGACTGATAGTAAGGATCAAATAAATAGTAAATTAGTGGTGTGGCTAATTACAGGAGAAGAGAAAAGGGAGGGCATGAAGAGTAGTTGAATGCTAAGGTTGTGAGCTCTAGTGCTGACATTTGTGTGACAGAGGAAGTGAACTTTCGTCATGCTATGATGACATATTTAGAAGAAAAGATCTGCACATGCTTGTCTCCATTTTCCACGGGCAGTGATTCTCATTCGCCCACGCTCTTCCTCATTTGCAGCGAGGACATTCTGATGTTGGGGAATTGTGTAATTATCCATGCCCTGCATGGAGCGTGTACTGAATGAAGCCATGCTCCCCTAGAGGAAGAAGGTGTTAAATTGTCATGAACAGAGCTATGAAATAGCCCCAGCCCACAGAACCTCTTTCTACCATTCCATCCCCTTTCATTCATGCTTTAAAAAAATATCTCTTCATACCATTCAATCTACAAAAACTTCTAGCAAGGCTGTTTTACACAGCAGCTGTTTCTGGAGGAGATAGAGGAGGAAAATTACATAAGAGAGACTAATAATTAAAGAATAAAATGTCTATAACCCAAAAGGGAGATCTAATTTTAAATAGCAAAGCTTAAAAATAAAACCAAAAAGGAAAAAAAGTCCACAAACATAAAACCCCTTAAAATCATATAAATTCCACCAGTGTCCATTTCCAGTGGTAGGACCCATGCTACCCTCCCAGTTGTCCCCTCTTTCTCTCTCCTTCACCCCAGCCCCCAGCTCACATCCTTGGGCCCAGCCCATCAGAGGACAAACCACCACTGAGCATTTTTGTATCCTTCTTAGCTGCTGTTTTACCTGGCAGCATCTTCTCTTCAAATATTATTTTTCCCACAAAAGAAGAGAGGAAGATAAAAATGTTATCCTGAGATAGAGAGAATAGGGATATCAGTGAGCCTAGCGCCAGGCGGGGCACCAATCTTAGGAAAGAGAAGGAAATCCTTTGAGCTGCCAATTTCATAAAAGAAGCCAACTCCAATAGCACAGCAACCCCTAGCGAATTGGGGAATGGCTGCATTTTCTGTCAGTTGCTTTGACCCAGTTATGTGAATTGTTATAGTTAGTTTACATCAACACCTGTATCACCTGTCTTAACTAAACAATATTTACACTTGAATTCTCTACTAATAGCATATTGGTATGTTGAATCTTTAGTGATTTTCTGAAATAACAGAACATGATCAAAGCGCCAATTGAAATGCACAAAGGCAGGACATGTGTTAAGAAGTAATTATTCCTTTATTTAATTAAAATTTCCCATTACAAGCTTCATAATTTCACGTGTCTGGATGTTATTCAAACTTTAAGAGAAAGAGAGAACTTGAATCAAATGTGATGTTATTTCTAGCTATAGGATACTTTTTTTTAAATCTTTTAAAATGGAATATTCAAACAGCCTCAGACCCCAGTTCTAGTCCTGAAGAGATCGCTTCTTGTGGATTTCCATTCCAATAAGTCATGTTTCTTTGTATCTCCAATTTTGCGCTATAGTTAGTTTGCTTTGTGATCTCCATGGATCTAAGAAAAGTTGTTGTTTTCTCATTTGTTCAGATTTTTACTGGCTAAAGGGAAGACTTCTAAGTAGTTTCCAGATTAGAAATTAAAGTATATGTGTAATATTTAGAAGTGGGTTCTTTTCACCAATCACCTTACAAGCTTCCTGAAGATTAAACAATCATCTCCTATAAGGAGGTTTGGATGTAAAAACAGAGAAAGAGATCCGCTATCTCCTAGACACCTTTCCCTGCAAACATACCCATCTGTTATTAGTTGCTTTTAATAGCATCTCTTACCAGTTATCTGGAAAAGATGTTTTTAAATGGTGAACGTGTGCTTTCCTCTGAGTCCCCTAAATCTCTGACTTATTTTTATAAAAGTATCTCTAAAATGAAGGCAAGTCATTGACACAGATCATCACATGCCACCTAAGACACTAAGCATGTAAGTAGAGAAAGAAATCACTAGGACAAAAAAAAAAACAAGCATAAAGAACAAATAATCAACTACTGTTGGGTTTTTTTTTGCCCCTCCCGGCTCGGACTCTTCCTTCTTTCTTTCCACCCTCCTTTCGTCCTCTCCCCTAACCCTCGGCCTGCAGGTAATTTAGAGTGGGACGTGGGGGTCGCTCCGACCTGACGAGCACGTGACCTGCCGTAGTTATGTGTCCGCCTCCTTTCCCTGGACGCTGGCGTACATATGCTACGACGGGGCTAGCTTCTTAGAGCGAACTAACTTTATTGAGAGAAGGACAAGGGGAGATGATTTCGAGGGAAGGGGGTTGGCCAGGATTCCGATAGGCTAAGAGCTGTCACCTGACCCCCAAGGGCTAACGTCACTCTGAGCGCGCCGAGCCAGGGCGGGGTTGGTAGGCGCCAGGCTGGCTGGCATGGGGTTGGTCCAACCGGTTTCTCTGGATTCCAATCCAGAGAAGGTAGCAGGGCCGCATTCCCCAGGGCTGGGGGAGGGGCATCAAGTCCCTTCCATCAAGGCAAGAAAGATGGACCCCAACAACTACAAACTTCGCAAGTGATGGAGGGGGTGATATTTCCAAGCAGGGAACAAAAGCTTGATATTATTAAAGTCAATAATTAACCAATTAAGCTAAAGGAAAAACTTGATAAATTTGACTACAAATGAAAGAAGAAAAGAGTATCCTCAATAATTGCATATAACTTAATTTTCATAAAACAAAATTGTGCAATATGAGCGTAGGGCATGGAGAGAGACAGTAGTTTCGTCTGAATAAAAATATAATGTATGCATGTGTAAAATAACATAATTAAACCCCTTTGTACAATTAAAATACACAAAAACATGAATGACAGGCATATGTATGTATACAAATATGTGTACATATATAATATTTATATATATATTTGTGTATATATTTGTTGGAGGAAAAAAGGAAACAGCAGAAGACCATTCATGATGTTTCACAAGCATACAAGGCAAAGTTCATATGCTCTGCCAACCAATTTCCATTAAAAAAAAAAAAAAACCTTTGGAAGAATATCTTTAGTATTATAAAAATTGTGAAGACAGTATGCCCTGTTGGCTTTTTACTGGTATAAAAATCACATTATGCAAATTGTCTATTTAAAAGTGAATAACACACCCAGCACCTGTGGCTCACATCTATAATCTTTGCTGCTCAGGAGGCTGAGATCCGAGGGTCTCAAGTTCAAAGCCAAACCCAGGAAGTAAAGTCTGAGAGACTTCCATGTCTAATAAACCACCAAAATAGCCAGAAATGGAGCTGTGGCTCAAGTGACAGAGCACTAGCCTAAAGCAGAAAAGGCTCAAGGACAGTGTCCAGGTCCTAAGTTCAAGCCCTATGATGAACACACACTTGCATGTGCACACACACGTTAATAATGAAGTGTCTTTTTGTGCATTTATAACACTGTACAGCAATTACATATACCTCTTTCCAGATGTTTCCACCACTCTGGAGGAAACCCCAACACCAGCACACAGGTAGGTGCTTCCCAGGCCACCATCTATCTCTGTTCGGTCTCTAGGGAGCAACCAATTCTCGATATCTTACCCAAATAGAATACATCTAGCTGACTATTGTGTCTGTTCTCTTTGCATGGACATGCTTTTGAGATCTGTCTCCCCCAACTCATCATTGTGGTGTTTCCAGCTCTGACACAAATTGGCAAACCTCTAATCTCCCTGCTTGGTCTGTGTCTTTCTTTCATAGCTCTCCATGTTGCTAATGGGCTGAATCAGCTGCAGTCCTAAAGGGGACTGAAATTTTTGCTTTGAATGCTTTTCCTTTAATTACTGTGTATCAAAAAACTTAAATATAGGGCTGGGGATATGGCCTAGTGGCAAGAGAGCTTGCCTCCCATACATGAAGCCCTAGGTTCGATTCCCCAGCACCACGTATACAGAAAATGGCCAGAAGTGGCGCTGTGGCTCAAGTGGCAGAGTGGTAGCCTTGAGCAAAAAGAAGCCAGGGACAGTGCTCAGGCCCTGAGTCCAAGGCCCAGGACTGGCAAAAAAAAAAAAAAAAAACTTAAATATAGACAACTAGAGTGGGTAGTAATATCAGAAAGACAGGAAAAAATATCTTACCAAGTAAGTAGTGTTTCTCATCAGTATGATGGTAATCATTTTTGAATGAAAATTACTATAGATTAAAAATGGTTCAAAACAATCTACTCAGAAATAATTGTGAGTTATTAGCATTTAGCGAAATATTGTCTAGAGCCCATGGTACCTCTCCAGGGGTGCGATTTACCTTTTACAGGACCCCGGTGAGCAGAATAGTACCAGACAAGCCATTATCTTCATGGCTCTGGCCTATTTTATTTCGCTCAATTGAATTTTACACCTATACACTTCACATCCATTCCAAGAAATTGTCCTCCCCGTTCGCCACTACATTCTCAGAGGACAAAATGTTTAAAGCCACAAAACATATGCCTGGAAGATGACAGAATGGCATCCTAAGATCCGGAATAAATGGGAGCGCAATCAGAAGGATGACATAGAAGTAGAATCATAGGATCGAAACTTGGAAACACACTGGCGTTCCACGAGGAGGCACAAGTGTTCCCACAGCACTGAGCTGAAGACAGAGACAGCCCCGGACTGCAAGGCCGAGGGCCAAAGCTGGGAGCCCCTTAGCGAGTGTTTGGCTCGCGAGCAATTGCTTGAAACCGAGTGGTCCCTAAACTCTTCATCTCATTTAACACGTTTACTCGTAACTATTTCTCACCTGGGAATCCTGGAGTCGCCTTTTGTGCTGGAATGAAGCTTCTAAGTGACTCTATCTTGGGCTCTTTGTGCAGAAGACCTGAAGCTAAGAGGATGGATGGCAGTTAGCTCACACTATTCCTCTGGGACTTATTTGATATTTTTTTTTAATGTCTACACTGCTCATGGGGCTCTTCCTTCAGCTCCTGGCTCTCCTCAGCAAGTCTCGGACCTCCTGAGTCATGTTCCTGCTGGTGTGGTCTTTCCATATGTCAGGCTCCTTCCATTGCATCTCCGGCATTTTCCACGTGGCACCATTGCAGCCGAATATTTTTCTTTCCTTCCCTTCATGTAAAATGACCCTAGTGTAAAGGAAAAGATTGGTTTGTTAGCAGGGGGAACGTATAGCCTTGGATTCCTTGTTTCTAGCTGCGGAAATCTGTCAACTGTTCCGTTTATGTGAACTGTAGTGGGTTAGCTCACCTCACAGTGACATTAATTTATCATGTGATTTGTAAGTATAATGGAAGTGTGGGGATGCAGACCATAGAAAGCCATAAATAAGTTATTACTCAAGGGGTATGTTAATATTGAATGATTTGCCCGTGAATACATTTGATTAAATTACATATGTAAGTAGAATATACTATGCAAATCAGGTAAGGAATTTTATCTGCTAGCAGTTTTCTTTCTTAATTTCCATTAACCCAGACTGAGGTCTTTTTTTTTTTTAATTTAAGACTTTGGTGAAGTCTTTTATTAGAATCACAGAGTATATACCAATTATGCCTTCTCTTAGGGTCCTACAGAATGTAAGTTCTGTCCCTTCACGGCCATGATGGATTCATTTTAACAACACAAGACTCATCTCAGAAAACTTTATTCTAGTCAAAAAGCCCATTTTTTAAGGCGACAACATCAAAAATTGCTTGATCTTCACATTAAAATAGTCTAGCAGTGGTGGGGGGTCTGTGGGAATTCACTTTACCTAGGGTTTGGATCTAGCTCTCTCTAACTATTGCCTACACTTGCCCCTGTGCCCCTCTGTGCCTTTTTTCCCATCTGGAGGCAAAAGATTTGAAGAGAAGCAGGAGGTCTTGATCAGGAGGCCATAAGATCACTTTGGAGCCTTTATTTCTTTTTTATCAAAAGATATTTGTTACACATTTCCTACCTTTGTCCAAGCCTATTCTGATTTCAGAGATGGGAAATGGGTGAACCTTTCCAGTTAAATATGTCTGGGGACGAGGGAAGCTTTCATGCACTCGAGTCCTGTGAATTTTCGCTCTGAAATAACAATCGCTGTCATTGAAGCGTTTTGTCATGACAATGGTCACAGCATCAACGGTATTGCAAAAAGCACTTATACCCAGTTCTAGTAATGTGTGTCCTAATTTTATGAAACTTCCTGATAAGAAATGGTTCGGTCTTGTCCATCTACTAGAACAATAAAGCAAACTTTTAATCCAAAATGATGGTGCATAAAGTAAGGTATGATCCTAGGTGTGTTTCATCCAGAATAATGTGTGTGGGCACCAGTATCTCACCCCTATAATCCTGGTCACTCGTGGGGCTGAAATCTGAAGGTCACAGTTCAAAGCAAGTCTGGCAGATGAGTCTATAAGTCTCTTAACTGCAAGTAACAAGCCAAAAGCCTCAAGTGGAGGTTTGTCTCAAGTAACAGAGCACAAACAATGATGAAAGAAACTGAGCGAGAGCCTTAGGCACTGCTTTTGAGCCCTAGTGCTGGCACAAGGAAAATAAAAGAATCCTCTAGAAAGCAGCCTAATGCCCTTTCAATTTCTCCCTATAGGAAGATGAGACAAGATAGTGAAGAAGTTCTTATAACCACTGCCACCTACAGTTAACTCTTTCCTCCACAACCCAAAGGACTAACTGATGACTTGATGGAAGGTGATAGGAGCAAGGTTGCCTCAAGCTAAGAGATGAGGTGTTACCTCATGATGTGTGTGAGAAAAAAAAATATTTCAAGTGTCTTATAGTTAGTGTCTAGGTTTTCAGCCAGGGCTGCTGTCACTCATAGATTATCTATGCAGTGACACAAGGCCCCATGTTTATTGTCGGTGTTTCCTGTCATTGTCTTTCAATTCTTTGTAATTCTTGAAAAGGGGTCTTGCATTTCCATTTTATAATGGGTCCCACAAATTGCATAGCCAGTCCTAGTTGTACCTTTCCTTTGAGCTAACGCTCAATGAGGTCTTTATGTCCATCACTGGATGATGGATCAGACCTGGCCACTCCTCGAACTGTCCCCCTGCATCACATAGAAAGCCTGCCTGCCTCTGTTCTGGCTTGGTGGCCCCTCAGGCCTCTGCAGCTTTGTCCTGGAAAGTACCTTTCCTTACCACATGTCCTGTCCCTCGAGTGAAGAAGATGGCTTTTCTTATTCCTAGTCATTGGAACTATAACACTTCACAGTGACAACTCAGAATTTTATTTCTTCCTTAAGGATTTAATAACTGGTGACACAGAGTGGCTCTGCATTTGTTGAAAGACAACTTCAGATACACTGGTAAAGTGCTATTCAGGACCACAGATTTATAATTGGGGTATGTTCAAGCTAGGGACAAGAAAAGACGTTTTGGTTTTGTGTTCAAAGCAGGTAATTGGTGATTGTCTTTAACTTTTGAATTAGAGCAAATGAGGCCCATGCCAAAGACAAACAAAAAACAAATCAATGCAGTCTGCTTTGTCATGTGATCCATGATGACATTCTGGAAAGATTAGATCCTATAAAAGCTACTCTCTGGTTGAAGTAGTTTCTATACTTCCCTAAGTTTAAAACTATCCCAGTACTACAGGATTTTATTTTGGAATGCTAAATGGTTTTTGTAATAATCCATTTACTCCCTGTAAAGTAAGCTCTGAGCTTCTTCGCAGCAAATGCATAGGAGGAAACCTGATCTGTTGTGTGGATAATGGTACCCCAAAGAGGAAGCACACTCCTTGTGCTGCCGAGGTACAGCTGTGCCTGCAACCGAATTATATTTCCCCTGTGATGTCTCCTAAAAGATATTGGCAAGCGAGGATTCGGGCCTCTGGGGTAGAAATAGAGCTGCGCTGCTCAGATCCTGCTGGAGAAAGAACTCCTTGGCCAGCCAAGAGGAGTCAGGGCAGCTGATAGCGCCAGCTGTTAGTTCCACGCGGGGGTCTGGCTCAGCTTTCAAATCAAGGTCTGACTTCCACGGGTGGCCCCCAGTGCCAGCTCCATCCAGCAGATACCATGATGGGAAAAAGAATGACTTTAGACACTTAAGAATGGTGGAGAGAGGCGAGGAAGAGCCATGGGAAGGACCCCCTTGTGTTCTCCAGCTTGTGGTTGGTGTAAGTGTGTGTGTGTTGGCCTCAGGTGGTCACTGCTAACCGAGTACAGAGTTCATTACAAAGAGGCCAATAGCCAAAGAGGGTCGAGCAGACCCCCATGTTATCTTTGGGCAGGACCACCGTGTGATGTCAAGCACTGCTCATCTGAAGGTTTTACCACGTGGGACTTGGATGCAGAATAGCAGATATCACATAGCAAAACACAAGGCCGAGTCTTCCGCCAGCCGGAGGCCTTCTCTGCATGTAGAAACCATCCGGTCAGACTTTCTGAACAAGCCCTCGCCCCCCATAGTGCTCAAGGGTCTGCATCCCCAAGCAGTAGCTACTCGGAGACTGAGGGGATGATCCTCGCAGGGTGCAGTCAGGCGGTCTGGGGGGCTGGCAGAGACCTTGCTGGGTCTGCCCAGGGCCCTGCGGCCTCTCTGTGTGTCCTCGCCTGCATGCTGCACTTCCCTTCAGGTGATGCTGCTCTCGGCGGAACCTCTGCAAGCCTGACTCCCATCTCAGCACGTTTCCCCAGGGATGCACCCTGGGTAGTATCCCTAAGATAAATGCAAGAGGTGAATTTCACTTCGCTCCTTCAGGTCATGGTTCAAGGCCCTGGAAAGGCATTGAAGTCCAGATACAGCCTAGGCAGGCAGCTATGTAAACGTCTTTTCCTTTTTTCCACTAGCTTCCATTGGTGATCGGGTATGGGAGGGGGGATTTCATGACCACCTATCCACACATGTTTATGAAATGTCTAATCCGTCTCACCCCCTCCACTCCTTGCCCTTTAGATCTCTTTTCAATTGAGGTCTCATTGTCAGCTCAAAGTGACTGTGCTATTAGATGAATTATTCATCTTGAGCATTCAGAATTCTTGTTTTTTCCTTGTTCTATTACCTTCACACAAGAGTGAAAATCCCCCCAAAGCCTAGTGATTTCCAATCAAAAGTTGATTCATTATTTCTTCTTTTAGTCCCGATATCCCATTAGCCACTGAGCTCTGTTTCTTTCCTCGGCAATCTTTTTCCATTCTCTTGTCTTAGAGGACCCAACTGATCTTTTCCAATCGTTCAAGGCAGAGATGGGCTGCATTGTACACCAACTTTGTTTCCCCTACCTTCTGTGTAAAACACCTAGCAGGCATCCTATACAGCACAAACAGGTATGGATTTTAAATGCAGTTTATGGGGAAGTATCTCCCAGAGACGTTCTCATCAACTACCCTAACTGTTGCCATCATAGTTCCCCAGGAAGGGGTGGACCGACCATTGAACTCTCCACTGGCATTTGGATTACATTTTAATCCCATTAATTTAACATGTTCATCTCTCACAATTAACCTCGGCTTCCCACCATTACCAACTTGGAAGCCCCCCCCCCCATGCACAAGCTATTTACTCATGCTTCATGATTACATATGTTTTGATTTCATTCTAGAATCACATTCATTGCTCTCTGTTAAAGATAACTGCTGTGGGCCTTCAAAGCTCAGTGTCGGCTTCACTTCTTTGACCACTCCCCATTTGATGCTTTTTCCTTTCTTATTCAATAGTCTCTCTTATCCGTGATTACTCTTTCTAGCCTTTCAGTTGCCCATGGTCTACCATTCGAAAATATCAAATGGGCTGTGCCTGTAATCCTAGCTACTCAGGAGGCTAAGATCTAAGGATCTCAGTTCAAAACCAGCCCAAGTAGGAAAGTTTGTAAGACTATTATCTCCAGTTAACCAGCAACATTTAAAAAATGAGGCTGTGGCTCAAATTATAGAATACCAGCCTTGAACAAAAAAAGACAAGCTAGAGTGTGAGGCCCGACATTCAAGCCCCAGTACCAGCACAAGAGAGAAAAGAAAGAAAGAAAAAAAGAGAGAAGAAGGGAAGGAAGGGAGGGAGGGGAAGAGAGAGGGAGGGAGGGAGGGAAGGAAGGAGGAAGGGAGAGAGAGGGGGAGGGAGGGGCCAAATAGAAAATTCCATAAAGTAATGGTTTATAAGTTATTTGTAAATTTCCTTCCATTCTGAATAGCATGGGAGACATTTCATGTCATTCGGCTCCACTCCACCCAGGGAGTGAATTAAAACTTTGTACAATACAGTAAAACCCTCGCTAGCTAGGGCAGGGAGAAGAGAAAGATCAAACTTGCATTCACTCATTGTCTGTCTCAATATGTTGTCATAATAAAGTTTCTTCACCTATTCGTCTTCATCTTCTGTGATGAATTTACATCTGTTAACTTTATCGTAGATAGGTATGGATAGAAAAAAACATAGTGCACATGTATGTAAATATGCATATACTATATATGTATATATGCCATGTATGTGCACACATGTTCGCCTATGTACCTACACACATGCATACACGTACATACATGTCGATGCATATATGCACACATATATGTGCAAATGTGTACATCGAAATGTGTGTGCGCACACACATCTATGCATTATATGTACATATATGTTCACTACCCCTTTTCGGGCACCCAGAGGATCTTGGAGCATCCACTGTCAGCTATAAAGACATAGGATTACATGTTTTTCCCACTGAATCTTCAGTGACATTATCACCCTAGCATTTAACCCAAGGGTTTCTATAAGTTGCACCATGAGAGGCATGATCCCCTGGTATTGAGCTCATCCTGTCTTGGTGCGTTTAAAACTTTGTGGAGGAAATATGATTAGCTTCCCATTCTGATGTCTTCCTGCCCTTGTTTACCCAAAGACCTGTGTTCTCTGGAAGAGCAGATGGCTGTAGACCTGTCCTTCAGTGTGCTGAGACGTAGCTTTCATGGTGGCCATGGGTTTGCTTCCTTCTCAGGGGTTCAATTTCTGAAATGGAATTAATTTGGTTGCTCCTCTGGAGGGGTGTTCAGATTAATGCTATGCCATTTGAAAAAGCCTCTAGGACTCTCAATGAAGGGCATTGGATATTAGCCTCCTTGTTACTTGAAGCTGTTGTCGGGTTTATCTATTTGTTACTCAGCAAGACATTTGACATTTTCTTACAGGATTTATTAAGAGATTGCTGGAAGGCTGGGCGTCAAGCCCGCTTGAACATCAGTGTGCTTAAACTGTTGATCTTGACATCTTTACTTAGAATGGTTACGGGCCATTTAAATGATAACCTGATACACAATTAAGCCTTTTCAGTCCTTCTTGTAAGCATCCTGAGTTGAATTTTGCAGCAGTGGACACTGAATAGGTTCTCTAGTGTCCTATGCTGCATATTACTTCATTTCCTTTGAATATTTTTATTATTTTTAAGTAGTTATACAAAGGAGTCACCACTCACAAAAGCAGTTTATAAATAGTGCGCACCTGGGTCAATGTCATCCCTTTCAACCTTCACCACCCCTTCAACCAACCCGTCCTTTTCTCCGCGTGTCTTAATTTTTAGGTCATGTATTTCTTTTGCCAGTTAACAAAGCAGTTTAGATATGCAATGCATCTTGATCTATGGCGTCCTTTCAACATCTTCACGGGTCTTTACCTCGCCCCTTCCCTTATAGTTCTCAATTCGGTGGTGTGTACAGTGCATTCTTCCCCCCACATACTGCATTTTAAAAGAAGCACAGGTTCTTGCCCATGAGCCTCTGGCCTGTATCTTTCTGAATCAAGACCAACATCTGCAAGCACAGAGGAGCCAGTGGTGGCCTTCACTGGACAGGCAGTGGCCAGGGGGAGGGGCTACCACCACCCTGTCCTGTTTCCACAGGGAAGCGCCCCATTCAGCTGCAGGTGCCTTTGCTTCATTGCCCCGTAGAACTCCCAGTGCTCATTCTGCATGAGCTCAGGAACAAGGGAGCATGTGGCAGGGCAGCCAGCAGCAGCACTCCCCACAGACCTCACCCCGAACAGCCCCGGGAGCCGGGCAGCCATTTCCGCATGCCAGGCTTCGTGCCCGGAGGCTAAAGAAATACAGGGCTGCAGGCAGCTGCACAACCCTTTTGCTAAACATCCGAAGATTCCATTTTCAACACCGGATATCTATTATTAAGACAATCAGCTAGGATGTTCGAATGTCAATTCAAAAGCTGCAAGAGATCCAGGTCCGGCTGTCAGGGATACATCACCTTCTTTCACTGTGGGTCAGGTGATTGCCTTGCTCCTTCCAGCAGCAGGGTCGGAAAATACCATTTTCTTATGATCACTTCCCATTCATGATCTTCCTATAGGTGTATTATGGGAAGGCTTCTACCCTATCACAGGTTGTATGGAAAATTCAAGGCCTTTTGCTATCCAGTTCTATCCTCTCTCAAATCAATTTCTCATTACTTTCCACGCAAATTCACTTTCAGGCAGCTACATCTCTCACTCCTGCTCCAGGTCCTTTCTTCATATTCCTTCAGGCAAAATTACCTGTCAGTTTTCTGCCCAACTGTGTCCTGTCCATCTGTGTGTGTGTGTGTGTGCATGTGTGTGTGTGCGCATGTGTGCACACACACACACACATACACAGAGACACACATTCAGTACTGGGACCTGAACTCAGGGCCTCCCCTTTGGCTTAGCTTCCTCCACTCAAGGCTGATGCTTGACCACGTAAGCCACACCCCACTTCTGGCTTTTTGTTGGTTATCTGAATAACCAACAATAAGAGTCTAGAGGGTTTTTTATGTCCAGGCTGACTTTGAACAGCAATCCTCAGATCTCAGCCTGCTGAGTAGCTAAAATGATAGGCAGGAGCCCCCTGCACCAGGCTCCGTTCATCCATCTGATAGCTGATGCTCAAGCCCAGTCTTTGTTCTTCACACAGGAGTAGCCAATGACCTTTTGGAACTCAGTTTATGCCTGATCCTAAATGATGGCTGTCCACTTTCCCGCTCCAGGCAACAGGCACCCAAACTGGCCCCAGCAGAGGTCCCTGACTGAAGTAGAACAGCTCAGTGGGTTTGCACAGCAGGTTCCAGGATCCAGGCCTATGTAAATTACTTCAGGCTGAAACCACAAACTTGAAAAAAGCCCATCCTGAAATGTTTTGTACCCTCCAGCCACCTTCACCTAGGACACTGTGCTAGCCCCTCCACCCTGTTGCCATTGAGCCTAGGTCTCTCCAGACCTCAGCTCACCATGCCGTCCTTCAGCTCTCCATTTAAGTTCATCTGGTCTGTTGAGTTTGTTTTCTGCTCTTTCTTTATTCTAATGCCCTTGTGACTCCATTTCCCTGATGGATGGTATTGAAAATGACTGCATTTCCTAAATGTAGTCCTTCCACAATAAAGTGATATCCTAGCATAGGTGACTCTTACCATGTGTGCAATTTCCTGTGTTTTATATCTGTCTTTTCGCTTTTTGGTTATCGTTCTGCTTGTCTAAAACTAAAGTTTGCATGCATTAATATCACCACTTGCAGTGTACATGTCTCTTTTGAGAAATGCATGCATGGGTACATCACAATTGGAGTCTAAAATAATCCCATCATCCTATCTATGTGTATACTGTAATCGGAGTCTAAAATAATTGCATCCCCCCAAATCCTTCCCAGATGAACTTTGGCAGACAGCCTTCTGCCACCCGCAGTCACGGTGGTTGATCCATTGGATTCTTCGCATCTTTGTTTGTCTGTACAGTTTGGCTCGGTGGAACCAAGCAGCGTGGAAACCTCTACATCTTGGCGCTCTGCCGTTGGTGTGGTGGGTGTCAGTTGTGTAGCTCTCTCTGTTTCAGATTAGTCACCCATGACGTGGACATCGCTAGTATGACTGTTGACACATTTGCTGGGTGGAGAAGATCTGGAGCATTTTCCAATGTGGACCAATAAAGCTGCTATAAACATTCTCCTAGAGATTTTCATTTAAACATAAATTTTCAACTCATTGGGACAAATGACTGAGCATGAATTGGCTGCAAGTGGAGGTCTTCACTATGTTTGTGTTGGCACCAGCAGCAGCTGAGGGGTACAGTGGCTCAGTTCCCCAGCTTTGTCATTCTAATAGCTATGTAGTGGTAAAGAGACAGAGCTTTAATTAGCATTTTCCTAC
The DNA here is from genome assembly GCF_023159225.1 of Perognathus longimembris pacificus. Classification (NCBI taxonomy): domain Eukaryota; kingdom Metazoa; phylum Chordata; class Mammalia; order Rodentia; family Heteromyidae; genus Perognathus; species Perognathus longimembris. Next base: position 148,399,136 of record NC_063162.1, read on the forward strand.
TGACTTATGATACTGAGTTTCTTTCTGTGGGTGCATTCTGCAGGTTCATTTGTGTTTCATACTTGGACTTGGCTATTTCACAATGCAAGCAAAGGACTACGAAGACATTAAAGGCTTAATGCCTTTGTGCAACAATTGCTCCCTAGAACTCCCTGCTACACTGTCTTGAGCATTAGTGTGGACCAAGCACAGCACTCAAACGTCTCCCGTGATCCTTAGCTCTCAGGATCACTGTGGGTGTGAGGAGTGGTTTCACCATTCCATAGCCATTTGGTGATATAAAGAGCCAAGCAATATTGACTCGTCATTATTCAAATCCTGCTCTTCCCTCAGGTTTGATGTTCAGACACTCAGGTCTTACCTTGAAGATTATTTTGTGGTCTTGTTAGTTTGTTTTCTTGTTTGGTTTTCTTTACTGTTGCTAATGATAGGTAAAGACATAATTTAAAGTAATCCAAAACAGGCCCAAATGACCAAATGATCTGCACAGTAAAGAGTCGATTCTCAGGACCGGGGCCTGGGACAGGCAAGGAAGACAGATGAGAAAAAAGAGGAGAGTGGACTTTTGTGTGTTTGCTTTTGTTTTCTGAGTTTTCCTTGAGAGAAAAGACACAGTTGGGAGGGGGAAATAAGAGACTTGGGGGAGCTAGAGGGAAGCAGAGGGTGTTTAATCTGTTGGCTGTTTAATTGGGAAATACAGTTTTCTCTTTGTAGTCCTATGAGTTAATTAAGCAAAAGCGAGGATTTTGAAGGAGGATTGGATTTATTAATACAAGCCATAGAGTTTACGAAGATTTCACCAATTATGCAAACCCCTATTTGTGTTCTAAATCCTGGACACCACTATTTTGTTTACCACCTTTATAATGATATTATTTCATAACTGCTATATTAATGGAAATATGCAGTAGCTTGGTAAGTAAAAAGGTAGATAGGTAGGTGGATGGATAGATGGATAATAGTTCTAGATCTTGCATATTTTCCTTGTTTTATTTTCCTGGAATTTTTATAGTTTTATAAATGACCCATTTAAGCAGATATTTCATTTTAAGCTGATATTTGTATACAGCATAATATTTAGATCAAGATTCAGTTTTAATATTTATACTTTTTTATTTCCTATATATTTTTCCAGCACCATTTGATTTTAAAAGCCTTTCTTTTCTCCATTGAATTATTTTGACATTTAAAAAGTAATAATGAATTTGACTTTGATTTCTGTGAGATTCAACGTACGCTAAATACTGGTACTAAGGTAGCCAAGTTTTCTAAGGTTGGGGAAACTCAAAGAAGTTTGTGTCACATGGTACACCATCAATCTGTGGGCTCCTGAGCTCTCCTTTCATCAAAGTTTTAAAATGCCATATTGCTAAAATCAAGGGCTGACATAATATGGCATATAATTTCATAGGTGTCAAAATAGTATTTGGATGTTTCGTGATCACAGAAAGTCCTGTTTGGTATTGAACTCACATTTGCACCTTTCCTTTCTCTAATAAAATAAGGAAATTGGGAGCTACACATTTGGCAAATACATAAGAATACTCCTGGGTCTTTTCAAAATATTTTGACATCAGTATCAGCAGAATTATTGGATCGTGACGCCAAATCTGGGCAAATATAAGACTTTGGGGAAGAGAAGAAAAGCAAAATCATTCATCTTTCACTTAGCTACTAAGCATGGTATTTAAAGGGCCAGAAAATTATGATTGAAATGAAATTGCATTTCTTTTAAAATCACTAGCAGCTACAAGCTACTGGCCTGGTCTGATTTTCAGCCATCAGTTTGCAGCGGGTACCCACTAGTGCCAATGGTAGCCTGATGTAGGACTTCACATGGTCATCATCACCAAAAATTAGGTCCAGAGGCAAAGTGGTAGTGTGCTGCTGCATTTACTGGCAGTGCCCCTACCTACTTTCCTGTGTGTTATCTAATTTGACTGTGAGTTAGGCAATATCTCACCTCACGAGGTGGAAGTCAAATTCAGATGAAGAAAGACAGCAGAGAGAAAAATGACCACTCTGGGTCTGACTCTGTAACTCATGCTGCCCTTTGGGATTTTATTTCTAGCAATTTAGTGAGTTGCAGAACCTGCATTACACCTTAAATTAGTATCAAATCACAGACTATTTCTTCCAGAGGGAACTCTATGGTCTTGCTAGAGAGATTGACTATAACTACATATTTCCAAATTTTGTGCATGATTTTAACAAGCAATGCCAAAGTAGCACAGACGGTAAAATTTCCCTTTTGTCTAAATTTGTTCCTATTTCAAGAGCAGCACCAATTATTCTTTTGATATCTGATTGTGCCAACACTTCCCTAACTAAGTAGGAAGTTCCCTGGAATCAAGGATAAATCCAGAGTCATTTTTGTTAACCATATTGTCTGGCTTATGGATGCTAGTGTTTCCATGTTTAATTTTAATTACATGTACCTTGTCTGATTCATTTACTTATTGTGATGATAGGTGGATAATTGTACTTGCCATCAGATAGCTTTCATCTGCAGTGAGGATAAGGCAATACAGGAGGAACATTACTAAATTCTAGCTGCATAGGTCTCTGGGTCAGCATATACCACACAGCCAAATAATGTAATTTTAGCTATGTTAAAAGAAATGCTCCTTAAGGCTGATTATTAGCTTCTTAATTAAATTTGTGACTCAATGTAGAAAGATGTTGGAAAATATGTATGCTACATGGTGTTTACTAGCACTATTAAAACTTTCCCCCCAATATTTCCAGTTTTTATGTAATAATTGTTTCTAATGAAAAGAATCAGATTCATAAAACAAAATGTGTTTGGCCTTCTGAGTTAAATAAGCAGATTTGGGCAGTTCACGTAGCAGAAGTTCAAGTCATTTTGGGGTGAGAGCTACGGTACTGACTCTTCTTATATCCAAATAGCACATTTGGTGGGGAGTTGTTTTTGGATTTGTTTTGTTTTGTCTTGTTTCTTCCCCGTTTTCCTACTGTCAGTACTAGACATAGAGGTGGAGAAGATGGTCCATTGATAGTGTCCTTAAAATATAATTACTAAAACGCACATCGCACAGCCATTAACAGATGTCAACACTAAGTTTATGATGCAGCGCAGACCTTTCAGAGCCTCGCATAATAACATAATCTAATTGCACATGCACATATGCTTGTACACACTTGTACAATCCCAGCATGCAATAATAATGCTCTGGACATACCTCACAAGCTTCAGTTTCACCCCTGAAGTGAGTCATAGACATTTTAATCACATTCCCTCAAGGATATTTAAAGAAAAATCTTTGGCACATTCTAGACATGGACCTTTCTTTAGGAAACACAGCAGAATGGGTAAGAAGAGACGCTCACATTCTCAGGCAGTCCTAATGGACAATATTACTATTAAAAAGCAATAGTGAAAGAGGTTGTCATTTCCTCTTTGCAAATACACGAGTGTCCTTACTGTCTTCCTCCAGCTCATGGCTGAGCCAGTTTATTGCAGACCTCCAGGGTGCATGAGAGCCTTCCATACTCTACTCAAGGGTCTCTGGATCATTAGACACCAGTGGCTCACGCCTGTAATCCCAGCTACTACAGAGGCTGACATCTGAGGATCGAGGTTTGCAGCCAACCCAGGCAGACACTTTCAAGAGGCTCTTATTTCCAATTAACCAGCACAAAAGTCACAAGTGGATATGTGGTTCAAGTAGTAGAGCATGAAGCTATAGCAAAAAAGAAAAAAAAAAAGCCAACCAAGAGTATGAGGTCCTGAGCTCAAGCTCCACTGCCAGCACATACAGCAAAAAAAGAAAGAAAACAAACAAATAGACATGAAAAAAACAAACTCTATCTCCCCTGCAGTCCAGCTCAGTGGAGAAGAGTTTCCATGACACTCATGTTCAGTACACCTTTGGAACCTGTTGTACGCTGCTATGTGTAGCTCCAGAAAACAATGCCTATTAAATTATAGGTAAATCCAGACACCAGATTAACTAGAATTATTCTAATCTGGTCAGTAATCATAATTTCACATGGAAGTTTGGTAGCATGTAGATACACTTACGGTTTCTTCACACAGACTTCTTAACTGCCTCTAAATTTTTCATCAAACACCAATGTCATAGATATAAGAAGAGTTACTGAGGGCTGAATGTGAACATTTTGCTGTGGGTAATAACTAAATGTAGACAAAACTAAATTCTCGCATGAGGAGAGAGTTCGGCTCAAACTAGGAACCCTGTCTAAGCTTTGTAATATCTGAGTAATGTTAGAAGCCAGAATGAAGCCCTTAAGCCAGTGCTAATTCCTGGCATTTCTCTGCTGACATTCACAATGGCCTGTGCCCTCTGGCTTCTCACTTATAGCACCTTCTCTGTAACGGAAATACCCAACCTCTTTAGGTTTCCCTTGACACACAGGATTCTATTTTCCATGTCCCTAACCATTACTATAATTGAAAATCCCCACGTCCATAATCTACCCACACCAAAGTTAATATGTTCTTGCCTTCTACTCCTCCTACCTTGTACATTTTAATTAAGACAGACAGTCCATATTCTTTGTGTTTATCATGAAAACTTAATTCATGCCTTCTCCTTGTTTCTCCCTGGGTTTTTAATAGTATCTGTCATATTTCTTCCTTGAGATCCACCTATTTGATGAATTCTAATTCTCCAAATATCAAAAAACATGTGCTTTCCAGCCTAAACTGACCTTACAGGCTAATAATGCTCAACTTTTTCTCTAAGAAAAAAGTATGTAAGAGAATGTAAAAGAATAAACACTAGGACAACAAACTACACAAATTTGTCTGCTAGTCATAAGACATAATACTTGAGACTATGGCAGAAACATTGCCCTGAAAAGAATTCCTAGAAAGCAAACAGCAGACTCAGGAGAAGGTTAATGTAACATGCTTGCAATTTCAATTTTCTTTCTTCCTGTGATGTTGAGGATCACCAAACAAGCTAATAGCCCTGAAGAGGGGGACCATGTTAAACAAGAGGAGGACATTTTGATTCATGGCTGTTCTGTTAGGCAACTCGTCTGGCCATAACGTTAATGCTGCGTTTTGCTGTCCCTGTGGAATGCTGTAACCTGCCCCACCATGAGTGCCATGGCTTGGTGGCTTGGTGGTGATAGCACACATCAGCAATTGCCAAACCCACTAAATGTATTTATTAACATCAGCTCAGTAAGTACTTACGTGGTATCTCTTCTGTCCTTAGCACTGTGTTATCTCTCAGACTGAAGGCATGCTCCACCCCCCCCACCCTTAAATGGAATCTCAAGGCATTAGAGACTAATCAGACCTAATCTATGCTTGAGTTGGTACTAAGATCAGTGCTGGGTTATGTTTTGTTTTCTTATGTTTTTGCCTATTTATTTCCTTTTAGCTAGTAATATTTATTATAGAATTTCTGTTTGTTTTCTTTTGGGTCCTGAAACTCAGGTTGGCACATACAGATGTATATGTTCACAGTTTATAGTTGATTATTATTTTTAACCCTGTTAAAACCATTCCAGGTGGGAAAAAAATGTTACAAATTCTTTTTATTAATCTAAGTGGAGTTAGCTTTAGGAAAATCAGGTTGTACGTGCTTACCTTTTCTTTGCACCCCCCTCCCGCAATCTGAGGAGCTCTGTGCATCCTCCATGTTGATTTTTCTCCCAAGAAAGCCAGACTCAGGAAGAACATTTCTCTCACTTCATTAAAAAGCTGCTTTCTTTTTCCACCATTTCCTCTTCCTTTGGATTTTAATTTTTGTTTTCCCTTAGGCATCACGCAAAGGGGTTTCGATTCAATGTGTTAGTGTATGAGCACAGTGAGTCCTGAGCAATGTCGCTCTTTTCCCTCATTCCCAGGCAACCCCAGGACACCTTTCCGCCATTCGAATGTGTACGCATTCCTCTGTTCCTCTGCCCCAGTGTATGGCGGAGGGAAATGTGCGCATTCCCTTCTGGCCACATCCCAGCTAGCATCTGCTGTTATTAACTTTCTTGATAATGACCATTCTTACTGGGGTGAGGGGGAATCTCAATGTTGTTTTGATTTGCATTTCTTTTATGACCAAGGATGTTGAGCACAGCCCACTTATTAATGGGGCAAATGTTTCTTTGAGGGTTTATTTTGGGGGGACTTAGGTTTTTTAGTTCTAAATATATTTTAGATATGAGGCCCTTGTCTGTTGTATGGCCAGTGAAGATCTCCTCCCAATCTGTGGGCTTTCTATTTATGTTGCAAGCTATGTTCTTAGCCATGCAGAAGTTGTGCAGTTTCGTACAGTCCCATTTGTCCAGTCTTTGATTTGTTATGTTTCTGGGTCTTTATTAAGAAAGTTTCCACCTGGGCCAACGAGCCCTAGTGTTTCTCCTATTTCTGCCTGCAATGTTTTCAGGTTATCTGCTTTAGCCTCGCGGTCTTTGATCCATTTGGAATTGATTCTGGTGCAGAGTGATACATAAGGGTCTAGCTTTAGATTTTTACAGGTGTTTAACCAATTTTGCAAGCATCATTTGTTGAAGAAGCTATCTTTCTTCCGTCCTATTTCTTTAGCTCCCTCATCAAAGATTAGATGGCCATAGGTCTATGGGTTCATTTCTGGGTCTTCAGTTCTATTCCATTTGTTTCAAGTACTTTGTTATGTTATGATTCAGATGAAAAGGTGGTGAATGTGGGAATGAGGATATACTATGAAACCAGCACCACCACCCTTGACATAAAAAATGACCACCATCCACCAAAGTCTGCTTATGGCCACATTATTATTATTATTACCCTTGTAATCACCATTATTATTAATATCATTAGTGTGTCTTTGTATGTGCTAATATTTAACATAAGGTCTCTACGATGTTTGTATCCAACAAACAATCAATGATTATACTGTGCTCCACAAATCTCTAGGACTTATTTATCTTGCATAAGTGCAACTTTACCCTCTTTAACCTCCGCCTCTCCATTTCCGCCTTCTTTTTAAAATTTTTACATTATTATAAAGCATTCTTCTTATAGAAATCCACCCAAAAGATATCCTCAAAGAAACAACTTCCCCATTAATAAGTGGGCTAAAGACATAAAGGGGGACTTCTCTGAAGAAGAGATGAGAATAGCCAATAGGCACATGAAGAAATGCTCAACGTGGCTGGCCATAAAGGAAATGAAAATCAAAACGGCACTGAGATTCCACCTCATCCCAGTTAGAATGGCCTTTATCATGAAAGCTACTAAAAATAGATGCTCTGGAGATGTGGCCAAAAGAGAACACTACGATACAGTTGGTGGGAGTGCAAACTTGTTCAGCCACTCTGGAAAGCAGTATGGAGGTTCCTCAAAAGGTTCCTCCTCTATGGCCCAGCAATGCCACTTCTGGGCATTTACCCAAATGACCACGTTTTGAAACTGTAATTAAATAAATAAACTTTGACCTAAAGGAAGGCCTTGAACAGATGATCTTCTGTACTACTTTCCCATCATCAGAGAAAAATTAGCTCTCAAATTGCAGCTGCCCTAGGTAAGAGAGCATTGGATAGCGTGCCCCAGTGAGGAGAGACAGAGAGCCGGCTCGGTGCAATATTCTGCACTAGGCCCTGGAGTCATCAGCTCATTAGAGAATGGTCCACTCTTAACTGTGAGTAAGGAATAGAGGCCCGTTCTCCATCTGCATTTCCTCCCTTCACCAGGGCCAGAGAGGCCCAGACTGACTGCACAATAGTCCACCACACACCTCACTTCATTTGTCAGGAAGGTGTTCCAATTTCTGTAATAACAATGACTCTTGCATTCGTTAAATTTAAGATTCACCTCCCTGTGCCTTTTAAAGAAGCCCTTAAAATGTCCCCAGCAAGACATTGTCTAAATCCTTGTCAAGGTTAGCTTACTGGTGAGATTTATGTAGCTGAATAATTTCTGTAATTTCAAATTCACCTGGAGTTTTTCTTTTTTAATTCTTCAAAGTATATTTCTGGGACTTGATCACAGTTAGAATTGGATGTATTAGGTAGTTTTCACACTCCATAGGCTAATTATATCACATGTGTTTTCTTCTGTGGTTGCCAGTTCTGGGTTTTGGGTAAGAAAAGTCTATCATGCAGATTTTAAATCATTATACAGCATTATCTATTCACCTGGGGGGTCATGCTCCAAGCCCTCAAGTGGATGGCTGGAACCACAGATTGAACAGAGCCTTGATCCATCAGACACTATACTCCTGTCGTCTGTGCTCTGCAATGTTGCTGGGACAGGAAGGCTCAGGCCTAACCTGTACTCCGTGTTGTACACTGGAATGCTGCTTCCTCTAGCTGGCTGCTCATTCCGGCTTCCTGGCCTCCTTTTTTTTTGTCAAACTGTCGGTTAATGGATCAAAATGATGACACCATGGAACTATGTCTTGACTAATAAGTGTGGGGTCAGAGAACAGAGTTGTGACGTTGAACGTGTGCATGCATGAAAACTGAAATGGGAACCCCGATGTGGCTGGTGGGGGAAGGGGCAGGGGGAAAATGATGGAGAGGGTGGCTCTGGTCAAGATGCCTTTCTATACCAAAACTCCCTAGTGTATTTGAAGGAAACAATGCAAATTTTCAAACACCACTGCTTTTACCTGGGCTTAGGTGTCTTACACTTGTAATCCTAGTGACACAGGAGACTGAGATCTGAAGGTTACGGTTCGAAGCCAGCCTAGGCAGTTAAGTCTGTGAGACTCGTCTCCAATTAACCACCAAAAATCCAGAATCCAAAAATCCAGCTTTGGCTCAACTGGTAGAGCAAGCACCGACCTTGAGCGAGGAGAAAAAGTGTCTAGGCACAAAGACAAACAAAATACCCACTACTTTCGTGCTTTGGGACCACTGCTTAAATGAAACAAGGGTTACTGGAATCCTTATGCATTTTGATGATAGTCAGTCTGACAACTGGGAGGACCACAGTAACCTATGAGTATTTAAAATATGGCACAGATATTCTCACAAGTCCAGTCTTGGGCATGCGTGATAGGATTGACAGATGACATCATCGCACTACTCAGAATTCTGCACCATCTGTAACTTAGGAACAGGTTATTTCTGTAATTTTAAATTTAATGCTTTTGAACTATGACTTCCCAAAGATAACGAAAACCACTGTCTTTTACAGCTACGAGAGATTCCTCCCAGTGATGTGATTATGAGATCTTGGAGAGCCTTCTTACTACTGAAAGCTCATAACCCTATTGTAAATATGGGCTGCATGGCAGTACTGTATCTGCTGCTATGTAGCCATGTCATATCATCTCTCTGGGCATCAGTTTCTTTAAATGTCAAAATAGGAGAGCTACAGGGGAATTAGAATCGCTGTAGGACTGCTCGCAAGTCTACCATTCTAGTAATCTCGGAATAATGCTGTCCAGTAGTGGAATTTTTGCTGTGTCAAAGAGAAAAGATTGGCAGGCTGATATTGATTTTTATCTCAAAAAGGAAGATTGCTAGCTCTGGGAGGGAAACCTGAGAGATTATCAGCTCCAACACCTTTAATTTGTAGATAAGAAAACATAAGACTTCAGTGATGAAGTCAGTTCTCAAACATCCCAGACAGTCAGTGAGAGGACTGGAATTTTTTTTAATATGGAGAAAAGTTTGATTGTGTTTCATTTCACAGAGGAAAGAATTTACATGATATCTATGCTCAAAAATGAAAAGGAAGAAGGAGTCATCTATATGATTTCTTAAAAGTATAGGACAAGTGGGTAGAAAGCAGTGGAAATATTAATAAGAAAGCAATCGTTCAGCAATTCAACATTTAGCTGAATTCATGTCACCAGTGAGTCTGTTTTTATTTTGCTTGTCATACTGGAATTGAACTTGGGGCCTATGCGTGCTGATGACTTGAATTTGACTCTCCTTCTGAAGTTCTAGTTGTCTATTCCCCTGTGCCATGAGAAATAACTTCTTGTATTTTTACTTAAGCTAGGGATATTTTAAAGTAGGTCTGATCAATGAGATTCAGCTATGCGCGGATATTTCAGAATATTACAGTCAGAAAACAGGCAAAGGGAGATGAAAAGCAGTGTGTATCATAGCACCCAGACAGCCAAATTAGCATTGATTCAGAGTGCCAAAATGAAATAAGGACACGCCTAAAGAAATTCAGAGGTTTGGGGTAAGGGAAAAATTTAATAAAAATGGAAATAAGCCCTGGAGATGTTCAGCTGTGCCTCGTCGTTGACAGTCAGCACCATTAGGTTCATCTTTACTGGGACATTGGTGAGGAATGGAGTATGAGCTCTTTGTAGACTGATAGACTTTTTTCACCCTGGGATGATAGACTTTGTCTTTCTCTTGACAAACTCTACTTAGAATATACATGAAAAAAGAGCAATCTACATCTGAGGCCGTTGCCAATGGCAACCATCTTTCATACATTGCCAGCTTTTCACATCACAAGCATTACGGTCCATTTCATGTCAGCTCATTTGAGTCTTCAGTATCCAGGAGTTCTTGCCTTTCCATGTTTTTCAAGGATTTCTGTAACACCCATGGAGAGAGAGAGAGAGAGAGAGAGAGAGAGAGTGTGTGTGTGTGTGTGTGTGGTCTCTGCCCTGCATTTTTGTTCATTTCATCTATTGCTTGCCCTATACCTTCATTTCTTCCAATTATTCCTGAGACAGTTTCTGCTCTTCAAAAACATGGCTGCTAGAAAATAATAGGACTATAAAATGTTCAGTATGAACCAAAGTCTTACAAATCATCAAGTTTATAGCATTCAGGAAATCTCCTCAGAAGAAGGCTCACCAAAACTCATAAATGTGAAATCGCATGCATCATGCGTTTTAAAATTGCCTCCAGACACTAGTTCCAAGGCTGAGCACCCCCGCGTGGCGTTTACAAAGACAGTCTAACCATGTGTGCAGTGCAGCCTTTTGTCGCCTAGGCTTCCATGGGCTCCTGAAGAAATCCTAAGAGCTGCGTGGCCTGAGAGTCCCAGCAAGCTCTGGTCAGGTGAGGCAGGTCGTGTGACCTGCCTAAGGATGGTATGCTTAGACTCATGGCTGTAGATTCAGACTTCCGGTTGCAAATCCTGGATTGTCTCTGTTCATTACAAACTAATCCATTCAGCCTTTTGAAGTGACAGCCAGATTCAGTCTCTGTGGAAGTACTGACATTAGATAAACTTCTATTCAGAAAACTTCTGTAAGTCTTAAAATACATTTCCCCCCACCCCTGGAAGCTACCGGTAAGGTCCTCTACCATTCACATATAACACATAAAATAATCTTAATGTTCACTTCATGCCTAACCTTATGGATAAATGGATTCTGAAAGTTAATTTTCACATTATGTTTACAAATTCAGAACTCAGTAGTGAATTCTTACCTTTAAGACTGTAGTTTCTTCAGATTACTTGTCACTGGAGGCTGGGGGATAGAGCAGAAGATTGATCACAGAGAGCATGAGGGAATTTTTGTGAATTGATGAAAATATTCTGCATTTAATTTGGGTAGCAGCCTCTTTTGTGAATGTATATACTTATCAAACTAATGCTTCCATGGGTAAATTTTACTATATGTAAATTATGCTTCAATAAACTTGACTTTAAGAATAATCAAAAAAGAAAGACGGTAGTTTCTGAGTATACATTTAGAAGTTAGCATAGCTTCAAAACAGCATCACAGAGAGAAAGGCAAAACAATATCACTGTCAACCTAGAGGTTAAATGTCAGAATAAGTATAATTGGATGATTGGAGGAATACTGTACTGTTATTGTTGTTGTTGTTGTTTTCAAGTAGCCACCTCTTTCTTGTATCACAAACACAGCACATTGAAGGCTAATTAAGTCAATTAGATTGCCACCCCCTCCTTATCTTCCCTCCTCTCAGATTAACAAAGAAGAGACAGATAATTTCCAGAAGACCTGGCATTGCTCATGCTCCTCAACTCCAATAAAGAGAGGACCTCATACCCTTCGCTGTTTTCTGTTTCATGACCGAGTGCAATGATTTATGATGACAGTTTTGCAGAATCATTATCCTTTCTCTGGATAAAGAAAGGAATCGTCTTGAACCTTGGAGCTTACCCTAATCAAGAGATGTTATGATTGCACTGGAATCTAAAACAAAGAAACTATTAAAATCAAATCATTCATGTGGAATATTAATGTTAAAGATCCAAAGGCAGAAAACTTACATGTTTTAAGCAGAGTTCTCACAATAATACTGTGTTTGTAATGCTTTGGAAATTATTCATGATCAAAATATGCACCTACTATTTTATTTTATATATGCCCTGGAAAGGGTGCAAAGATACATATATACACACAAACTTATGTGTATATGTAAATGTATATGTATACATACAGATATGTATATCTCCCAACCAGAAGACTCCCATAGGGGTGGACGGGTTACTCCTTTCTCCTTCTCTCTGGGCATCCAGCCATTGCTATAACTTTGGCTCCAAAACATAATGAAGGGAGAAGGGAGACTGATTCCCATGTTAAGTATAAAGATTGTCTACCTTCCTCTCAAAGTAAGAGTTTGGGGGTTGATTTTCAAATAGAGACCTTGGCTTTCCACTGGACCTAGGACAATTCTAAGTATGGACATTCCCTGTATTTGTGTCCTGTTACTGCTGAAATAGATTTTATAAACTCAAGGGAAGTGTGCACCGGATTTTTCCCCCTTTCTGTCAAATATGAACTTGGAGAGTCTGAATTTTAGTCTTTTCCAGGTTGTGGGTGTAGGAAAACTCAATTGTTCCTGATTTGTGAATGCTTAACACCTGGGCAGCAGATGAAAGTGGCATCAGAAAATATTGTGTAATTCCTCTCAGAACAAGTATCTCAAATAGGTAAAAGCACAGATATAGACAATGGAAGAGTGGTAACCAGAGGGCAGTCAGAGGGAATGTGTAGGGGATTTGTCCTATAGATATAAAGTTCCAGATCTTCCAGCTAAAATCCAGAGATGCACTGTAAAACAGGCTTATATGCATCATGTACTCTAAAATTCATTGAGAGGGTGGATCTTGTGTTAAGTCCTAGGCATTCTTATCACCAAGGGAGAAGGAGAGAAAGAAGGTAATTTTGCTAATGGTAGTAATAATATGAGCATGGATATATGTACCAAGTCACCAACATATATCCAGTCATTGTGATCTTCTATACCAAGTTACCATTGATATGTCAACTATCAATTTGTGTGCTAATTATAAGTTATACATTTGTAAAACAATAGTAATTTTATACAAGTCATGTTTTAGTGAGCCTGGGAAGGGAAAAAAGTAAGACTAACAGTTATGAGTATTTCTCACCCTACCTGATTTCCACCAAATTGTGTCATCAGCAGAAACCAGATTCATTGAGTTCAAATATACTTAGTAGGCATTATGTAAATGTTGTTCCTCAAGTTTCTTTGACCAAAATAATTCAAATAAGTAGTTCTCTGAGAGTAAAAGAACAAGATCTCTTTAAGACAGAGATCAGAGTCTCACCCCCACTTCTTCTGTACATAAGACTAACCTTGTTTTGGTCTTGTTAATTCTAGGCACTAATCTTCCCATCCAAAGTGCTAGCCATTGATTTTTGACTGATAGATATTCAAATTGTTTGCATTAATTATGTTATTATTTATGCTTTCCATTAGAGAAGGCAAGGACCCATTTGCTGAGAATTGTATTATGCTTTAAGGACTGTGCATCTCCAATCTGACTTAATTTCAGTGTAGGAATTTTGACATTGTTCGAGGAAGAGAAGCACATCACAGAGCTTAAGTGAGGCACCAAAATCTCATCGCTGAGCAATAGCACAGCAGGACCTACGCACAGGTCTGACTCCAGATCCCAAATTATTTTGCTACATGGTGCTGGCATTTTCTTCCTTGACAAATAATTGATACTACTTCTAATATCACTTAGTGGAATCCTAAGGAACTGAGCTGGGAAGGAAAGAGGAACAGTTTCAAATGATTTTTTCTGATAAGGCTGACAGATTACATCAATCCAGGGGGCTGAACATCATCTCACTGGACACCCCTTAGTCATCATCATATATTCTGTAATGTGTTTTGTTACAGCTCATGGCACAAATAAGACCACAGATGCTCTTTCCTGTGCAAAGCAGCAGGTTGCTTTATTAGACTTGCTAGCTGTATCTTTCCTCTCATGGGGGCCACATTCTACCCAATCCAGTGAGTACCATAGATGACTTCATGATAAATAGATGATAGATGATAGATAGATAGATAGATAGATAGATAGATAGATAGATGCTAGCTAAAATGTATGTGTACCTACAGTCATTTTTTTCAATTATTTATAATAGAACATTGTTACCTGAAATTTTACACTATGAGATTTTGGAGGTTACAATAGTAAACACATAGCTTTGATTCTGGTTTTCTGGAAAGTCAAATATGAAACCAGAGGTGCTGTCGATGACTTTACATAAGCCAGCCAGAAAATGTGCATCACCTTATCTTCTTGGCGAGGAAGGGTCAGGTAGCTCAATTCTTCAAGCTCCGAGAAGGAAACAGAGGTTCGCTTTCTCTTCAGAGTTACAGCTGTGCAAAGACGCAGACATGCACTTGCCAGAAAGGCCAAGCGGGGACAGGGGTGACCTGAAGTGATGCTGGGATGTATCGGGAGCTTTCACTCACCACGGAATGGTGAGGCTGCTCTTACAGCTTGTTTCATGTTTCTGGTCAACCTTCCATGCATGCTTTCCAAGGCAAAGGAACGAAGGACCCGGAATTCCATGATAGTAATTAATCTTTCCCCCTTTTATTCTCAGAAGGTGCTGTCTCTAAAACATGTATCTTATTCGACTTTATATTCTCATGATATTGAAGGCTCCATGTTGCGAGGTTCATCTTTACAGATCATGCAATTTGCCACTGTGCCAGCTCATAGTAGGTACTAGAAAACATTTACATGAATGAATTACCCGATAGTTTTCTTTCGTGAACACATCTTGTCATTTATTCTAATAGTCAGGTACTTTTGCTCTTTGAACAACACAGATTTCCCATGGAGTCTTCCAAGTGCTTGTTAATTCTTGGCTCTCTCCCCCTTGTTCATTTGGAATCTTGTCAGCAGCGTTTCAGGTGAATGTGGAGAGTATTAGAGCCTGCATCTGCTCCTCTACCAAGGAGGTGTAACTTTCTTTCCTTTTCTCTCCAAGTATCCTCTGTAATTCAACTCTAAATTCCCAGAACACGTGTCCTATTTTAAAGCAAGAATCAGGCTTTGAATGCGACTTTTCCTAGTGTAGGATTCTGGGTATTCAAATTTCATACAGAAGTTAAGAAATTTCATGTAACTTTTCCTGCTGTCTCTAGAAATCTATCTTAAACTAGTCCTTGGCTATGACTTTGCTCCTTCTCAGAAAGAGACAGAGTGTATTTATATAAAACAAATGAACAGCTTTTTCAAAGATAGAGAAAGGGAGAAAGAAGAGAACTCTCTAATAGATTTAATACCCCAGTGAATTTCATGGATTTATTCCGGAGCAAATCATCTCGGATATGCTCCCAATACAGTCAGGAACCTTGAGAAGCTGAAAATTGGGAAGAAAATTTGGACAGTGTGTGTTCCTCGGAGAATTTCAGTTTCAACACAAGCTAAATGTGTATGCTGCCTGTCAGATGTTTCTGTAATAAAACGTACCCTCAGAAAAATACTGAAAGGAAATATAGCAATCCCCAAATACCTCTGACTCCGGTGTTGTTTTAAATATACATTAAGGTCAGAGAAGAATCACAGTAGCGAGCTGGTAGGATGGCAGAATATCACTGGTCCCGGCCAGCTTCCTCCTGGCCTGCTTGTGATGAGCTGTTCAGGGTGACCTTCTCAAGTTCCATAGATGGGGAGAATTCCCTGGCAGGAGCCTCCATCCCGGACCCCCCCCCCCCACATCCAGCTAAAGGACAGGGGGAAGAGGGAATCCGGTGGGAACTGGCTTTTCTGAAGACTGCCACTGGGTAGAATGAAGATCTGAATAAGTGTGGAAAAGCCCAGCTTCCATCGGGGTCATGGAAGTTGGGTCCTGATGGCGGGGATTAGGGATGGTTGCAGAACTTGCCCAAAGCAAGGCCTTTTTCTTGTCATCTCCTCCCACAGGTCTTTGCTCTCTTCCCAGGTGGTCACCCTCTCCTCCACATCCAGGCATCCAAACTAAAGTCCTGTGGGTCATTGGGATGTCCAGACTCACACCCACTTACCCAGTCACTAAGTTAGCCTTCTACTTCTCTCATTCAGTGCAATTTTCTTCCACCTGCCTCCTTATCTCTTCCATTGCTGGTCATCTCTTCAGTCCACATCTCTCCATTCTCCACTGTCACCACGTTCTCTCCCTAGTCTCCTGTTTTTACCAGGGTGATGGGTGCTATTAAACAGAGTGCTGATTTGGACTAAGGAACCCGACCCATCCGTCTTCAAGAACCAGCTCTGTCTTTTACTGTCAATATGTGACTTTGGGCAAGATGCAGTCTTTCCAGTTTCTCCATTATTAAAAGGAGGTGGTGTTAATACTTGATTCAGAAGGTTGTTACAAATGTTAAATGAGATACTTATTGTAAAGAGCTTAACATAGAGCTGTCACAGTTAAGTATTCTCAGTTACGACCACAGCAAATTGGTGATTCGTGTTGGATGGTCCAGAGACTAGAAGATATAGGAAGAACTTCAGTTGTGGTAAGAGGTTTCTAAGTATACTGACCACAGAAACTCAGGGTACATACTGACCACCTACCATTTTCAATTAATTTTCTAAAGTATATACAATAAGCAGAATTCTTGACATAACTATTACATACTAACTTTTCAACTGACTTAACTACAACTCATCTTTTTTTGACACAGAAACATATCCTATACTTCCCAAAAGTAATTATTCCACTTCACATGCCAGCAACTGTTTTTAATCATGTAGAGCTATTCTATACCCGATGATAGACATTACTGATGCTTGTTGATGTCAGACACCAAGACTGTAAGTTCCAGGCCCTGAAAACCTGTCAGTACTGGTCTGCTACAACTCCCAGGATGACTGAAGTAACAGAAAACCATGTACTCATAGTTCTAAAGACTAGAAGTCCAAGGTCAAGGTGACTTCAGGATTGGTTTCTATGTAGGCCAAGCTTCCTGGCTTGTAGGCAGCTACCTTTTTTCTGTGTTCTCATTTAGCCTTCTCCCTTTCCCATGAGACAGCTCCCTCTACCTCTTCCTTTCAGAAGGACACCAGTCCCCTGGGACCTCACTTAAGCCCTCTCCCGATGACTTGGAGTTGGGTCTCAAATATATGAGGTTACAGAGAGGAGGCACAGCCCAAGGATCAGAAAACCAAAAGATCAGTTCCACCTCACTTTGATGAAGTCACCTCACGCACCTTAGGTGAGCTGTGTCCTTTATGATTTAACATTAACAACACTGTCAAAAGTGGGGGGGAAAGAAGAGAGCCTTCTTTGATTACTCAAACATCTTGAGCTGAGAATCAGGGTGAGTGGGTTCTGATCTTCCTGCTACAGGAAATTTGTAATTTAAGTAAATCAATTTCTGGAGTCACAATGCCTCTCTGTGACAGAATCAAATGAAGCCTGATGATGCTTACAAAGCTGTCGCCAGACAAAAAAAAGACCTTCACAGGAGTAAGGCACTGTCATTTTCATCATTGGCTTCCAGCTAAAAGCTGAGCCTGATCCATTTTCACAGCTCAGGGAAGGCAGTCTTCATCTCTGGTTCAATCACTCCATGTAATTTCAAAGCATACCAATGCTAAAATGTGGGCCTTATGATACACACATTGATTAGACATGATCTTGAATGTGTTAAAAGAGAAAACTTCAAACTACATCCCTCATCTCTATCAACACCCTTAATCAAAAGCATCCTTAGTAGAAGATTGAAATCTCCTCCTTTTGGAATTCCATCATGTGTACAGCTTTATTGCAATTACTGGATGTCTGAATAGGACCCTCTAAAATGATTTTCATTCAGATCTTAATTTTTAACAGCTAGAGTATATTTCTTTCTAACTTGACTATAATGAAGTCAATATTTTTTGTTAAAAAAAGAAATAAAACAACCTTGACTATATTGAAGTCAGTGTTTCTTGGTAAAATGGAAAAAAAAAACGTTTTGTATCAATAATACTCAGTACTGTTAAGTATAGTTAGTGGACACCTTTAATGTAAAAGAGGTCATTAATACACAATAAATTTAAGAATTCATGAATAGCCATTCCTTCTAAACTGCAATTGATCCAATCTTTCTATTTTTAATGTATATGTTGTATAGTTTCCAAGTGAAGGAATCTTGAAAAGATGTGACTGTAGATGTATATATAAGAATTATATATTTTTCAAAGCACTTACTTTTCATCAGGAGTAACCTATATGAATTGTTCTATATAATGAAAGTCATGATAAACAAATCATGCCTGTTTTCTGAAACTCAGAAGGCGTAACACCTAGGGTCAGATATTCACATTAGTGTGTACAAATAGTATACATATCCTACCTTTATTTGTTTTCTTCTCTCTCTACAAGAGAAAACCACACAGCCTGAGAATATCTGGCCATGAAACACTTGAGTGTGAAGCAGAAGATCTGAAGCTGTCAGGAAAACTTTCTGGCAGTTTATCTGTTCTATTACATGAAAGATCCAATCTGCCAACTTTTAAATTGATGTTGAAAACTGGGGATAATTAAAGAACAAAAAGTCAGCATTTTATTTCTTGGGCCTCGGATGATTATAAGTATTTTCTGGGTCATACAGATGGAGCATGGTTGAGCAAGCTATTTACCAGCTGTGATTAAAAAAAGAAGAAGAAGAACCATCTATGCCTGCCATCTTCGTCCATCCACCTCTATTCTATTCTAACCTTCTCTATGGTTTCCTCCATACTCAGAGTTCCATCCCTATCCTAATCTTCTCTATGGTTTCCTCCATACACAGAGTTGGGAATCCTAGTTACCTCATGCTTCTTCCTTTGGGAAGCTGCCTTGCCTGCCAAGGAAAATACAGATGTAGGAGTCCACCACAGATCCCAATAGGATCAATTATTTTTCCACTGTCTCTGCTGTGGTTCTTCCCAGTCCAAACTACAGTCCTTGAAATACAGACATTTTATTAATATAACAAGGGGAAACCTATTACAATTTTTATTTACATAATTTTAATTATCTTTTAGTAGTTGGACAAAGGGATTTCAAGTCAACATGTCCATTTATGGGTGCGCTGCATTGATCCGTGTCACCCCTTCCATCCTTCTTCCTCATCTCCCCTCACCCCATGCCTTTCCTCAAGCTAGCTGACTCTATTTTCACATATGCACATTGAACATTACCACTGCATTCATCAAGCCTTCCTCGCCCCAAATTCCTTATAGATCAGCCATGTCCCCTGTGCAAATTTTATTCCACTCTGCGATTAACAAACCACAATACAATGATTCCTTTTTCCAAGCCCAAGCTCTTTGATTCTCATTGTCTCCCTCCAGTGAATGATGGCATGAGTCTCAGGGCCATTGATATTTACTTATTTATTGTGTGTTGTTTATTTACTTCCTTATTATTTATTTGGGGCAGTGCATGTGTGCTCCAGCCCCAGGCCCTAGCTGAACCTGTGAAAGGACACAAGGAGAGCTGTAGAGAAAGTCATGATTTTATATTCACCTATGGCTTCCCTTCCTGAGCCTTCTGTTTGCTCACAGCCAAAGCAGAGGGGGGTCTGTCTACAGAAGCTCACCTCCATGACTCTCACGTGCAGCAGAAAGGAAGATCCTTCCCCAGTTCTGTCTCTCTGCAGATGATTTCCTGCATCGTGATAAGCACCTCTAGAAACCTACTACTACTCATCATCCTGTCCTCCTTCCTTCTTAGTTTGGTTTATTTTTTAATCCCAAAGGACTCTTCTCCTTCCAGAGCCCTTTCCTGGAACCATTTTTAATCAAATTCAACTGGCATTCTTCAGTCTTACTTCTCTTTGTTCTGTCTACAATTGAAACAAGTCTTTAAAGATTCCCAGTCTCATCACTTCTACTCCAGAAATACTCCAAAGTCTTCTTGAAAAAATATCATATAGCTCTATAAATGTATTCCGGATGTGATTGACAATTTAATTAGAGAACACTATGTCCTTTTTCTAATCAGCCTAGAGACTACTTAAGGTCTACAGTGGCTTGAAGGAGATTTCATTGAGACCAATTAATTACTGGGTTGACCCACCCAGCCCCTTGTGAGCTATAGCTTATGTTACACTCTGTGGCCCCAGACCTGCAGATGCATTCCCAGAGCTGAAGGGCAGCAATTGGGGTGCAAGCAGGTGTCAATCACTGGCACAGCACCCACCGGGTTGAGTGCCTTTCCACTCGACAGCAATAATCAGATACCATGATTTGCACGATAGAAAAAAGAACATTCTCATTAAATTTGCAGATTGAATCAAGGTGTGTGGGAAGGATGGAGCTATAAATATAAATGACCTTGACAACAAGCTAAGAAAAAAAAAGCTAGTCAGAGATTTGAACCCAATGATATTTAATGAAGATGTGAGCTAAGTTGTCCTTTAGAAGACTTTTTTTTCCCAGTAGATGGCTTGAGTTGACGCAGAATAAAAGGTCACATAAGAAACTTAACAAACATGAGGAAGAATGGTTCTTTTCCTGCCCATGGCATCAAGAAAAGAAGAACTGAGAATGTGTGAGAGTTCAAAGGGCATTCCTAATGTACCAGCCTCTGCTTGGGACTCTTATTAGGAGTAAGTGACAGAAATGCGGCCCAAACTTGCTTCAAGAAAACAGTGATTTCAAGCCACACTTAATTCCGACTTTATATTGTACCTGCTTTAGGAACGTAGGAGTCACACACTGCCATCAGGAAGAAATTGCTCTCCCCTCATCTCCCGACCCTATTTGTCTTTCCTGGCTTCATGCTTCTATTTGTTTGTTGTTGGCATATCTTCCTGGAACTCAGAACCATGAACCCAAACTTCTCTACATGCAAAGGACTCTGATGGGTTTATCATGGGTCCTGTGTTGTCCTTGGGCTCATCACTATCAGAGAGAGGGAATATGCACTAGTGCAATAGCCAGGCACAACTGATTAACAGTTCCAATACTTTATTATATGGAAGTGTCCCAAAGGGAAAAGATAGGTGACACACCGAAACCAAAAGAAAGGGATGAGAGAAAGACATGTCTATAGGTCCACAGAATAGGATCTTGTTGACTCAAAGTACATGTCAAGGAAGGTTTTTGATAAGATCTCCCTAAGCCATTTAAGTTGTATCTAGAACTGACATGCTATGAAGGTTTGTGAGAGCTCTTAACTTCTGGGATGGAAATTAATGATATAGGACAAAGATAAATTTTGAAGTTGGCTTGTTTTATTTGCGTAAAAGAACTGTAACTGACTGTGGAACACGTACAGGGGAAGAACCAAGAAAAGGAAAGTATCAAGTGATCATTACAAACACGTTGGAAAATTTTTCCGTGTGTTTTGTGTAGATAGCACATGTGCTTACCAATCAGAATCACTTAGTATCCAAATTGCACTTTTGTCTCAAACAGTAAGAACATTCCAGTACATGATGAATCTACAAAGATTAGAAAAGCTCTGATGGCTACCAGCTCAGCTGGATGTGCCACAATCTATAATCAATGTCCACTTTACATATTTAAATGTCCTCAGTTCCTTTCAGGGTAATGAAGTACTTATTTGAGGGAGAATATCTCTTAAATCTTACTAGTATAATGACTGAGTCATACGATGTGACAGATTATGGGTGCAGACTGTAACATTTCCACTACCAATATTACTATGTTTTACCACAATGTGCGAGACCATCCTTACTATCTCCCAATGATCATGATGGCTTTAGCTATTAGACTGAAAATCTATTTTAAAAATTCATCCAGCTCACAAGAATACACTTGACTTTTATCATTGAGATTTTAACAATATCGCAATTCTTGAAACCCTTTAAGTACCCATCAGTATTGACTTCAGTAAATCATGGCCAGTTATTTACTAGATGACATGTAGCCATTGAAACTTGGTTCTACCCCTGGCTCATCAAGCAACAGCACTGTGCCTTGCCCAAGTATCTGCTCTATCACTCAGATCTGTAAAAGTTACTTTCAGCATTAAGTTAGAGTTAGCAAAGAAAGAGCTTACTAAATTTTCATTATTATAAATTTTTGATGGATTTATGAATTGTCTTAACTTTTGTCTTATTTATCTGAGTGCTATTAGCTCACATCTGAAATCCTAGCTAGTCGGGAGGCTGAGATATGAGGAGCATGGCTTGAAACCAGCCCAGGTAGGAAAGTCCTTGATACTCTCATCTCCAATTAGCCACCAAAGAAAGCCAGAAGTGGAGCTGTGGCTTAAGTAGAAGAGCACTAGCCTAGAGCAAAATATCTCAGGGACAATGTCCAGGCCCCAAATCCAAACCCTAGGACTGGCACACACACAGCCATACACACACACACAAATGTCTGATTAGTACTTTATTTACTGCTTGAATTTTCTACATAGGCATTTGCTATCCATATGATCCTTAAAAGTTTGTAATTCTATCTAGAAACCTTAGTTTCAAAAAGAAATATTGGGGTGGGAATGTGACTCTAGTGGTAGAGTGCTTGCCTAGCATGCATGAAGCCCTAGGTTCAATTCCTCAGCACCACATAAACAGATAAGGTCGGAAATGGCGCAGTAGCTCAAGAGGTAGAGTGCTAGTCTTGAGCAAAAAGAAGCCAAGAACAGTGCTCAGGCCCTGAGGCCAAGCCCAGGACCAGCCAACAAAAAAAAAAAAAGAAAAGAAAAGAAATATTTCTCTAAATAAAACCACAATGACCTTGAAAGTTGCTGTTCCAAATTAAGATTGATTTGATAGAGTTTTGGAGAAGCATGTGATTAGTTATCTATCATAGATTATTATAAGCTACAGGCAAGAGTTCTTAGCATAATTCTTTCATTTGTATCATTTGAGGCAATCATTGTCCCTTAGGAGTGTGTTATGAGCCAGAAAAAATATGGATGGATTGTGTTCAAACATGAGTTCTAACAGATTGTGTGCAAACACAAGCTCTCCATCTAGTGCTATCCACTGCCTAAATGTTAGTTCTTTAATAATTGCAATGAACACATTGCTACATATATGTGTGTGTATATATATACATACAAACACAGATATTTATATATATATAGTATATATATATGTATATATATACATACCCTAAGAGAATCACATACTCAAATTGAAATAGTTTTCTTATTCATTTTCCTTCCCTAATTTTGCTACCAAAATACTAAGAAGAAGTAAATACCTTCTTTTGAGTGCCTGCATTGTCTTGGTCATTCCACTTGGGATTAAGTGCATTACCTTATGTAATCCTCACACTTGGCGCTGAGGATGGTGTAATTCCCATTTCCTACAGGGAGAAAGTCAAGGTCAGAGATTTGAAGTGCAGGCACAAGTGCATGGAGCTGGAGGCCCTGAGGATGGGATTGGCCCATGAGTCCTTCTTAGAAGCTATGCATGGTCCCCAGTGGTTGACATTGACGGCCTTAGCAACTTAATGAAAAGCAAGCTTGAAGCATGTGAGAAAAGGGGGAAAAAAATGGCTTACTTCACTTGGTGAGTCTAGTAAACACTTGGAAGTCATTCTTTAGAATAGGTATCTTTAACCCAGGTATAAATGATTTCCTTTTGAATTTAAGGAAAGAAATATATTATTGCCTCACACAACCAGGAACCAGAGGTATTTTCAGGATGCATAGAAATTTGTTCTCTGCCAGGAAAACCCACGAGGGAGTACGTATTTTTTCCCCATGAAGGGTAATCTTCAAGATATTTTGCAGGAGAGATTTTCTTTTCTTCTGTAGATTATAGAAAATCTGAAAAATCTAGGATGAATCCTTCCCAACAGAAGTTATCATGACAGATGATCGAGCTTAATTGTGACAAGCAGCATTTGGTCCCTTCCCTATTTGGTCTGTGAAAATGGAACTGTCATTGAGTCAGCTGGGAGTCTGGTCAATTGGGTCAGCTCCTGAGTGTGATCTGTACAGAAAGAGGCCTTGGATAATTGCATGAGCCGGACAACTCATCTGAAAAGCTCTAGAAAATGAGCAAGGGGAAGAAATAAGTGCCAAATGTCCATCTGGGTTTTGAAAAAAAAGTAGATATTTGAAGTTGTGGCAGGCTGCTCTGTAATTACGTTGGTCACAGAGGTCAGTTTTCCTAGCTGCCCAGCTCCAGGTGTGATCAAGGCATAATGAACCGTGACTTTAGAAATGCCACATTTCCTGGGCTCACAATACCTGCCAGGATTCTCCCCCTATTTTAAACAGTTTAAAATACCACATTATTTGGAATAGCATTTTGCTCTACTGGTGTTTTTGTGTCATTGAAAACAGTTGGAGGGCCTGGCATGGGATAAAGAAAAGCTCCTTTCCTGTTTTTATAAAAGCAGAATTCACTTTACACATGTCCTGCTGTCCCGCTGTCCAGCCATGATTCCCATGGACCAATTTTCTCTTTTAGATACTAAGATAAATGTCATGTCTGCTGAATAAAGGAGATTATGTTTCCCACTTTGCTATCTACCAATCTTAAAGGGTCAGGATGCTCACATGCTCAAGATGTGTAAGCCATCCTATGTAGAGATATCCTTTTCTTCCAGGATTTGAACCTCATCTTTAATTTATTTCTATGTTAAACTAAATTTCAAAGCTGAATAGCCATCAGAGAAAGAGTCTGGTGGAAACAAGCAAGACAAGGGCAGGCTCCTTTCTTGAGTAGCTAGAAAAGCAAGCAGTAGACTGACACTAATTCTGAGACTCTACTTCTTGTAGGAACCTCATCTAATTCCCATGTAGCAGATTTCATTTGATACTTTCTCTTTTTGTAGCACCAGGGTTTAGCTCCATGCTGAAGCACTGACTGATAAAACCATGACTGATTGTGGAGAAAGCCCCCCCTCGCCCCAATCCCTGCCACACTAAATATTACATGCAGGCTGGGTCAGGACAATTAGATTATGGTGAGTGCAATTAAAATGAATTATGCAAATGTACTGTGAGAGTTGTTAGAGCTGAAAATGTTGATGAGTTAATTGCTGTGTCTGGAAACTTACAACACTGCAATAAAATTTAGGGGAAAAACTTAGATTTTTTTTTTTAAAAAAAGGAAACATAAGTAGGAAAGCATTGGAAAGAATATGTCAATGGTCATTCAGAACTTTGCAAGGGAGATGAAAACATGATATTCTCAGACAGTTTAGGGACTCACAACCTAAAAGGTGGATAACAAAAGATACATGTTTTCCCTGAACCTAAAGGACAGATTAGGAACCAATGGAAGGTTTTCCTGCTCTGTAATTTGAACTTGGAGGAAAGAGATTCGTGTGGACTGTATTGTTCACTTTTATGTAATTAGAAAATTTCAGAACAAAAAGTTAAAAGTTAAAGCATCATTTAAGCATACTCACATAAAGACTGTTGGTAGAAGACAATTAACTGTAGTTGCAATTATCTATCCTTCTAAATGGTCTCAAGTATATTTACATAGAATAGTAGATTGTAATTGGAACAATGCCTTTGTAGGTAAGGATGGAAAGGAAGGGAAGGGAAAGGAAAGGAAGAAAGGAAGGGAGAGGAAGGGAAGGGAAGGTGAAAAAGGGAAAGGGAAAGGGGAAATGAAATGGGAAGAAAAGAAAAGATATAGAAAAGAGAAAAGAAATCTGGGGAAATATGACTAAACAGAAACTTGGCTGGTGGCAGCTTACATTTCTCTGAGTAATGAGAACTGTCAGGAAGACTTTTGCCCAGTCACTTGGAGCAATGGGCTTCCCAGGTGTTGAGCCAGACATGAGGTAGATTTGAAGAACAAAATACAAGAAAACATTCTCCTTTGTGATTTGTCATATTGCAAAACTTTTTTGTTGTGCCCTCTGATTTTGTTTGCAAAAGGTTCACCAGGGTTAATTTAGTAGAAAACTGTAGTACTCTGATGCAAACGCAGGCCCGTTCACTGGAGGCCAACTGCCCAGCTCACGTATTTCCTCTGGACGCAAGGCTTGCACAATCAGCTGAGAGTCTGCTGCTGCTATCTTGTAGTCCTTAACAATTTTCCAACAGAGGGCCTCACATTTCATTCTGTGCTGCACCTTGTAAATTATATAACCAGTCCTGGTTTGAATGCAGTCTATATAGGTTTTAAAAAGGAGGAGATTTAGTGCACGTGATAGAGTTTATGGTTCCTGTCTTTGAATGAAACATGCTTGTCACTTCAGAAGTCTCTTGGTAGTACTGGAAAAAAACTGTCTAACTCTTTGTGGATAACTAAGTAAACACGGCCTCTAGGACTCCATTATTACTTGGGGCAGTATTAATTTCAAGAAAATGATACCCAAAAGTGAAATTCCATGCATGATTGAATACCAGATAAAGAATTGTGGTAGTCATAGAATGCTTTGTGAAATGGTTACTCCTTTGTACTGCTACTTAGAGATAATAAAATAAAAATAAGAAAAGAAGAGAATTGTTTTTGTTTGGCAGTGCAAGTTTTACATACAGGTGTGCTTACTAAGTTAGTTCTAAAATACTGAGTTTAATAAAAGTTGAATTTGTTTGGCAATCTTTGCCATGCAAAGAAATACCATTTCTCCCTGTGGTTTTTATTTTCCCATTGCTAAGAGAATGTTTTCAACAGGGAAGTACTAGCAATATGAGGTTACTGTTTGATATTTACATGATTTAATAGCAATGTTATATCCAGTTTGCAGCAAGGAATCAATTATTCTCATTGCGCAGATAATTAGACTCAAGTCACGCAGAAAGTCACTTGTCATTGTGTAGCCTCTTATGGAGGGAAGATCAGGATGGCCGATGTTTTGTCATAATTTCAAAGTTGGTCATGGTCTTAGGACACTGAAGGAAGGCAGAATCGCCATCAGAAAGACTTTACCAAGTAACCCAAAAGGATAACTTTTAAGAAGAAATACTGTCTGGGTTGTACAAAGACATTTCTAGAAGAGACTACTTTTTCTGAGAAGTTAGTAGGGTAACAGTAACCAGGCATCATTCCCTAGAAAGTTACTTTTGTCCAAACTATATTGGACCACAAGATTTTATGGCTGAAAAAAATTATAATCTTTCAACCAAAGATATAAACCTCCCACCAGATTTCAGGAGGAAGGATTTTGTGAGATCTCTGCTACCCAAGAGAGGAGCCAGAAAAGAAATCCTAAAGCAGACCATGACCTCTCAAATCTGTGCTGCCTTGTATCCTCTGTGTCTTCACAGGAACTTCACCCTTTTCAAGAATTTCTCCTTATCTCTCAAAATATTTATCATGACCAGTACATAAATTCATTTCCTCCTTTACATATGTCCCATAGTTGACTCAAACACTCTGCAACTATATATTTGTTATTTCTAATTATCCAGTCATGTTCTATTATACATGCTTAAAGATTCCTCCCTGTCTGTGCTCTTCTCACAGACATGTCTTAATTACATGTTTTATATGTTGTCCGTGTGTTCTCCCAGTCCATCACACTCCTACTTTTGATGCAGTGTCCTCTTCTACTCTGAAATTTTCATCTTTGTATCATTAAGGCTTTCATAGTTTTCCTTTAAGGCTTTGAATTCCTTTTTTCCAAAGGCCTCTCTTACTGTAACTTTATTTTTTTAATTGCACATATTTTCTTCTACTATTTTATGGTCCATTTCGGATTTCTGTGTGTGTGTTTGTGCTTGTATGTGGGGTGTGTGTGTGTGTGTGTGTGTGTGTGTGTGTGTGTGTGTGTGTGTTTCATTGTCTTTTAGAATCTGACTAAATGAAATTGCTGCATGAATGAAATAAAGACCAGGAGCTAAATTCTGCATAAGACTTCAGGCAGCACCTATTTTTTAAGGTTCTGTGATCTGATTAGAAAACTGGCACAAAGGTAAAATACAGATGTGATGAGGAAATTTAATTCCAACATCTGAAAGTCTATTTCTTAGAATATTGGGGAAATCTGTTAACCACTTTACTTATCTTGCTGAAAATTCATCTCTTAAAAGATTACTGATAATATTTCTCTGCTCTTTCATAAGTTTGAAAAAGCCTATAGGTACCTATAAGCCAGGAGTGACAAGTGTTCCTCTTGTTTTCTCGCCCTTAGAGTTCCACCTTCATTTTTGATGTTCTGAATTTCAGTGAGTCAAATATCTTTGTGGAAGCTAGTTTAGCTTTGACAGTTGAGATTAGGGGAGGAGACTTACTAAGAATCCCTGAACTTGATTTTCATAAGTTAATTAAGTCCTTTACTTCTACTATTCATTGGCTTTTGCTTTAGGTCATTCTGAAGGACATTGCTGTTTTTCTCTGAGATTCCTTTCCTGAAAGAGATCTTGGTTCCTCAAGAGCTCAACTTATCAAAGTAATAAGCTATTTTTATTGCCTCGCTCATTGTTTTCCATATAATAAAATATTCATGAAGCCTAGAAGGAAAAGGAAATTATTAATATTTTTCGTTTACATGTGTGGCTGCTTACTGTTCCTAAGGACAATTCATTCTGTCCTCCCACACATAAACCTTTCTGTAGTAGATTGTGCCTTTGTTCCTTGATTAGTTCTTGGTTGTTACTAATAGACACAAAATGATTTATGAAAAAGAAATTAATGCTCAATGTCAAGATAGTAATCCATGTGAAATTCCTTTAGTTCCCTGCAGTCTATTTGCTCTAGACCACTCAAAAGATTCTGAATCTCTTCGGACATTTCCTCTGAGTATATTTTTAATATGAGAATTTAGACATCCTGAAAAAAACAAGGGGATTACCCATGGCCTTGCGTTCTTTGTGATGCCAAGGAAATAGTAATTTACTTCCAGCCAAATTCCATTTGCAGTTGAAAAAAATGCCTGTCATTCACTTGAAAGCATTTCCAAACCTAAGATGACATAGCCATGCTGTCAAGTCAGATGCAAGATGAAGAGATCTTTCATGTGTCAAGTTTTACTAGTAATCAGAATGATGCAGGTGAACACACAGCCATATCCATGAACATTTGCAGCTGTTATTGCAGCCCCAGGGCCTTGGGGGCCACACAGGATGTGATCTGGTCCAGACTGAATGACCCAGGCCTCTAAGTGATGAATTCAGGGCATCACTTCATGACAGAGCTATGGCTATAGGAAATAACTCCCCTGGAGACTTTGGTCATTATATAACTGACCTAACACTTTCTAATGGGCCATATCCCACAGACCAGTAAAGTCTTCATTTGTTTGCTGTAAACAACCCAGACAGACTAGCTACATACTGCCTAAAAGAAGAAGAAGAAGAAGAAGAAGAAGAAGAAGAAGAAGAAGAAGAAGAAGAAGAAGAAGAAGAAGAAGAAGAAAGAATCCACAGAAAATATTTTCATTATCCTTCTGCTAATAAATACCATCAGGCAGGCTGGTTAGCATGTCTATAAGGATTCTTTATTGGGCCATTTCTTTCTTTCTCTCTCCTCTACTTGGACATCCTCAGGGGAGAGATGATGGGTTCAACAAGGCTGCAAATTCTTTCTTTCCTAATGCCCATCCCTACAGCAAGTGATTTTATGCTGTGACTTTTTAAATATGTCTGTGCATACCCACACAGCACATAGTCAAACCATCACAATTAGTGTTACTGTCATATGTGATAAAACACATGCCTTCACTAAGGAAAAAAATCTAAAGGATATATTGGTGGGAAGACAGGGGACTGTCTAGCAGCACTGGGCACCCAACCCAGATGTCAGCCAAATGCTCTACATTGGCCTACCAAAAAAACTTGCAGAGTTTTGTTTTGTGTGTTTTTTTTTTCCCAGTCTTTGTGACTAGTCACCATTACCATCTGAGGAATTAAGGATCACTTTCGACTTTCAGTATCAGATTTGGAAGGACTGATAAATCTCCTAATCTCCGTATCATCTCCCCATGATTAGTTTTAAAATGACCATAGTCTTATGACCATTCAGAGTACAAGGAGATATGCCTCTTACCTGTGAGAAGTAGAAATGATCTGTATTGATTTAGGAAAATGAATGTTTGTGTCAGAATCATGCTGTAGAGTTTTAAACAAATTAGTACATTTTCAAGCAAATTACAACTGATTTTCATAGCTCTTTCTGTTTTGAGTCAAGCTATGTAGGTCATGTCTGCTAACCCTTAGGATGATAGATAAAAAATTAATAATAGATAAATAAAAGTAAAGCCTATGAAATCTGATCTCCAGTCAACAATCTTGGATAAAATCAAAGCGGCTGACCTCATGGTATCCTGTTCTATTAATCTGCTAATTCAACAATGTGTTGCTGGATGCCTTTGCTCTGTAGAAAGCATTACTTTGGATTCTGGGGATCCTGTATAGAGCAAAGCAATTATGACTCCTCCCCCTGGAGTCCTGACCTCTTTTCAAAGATCTATAGAAGAAGCCAAAGAAACAAATGCAACTCAAATAATTATAAGCAGTGAGAAGTCAAAGAATCTCTGAACTGTGATTTTTTGTTTATGGCAGTGATATTCTTAGGAGGTTATTCAACAAAGATAACCAGCAAACAAAAGAAAATTGCATTATGGATTCCAGCTGTTGGCATTATGCTAGGTAGCTTAGATTAATTTTCACTAGATTCCTGAAGAATGAAATTAATCATCTTGTACCCTAGAAAAGTCAATAAGCTTCATGCTGCTTTGAAATTACTAACATAAGAATGTTAATGCCTTGATTGTAAAGTTATCGGAAATGATAGATAATGACAAGTTTCTGTCTTCTAGAACACATAGGAGAAAGAGTCTGAATTCATGCTAAAACTGATGTGATTTTTCTCCTTTACAGCTTTCAACAGGCTGTTGAAATCAAACACTTTCCACTTATAGTTCTTCCTTAAACCTATTTGCTTTCTTTTTTTTTTTTTTTTTTTTTTTTGCCAGTCCTGGGCCTTGGACTCAGGGCCTGAGCACTGTCCCTGGCTTCCTTTTTGCTCAAGGCTAGCACTCTGCCACTTGAGCCACAGCGCCACTTCTGGCCATTTTCTGTGTATGTGGTGCTGGGGAATCGAACCCAGGGCCTCATGTATATGAGGCAAGCACTCTTGCCACTAGGCCATATCCCCAGCCCCCATTTGCTTTCTTCTTTCCTGTTTTCCTCTTCTCAACTCTAGGTACGTAGGGTTCCTCATTATTAGGTAGATGATAAATTGATAGAGGACAAATAGATAGATAGATGGATAGGCAGACATACATACATATATATATGACATTCAAACACAATTTTGAATAGAACAAGGTTTAGATATTTTCATAAGAACAGAAGCCATATGAAAGGATAAAAGATTTCCATTTTCTTGGTCTCCAAAATGCCTATTCCTTGGCATCTGGGCATTATCTGTGCTGTGATAGTCACTGTTTCATATGCATATCATTAATTGGTCCAACTGTTGAGCATGAACTCCAAACTGGTAGATAGCTTATACTAGATGCGGTCATTGTTGGAGATTTTGTTCTCAAGGAGACTATAACCCTATAGAAGAACTATAATCACAGTTATAACCTATTAGGTATTGGATTATAAGATCCAGGAGGAAAGGAGACATGATATGTATTCAGTATAATCTTATATTGTAAGTAATCCCCAAATTTCAAAGAACATAGATTATGTGACAGGACAATATATAATCACTACAGAAAGTATAGCTAGGAATTCATCCTGGATGCTATTAATATTTGGTCAATGAAATTGAGCTCTATTCAATAGCTATGTAAAGCACTGAAAACTTTTTAAATGACTATTGACATTATTATCTTGCTGGAAGACAAATATGAGGGGCTCCTTTATTACCCACAGCATCTCGGCTGTGACAGGAACACCAAAGATGCTGGACCACATCTCTGGCCCCTGGGAGGAAGTCTGTAACTGGAGATAAAGCCTGTGGAGCCATTTCTGTATCTGTATGAGCACTTCTGTATCGTCAGCATCTATCAGCAAGGTTGAGCAGCTGCTGAATTAACTGCATTTGATTACACTATGGATAAAGATATACAGGGGGATCGAAGGGAAGAGAAGAATGCAAAGAGAGAGGGAAGGAAGAAGGTAGAAAGAAAAGGAGGGAGAAGAAAAGGAAAAGAAGAAAGGAGGAAGTGAGGAGGAAAGGAAAGAATAGAGGAAGGAAAGAAGGAACAAAGGAAGGAAGGAAGGAGGGAAGAAGGGGAGGAAGGAAGAAAAGAAGAGAGGGAGTAGCGAGGGAGAAAAAGGGACAAAAATATGATTTGTTTTTCTAGGCTGTTGCTCATCCCTAGTTTTTATATTTCTATTAAATATCTACTGTGGTGGCACACAGAGATTTGTAGACACTAGGTCAATTGCGGAGCATCTTCAAGCACCTCTACTATATTGCAAGTGCCACAAAGAGCAAAGGAGCAGCACCTGAGCAGCGATGACAGCAGCCCTGACCAGTGAGGCTGCTAATCAGTTGGATGGCGCATCCTGGTGAAGTAACTGTAGTTAGGAAACTCAAGCTGTCTGGAAATAGAAGCTGTTGAGTTGGGAGAAGCAAGGAAAGCAGAATACAGTATTTTGCCCCTGGTTCTTCTCTTTCCTGAGACCAAAGTAGCAGTGGGGATTAGAAGGACCTCCTAGCAGGTATGCATTCTGGTAATGGGGAAGAAGAGAGGCAGCTGTAAGCAGAGGGAAGGCAAGCAGCACGCTTCTCTGGGGAGGCAAAGAGCCATGAAAGTTGTCAGTCACTTGAAAGGTTAGACTTGTGTTCCTCAAAAGACTTCTCGTGTGTGGCGAGCTCTACTGAGAGGAAAGAGGGTCAGAAAGGCAGTTACTAAAAGGACAAGACAGGTCCTTCCTGCTTCAATGGGTCTGAGAATGCTGAATAGGTTGCTATCTACTCTCTGTGCTCAATACAGCAGCAGTGGAAAAGCTAAGCCCACCGGGGGAGTTCTCCAAAGCTGAACTACAAATGGCCACCATCTTAAAATGGAGACAACGATCGGCAGAAATGGACCTGAGACATTTTTGTTTATTATTGTAAAGATGGTGTACAGAGGGATTATAGTTATATAAGTCAGGTAATGAGTGTGACAGTGATATATACTTAAAGGAAGTCAGCTTTGAGCCAATGGTGGACACTCAGCCTTTGCCTATCTCAGCGGGATTTGTGTCCACAGTTCAGCTTCACACAAAACAGTGCAAAGAAGCAAGAAAAGGCAGTACTATGCCATGGGGACCTCATTCAAAAGACAGAGAAATAGGGGATCCGTTTTGAAATACTTTCACGAGAAGCAGATAAAATTCATCCTTAAGACTCCACACTCTAGCTATTCAGAAAATATACTTACCCAGACCTACCAAGGCCTGATAACCCCAAGGAGTCATGACTTGATACCCACTTCCTTCCTTTCTTCCTTCCTTTCTTTCCTTATCTCTCTGTCTCTGTCTCCCTCTTTCATTCCCTCCTTGTCTCCCTCCTGCACTCCTTTATTCTCTTGATTATAGGCTTTCATTTGTAAATGGACTTTCCTCATAGTTAAACAATTCAACACTGGTTAAACCAGGCACAAATCATCCTCAGGATATGAAGTAGAACCAGACAACTCCTTGACTCCAGTGAAAGTCATGGAAAATGGATGGATACCCTTAGATCACATCCTCATCCTATAAACCCTCAGTGGGCCTAAAGAAGATGCACATCACTTGAAGCCAGAGTATCAGGCAATCATTTGACTTATTATGCAAACCAGTATCTATTCAGGAAGAAGGGATATTAATAAGTGTGCCATCACCAGACATAACTCCATCTCTCCCAGACAACCAAGAGAAGCCTAGATGTATACAATATAAAACCAGCCTCAGGAACAATGTTGTTGTAATGCCACTGAAAGCTAACTCAACCAGGGAAATGTCCAAAGAATGTCAGCAAGGTTGGAGACAGGCCCTAAACCTATGAAATGGACTCATATGGAGATTCTCAATGCACTGTCATGCATTTGAATCCAAATTTGGTTTTTACTCAAATGTAGGATAGAATTTAACTTGGGGTAAATTTACTCAAAAATAATGTAAAAGTAATTTGCCCTCTTGGTCTGCTCTGTTTTCCTTTTAGGTATGACCATTATTCCATCAGAAAGGACTTTCCTAGGTCATAACCTAGGGTTGCCTCCCACCCCCCACCCTACAGCTAAGTGTTCAGAGTAACCTTTCTTA
This sequence comes from Perognathus longimembris pacificus, assembly GCF_023159225.1. NCBI lineage: Eukaryota > Metazoa > Chordata > Mammalia > Rodentia > Heteromyidae > Perognathus > Perognathus longimembris. Next base: position 148,433,326 of record NC_063162.1, read on the forward strand.
TTTAGGCCCATTGAGGCTTTAAAGGATAAGGATGTGATCCAAGGGTAACCATCCATTGTCCATGACTTTCACTGGAGTCAAGGAGTTGTCTGATTCTACTGCATATCCTGAGGATGATTTGTGTCTGGTTCTACCAGTGTTGAATTTGTTTAAACATGAGGAAAGTCCATTTAAGAATGAAAGCCTATAATCAGAGAATAAAGGAACACAGAAGGGATATAAGGAGGGAAGGGAGGAAGGGAGAAAGAGAGAAAAGGAAAGAAGGAGGGAAGGAAAGAAGGAAGGAAGGAAGGAAAGGAAGGAAGGAAGGAAGGAAGGAAGGAAGGAAGGAAGGAAGGAAGGAAGGAAGGAAGGAAAGAAGGAAGGAAGGAAGGAAGAAAGGAAGGAAGGAAGGAAGGAAGGAAGGAGGAAGGAAGGAAGGAAGAAGGAAGGAAGGAAGGAGAGGGAAGGAAGGAAGGAAAGGAAGGAAGGAGAGAGAAAGAGAGAGAAGGAAAGAGGGAGGGAGAAGGAAAGAGGGAGAGAAAGAGAAGGAGGGCAGAGGGAGAATGGCAGGAAGGAGGAAAAGAAATGAAAATATGGAGAGTAATTTTTCTTAATGCCATTTGAGCTTCTTGATGATTTTGTGTCTCTCTCTGTTCAGTTCTACTACCCTAAACCCTGAACTTTTCAAGTATTTAGACCAACAAATTCTTTTTGCTTAGGATAATTTTTAACTAGGTCTCTGTTTGGTATAATTCATACTCATATAAAATCCCAAATGAGCAGACAACTAAATCCATGGAAATGCACATAAAGTGTGGAAAATTTATTCTCTCCAAATGTTGTATCTTGTCCTTTCCGTTGTATCAGCCATCTGGTCTAAGAAAATTAAGAAGTGGATTGATAGTTCTTAATTTGATTTTTACAAATAAAAATTAACTCTCATCTTTATTGAAAGATTCCAAGTTATGGAAAAATAAGCATCTATGCTAAATGCCAATATGTACATATGAGTTCTAATAATTTAAATAAGCCTATATATTAAACCATATATGTATAATTTCTTCCATAACGAAGTCTAGTTAAGCTATCTATACTTAATTAATCCCCGTCCTACCTAAATATTTATTACCAGTCCTTTCCAGAATTTATCTTACACATTGTATACAGAACATTTTCTCCACATACAATAAATTACACTTATAAATTGTTTACAGTTTTATTGTACATTATGTAGACAGAATTTTGAATGAGTGAAAGTAATATTTTGACTATGATACCAGTGAAAAGAAATTCTTAGAGCTGCAATTTTAGGCAAAAACCACTTTCTTCATTTTCATATTATTGCTGACAGTTCTGTGTTAACTTCAGGGAAATTAGAAAGCAATTACTATAACATATATAATTTCCTCAGGTACATATTTTGAAATAAATGGATAAAATAAGCCTCAAACATAAATTGGCCCCACTCTTCTCTTTTTGCCCTTTGTCTTCCTACATGTACTTACTGGAGAATATATTTACTTTCAGGAAAAATCCCTTCTCATTTGACTACTTATTATTACTATTGCTAATAATATACATAGTTTACAGGGATGTTTTATGCTTGTTATGGCTTGGATATTGAACATCCCCCACAGGCCCATGGACTGATGGTTTGGTCACTCCACTGTGGCCTGTTGGTGGTGATAGAACCTTAGGAGGCAGGGCCTGGGAATGGGAGCCATGGAAGGAAGTTAGATCATTGAAGAGGACGTTGAAGCATTGGCCCCTCCTCTGTATTTCACTTTCTGGTCATGTTAGGTGACCAGCTTTTTTTTTGCCACATGTTCTATGATGTTCTGCCTCTCCCCAAGCTCAAAGGCAATAGGGACAAACAGCCATAGGTTGAGACCTCTGAAACCATGGTCCAAAATAAACCTTTCCCCTCATTAGCTGAGTATCTCAGGTACTTTGTGACAGTACCAGAAAGCTAATACTGTAGGTCATAAGCACTGTCCCATTTAATCCTCCACAAAGTCTTATAAATAATTAATGGAGGACACTGGAAACTTTCAGAAAATGAGAAGGGAGGCTGATTGTACAGTGTTTTCAGTGCCTGGATAGCCACCGTGTCCCCAGATAAGAGGTAGATTGTATTTATGCAGAAAATCAAATGTATCCTTTACAAAGGCTTTCTTACGGGAACCATGAATCACCATTTCTATATTTGTCAGAAAACTTTTCAGAAACTTCCAAGTTAGGAAAATAGAGAAAGGGCAAGAGTGGGTGATACTCAGACTGTAAACTAAATTACAGCAATGATCCCATGATGTATGCTCAGAATGCAGTACCTAGAGTGCATCCTCCAGTTCCAGGCATCTCATTACCAACCCCAGGGAGCAGATGCACCTTCAACTATCCCAGGGAGGGTGTGATTTTTTTTTTTTACTCCTCACAGTCTCTAAATGGCTGGGGTATGTGGGGAGATATTCTGATAGTTTGCAATGAGGAGCTCATAAAAACTGGATGAGATAGAACTGAGATCAGATTGTGACATGGAGACGAGGTGGGAGAAATTTTTATCTAGAAGAAACCTTACTAAAATGCATCATTTAAGGGCAAAAGTTTTAATAGCTTTATATATATATATATATATATCCTATATATGTCTAACTATTATTTTATCTGTAGAAATACTAGTTTTTATACAGATACACTGGATGATGACAACGTAGTTGGGAAAAATAGAAAAATAAATACTTTATATTCTATGTTTTTTGAATCTTTGTTCAAAAATATGTATTTACTTTTTATTCCCCTGTTGTCTTTAAAATAGCACATCTTTAAAGGTGATTAATTGGCAACCATTTTGGAATAGGCTGAAAAAGGCAGTTGGTGACTGATTTGATCACTAATGGCCTGATGTGTCACAGAAAATGAGGTCTAAAGAGACTCACCTTTAATAGCACTAATGATGCCTCTGAAAGGTGCAATTACTGCATGAGTTCAGTACAGAATTTCTTCATCAGTTTGAGATACAAAAAGACTGCAAACCAGAATAACTGTTAGAAACGCAGAGACTCTTTTAAGTTTAGTAGATGGTCTTTGCTAAATGGCAATGCCCTTAAAAACCACACAGGTATAATTCCACTTCAAAGAAGTCTTTATTTTTCTTTTCCTTCATATTGAACAGAAATGAGGAAGCTCTGCATCATTTTCATAAATCAAAATGCAAGCATTTACAGAACTACTTCAATCTTCCTAAGACATTTTTTTGAAGACTTCAAGTTGTATGAGGCCCCAAGTTCAAGTCCCAATACTGCCAAAATAACCCCTACACTTCCATCGCAGATTCTAATGAAATTTGTGTGAGCTTGAGTCTAGCCCAGGCAAAAACATTAATTCAAGCAATAAAGGGGGCATGTAACGACATACAGTTATCATCTTAGCTACCTGGGAGGTGTAAAATGGGAGGAACATGATCCAGGCCATGCCAGCAACAAATTCCTCATCTACTTTGAAGGAGGTTGGAAGGATGGGGGAGAATGAGGAGAGGAGGACGTTGATCAAGGTGCATTGTACTCACAAACTGACATTGAAATGCTTTTGTTCAATTACTTAAAGATGAAAATCTCAATGTTGTTTTGGTTTGCATTTCTTTTATGGCCAGTGATGTCGAGCACTTTTTCATGCACTAGCACTGTATCCCATCTGAGTACACTGGATACTGTATATACTGGTATTAGAACTAGGGAAGTGAAAGGGAATATCATAAACGAGAGACAAAGGATAAAAAGACAAACGACTCCACAAGCAATACATGCAAAACCATTTGGTGTAAACCAACGGAACAACTCATGGGGGGAGAGGGAAAGGAGGAAGGGGGAGGGGGGAATGAGGGAGGAAGTAACAAATAGTACAAGAAATATACCCAAGGCCTAACGTATGAACCTGTAACCTCTCTGTACATCACTTTGACAATAAATAGAAAAAAAAAAAGGACTAGAGGTGTGACTCAAGTGATAGCTGGCCTTAGACCTTGAGTTCAAACCCCAATACTGCTAATTAATAATAATAGTAATAATAATAATAATAATATAGTAATAACAGTGGTCATAAGTTCCTCAATGCTCAGAATTCATCATTTATCATCTCTTTCAAATGATTCAGCAAGACTTGAGAGAATACAGTTTATATGGAAAAGATCTTGAAAGATGAACAAGATTGTAAAGTCCAAGAGAATCTTTTACTAGTATGTACAGCTCAATTTCTCCCTTGCTCCTCTTTCACACACACACACACACACACACATACACACACACACCCCACTAATAATCACCATGAAGAAACAATATTTTTCATCTTTCAATTCATCACACATTTTCTCTTAACATTATGGCAATTATTTATTTGTGCCAATATTTTTGGAAATATTTGTTTTACTATAAATCAAATACTTTATCACACAAATAGGCCACAATATATTCAAACCTTCTATTTTTGAATGCTTAGAATTTTTCCATTTTTAGAAATAAATGGCTTAGATCCACATAAATAAATCTTTGAATGACTCCCTTGGAATATATTTGGGGAAGTGGAAAGGATATGGAAAGCGTTTACCATTTCAATGCTTTATTATAATAGCAAAATATGTATGCTTTATCCTGTGTGCAAGTTTATCTGATTTGGGGAGGGTAAGGGGCACAGAAATGGTGGGACAAAGGGTGAACTAATACAGCAGCAATCTGCTCCAGACACTATGTTGAAAATGAGCTATACAACTTGTGAGTTGAAAGGAGGTCAGGAGGGAAAGGATGGGACTGTTCAAAAAGAAATGTACTCATTAGCTGCTATATGTAACTGCAACCCTGCTGTATATCATCTTTATAATAAATGTATGGAAATAGAAAGAATTAGAAAGCAGAACTATACACTTCCAGTTATTCAAGAAAAAAAATCGTCTCAAATGTGCATTTTCTTCAAATGTGTATTTTAACAGTAGGATGCCAGTTTCTCTGCCACCCCCACTTCTCTCTCTTCTCTCCCTTTATTTATTTGCTTTCCATCCCATCCTGAGCCGCTTCTGCCTCTTACAGGCTCTGCTGCCGCCCTCGGCATCCTGTCTGTCACTTTGATGGACAGAATCTTCCCCAGCTAAAGTGGTCTTTCCTGGGTTCCCTAGCACATGCTCCTTTGGGCAGAAAGCAAGGCCACAGAAAGGTTCAGAGCTGTATGAGGCCCAGCTGCCTGGATTGAATTCTAGCTCTGCCATCTCTGGCCAGTATGGTAATGGCCAAATTACTCAAAATATCCCTGTGCCCTGGTTTCCTCCACAGCCAATTGGAAATAATGATCAGAGACAATTTCTAGAGTAGTTGAGAGTAAGTACATGTAATGAGTATGTGGAAGGAACTTAGTATACATCCAGGAAATGTTAACTCTTCATAGCTTGAGCCTGTGTTGGCTTTTTTTATGACTGCTTACTCTCAGTGTATATACACCTTATGGATCTGTACTGTGGGGCTCAAGTCAAATCTTCACAGAGGTCAAATTGATAAGCTCAATTAGAAGCTTAGCTCCTGACTGGGGCCATATAAGAAGTGTTGGCCACACCAAGATGAACCGTCTTGCTGCCTCCCATTAGAGATGGTCGCAGCTGGCAGATGACAAGGTTCAATCTGGGGTACACACTGCCACTGTTATCTCTCTAAGCTTTTGCCGAAGTCCAGCCCACTCTCTATCTGTGCAATGAAATGGAACTCCAAAGAAATTAGGCCTCATTAGAGAATTAAAATGTGGACACAAAGCAGAACTGACACTACTTCTATTTTTGCTTGTGGTTTTCTATAATTTTAAACTTTTTGATTTGTTGTAGACAGCAAACTGAGAAAGACATTTAATAAAAGAGGCAAGAGAAAATTATGAGAATTTTAAACATTATTTTATAATTCTACCAGAATTCCAAGTAAATCTGCATAATCCAATAGATGTGTTAGTCCTCTAGAGGAAAAATATGTATAAAACTTAATAAGACATATAAAAGAAGTTTTAAGTAAGAGAGATAAAGCATGCTCATAGACTGAATACTGAAGATTTTAATGCTGTTGCTTTTCCAAAATGAAGATCTGTAGAATACATTAAATCACAATCTAAATTCCAACAGGCTTTTCTTTGGTGAAAATAGATAAGCTGATTCTAGCATGTATATAGAAAACCAAAGTGCCAAGACTACTCACAAACTTTCTATAAGTAGAAGCATGTGGAAGGAATTACTCTATCAGCTGTAAAGCAATATTCAGGAGAACACTGTACTCTTAGCATAAGAATAAACTCACCTATCCATGCAATAGGATGGAGGACTTCGAAAATTAACATACCCATTTAGAGGTACTAGATTTATAACCAAAATGGTAGGGAGTACATATACTAAAAAATACTGTTAATAATGCATGATGCTGGATTGTTAAGTGTATAAGTAAAAAAAAAAAACCATAAAACTACTATATCTTATCATATACAAAAAGTAATTCCTGGCTGATCACAGAACTAAATGTAGAAAGCAACCCTATATTGCTTTCAAATGACATGATATGAAATGCCTTCATACCCCTTAATGGCCACCAAGTTAGAAGATATTCTCACATACACAAAGCACGAATTATGAAGAAAAGCACTTAGGAACTTAGGGCATGAAATGATGTCATAAATAAGAGAAAATAAAAGCCACAGAATTACGGGTATTAGCGACACCTAACTCTAACCAAGAGCTTCATCCGGTAGGGGGCTGAGAAGAAGGTTAGGGACAAAGTGTGCCTTAGCAACTGTGATTGAAGCAGAGCTGGCATTTGGGGGCTGGGCAGAGGTTAGGAACACAGCGCTCCTTTTCTGTTCGTTGAGCATTCCTGGCTGCTGTCACCGGGGGCCACTTGGCAGAGCACGCGACAGAAGTTTGCTCACATTCTGACATTACATAGAAGGTCGTTTCTCCTTTTGCAAGGCAGAATCTCCCTTTATGTCTAGCTTTTCTTTGTGTTCTTATAGCTTGATAGAGGATAGTTTGAAGTTTTCTGATCCAAACTCCAGGCCAAAATGCCTGCCCTTTACCTGTGTTCCTAAAATCCTTTCTAAATTCCGTTACAATCTTTGGTGTTGGCAGGTTGATGACTTAGTTGCTCTTCGTGTTCTCCTGCATTACCAGATGATTATAACGCAATGGTTTTCCAGACCTAAACACAGTCATGGGTAATATTTTAATCACATGGTTGCAATTATCCAGATTGTAGCCCAATTAATCTACTGTTCCCTCATTAGACAGCATTATGAATTTTCTTTTCTAGAATGACAAAAATATTATTTCAGTGGAGTCTTTTTGAATGAAATTATATACTGTAGGGTTCTATTTTTAAATAAACTCTCTGGGGTAGGACAACTGGGCCACATTATCAAAGTAGCTGTAAGCTTTTAAAAGATGTCATAACACTTTACTTGCTACCAACATGTAAGAAATTCCCCATGACCTTGAAGAGACATATGGCCTCTAGATTGACACGGATATTTAGTAACATGGGACTCTGACCTGGATGTCCCAAGTAAACCTCATTTTTCCTTAAACCAAACCCCAAAAAGGAAAAGGTTGCTGTTTAGGTGAGGCATCAGAATTGATCCCTACCCCAGTCCAAATGCACACACACCTGACACAGAGGCTGATTCTGCCGTGTTTCTCTCCAGACCTCTTGAACACCATCTCCTCTTCCTTCTTCTTTCTTTTCTTTCTCATTTCTTCCTCTTTCTTCTCTTTCTTCAATTACCCCTCCCGTGAGCAGAACTGGGGTACCCTAGCATGGCTTCCAGCATTTTGGACTAGATCTTGCATTGTCTCTGGGTACATCACTTACATTACCCGGTAGCCACGCCCCCACATAAGTAAAAACCACCTCCAGTGGCTCTCACTCTGTCCACAAGACAGGGCTAGTCCTCAGCCAGGACAGCCAGAGCTCTCACCCCTGAGCTACCCCCCCCCCCCCGTGTCATGTCCACAGACTCCTTCTCTGGGGACACACAGTCAGCTAGAAAATCCCCTATAATGTTTTAACAACAAACCACATTCCACCCCTTGTAGGATTGTACCCTATCAGATTCTCATCATTTCTTTGTGGGTAATTCTATCTCTTTTCTTGGCTACAGTTTTTAAATACTTTATGTTATCTTTAAAGAGCTGTTTAAGGAGTTGCCATACACCGAATGATTACAGTGGCTCACCCATCCCTCACAACCCACCCCTTCCTCCACTTAATTTTAGATTATGTATTGAATTTGTGCAATTTGACAAAGCAGTTTATGTATACAGTGCATCTTGATCTGTGTCATCCCTTCAGCATTTTGAAAATGATTTTTTTCCTGCATTCTTCCCTCCTTCCTGCTTCATTCTTATACTCCTCTCCTGTCAGGCCTACCCTCCCCTCTTGCAAATACCTATTTCCTGGTAGTTCTTTTGTTGGGCTTCAACTTCATCTTTTAAAGACTCATGCTATTTGTGCTCTCCATAGAGCCTATTATACTTCTGTTAATTCATTCATAATCCCTTGCCTGTTTATTTGTAGATTTATAGGCACATTCTAGTTGTCACAAATGAGGAAATCCATGCAACCTATGTTTCTCTGGGTCTGGCTTACTTTGCTTAAGATAATTTTTTTCCACATCTTTCAATTTCCTTATGAATGGGACAGTATCATTCTTTCTGATGGATGAGTAGAATTCCATTGTGTACATATACCACATTTTCTTGATCCATTTTTCCAATGAGTGGCATCCGGGCTCATTCCATATCTTGGCTATGGTAAAAAAAAAAAAATAAAATAAAAAACTGCAGTGAACATGGTTGTGCTGGTAGCTAATCGTGTATGAACAGCCTCGTCCATACCCCACTGTGGAGCCTAACACAAGGCTTAGTGTGCATGGGAGCTGTTTAGCAGGGGCTGGGCAGCTGAGTGGGATTGAACTCTGCTAGGCGGATAGATGAGCAACTTCTTCTGGGATGTGGTACAGCCAGCATCGTAAGCAGGGATGGCAGGTATGCTGGGGCAAGGCGCACCTGTGTTTAGAATCCATCCTGCCATTCTCCTGGACCCCTAGCTAAGGATTCAAACTGGGCTCATCAGAGATGTTGATGACACAAACTAGTAGAGTTTTGTTTGGGCCAATATGTGAGAAAAGGTACTTGGAAGTGATGATAAATTTGCTAGGATCTAGACAAAAATGAAGAGCACAAAACAACTCCCAAAACAAAAACCTGTACATTCTATGGCCTAAACTTCAAGCCATGAGAATTATACTCCCTTCCAGCACCTCTGCTGCTACTATGTGTGTAGCTCTGGCTCTCACCTGGACTATAGTGGCAGTGCTCTTCTTTTCCTCATGCCATCAGAACCATTGCCAACACCCTAGTTATAATGAGGCTTTTAAAAATAGCAGGATGCTGCTTCTTCCTTGATAGCCTAAATCTCTTAATAGCTTCCCATTATACACAGAGATTATAGACTAATATAGGTTAAAAGGGTCGCAGTCTAATGCCAACCCAGAAAAAGAACACGAGGTCTTATCTGAGAAAGAAAAAATAAATAAAAGCCAAAAAGACCGGAGATGTGTCTCAAATGGTAGAGCACTCCACCTATGAGCAGGAGGCCTTGAGTTCAAACCCTGGTACCAACACCAAAGACCAATTAGAAGTTATGTGATCAAGTTCCTTTCACCTTCTGAATTCCGTCTCTACCTTACTTTCACTCGGTTTCAGTGCTGGGTAAGCTTCATGAGGAAGTAGGCCTTTACCATTTCTGTTTATTAATGATTTCTTAAAACCCAGGAGAGTGATGGAGGGAATGAGTATCCTTCCAAAGGATGCCAAGGTGTCCACTCACTCTCTCCCATGCAAAGACGTGAGAAAGCAATGTGCCAGCCAGATAGATACAAGGCCCTCGCCATAACCACACTGTGGGAGCATCTTGATCCTGTCTCTGATTCTCAACCTCCAGAGTCATGAGACCTGACTTTCTGTTGGTAAAGAAACACTGTGGTTTTGTTAGGGCACATGACATGTAATTTTCTTTTTTTTTAATTTTTATTGTCAAACTTATATACAGAGTGGTTACAGTTTCATACTTTAGGCATTGGATACATTTCTTGTACTGTTTGTTACCTCCTCCCTCACCCCCCGCCCCCTCCCCCTTTCCCTTTCCCTCCATGAGAGGTTCAGTAGATTTACACTAAACAGTTTTGCAAGTATTGCTTTTGTAATCATTTGTCTTTTTTACCTGTGTCTCTCGATTTTGGTATTCCCTTTCAGTTTCCTAGTTCTAATACCTGTATACACAGTGTCCAATGTACTCAGGTAAGATACAGAGATAGTGCAGGTACAACCACAGAAAGGGGATATAAGAGGATCATCAACAATAGAAGCTACGGTTTCACATGGCATGTTGAAAATAATTACAACAGTGATATAACAGTCGTTTCCATAACATGGAGTTCATTTCACTTAGCACCATCTTATGTGTTCATAAGGGTATAGCTATTGGGCTCTTGTGATCCTCTGCTGTGACTAGCCTAAACCTGTGCTAATTATTCCCTATGAGGGAGAACATAGAGTCATGTTTCTTTGGGTCTGGCTCACTTCACTTAGTATAATTTTTTCCAAGTCCTTCCATTTCCTTACAAATGGGGCAATGCCATTCTTTCTGATAGAGGCATAAAATTCCATTGTGTATATGTACCACATTTTCCTGATCCATTCGTCTACTGAGGGGCATCTGGGTTGGTTCCAAATTCTAGCTATGACAAATTGTGCTGCGATGAACATTGTTGTGCTGGTGGCTTTAGTGTATTCTTGTTTGTGGTCTTTTGGGTAGATGCCCAAAAGTGGGGCTGCTGGGTCATAGGGGAGCTCTATGTTTAGCTTTCTGAGGAATCTCCATACTGCTTGCCAGAGTGGCTGAATAAGTTTACATTCCCACCAACAATGTAGTAGGGTTCCCTTTTGGCCACATCTCCTCCAACATTTGTCATTGTTAGTTTTCTTGATATAGGACATTCTTACTGGGGTGAGATGGAATCTCAATGTTGTTTTGATTTGCATTTCTTTTATGACCAGTGATATAGAGCACTTTTTCATGTATCTCTTGGCCATTCTCATTTCCTCATCAGAGAAGTCTCTTTGTAAGTCTTTAGCCCACTTGTTGAGGGGGCTATTGGTTCCTTGCAGTTTTGTTTTGAAAGAATGTAATTTTTTTAGTTCTGCATATATTTTAGATATGAGGCCTTTGTTGTATGGCCAGTAAAGATCTTTTCCCAATCTGTGGGCTTTCTGTTTATCTTGCGAGCTATGTCCTTTGCCCTGCAGAAGCTCTGCAGTTTGATGCAGTCCCATTTGTCCATCCTTTCTTTGATTTGTAGCCTTTCTGGGTCTTTGTTAAGGAAGGTTCGTCCTGTGCCAAGGAGCCCAAGTGTTTCTCCTACTCCTTCCTTTAGTGTTTTAAGGGTGTCTGTTTTGATTTCGAGGTCTTTGATCCATTTAGAATTGATTCTGGTGCAGGGTGATATATAAGGACCTAGTTTTAGTTTGTTGCATGTGTTGAACCAGTTTTGCCAGCACCATTTGTTAAAGAGGCTGTCTTTCTTCCATCCTATTTTTTTTAGCTCCTTTATCAAAGATTAAGTAAGGCATAGTCTGTGGGTTCATTTCTGGGTCTTCAATTCTGTTCCATTGGTCTTCAGGCCTGTTCCAGTGCCAATACCAAGCTGTTTTTATTACTATAGCTTTATAATACAGCTTGAAGTTGGGTATTGTAATTCCTCCAGCACTGTTCTTTCTGGTAAGGATTGTTTTTGCTATTCTGGGTCTTTTATTGTTCCATATAAACATGCAATTTCATTCACCTAAGTTCCTTTCTTAAATGGGAAGGAAACTGAGGCTGGAGGCATTAAATGGCTTTCTAACGGATGGAAAGTTGGTCTAACCCAGACTTAACGTTCAAACTGCACTCACGGTTCCACCACTTGCCATGATAATTTACACTGCACCTCCATGCTGCAGAATAGAAGATCAATGTAAGTTAGAGGTTTGCATTCTCATGGAGCTTTGCTCTTCCTCAAGTTATATGAGGAGTGTTCCTATTAAGAGTGAATGACAGTTATCTTTTGCAATCTCTTATATGGGTATTTGATTTTTTTTCTACAATAAATTTTTCTCACCCACATAAAGAGCTAAGAAGGGGAAGAGAAACAACATTCCCAGAAAAACTCCAAACCACAATTCTCTAATAATAATTCTATCTTTCAGAGATGTGAAAAGGATAGGTGCCTTTAATAGAGATATGCTTTCTGCCAGTACAATTGATCCTGGCTCAAAAGACAGAATATATGCTATTTAGAACTTCATTGTATTCCGGAGTCCCATGACTGTTTACAGGCCAGTTTCCCAGACACATTCCAAAGCTACTGATAGAGCAACATGACACTGCTTCTCAAAAGGCTATTATGAGCCTGGGCTGAATCACTAGAAGAAGAGTCTCCAAACCAAAGTGATCTCAGTCCCTCTGCATTTGCAACATTAGAACGCATACGTGATGCTAGGCATTCGCTTATTCCTGAGTCCTATATTTATTTAAGATGTGATTGGCCACTGTGCAGAGGCAACAAGGAAAGAATGGGAAATGGCTGAAGGAATTGGGGAAATGAAGACTTAGGGGAATAGGATGCTGTTTTCAGTGTTTTTGAAAGACCAAAACAAAGATAAGGGAGTAGATTTCTTTTGGAGTTTTTCATGTGTGAAAACAAACTCTATGCCCAATAACTGCTATGAACTAAGTTTTTCTTTGTGTATTTCAATAGAAGAGCAATTAGAGTGGTAATCCCTGGGAAATGCCCCCTAGTGAAAATGTCAGAATGTGTTGGAACATGCTAGAAAAGTTCCATACACCATCCTAGAATATATAGATGTCATTTGGGGGTAAGCAATGTAAAAGGATTGATCTTAAAAGGCCATTCCAACATAATGATCCAGTCCCTTTATGAACACAGAGAACTGGGTCATATTTAATATAATAAGCATGCCATAATTATAAGTAAATGACCAGTGATTTCCTTGCCTTGTAAAAGGAAAAGAGGATCAAAGCAGAGGGCCCTTGATGACTAAAATGATGGCAAGAAGAAAGGAAAAGAAACCCCCAAACCTCTGCAATTTAAAGCCAGGTCGATTTTCTCAAGAGGAACCGTGTATGGAGGGAAATTATATTCCCACTGGCTGTTCCTGTGGGCATGTGGATCAATGCCTTAACTCTTTAAGAATGTTTTTTACTTTGCCACTGAGATATTAAAGAATGCTATGTAAAAGAGGAATGAAAACTATTTTAGAGAAAAAACTTCAAGGATGATATTTCAAATTACTGCTTACCAAAATAAGTATTGCTGCCTCATAGTCAAGAGATGAGATAGATGTTTGCAAAATTTCTTTGATTCTCAGATGGGCTCGAACATATTCATCCTTAACAACCATCTCTCCCTTTCAATATTATCATCTAAGCAATGGGAAAGTTTTTAACCTCTTTTTTTTTCTTGATTTTATCTCTACTTGATTGCCTTCTTTTTCTTTCTTTCATTGAGTCCATCCTAATGAGCTCTAATTTCTAATATTTTTATCTAAGTTTTCTCTATTGATTCTTACTGAGTCCCTTTTATTTTTGTAATATAATTTTTGTTTCTCTCTTGAAAGGTCATGGGCTTGTTAGGAGGGAGACATTTCCTGCATTTTCCCTTCCCTTTAAGATCCTGAGTGAGAGAAGTTATATACTGAAAGGAAGTATCTACACTGAAGTCACTGGTGTAGGTTGGAAAATAGCATGTCCAGCCCACCTACAACTTTATTTTCTGTGTTCTTGGAAATTTATGGAGAAGAAGAAATGAAAAAAAAATTATATACTTGATGCCTAGAAGTCATAGGATTTCAAACACAGAAATCTCTGCAAATACCGCTGAAGATAGTATAGTATTTATAACTGTAATTCAAGTGTCTTAAAGTAGAGAAAAATAAGGTCATCTTGTCCTTTAGATAAAAAGTAAAAAGACAGTCATTTAAAGAATAATGTGAAACAGCAAGTTTTTGAATCACTTAAATCTCACCCTGCACACGTGCACACACACACACACACACACACACACACACACACACACACACACACACACACTTCAGATCGGACCCTCAGTTGGACTGGCAGTTTTTGCCTCTGGGAACAGCCTGGAGTCCCCCGACAAGTCAGCCCTCGCAGGCAGCACCCTGTGTACCAGGCTTGGCTTCTCGTTCTCTCCATCACACTTCAATCCATTCCATTTTCCCCCCAAACTCAAGGGGCCTCAGATAAAACTGACACTCTAACCCACAGAAAAGCAGTAAAGATTAATAGTAGACTAATAAGCGTTGTGGTGGTGGGAATTCTAGCCCCATATCACATAAACATAGGGACATGAGCAATCTTTTTCTCACAGCTATTATTATACCTTGATGTTTCCTTTCCTACAGTTTTCTCTAAGTGCATCAATTGGTTCTATATACAGTGTCTGTAGACACACGGTCTCTATGTATATGTCTATACACACACCTTCATTCTGATGGATCTTTCCAATATTTGTGGATACTAATCCCATCTCAATTATAGCTTTTATGTACACACATAAATTCTTCTTCCTGCTGAAATCCCTATGGTTTATCATCCTTTGCTCCAATTTACCCTTTCAAGGACTATTTTTGCTGTTATGAGATTAGATATGTTTCTTTTGACTTTGGAAGTAATAAGATCTATAGGAATGCTTTGACCTGGGTCATGCTTTAAAGTCTCCATTCTATCTCCAAATGTCCCTAAATATTTAGTTTTTGCTTCTATGATAGCCCTTTGATTATGGTGCCACTGAAATACATTGTATGTGTTATCTCCATTTCTGTAGCCAGTACTAACAGCAATGGTGGCAATGTAATCGCTCTCTAATACAGCAGACACAAGTTTTGATAAGAATGTAGGTTATTCATTAATCTAATAGATCAAATAAACACTGAAACGCAATTTATTGTCATCAGTGTTATATTTTACACATTTAAGACGCAAAGAGGATGACTTTGATAAACATGTAATTAAAATCAAGAAATACATAAAATAGTTTCTCAGGATTTATATTACGGGTATGCATTGAACGTGTATGTCAGGCTGAAGAGGCGAGGTCTGAAAGGGGAAAACAATGATAAGGTTCACCTCCTCATTGACAGGTAAGAAGTAGTCTTAATGAGATCACAATGCACTCAGAGATGCCTTGAATTAAGCTTTGGTTGCAAGTGTTCCCCAAAAGGAACAGATATTATGCAGAGGAGACACCCCATCTTTTTCCTGTACGGGGACACACCTATAACTTTCCCCTCAGCAGACTGCTCTGCAGAGG
Source organism: Perognathus longimembris pacificus (assembly GCF_023159225.1). NCBI lineage: Eukaryota > Metazoa > Chordata > Mammalia > Rodentia > Heteromyidae > Perognathus > Perognathus longimembris. The sequence continues at coordinate 148,448,761 of NC_063162.1, forward strand.
AGATGACTCCAGTTAGGTACAATCAGACAAATTGTTAAAGGTATATCACCCAAGAAGTTTTCCTTTAAGAACTTATTATGGTCAGATGTGCCATTAAAATTCTGAATGCCTTGTGTTTGTTTTTGTGTCCCTTTTTATAATCAACACAGAAGAAATTCACAAACAAGTTTTAAAGGCACAGTATTGTACCTAATTACTCTTTTGCTCTTACAAAATCAGCATGCAAGCATGTTTTTTCCCTTGTAAATAATCCAGCCATTTCAAATTGGATACATTCTCCAGATAATAGTGAATAAAAAATTCAGTGAAAGAGAGTGAGCTTATAGCCACTATAATTATCCAGATCCATTATGCATCCTGTTGCAGCTGGTTTTGCTGTTACCTCTGGGTGCCTCCTTCTGCACCCATAGTCTTGCTGTTACCTCTGGGTTCTTCCTCCTGCACCCATGGGTCTTGTTGTTACCACTGGGCACATCCTCTTGCACTCACAGACCTAGTGTTTCTGAGAATCTAATTCGAATGGGAGGGAATGTGAGAGGGAAGTAAAATCGACGTCAATGTAAGATTTGGGAAACAAAATAAATATTGTGTGAATGTCACATGATTTAAATCAATAACAATGGTTATAGTGGCTGTATCTGTTATAAATTTTAGTATATAAATGAAACTCACATTAGAAAACAAATCCAGGTGTTTATGAATAAAAGGGCCAAACAAAGAAATGGCACTTAAGTTTTCTCTGATGGTTCGTAGTTTATATTATAAAGACATCTTAATTGTTTTAATCTTTTCTTTTAAAAAAATTCACACAGGTGAATTCACAAATTTTAAGCGCCTCTACTGAAGAGTTAAGCGACTGAATCAGGACTCTGAGCCTTATCTTCTGACTCAATACTTGTATTTGCATTTCTACCACATTCTTTGAAACATCCCAGTCTAAGGATTATTGATCCATTTAATTGAGAATAAGCTAAAAAACTTATTGATGAGTAACAAATGTCTCTGCCTAATAACCTGTCTTGGAAAATGAATCTGTAAGATGGCCTTCAAACCTCCAGCTTCTGCTAAGTCACAAATGCACCAGGAGTCTGCCTTCTTCAACTAGTTCCCCCATATATAAGGATTGTAAGCAGGGAGCCAAAATGTATTACACTTTGAGCCCTCTTTGAAGGCAGAAACTATTCCCCTTTAACAAGTGCATTCCATACTATACTACAGTATGGGAGACAAGGAAGGGTGACTTTTAGTTGTTATTTTTCCTATTTCCCTATACCTGTGTAATTCCAGAAAATGATTTTCAAAGGGTCTTTTTGCCTTGTACAATTATTTATCATCAAACATTTATGAATGAAAGAGCTAGAGGATGGGACAGAATATAGACAGCCAATCTTGGCCTCTGCCTTGAATGACAGGCACAGAGGAACACAGACATTTCTGAAGAAGCAAAATGTCAGTCTACAAAATTGCCTGCCCTGGCTTCATATTGGTCCTAGCTGTTCAGAAAGGAAGACAGAAATCATTTGCTAGGCAACCTGGTAGAACTGTCAGTAGCTGCATCCTTGTATACAATTAATTAACCTGTACATGCAGGCTTTAAAATTGTACACAAATGATGTGGACATTCACATATTCATTAAAAATAATGTTCATATTACAAGAGTGATCCTGAAGTCAATATTTATATGTATACAGATGTTACATGTAGCCAGTGAGAATGCAACTCTAATTTACTCTAGGAATAAAGCTTCCTATCTGGCTGGTCCTTAAGAGTAATTGCTGGCTTCAGTTTGAATTATTGAAAAGATATCCAGGCCTGAAAAATAAGATGCATGAAAATGCTTTCATTGCTGCTGTCAGCAATGAATGATTTAGTTTGAATTTGCCTCAAGTTGTCTTACAGAACACCTGTCCACGCTCATGGCGAAGGCCTGTCTGAGACTCTGAGTGCTCATCTCCGAGAAAACAAATAAGATTTCGGAGATGGGGATGGGAGTAGGGAGAGTGGGAGCTGCTGAATAATAAGGCTTGGAGATATGGAGCACAAGATTATCCCTCTCTCCCCGTCCTCCTCCCTCTTCTTCTCTCCTTAATCAGAATGCTATTTATTAAGCAACTATGATTTCCCAGGTTTTGTAAAAGATGGCAATGGTTTCTCCATGTGTGAAATGAAGAAGGAAAGGCTTTTCTGGAGGCAGAGAACATCAAATATAACAAAGACCCCTGGGCTTCTGTGGCGTTAGCCAACTTACAGGTTTCTTTTGCTAGGACATCCACAACGAAAGCTATGAAAAGCATTTCTCTTTGTGCCTTTGAGTGGCAATGCCCTGATTGTACTTCTTATGGCCATTTCTCCAGCTTTGAAGGGGCTCTTTTTGGTTATTTCCGTAGCTCCTGAATTGACATTATGAAGTGTAGTCAGGCCTATAGTCTGAAGCTGTTGTTCAGAACAGGGAAAGGGAACACTCAGATCAGAATGGCCACCTCTGCTTAAGGAAATGGCAGATGTGTCACTTCGCTCCTTGGACGCTGGGGTTGTTCACTGCTGAGAGATGGAGGTTGGGTTTTGCAGCCCCCGAGCAGGAGCGCTTCGCTGAGGTCCAGGCAGGGTGCATGGAGCTGGGCAGTGCCTTGATGGCGAATCTCGGGGGTGGGGGGGGGGTTGTTTGTTCATGCCCTTCCCTGGCCCAGCAGCTCTGGCATGAGAACTCTTCAGAGGCTCCGCATCTCCAACTGGATCCTTCAGGAGCCATCGGTGAGGGAAAGGCTGCTAATCAGAGGGTTCCGCCTAAGACCCGAACTGCACCCAACTCCCCGTGGCATCAGGATCCTTAGCAGCATAACCCTTGGTTCACCCTGTAAGATCCCACTCGGAATGCTATAACAAAAATAGCTTAACTCACTCGTTATGAGAATTTTGCAAACAATAGACTTGTTACTCGCAGTTTTGGAAGTTGTGAATCCCCAAATCAAGGTACCAGCAGGTTCCATGTCAGGCTAAGGCTCACTGACTGTCTACTGCACAGATGGGACCTTTTTACTACACCCTCCTATGGTTAGTAAGCTCCCTGGAGGCCTTTCTTTTTAAGAGCTTCATGGCCTCCTAGGGGTCCTGACTCTCAATACCATTGCACTGAGATTAAGGTTTCAAAACATGAATTTGGGGGAAATACAATCATTCAGATCACGGCTAAGTCATTCCCTACTTGAGCTCTAACCACTTTCTTATCTGCCATTTCTGCTGTCTCTACTCTTTCATCTCAGGCATCTATAAACTAGTTGTAGAATAGCTATGAAAAGGTTAACCATCTCTGATTTTACAGAGGATGTCTCTCAGAAATATACAGGGGCTGAGGATATCACTCAGTGGTAGGGCACTTGCCTAGCATACATAAGGTCCTGTGGAAGAAAGGAAAGGAGGAGGGGAAGAAGGGAGAGAGGGAGGGAGGGAAGAAGGAAGGAACGGAGGGAGGGAGGAAGGGGAGAAGGGGAGAAAGGGAAGGAAGGAAAGGAGGGAAGGAGGGAAAGAAGGGAGGGAGGAAGGGCGGGAGGGAGGGAGGGAGGAGAGAAGGGGAGGAAGGAAAGGAGGAAGGGAAGGAGGGAGGGAAGAAAGAAAAGAGGGAGGGAGGTAGGAGGGAAAGGGAGGAAGGAAAGGAGGGAGGGAGGGAAGAAAGGGAGGGAGGAGGGAGGAAGGGAGAGAAGGAGCAAGAAAGGGAGGGAGAGAGGGAGGGATGGAGGGAGGGAGGGAATGGAGGGAAGAAGGAAGGAAGGAAGGAAGGAAGGAAGGAAGGAAGGAAGGAAGGAAGGAAGGAAGGAAGGAAGGAAGGAAGGAAAGAAAGATTGACATAGAAGGAAGAAGAGAGGAGGAAGAAGGATAAGGGAAGGAAGGATAAGAGATGGAAGGAAGACGGGAGAGAGAAGGAGGGAGGAAGAGTGGGAGAAAAAGGAAGAAGTGAAGAAAAGAAGGAAGAAGGGAGAGAGTCCAAAGAGAGAAAAAAAGGAAACAATGGATAGCGTTAGGAATACATACTGAAATTTAAATTATGTCCACATTATATTTTTAGACAAGTTGGGAGCTATGGGAATATAATTAGGAGCCACATCTTCTTTTTCTCTGAATATTCAAAGTACTTATAGAGCTGGATATATTAACAGCTGCTCTCATATTTGCCAAATACACACATGAAGCAAGCATTTGTCAAAGGAAAGAATTTGGTTTTCACTTAAACCCTTGGGGTGTAATCAAGAAAATAATGCATATTGTTGAGCATGAATACCAAAGTCAAAATTATGTCCATTTTTCTTGGCAAGTTGGGAGTTGTGGCGCTATGTAATTAGAAACAAGTTTGTGAAATTACATTTTAACTGCTTTTCCTTCCAAGTATGGTTTTTCTGAGAGTTTTGTTGCTGTTAGTGTTTTGATTTGATTTGATTGTTGTGAATTGGCAAGCCAATTTTAGGTTATTAATTTAAGAATGATTATCTCCTAGAAATGTATAGAACTTGCATTGAGGTACCCCATCAGTTGTCTGGATATTTCTGAATGAAAACTTAAGATCAGATATCTGTGGGTGTTGGTATTCACTTCCCGGATCTGGCAAAACAAAACACAACGTATGAGGTTGCTTTGAAAACCCGAAACTTATGACTTCCAAGTTCAATAAGCTACAGACGCCAAGGTTCAGCATGCACAGGGTTGGTTCTGTGCTATCAATTGCATATTTACGTCCCCCCTAAATGTACAGGGAATGATATGTGATGATATTGGAAAGCTAACCTTTTAGGGAGGAATCAGGTAGTCATGATAAGGAGAGTCCTCCCACATGAGGTAACTGCTTTTACCAAAGAGACCCCAGTCAGATAGCTAGTCCCCTTCTGCTGTGTGAGGGAAACTATGATAGCGAGAATAAAACCATCACAAGCCAAGGAGCAGACTCTCAAAGACAACGACCTGGCGATCTTTCGCTTAGACTTGACAGCCCCCCAAACGGGGAAGTAAATTTCTGTTTTTTTATACACCTCCCTGTTTATGGCACTTTTGTGATCACAAGTTCAGAGGACTAAAATGGTCCTTTGAGGTTGGGTGGGAGAATTGCATCTCACTTCTCTCATCTTCTGATGGTTCCTGGCCCACCTGGCTTTCCTTGGCTCTTAGATGTGTCACCCGGGACTATCTACATAGGCTTTCAGGTCAACAAGGCATTCTCTCATATCACTGTGACTGTATTTGAGTGTCTCTCTCTAGCACAAGTTCCCCAGCTGTATTTGGTTGGAACATATACTACCGAGTACATATTTACTAATTATGTCTGCAATAGTACTATTTCCAAGTTAGGTTACCTTCTAGGGTGTTGGGAAGGAACACTTCAATAGATGATATTTTTTGGAGGATACTGTTCCGCCCATGAGAGTAGTTGCTTACTAAAATAGACCCAAATTTTAAAAATCCACGTCATGAAGATTAGATCCGTGTTTCTCTACTGGAAACGCTGTTTTACAATTGGAATCTCTGAGCACATGGGAAGATGACCTTTGACTTTATCTGTGAGCTGTGTCTCTGTTCGTGCAATCATTGCTTCCCCAGAAAGAGCTAGATGCTGCACATTACATTTTGTATTACCAGACCTGCCATCCCTATAGCCACCCCCGATGCAGCAGATACTGAATACTTCCAATGTTAATCACTGTCCTAGGTACTGTAGGTAATATCTAGATCCCAAAGAGATTCTGTGCCCATCCTATCCAGTTTACAGTCTTGAGGAGAAAGGGAGCTTTCAGATAATCATGTCCCTGAATATAAATCACTTCTCAGACCGTGATATAAACTAAACTAGGGGTTGGCACTAAGGGAAGGTGTAACAGGGGAATTTTTGCCTTGTGGGATTGCTAAGTGGGGACCAACCAATGAGGCTCACCCTGGAGAGATGGTGTTTGGACTGAGACCTGAAGCTGGTACAGGCATTAACTTTGTAAAAAAAATTGGAAGCTAGGACTTCAGGCAAGTAGAACGGCAGTTACAAAAGACCAGAGTCTTAAGAAAATAGACATGTATAAGAAGCCAGAAATAAATAAATCATGGACAATTTGAAGACCATAGTTCATGCATGTGAAGTGTGGGAGGCCAGGAGGGGGCAGGCAGGGCAAGAGGACAGGTGCCATCTTCAGGGCACTTGGGGACCAGAGGGAGGAAGCAGGGACATGACCAGGACTGAGGAAAGCTGGTTGCACTTCTACCTAGGAGCTACTAGGGATGGAAGAGGAAGGCGGCCACAACCTAAAAAGGCTTGCAGGGAAGGGCACAGGCTTCGGGGGGCTCTTAGGACGGGGATGGAGAGGGGGAAAGAGGTTTTAGAAGGCTTTCAATTGTTTAGAACTGATTTCCAAAGAGAAGACTTCAAGGTCATGGCAGGAAAGGCGAAAGGTGGTGGTGCAATCAGAGGAGGGTATGCGCCGGAGGGAGGAGGGCCTTTCACATTTGGAGTCACTGGATGGAAGGGGGTTGACGGCCACCCCTGTGGCTATCAGCCCTGAGCCTGCAACAGGCCAGAAATATGCCCACTCAGTTGCCAGGAGAGTCACGGCGCCCGCGTACAACGCCAGCGATTTGGACTCCACCAGGCCCAGCCCGCAGCCAATGTCCACAGGCGGTAGCCGGAGTTGTCAAGTGATTGTGCAGAGAGGGTAACCTGTACCTAGCACTTTCATGCAGATAAAAAGGTGGCAAGGTTGGGGCTGAGGATATAGCCTAGTGGCAAGAGTGCCTGCCTCGGATACACGAGGCCCTAGGTTCGATTCCCCAGCACCACATATACAGAAAACGGCCAGAAGTGGCGCTGTGGCTCAAGTGGCAGAGTGCTAGCTTTGAGCGGGAAGAAGCCAGGGACGGTGCTCGGGCCCTGAGTCCAAGGCCCAGGACTGGCCAAAAAAAAAAAAAAAAGGTGGCGAGGTAACAGTAAGTCCTATCAAATATTCATCGTGGGTGGACACAATCCACAATGAGTTACTTTATACCACAGTTAAAATAATTAATGGCCTGAATTTTTGAGTTATCTTAGCTGCTGTGTGTCCTGCAGGGATGGCCTACAGCAATACTCTTTTGAGAAAGTGACAGTATTTGCCTATTGGAAGCAGTTATCAGAAATGGAATTATGAGATGGCGATTTTTGAGAAAACTAGGCTTAGAAAATAGCACTCTTTACGCACCAAAAAAAAAGCCCATTATTGAGATAACTACTTATTAATATTCCATTACTCAGCCTTTCCTTTTTTCATTTTATTGTAAGTAATTAGCCAACGATATTAGACAATCATGAGATCTTTTCATCCTTTTTTTTAATTAGAGAAATTATACTGGACCCATTTTCAAACAACACAATGCATGTGGTGGGATGAATATGTAAAATATTAATGGCTTAAGCAAAAGCCGTAAGTTTTTGCACTCCTCACTACAAGAGTAATGAGTAAGGTGGAGCTAAAAGCAGAGCAGCTTTCTGGCCCCCTGGAAGGATGTTTGCTTGAACTCGGAAAGGATGGGGCTTATAAGGTAGACTGATTTCAAATGTGCCAGGGTAGTTTTCTGAACAGGTTGCACTTCATTTTCATGAATCATTGCCATAAGAAATTCAAGAGGCATTGTTTCTTGTCACATTATTCATGCAACCAATGTTTTGAATCACTGGAATGATTTGTTGTCTGGTAGTTAAGAAACCCATCCCCAAGTATAGTGTTTCAGACCTCACCTCACTGGCGAGGTGGGTGGGGGCTCTTCCCGTGCCATTTGGCAACTCCTGCAGTCAGGTCCATGTTTGTTCTCCTCTGAGGATCTTAAAGAAAAGTCGCGTCATTTTATATGACCCAAAACATGTGACTCCACTTTCTAGGAGATTATAAAATTGTAATACGACTCTTTTCACCATTGGGGAGAGAGGGGGACAATATTTGAATATTGATTGTGCATTTTCATGATGCATTGACAAAGTTGCAAGATTGGACCACGAGCTCCTTCCCAGACCACATTTCACTGATGTTTATACTCCGTGTGATGTAAGAATCGTGGTGCGATTACTCTCAGAGTGCATTGCACTATAGGTCTTCTCTTTATCCCCTAGGTTTCAAATACCATCTACATGCTAGTGCGTTCCATATTTGTCTCTCTGTGCCACCTTTTTTCCCTGAGCTCAAGCTTTGTGCAGATACCTACCTTTATCTAACCAATCGGCATCGCAATACTGGCTTAACCCCATCCTCTCCTTCCCATTACCATCTGAGCGAAAGACACCCTCAGGACTTAAAAATTCTAGAAGCATCTTTCTTTTCTCATACCCCACATCCTGTCCAGACCTTTGTAAATCCTTTTACATTTAGAAATGATGTTCTGTGATAGCCAATCTGAAGATCTACCCTCCATCTTTCTTCTTCACGTAGTCCAAACCACTCACACTCCAGTTGCCTTTTGACATCTTTCTCTATGGGTTCTGTGTCAGAATAATTTATCCTTGAAAGGCAGATGTAGCACCCCCACGGTTCAGAGTTCTTGCTGGTGGCTTCCTCTTGCCCTTGGTAGGAAACTCTGCAATGGTCTCCTTATTTGCCTCTGTGCATGGCCTACTGCACCCACTGGAATCAATAACAGCTTCCAAACTCTCACCGTGGGCTTTATCCCTTCCCAAACCTCTCTTCCATTAAATCTCTAATCATCATGCCTGTTCATTATTCCACTTCCACGGGAAGTATCACTTGTCCAACTTTACTGTGTAAAATAACTCAGTCAGTCCTGGCTTCCCTAGAAAAAATATATATTACTGTATATTAGATAATTATTATAATCATATATTATATAATACATGTATTTGTATTATTTACTATAAGCTATATATAACATAAATAATACATTAAATATAAGATATTATTAAATATTGTGTAGTACATATTTTATGTCATAATATATAATGTTATATGTATGTTATGTATATATTATATATACATATGTTCCCTAGGATATATACCTAAGCAGGCTGACTTTGTTTACTACTGTATCCCTGCGTAGAACAGTAGAGTTCAGCAAATACCCACCGAGTGAAAAAGTCATGTTTTTTCCTCCATAATCTGGCTTTTAAACTCTAAAGGTTGACTCACCTTCCTGCTAGAAGGAAATGTAATTTCCTGTCCTGACCTGCTCTTTATATATGTCACTTCATAACCTGAGTCTCACCATTGTCTCAACATGCTTCTACATCCACCTGGGTTTGGTGTTCACCGGTGGTTCTTTTTCCCTAGCCTTGATATCCATCTGTTGGTTGACTGAAGCTTATTATCCAATGATTTTTTTAAAAGAATTGCTCAAGAGAGTTGAAGTCCTTGGGGTCTTGTTCATTGGGAAATATCTGGCTTTTCTGGGTATGATCATGATTGGGTCATAACTTCTCTCTCTGGGGACTCTGTAGACATTCTTCCTCGGCTCCTGGTACTGATTTATGTGTGCCACAGAATTCTTTGCTCTTATTTTTCAATAAATCCTCTATAATATTCTCATTCTTTATCAACCTTCACAAGAGTTCTCTGAAAGTTTATACTTACCATAGATTCAATTTCCTCTTTTAAAGACACCTTCCTATTACATCATTGATTTTTAAAATGCCATCTATGATTTTCAATTGTGTTTTAATCATCTATTCTTATTTCTTTATGAGTATTCATCAGTTTGGTTGTTTTTCTCAAGTTTGTTCTAGATGCCTCAGCTTGCATTTTCTCTCAAGTTGATTTTCCTTCATTCTGATTTTTCTGTGGCTTTTACTCCTACAGTGGTTTTGCTTCCTTATTTCTTTCCCACGAGCTGACATCTCACATCTCAGCCATGTGCTTGCTTCACTATCTCTCTCCTAAGTACCTCTATCCATATTTCTTTGGGATCTTGTTACTCAGAGGCCTTCAGTCACACTTTTTCTGCTTTGCCACTACTTATCCGATGTGTGTGCTCCTGTTTGCTGGGTCTCATTGACTCCATTCCCATTGCAGATGCTATCTTTATAAAGGTCTGAGGCTCTTCCTTCTTGTTGCTTATCCACCACTGCATAGACTTTTATGCTAGCTAATTGCATGAGGAAAGAGAAGAAACAAAGAGTATTAACCCAACACAATAGCTGAGGCTTTGCTTTGATGCCATGGAGGTCCAATCATGTAACTATTCCGTAGTGAGCATCACGTGTAGTGACTGTGCTTCTACTTCTCTTCAATGCCTCCCCAAAGGTAACTTTAGGAATGTGTGCCATGCACAGTTCTCTACTTCACCACTAGGGGCAGCCTGGCTGCAGCCAAAGAGCCACACTGTCCTCTGCTCATGGAGTCTCTTAACCCCTGAGCCTTGTTGTCCAGCTAAGCTCAGGGAAGCTTGGCCCACAGGCCATGGAAAGAGATCTTTGGGGCCCAGGTTGAGTTTTTCTGATTTTCTTGAACTGGAAGGATTCTTTGCTCTACCAGCTCTACTTGAGTTTCACCGGTGCTGAGCTCATCCCTGAGTCATCTGCTGCCTTGCTCTGCCCCCAATCTCTTCCACATAATTGGTTTCCCTTTTTTGGCTATTATTACTCATGTCTCTACAAATATTTGCATGTCTTTCATTTTCTTAGGCATATAATAAAATGTCTCATTGCTGGGTCTGTATGTGGGATAAACTCCTGTTTATCTTTTGAAGAACTACCACAACTATTTTCCAAAACCAGCATTCCATTGTACACTCACACCAATAGTGAATTAAAGTTCCATTTTCTTGGCATGCTTGTCAACACTTGTGATTCTCCATCTTTTGTATGAAGGCCGTCATGACAAACGAATTGGTAACAACTACCTCTGGTTGGGCATTTTTCTCATGTTCTTATTGACCATACTGTATTTGGAGGTACAATCTTTGTCTATGTATTGATTTGGGTTTATCGGTTTCTTTTTTTTTTACTATTGAGTTATATGAGTTATTTATATATCCCTACATACAGTCTTTTTCCTCTCCCTTCTGTAGACTGCCTTTTTACATTCTCAATAGTATTTTATAATAGTATTGCCAATTCTCATTTTCTCGCGTATATTTTAAGTGTCATATTGCAGAGACCATTGCTCAATCCAGAGACATGAAGACTTACACCTGTGATTTCATCTATGAATCCAATATTTTTAGATGTTGAAGTCATGTCTTTAAACCATTTGTATTTATACGTGTATAATGGTGTACTTATGTCTGTTCACACACACAGAGAGAGAGAGAGAGAGAGAGAGAGAGTGAGAGAGAGAGAGAGAGAGGTAGAGGCACTCATTGGGTTCTTTCTCTGTGTAAACACAATTGTCCCAGCTCCACTTATTTGAAGACTTTTGTTTGTCCACTGCTCTGCTAGGCACTCTTGTGGAGAATGAGATGACTGTAAATGTGAAGGCTTACTCAGGATTCTGATCTTCATTTCTTGCTCTATTGTCTATCTTCGTATGCTTCTGACCCACACTACACAGTGTTTGCTTTCCAGCTTTTCAAACTTGAAAATGTGAATTCTCCAACTATGTTTTTCTTTTTCAAGCTTGTTTTATATTATTCTGACTCCTTTGAATGTTCAGCTGAAATTCAAGATCAGCTTGCTGGTTTCTACAAAGAAGGCAGATGGGAATTTGAAAGGGGTTGTATTGAATCCTAGATGAATTTGAGGAAATATTGCCATGTTAATAATATCAAGTCATCTGATCTATGAACAGCTGATGTTCATAGACCACTTATTTAGGTCTTCTTTCTTTCAACAAAGTACTGTGATTTTCAGAGTATATGTTTGCTACTCCTTTTATTGTATTTATTCCTAAGGCTTATTCTTCTAAGTACTATTATAAATTACTTTTTCTTAATTTTATGTCTCAGTTGTTCAATGCAGGCTTATAAAATTGCAATTGGTTTTTAAATACTGATCTTATATCCCTCAACTTCATTATTTATTAGTTATAATTGTTTTATGGATTTTTATGATAGAGTACATATAAGACCATTATCTGAATAAGGCTTTAAATTTTCCCTCATAATCTCAGTACTCATTATTTATTTTTCTTATACTAATGTCATGACTATAAACTCCAGTAAAATATTAAATCAGAGTAGTAATTCTATGCATGCTTGTCTTATTCCTGATCTTACAGGAACCATATAGTCATTGTGCAATTAAGTATAACATTAGTTATAATATTTTCTTCTTTTCCTTCTATTCCTGACATACTGAATCTTCTCATCACTAAAAGGTATCTAATTGGACTAGGAATATAGTTCAAATGCTAGGATACCTGGGTAGCACAAGGCTCTAAGTGCAAACTACAGTAACACACACACACACACACACACACACACACACACACAGTTAAATTTTGTTGAATGATTTTTCCTACATTTCTTCAGATGGTCATGTAGTTTAGTCTGTTCTATTAGCATAATATATTATATTCATTGATCTGAGAATAATTAATTCAACCTTACAAATCTATTTTATTCATGAACTATGCTGCCTTTTATATATTCCTGGATTTGGTTTGTTAGAAATTTATTGAATTTCCTTGCATAACAATTCATAAGAGTTAAAGGTCTAGAGTTTTGTTTAAGGGTGATTTTATTTTCTCTGCTTTTAAGGCAATGCCAGCCACACAGAGTGAACTGGGAAATAGTCTCTTCTTGTTACTGTGCAGAGGGGTTTGTGAGGAATCCTTATTAACCAGGGGCTGCGGCTCACACCTGTGATCCCAACTACTTGGAAAGTTGTGTTTGGAGGATCACAGTTTAAGCTAAGCCTGGAAGTTTACAGAAGACCCCTCCTTCAACAGCTGTGCACGGCGGTGTGCACCTGTCATCGCTGGTCATGGGAGGCTTAGATGGGGGAAAATGTAGCTCTCAGTGAGCCTAGGCAGGAAAGCTTGGGGGATTCCATCTTAATTAAAAGATCCTAGGTGCTGTGGTAACTGGTGCTCATCATCCCTATTTTGACAGGAAGCCTAAAATAGACAGATCACAGTCCAGGTACATTCCTGGGAAGGAAGCAAGACTCTATCTCAAAAATAAACATTCAGAAAAGACTGACGGCTTGCAAGGCCACCAAGCCAAAAGCTGAGTTCTAACCCAGTATCACAAAAAAGCTGACACTGTGATTGGTCATTCTTTAGGTGTTTTGTAAAATTCACCAATGAAAGCTTCTGCATCTAGACTTTCCTTTCTGAGTAGATTTTGTGAAATTTGATTATTTCTATCTCTTTGTTTGTTAAAGACTGTTTCGCCATTCTATTTCTTACACTGTTGTGAGTAATTTTTGTATCTTTCCAGGAATCCCTGCTCTATGTTTTAGCTATTTATTTTAACATGCATTTGTTCATGCAGTATTCTTTTATAATCCTATTTACTTTTGTAAAGTCCATGGTAATGCTTAATATTTTATTCCAGAGTTCAGTAATCTGAGTCTTGTCCCCTTTTCTTTTCTTGGTCAATGTTGTTCCAAGTTTGCCCACTTTAATCTTTTCAAAAACTTTAACTTGAGGAGATGGGTCAGGTTGAAAGAGATGAGGAAGAGTGATAGAAGGGGTGACAATGATCACAAAGCATTATCCTCATAAATTGACATGCTGAACTGAAATCCTTTTGTACAACTCCACAACAATAATAAAAACTATTAGATAATCCTGTCAAATAACTTGATTCTGTTGATTATTTCTACTATTTCTTTTTTTTATTGTCAAACTGATATACAGAGTGGTTACAGTTTCATACGTTAGGCATTGGATACATTTCTTGTACTGTTTGTTACCTCCTCCCTCATTCACCCCTCTTCCCCCTTTCCCTTTCCTCCCATGAGTTGTTCAGTAGATTTACACTAAACAGTTTTGCAAGTATTGCTTTTGTAATCGTTTGACTTTTTTATCCTGTGTCTCTCGATTTTGGTATTCCCTTTCAGTTTCCTAGTTCTAATACCTGTATACACGGTTTCCAGTGTACTCAGATAAGATACAGAGATAGTGAAGGTACAACCACAGGAAGGGCATACAAGAGGATCATCAATAATAGAAGCTACAGTTTCACATGGCATGTTGAAAGTAATTACAACAGTGATATATTTCTAAGTATGTGAAACACATGAACCAGGCAGTATTACCCATATTGTTCCAGGAAAGTGAGCTTATCTATGAAACATTCAGAGGCATCAAATTATCTAGATTCCCCCCTGCAGTAAAATAATTATTTGGCCCACAACACTGGAAATGGCCCACAGATGATCCTTGCATTTGTGAATCACAGTGATTTGGACTCAGGAAGCAGAAAACAGATATTAAAGTGATTTACAACTCTATGCTCTTTTTGGATGACTCATTGAAAGAAGATCGTTGTGTAAATCCTGATATCCATGTTCAATGATATTGTGTGGTCCTGGGTCTTGAACTCGGTGTAGGTATTGTCCCAGAGTTTTTGTGTTCAACAATATCACTCTATTGTGTGGGCCACAGCTCGACTTCTGGCCTTTTTTGTGGTTAATTGGAGATAAACGTCTCATGGACTTTCCGGCCAAGGCTGGCTTTGAACCATGATACTCAGCTCTCAGCCTCCTGGGTAACTATGGTTATGGGCTTGAGCCACCAGCACCCTGCTGTCCAATGATTTTTAAAAGACATTGTGTTATCAAATTGATTACACATTCAGTGTCTTTAGAGTGGCTTATGGATCCCCTGCTCCAAACACTCCCAATTTGAAATGAAAGGGAGAACAAACACAGAGTGATGCCTTTAATTATAAATAACAATTGAGAGGAGCCTCCCCCTAAATGAACTCACAGACATTTCTGTTTGGCTTAAGATTTTAATCTGACTTTTGACAGATCTATTTGCCTAATTATATTTCATCTAGGATAATATTACAATGAGCTTCCTTCTGTGAAGCATTCATGAGCACAGTGCTAGGAGATGGGACTACCAAATGTGCTGGTTATGTAGGAGGCAGCTGGCCCAGGAGTCTTTTCTCTTTAAGTCTTGTGAATTATCCATAACAAGGAAAACCCTCATGCAAATCAGCAACAAGTGAGCATACATAAAACCACAGATGACAAACACCATGAAAGCTCCTCTATCAGGGAGCGCAGCTGGGCAGGGATGGGCAGAAACGCTGAAGGGGATTTGCAGGGCGACTGGAGCCCAGATGATTTGTCAGGAGTGGCTTCCTGCTGGTGTTCCCCACAGCACATGTCTTGAAAGCCTTTGTAAATGTTCCTGGTCCCGCTGCTTCATGGAACAATGCAGACTTCTATGACTACTCTTGTTTTCTCTTTCACATTCTTTGTCTTCGGCAACTGAATGTTCTACTACTTACTTAATGATCAAAATCAGGGAGATGCTTTCAATAATTTAGTGAGTTTGGGAATCCGGAAATACCTGGAAGATTGTATTGAAAAGGTCATTCACCGAGCTTCTATCCCAGTCAGCCAGCAGTTACTTAGCCTCACTGTGAGGTCCTACTGTGACACAAAGCTCATCTTCCTGTTTGCCAGTCTAGTAGAGGAGCACAACTCCCAAATCTCATCTCCATACTGGCTTTTGTAAGAAATTCCCTTTCTATACTGCTTATGATTGTGTATGATACTGAATAGTTTTAATTTAGATTCCTCTTGAGCCAACCAAATACATTCTTATTGACTCCCAAGGAAGTGTTTAGTGACAGAGGATATTTGCTTTCATGCATGCAGTCAGCCAAGCCATTCTTTCTGCGTGGTAGCCTTTCCCGCTTCAAGTTGTTTGAAAATAATCGCCTACTCCAGCGTTTCTTCAAGGATGTTCCACAGGGTATGACTTGCACAGAGCGCTAACAGATGAGTTTTAGAAACACCAAGGATAATTACGAAAAATAATGGAGATTTTCTTAAGATTTCTCAGGGCTCTAGAAGAGCTAATGTGTCTTCGGAATCTTGAAGAGATGAATATATCGTAATGTGATCCCCCAATATTTTCAGTGCACAGCTAGCAGGTCTGTTGTTCTGAAATATGCCCACGAAATGATGTTCTATCATAATTTCTAGATGTGAAAGGCAAATTATATATAGACTATGATTGCTAAATCATCTTCCTTACCTTCGTTCACAGATAGTTCAATACTACTCATCACAATTTTAACATGAGAATAACTAGATCAAAGAGTTCCATCCAAGCCAACACATATAATAGTAACACAGAGAAGTAACAGCCTTAGATGCGAATAGACCTACAAATAACATTACATTGCTACTTTTAAGTACTGTGATGTTTCCGACTTTCCAGTTAATACAGAGGTATCTTATCTTCCTACTTAGACCAAAGAAAAGTTAATCCAGTGATAAATGAGTAAGATATAGAGAGAGATAATGTATATACTACTCCTTTGGGGAAATACTGACCTTCATTCTGCTTTGTTGCACAACAAACGTCACATTTTGTGGGGTTAATACTGTAACTTGCATCAGCTTAGGCAAGGGGGCCGTGAATTCCAACACTACAATTATACTGTTTTCCTTTCTGGATGCCAACCAACTAAGCCATAGATCCAAGAGCCATATAGGAAATTAAACACAGCATCAACATCATTGCTAGGTAAATGAACATAGTTTTAGGTACAGGGAAGAGAAGTCACCAATAAAAAAAATTGGCTTTGAAAGCAAGCTAAATCATCATCTCATGTAATAGAAGTTCAGAGGAAGTATCTCTCCAGGATGTTGGGCTTTTGAGTTAACCAAAAGAACCCAGCTGTTCTTGGAATTTCTTCCTTCTGTGTTGGTTTCCTCCCCAGGCTGAGTGGAAGAGGCTTGTGTGTTACAGCTCTGATGTCTAGGCACAAAACATCCAGATGCACAATGGAGATGACTCCATTCTTGTTTAGCAGTAAGGGGTCCCTGGGGACCCCTGATGACTTCCTTCACAATTTATTAGCCTCTTGCCTTGCTTTGAAATTCTGACAAGAGGAATGTAATCAGCAAGATTGGCATTTAGGTACATACTAGAATCTTAGAGCTGAGGATAAGCTTCTCTGTAGCTGTAGGGTAGAAAAGGTTTATGAGGGGAGGAAAAGGGAGAACAGAGACAAGTACTGAGGGTAGCCACCAGAGTTCACTATTACCCACAAGAAAACATTCCTCATGAAGTCAGATAACATTTCCTTCAGGAAAACATTCTATACTAGACTCATCCCCACTGGCCAAAGGCAAAGAAGATGGAAGCTTTCTAAAGTGCACCTGCACTCTTCTGCTACTGTACTCAAAATTAGCCAGTGGGAAAGCCAACCCTTCCTATGAATCCACATGCCAAGCAGCAGGAGAAAGAGGGAAGGACCTAGGTGTAATAAGAAGAGCATTTTTCTTATTCCAATGATTCTCTTTGCTTCTCCTCAGGAAGAATGAGTAAAGGGATGGAAAGGATAGTAGGCATTTTCTTCAAAGATGTGTTGACAGAATTCTTATTTTACCAGTGAACTGCCAGGAGAAAAACAAGGATTTTCTTGAGTACAAAATAAAGCACAGGTGTGGGGTGAAGGAAAATATATTTTAGATGCCATCAACATTCCAATACACGTTTTCTGTGCATCCTGCAATCATTCAGTAATTCCTAATGTTTATCATGTGGGGGTCTGGGCACCAGGCAAACATTGTTAAGAAGCATGCTCCCCAAGGGATTCCATGCTATGTGTTGCCATGTGATATAAGAATACTTATAATACATGAGAGAGGTGCCCTACTTGTTTAGTCCACAATGCATGGTAGGGGAAAAAAAAAAAAGGCATGAGAAAGGGAAGGAACACAGGTTGCCATTGGATAGGCTAAAGGAAGCCACAAATTTCAGGCAAAAGGAAGATCTTGAATTGAGGCTCCGATGCATAAGAGCAGATACCTAGTGCAGGGAGCTATGGGTAAACTTTTTTCATTCAAAGATGGTGGAAAACATCACCAGCGCAGAAAGTCAGCCAGGAAAGGAGGTCAGGGGCAGGTTTCCAGGGGTTCGATGTAATACTCAGTATTGCAGCTGAGGCAGACAACTGTTTTGTTTTCTCTCCTTGCCGATCTTGTAGTGGAATCTTACAGCAGAAATCATACACAGTATGATATGCACATACACACAGCAAGAGAAAAGACTTTATAAGCTTTGGCCATAGGTACCTGAAAAAAGGTACTAAAGAAACAGAAATCATATCTAATTTTTTTTGTCAGTCATGGGACTTGAACTCTGGACCTGGGCACTGTCCCTGAGCTCTTCAGCATATCTAATTTTTCACACAATGAATATGTAGCACATGGAAAAATTAAATAAGATAGTAACATAACACAATGAGGTAATAATACCATCGCTCTTAACAAGATTTTGCAAAGGATTTCATTTATTTGTTTGTTTGTTGTTTGTTGCCAGTCCTAGGGCTTGAACGTAGGACCTGTGCACTGTCCTTGAGCTTTTGTGTGCAAGGACAGTGCTCTACCACTTGAGCCACAGCTCCACTTTCAGCTTCTTGGTCATTAATCTGAGATAAGAGCCTCATTGATTTTTCTGCAGGATGGCTTTCCACTACAATCCTCAAATCTTCTGCCTCCTGAATAGCTAGAATTACAGGTGTGAACCATCGGCAACTAGCAAGAATTTATTTTAGTATGATAGGGTGACGTAGAGAGAAATAGGAAATGGAGTAACATTTCCTGCTCAACAAAAAGAAAATGGTAGTAAAAGATTCTTCTTTGAGTAATACTACTTTGAGGATTCTTAAAATGTATATGCTTGTATATGTAACTTTATGATGCTACAAACTGAGTTTTAAAAAGGAGTTTAACTATATTAAAAAGGCATATATTTGTTCAAAATATTCCTGAGAGACTAAACTTTAAAAAAAAAAAAAGCAAATGTCTGTGAAGGTGAATTAGGTGAGCAGGAAATAAGCATGTATGAAAACTTTCCACTCTAATTTCCCTTATACTTTTTGAAAATGTAACAATGCTAGTCGGTTATGCAAAAATTAAACCATGGAATCATGGCTATTTTATATGTTAACAACGCTAATCACCACAACGTGAATTATTACTACAAGGTTCCTGGAGCTCTGATAGGCCACGGGGACAGAGACTGGGGGCGGGGCGGGCAGGAGGGCGCTCGAAGGAGGAGCTCCTGGTTTCCAGGTAGAACCAATGGGTGGCTTGTGAGGTGACATTTCCTGAGGGACCCAGGCTGCGGCGTGGCAGTCAGCTCTCCCACTTGGTAACAATTTTTATACTCCGTTTTTCAGAGGCAACAGAGCCTAATCTTGACTATCCTCCCAAGTAAATTCATTCCTTCCGTCATCAAGGATCCATTGTATTCTATGAGTTAGACAGTGAGTTTAATTTTGGCAGCCATTCACTCCCCCCCACCCCTACCCCCACCCCAAAGTCACAAGTGTCGATGTCAGCTGAAGAAGTTGGCAGATCAGGGTAAGCAATGTCACGCCGGACTAAAATCCTAGTGCACGTACGAAATGAGAAGCATAAAACTAAGAACTGTAAACTTAAAACAACTTAGAAAGGGAATTACGACATAGCATTCTAAGCAGAAACAACACACACACACACACACACACACACGTCTCACGCCCTGCAGAGACTGCTTTCAGAGATGTGCTTCATTTGGATGTTGAAATCTCTATGCTGTTCCCCTGAACCTCAAATCCTCGCATCACACCTCAGATTAGCAAGTTCTCTGCGTGCAAGAGACCCATCTGCTGCAGCCACTTGGAGTAGACTTCAATCCGTATGGACTACATTAAGCAGTCAGGGTCTTTCCAAAGCTTTGAGCCCAGGGTAGACCTTCAAAAGCAACTTCTAAAGATCAGGACATTGCATTCAAAACCGGAAATCTGTCTGTCTAATCTCACCCCAGAGAATCCTAAACAGGAGAAACAAACGTTTATAAAATGAGTTCTCAAATACATAGAGAATATATAACCTATTATACCACAGATCACTAATACATGTTAAGATACATAATTACCTGGCAACAACATATATAATAAATATTTGCATTTAAACCAGTTAGACAGCCTTTGGCAACCTCAGTAAAGTATTGTCAATTTCTAGCCTTGAAATAGCATGTATAATTATGCTTTATTTTATAAAGCCATGACCTCAGGGAGAAAAAAGTAACTATTTGAAAGAAGCAGTGGTATTAAAAATAATAGATATAGTCATTTAAATAATTAAGACAAAAACTAATAAGAGATACGGGAAGTTATTTGTACCAAAATATAAAAATGAATAAGAAAAAGAATCTTACAATTGCTAAGGCCATAAGACAATTGTAAAAGTGGCTGTAAGCCACATTCCTATAGTTATTTCAAAGGACCTTACTTTAAAATGTGTTTAGAAATGAAAAGGGAAACATAGCCTTGAGAAGTGCCTCGGCTTAGGCAGCAAGGATTATCCACTGCAGAACTTGTACCTCTAAAATGTGACTTCTTGCCCAGGGATGAGCCCAGTGTTTCCCACACTTGAGTCTCTACTTGGGGGACAGAGAGAACTGTGGAATCTGATGTCATACAGTCAGAGAAAGGCAGCCAGTCCACTTGGGCCCTCAAACCTATTGGTAGCAAAGTCCTGGATCAGCAAAATGGTCCTCGAGTTCTAGAGGGAGATAGAGAGCTACTGCATGCTCTGTCCTGTTGACAGGTACCAAGGTACCAGTCACATCTTCCAGAATCATGCTACCATAGAGTCATCCTACCATAGAGTGGAGGGTGGTAGACCTAGGGGGTTCATAGCATCTTTGAACTCAAAAGGCATGATGACCAGGAACAGAGCATAGCCATTTCCTCAGCAGCTGCCAGCAGAAGTCCCCATCTGATGCAGGAAGGCATCATCTTGCTTCCATCCAGTCTGTTTAGCTCCTACTCCTTGGCTGCCTTGCGGCTGCCATCTGGGAGTCAGTTCCGGCCAGTTAGAGAAGTGGATGCTTTTCATGTGAACAGCATGGCGGCAGAGGCCTCCTGTCCCAGGAACCCTGTGTTGTCATGACCCCAGAGTCTGGAACACAGCACTCCCCGCCAGGGAAATCAATTCAGGCCCTGTTTCCTGCATTGCCTGAATTAAACTTCTTTCACTCATTTCCACGTCAGTCTTTGTAAGAGGAGGAAAGTATGCATACAGTTCCTTTGTGGCTCACAGCAGCTTGCCTGTGCGCCTCACAGTTAAGACAATGAACCAGACGTGCTGCTGCTTGTGGAATTGTAGGAACTTATTACCAGCCAATTTGCAATGAATTCAGTTCTAATCTTATTGCAGATTGGACATTTGGATCTGTACAAATGCCAGAGTGCTCACGTGGACATCTATACAGATCTAGAAAGGCATCTAATATTTCTCACGGTCTGTTTTGTTTTTTTCTCTTCTTATATATCACAATCTGTTTTCATGAACTGGTAACTAATTTAACAGGTTGTATAAGAACCATGCTGGCTGGGAATATGGCCTAGTGGCAAGAGTGATTGCCTCGTATACATGAAACCCTGGGTTCAATTCCTCATGCACCACATATATAGAAAACGGCCAGAAATGGCACTGTGGCTTAAGTGACAGAATGCTAGCCTTGAGCAGAAAGAAGCGAGTGACAGTGCTTAGGCCCTGAGTCCAAGCCCCAGGACTGGCAAAAAAAAAAAAAAAAACAAAAACATGCTCACCATGAACTTATTCCTAAATCTGTCAGCTCTAATAATTGTAGTGATGACTGGTAGACCTGGGTTTTTCTGTTGTGAACTCCCGAATCCAGTGACTATTCCACTCACTGGTCCGCCTTGGAGCAGTGAGAGTTTGCTTTACAGTACTTTCCTATTAAACTTTTCAAAGTCTTCACATTGCACCTAAAGACAATTTAGAGGCCCAGAGTATAAACTTTGAGGTGTCCTGCAAGTGCCTCATGCTAGTTCTATGAACACAAGGAGTTTGTTCTACAGTTGGTTTTCCTCTGCTCTTGAAACTCCATTGGTGAACATCAGGACATTGGCTTCAGTCATAGCCCTATTATCCCAGCAAACCAAATAAAAATCCAAGATGAAGACTTTTTTTTCTAGCTAAAGCTTTTATTTTGGAGCATAACAAACAACTCAATGTCATCCTGATTAACTAGTTGTAACTTAAAGAGACTGAGTTATAAGTCTCCTCTGTATTCTGAAGAGCTCTTAGTTATTCTGGTCCATCTCTCCACCCGTCAATCAAGTGTCTAGTCATACTTAACCTTAGTTTACAAGGATTGTATTTCTTTGAACTCAGAGCCTCTTCCATGCTAGGCTGGTATTTTACCACTTCAGACACACTTACTGGCAATTTGGGGGATGGAGTCTAGTGAACATTTCTTTGTGGGCTGGGGTCAAACCACCATCCTCTAGATATCAACCACCTGAGTAGCTAGAATTACAGATATTTCTTATCCACACCCAGCTTAAAATGGCCATTTTTTTAAAGCTCCTGCTATGTACTGAAGACATAAATTGGATCTCTGTTCATAAATGATTACTGATAAATTTGCCAACAGATTTCTGTATGGTGGAGAATGTTTTTTACATGTCAGGAACATAAACAAGCCTGGGCAGTTCTGTACGAGTCACGTGCTGCATCATGGATGAGAGGTACTCTTTTCGGTTTCAGGGAGCTTGTCATGATACCGTATCAGGTTGGGGGTTATTTTCTACACCAATTAAAGAATTAAAGTGCAGAGAAGTATTTAAGTCAGACAGAGTAGGTTTGTTTGAAAGTGAAACAAACAGTGAAAGAAACAGCAAAAGCAACATAAAAGAGGGAAACAAATTCCTTACACAAGAAGAGGCCCCCTACTATATATAGCACCCCTGATCTCCCCCCCCCCAACCTTAGTGGTATGCTCCTCGGCTCTGATTGGTCGAGGGTTCAGCATATGCTGCAGGGAGCCTCATGATTGGTTCCTCCATCTTCACGTGCTCATACTGAGTCACTCCTCCACCATGCTGGACTGGACACCAGCCACCACCATTTACCGAGGGAGGGAGGTTAGGGGGGGAGGTTAACCCTCAGGCTCTCATTGACGTCAGGTTACACTTGCGAGCCATGACGCAGGTTGAAAGAATGTTTGGAATTCAGCCTTTCTTTTCTGGGAATCCTACCACAGTGCAACATTTGGAGCAGCTACTTCCTGACATGCCTAGATGAGACCTGATATGGTTGGACTGTTCTGCTGTACTGTGTGGGATATTTCAGATGAAGCTATTTATTCTCCTTTCCAGTCTCAGCAAGCAGTAGCAACACCTAGGAGCTCCTGTCTCTCTCTGTGCCTCAATTTCCTCCATTTGTTTGTAAATATTCAGTTCTACCAATTACTGAGGACCAATATTTATGCCCATGCATTATACTATGCATGCTAGACATTAATGTTAATATAATAGTATTATAATGTTGTATAATAACACTTGCATTTTTTTTCAAATTTTTATTATCAAACTGATGTACAGAGAGGTTACAGTTTCATACGTTAGGCATTGGATACATTACTTGTACTGTTTGTTACTTCATCCCTCATACCCCCCTTCCTCTTCCCCCTTTCCCTTTCCCCCCATGAGGTGTCCAGTTCACTTAGACCAAACAGTTTTGCAAGTATTGCTTTTGTAGTTGTTTTTTTTTATTTCCCATTTTCAAATACCAATCAGATATGGAAAGAACAATAACTTTCTTGCATTCTCTCCTCAGCAGAAATGGATTTACATTCCTCTCACATTAGAACTGTCAAAGTGAGGGCCGGATAAATCTCTCCATCTCCTCAGCCTTTTCTGTGCTTGTCCTCCCAAGATGTGAAGTAGAAAGTGTCGTTTGTCTTCCTGTTCTGGAACAGCTTTTCTGCATCAATTTCTTTTCTCCTATGCCCTTGTCTTCAGCCCAAGTTTCTTGGTGATTGCCTTCTAGGATAGTAAAATCATGTTTGTTTCATACTGCATTTTTGGCAATGCTGTTACTATACCTAGTAAAGAGAATGCAATGCAGTATGGTTTGCAGAGACAAAACAGATGGGTTCTCCATCACTTGAGAAGTGTTGGGCATAGTTGACAGCCTTCTGCCTTCTGCTGGGACACAGGATCACTTCCCTGCGACTTGCAGAGGCTGGGGCTGATCTGATTCAGCTGGATAACATCTAGATTTGGGACTCTGATGTCTTAGCTTCAACTCAGTATGGAGGTTTACTGGCAACTACTGGCTTTTGCAATGGGTAGTCCTGTGACTAAGCAGCTAAATCATCTGAAGTGGCTCTCTGTGTTTATTGTATACTTAAAAGCACTAAACGTGCAGACATAAAAAATATTTTCTTTTATACCACTGTTCTATATGACAAATACTAAGTATTTTACCTAGTTCTATGTTTTTTTCCTAACTAACCATCATTTTGTTTTAAGATTCAAAAATAACTTCAACTAAAACTTTATATAATTTTCTCTTTCAGTATGTTAGAAGCATTTTAGAAACTTACAAAGCTCAGGACTGCGGATGGATGTGCAGATGGTGGGAACTTGGACTTGGGATCTGTGTGATCTTAGGAAATCTACTTTCTCCTTCATCTTCAGTTTCTCTAATAATCAAGTATAATAACAGACTTCATACAGTTGTTCTCTGGAATTAACCCAGATGATATATCCAAGAGTTTATTACATAATCTCTTGGTATTTATTGCCATGGAAATATTCCCCTAGTTAAGACATATCTCAGAAACCCTTTTGTGTGTTCTAGAGCTTGATACATGCTTACTGATTTTAAATGCATGGGGAAATCTAATATCCATTTTTTGTTGTTGTTAGCATTAAAAAAAAAAGTTCTCACTGTGTGTGGATTTTAGATAAGAAGAAAAATAGTGCCTTAACTAAGATCCTCTATGAAAGCCATGCATCTGAATTAGTGTTGGAAATTGCTTTGTAGCAATGTGAATATAATCTGCTGACATGTGAACTGTGTTATGCTAGTCCGCCTTGAACCATCTGCTGTGAATGATCTCCAAGGACCAGACCTTCTTACTGGCCCTCCATGACTTTCTAACTTTAGAAAAAAGTGAATGAGGGACTGGGAATATGGCCTACTGGTAGAGTGCTTGCCTCGCATGAAGCCCTGGGTTCGGTTTCTCAGCACCACATATACAGAAAAGAAGCCAGAAGTGGTGCTGTGGCTCAAGTGGTCGAGTGCTAGTGTTGAGCAAAAAGAAGCCAGGGACAGTGCTCAGGCCCTGAGTCCAAGCCCTGACACTGGCAAAAACAAAATCTTGTCTCCAATATTATTTCACTTCTCATGATTTCAAGGGCAGTTTTGTCTCCTTATATGTTTAACGCATCCCATTTTTATTTATAACTTATTTGCAAGTAGTACGTGACTGTAGCCGAATACTCTGCCTAAATTCATCACTAACAAGGATACAGAATTCTCTGTCAATTCATGAAAAGCAAGAACCAACTCATACTCCCCCCTCCCCGCCCCACTGTGGGATGGGAGCCACTTCACTAAGGGCCAAACTTTTCCTAGCAGCCTTGTTCAGGAGGCTTTGACTGCACGAATACGCCAGAACTGAATGATAAAGCTTTGAGGAAGGAATTATGCGCCTTTAGTTGGCCTAGTTCTCCAGTTTCCAAAACCAAGTGTGGAAAACAGTATTTTCTTTTATTTTTACAAAAAGAACATGGTGCCACCACATTCTACTTTTTCAGTCAAGGGCATTTCGTGGGCCTGCAGCTCAGCAATTCCTGAAATGCTAGCACTGCTTGTAGCTTAAGAAGTCAAGAGCCACTTTGAAGATTTTTAAAACATCATTCATGGATGTTTGACTATCAAGGCTACTTAAACCCTTTGGGAGAGAGAGAGAACTTGGAGGACATTGTCTTTATCAATTGACATCTGGTTAGTCTCATCAATTATTCAGTGGTCCATATGCATTATACTGTACCTCTTGATCCAGTTACTTGTGATTATCTTTGCATGCAACTCAGTTTGGTACTGGGGATCGAACTCAGGACTTTGCACTTGCTAGGCAAGCACGTTGCCACTGAGCTACATCCCAGCCCCACAAACAACATTTTTATCAGTTTTCTCATCGGTTCAACTAGTGTTTACTGGGTACTGATTGCATTCCATACGAGAGAATAAGCAGAAGGTATGTTTGTGGGTTCTGTATTCTAATGGACAATGCAGCACGATAAATGCCGAGCACAATAGCTTTGGGTAGATAATTTGACAACTCACATACTAATGAGCACACTAAAAGGAAAAGTCAAATAATCACAGGGAAAGGATTGAGAAGGCTTAGGAGGATGGGGATCGTGGGAATCCAGCTCAGTGAGATTGTTAGAGACATCTGTCAGAGACTGGGGTGGGGGTAGGGGGCCGGCAGTAAGACTCTACCACGTGGCTTTGGGGCAGAGCTTCCCAGGTAGTGAGATAGTGGTACAGAAGCCCAGGAAAATCTGTGTCTTGAATGTTCTAAGAGGAGGTAGGAGGACAGTGTTCCTGGAGGAAAGCTGAACCTTGGGTTTGTTCCTTCTTTTTCCCACATTCAGCATTTTTTAAATTTCGGGGAGTTACTTTTTTTTTTTTTTTACAAAAATATTGAGTATTTGGTTTGCTAAAAACAATAGTTAACTCTTTTTTACAGTTTAATTATTATTTTTAATTAGAACATCTAGGTCATCTGGTTTTCTTTATTCTACTATTTTATTTTGTAGTTTCTTTAATATTTAACTCTTAAGGTCATTGACCTCTGCAATCATCTCTTAAGGAGAAGCATAGATCACTTAAAAGGCTTAAATTGAAAAGTTCTTATGTAAATAGGAAAATAAAGCTGGAATAGCTTAAAAAGAGAAAACAAAGAAAGAGAGAGAAGGAAGGAAGGAAGGAAGGAAGGAAGGAAGGAAGGAAGGAAGGAAGGAAAGGAAGGAAGGAAGGAGGAAGGAAGGAAGGAAGGAAGGAAGGAAGGAAGGAAGGAAGGAAGGAAGGAAGGAAGGAAGGAAGGAAGGAAGGAAGGAAGGAAAGAAGGAAGGGAGAAAAGAACCTGTTAGTTCTAAAAATAGTCCATACTAAACAAATACATAATATGCAGTCCATCAGTCTATCTGCTTCCAACCGCCCATGGCCAGCCTGTCCATTCCAGGTCCTCTGCTTCTGCTTACTTTTGGCTACTGGGTCCAAGGGATGAAATTTTCCCTTTCTGTCTCTGCCCAAACCAGTTCTAAGGGTGAGGCTAATACCTATGTTGCTACAGGATAAATGAATGATTTGAGTATTATATTTCTTCTTTTTATAAAAGGAATGTCTAGTAGAATTTCAGACATTAACTATGGATAATGGGACAGATTTATTGTTTAAGTTAATGTCATTACTCACAAACCAAAGGTACACCTGTTCTCATAATGAACCAAAGCGCCATACTAGCATGAATTAACCATGCACACACAGACATGCACACACACACATGCACTCCACAAATACTACAAGGAATCTGTGAAGAAATATGCATAGGAGTTACATTAAATAAATAAGAATATAAGAAAATAAATGACATTCCATTAGACTCAACTGTTCTACAGTGGATAGAGGAATTCTTTAAACCATAGAAAGAGTGGGAGCAGTTTGTCCTCAGTTGATGGGAGAAAAAAATGTTTCACCATACTGATTTAGAAAAGAGCCGGCTTAGGTAGGTAGGAAATGGACTCCGGGTTTATCGTAGGTCATAATGCATTGAAAAGGTTTCCTTGGGTTTTTACAGGAATAAAATCGACTTTAAATCTACCACTAAATCTACCTCCATGGAGCTCTACTCTCACCAGAGAAAGCCAAAAGTAACACTGCCTCTCTTCAAGGAGACAGATCATAGTGTAAGAGCATATGCCTGAGATCAGGAAGAATCGGAAAGTCCTTAGGAAGAATTACTCACACTTCTCCAGACCTTCATGTGTACATTTATAGTAAGAGGAACATGAAGCAGAGGGGAGCTGCACTAGCTCACACTTGCAATTATAGTGTCTCGGGAGGCTGAGGTCTAAGAATCACAGTTTGAAGCCAGCTGGACAGTAAAGACCTTTTTTTTTTTCACTTAATACATTTAATTTTTTTCCAGTTGAGTGATAATTGATTAACAGGATTAATATTTTGTGAATATTGGTTAAATAGATTTAAGGGTTTGGTTTTCTTGGGGGAGAGGGTCTTCTTTGGAGTGTTTTGTTCAGGCACCTGTGTGCATTTTCTCCATCTTTAAGCAGCTGTACAAGGGACTTGTCATTTAACAAAGCAGTTTATGAATGCAATGCATCTTGATCTGTGTCACCCCCTACAACCTTCTCACCCCCTTCTACTCACCCTTTCCCTTGATTTCTTAATTTTGTGGCATATCAATGAATTCTTGATGGCATTCTCCCCTCTCTTCCCCCCTCAAGGCTCCCCCCTTGCAACCACCCATTTCTTGGTGCTTATTTTGTTGGGCTTTGACTTGGTGTTTCTAAAACATGGTACTGTTTGAGCTCTCCATAGTCTGTACTATCATTCAGTTCATTCACTTAGAACTGCTTGCTTACCACTCAGCATGTTTACTTATAGATTTAGACTCGTACCTCCAAAGAACCACCAAAAAGCTGGAAAAGGGAGCTGTAGCTCAAGGGGTAGAGCACTAGCCTTGAGCACAAAAGCCCAGGGACAGTGCACAGGCCCCAGGACCATAACACACACACAAGAGTACAATCATAAGTATAGTTTAAGAATTGAAATAAGGATAGCAATAAGGTTACCTTCTGGGGCAGAAAACCAGTCCATTTCCTGCTGCTCTTCCAGAAGGAAGAAGGGGAGATGGACACGTGTTTATCCAAGCTCTTGGCAAATTAGTGATGTCCAGAAAAATGCACACCCAAGACTCCCCACTCTCCAAGCCCCCCTTTAATGCTCCAGCAACAAACTTATGAAATAGCAGTCCTGTGATGTTACTCATTAAACTGATGAAATTAAAATATTTGTATTCTGCACATGTAAGCTTGAAGGAAAATCTCACTTCAATTATAGCAGTTAAGAAGTCTAAAGCAATTTTCCCAGCTACCATTGGGCCATTCCGTTGAGATTGAAGGAACCTGGTACAATAATGGTTCTTATTAATTCATCCTCTCTTCGTTTTAAAAGAATATTATAGTTGCTTTGTGATGCAAATTGTTTGGGCAATATGAAGGTGCAGTGCCTTGTGACTAAAAAGTCGACACGGCAGAAGGACAAAGTCTTCGAGAACAATAGCTAACATTTACCGTGTGGCACTTTTGAAATGTTCTCTGTAAGATAATTTTTAGTTCTGATTCACTTTTCTTTGTGCCTTTCCCAAAAGGGATTTAAGTTAATTACTTTCTCTAATGTGACTTTGATATTTCAGTTCCACAAATCTTCCAAGGAATATGCAGGCAAGGCAAAGTATTCTGCTAGGATTTTTTTTTCCCCTTGAAACTCTGATACTAAATCTGGGTGTCACCCTGGAAAATTCCACCAGAAGAAAAAGTTAAACAAGGCATAAAATTTACATTAATAACATCCCATTAACCCATCATCTAGAAGCTTTTGTTACAAGATTTTCATCATTTATGAAATGATTTGGGGGATTTTTAGAATTTTATTTTTGTCTGCAGGTCTGAACCTTGTAATACATTTATGTCCATCAAAATAATGCAACTTTGGGTCTGGCTCACTTCACTTAGTATAATTTTTTCCAAGTCCTTCCATTTCCTTACAAATGGGGAAATGTCATTCTTTCTGATAGAGGCATAAAATTCCGTTGTGTATATGTACCACATTTTCCTAATCCATTCGTCTACTGAGGGGCATCTGGGTTGGTTCCAGATTCTAGCTATGACAAATTGCGCTGCGACGAACATTGTTGTGCTGGTGGCTTTACTGTGATTTTGTTTGTGTTCTTTTGGATAGATACCCAAAAGTGGGGCTGCTGGGTCATAGGGGAGTTCTATATTTAGCCTTCTGAGGAATCTCCATACTGCTTGCCAGAGTGGCTGAACCAGTTTACATTCCCACCAACAATGAAGTAGGGTTCCCTTTTGGCCACATCCCCTCCAACAATTGTTATTGTTGGTTTTCTTGATATATGACATTCTTACTGGGGTGAGATGGAATCTCAATGTTGTTTTGATTTGCATTTCTTTTATGGCCAGTGATGTAGAGCACTTTTTCATATGTCTCTTGGCCATTCTCATTTCCTCATCAGAGAAGTCTCTTTGTAAGTCTTTAGCCCAGTTGATGAGGGAGCTATTGGTTCTTTGCAGTTTTGTTTTGGAGGAAGGTAATTTTTTTAGTTCTGCATATATTTTAGATATGAGGCCTTTGTCCGTTGAATGGCCGGTAAAGATCTTCTCCCAGTCTGTGGGCTTTCTGTTTATCTTGCGTGCTATGTCCTTTGCCCTGCAGAAGCTCTGCAGTTTGATGCAGTCCCATTTGTCCAACCTTTCTTTTGATTTGTAGCCTTTCTGGGTCTTTGTTAAGGAAGTTCCGTCCTGTGCCAAGGAGCCCAAGTGTTTCTCCTACTCCTTCCTTTAGTGTTTTCAGGGTGTCTGTTTTGATTTCAAGGTTTTTAATCCATTTGGAATTGATTTTGGTGCAGGGTGATATATGAGGATCTAGTTTTAGTTTGTTGCATGTGTTGAACCAGTTTTGCCAGCACCATTTGTTAAAGAGGCTATCTTTCTTCCAAACTGTTGTTTTAGTTCCTTTATCAAAGATTAAGTAGGCATAGTTCTGTGGGTTCATTTCTGGGTCTTCAATTCTGTTCCATTGGTATTCAGGTCTGTTCCGGTGCCAATACCAAGCTGTTTTTATTACTATAGCTTTAAAATACAGCTTGAAATTGGGTATTGTAATTCCTCCAGCACTGTTTTTTTCTGCTTAGGATTGTTTTTGCTATTCTAGGTCTTTTATTGTTCCATATGAATAATTAGCACAGGTTTAGGCAAGTCACAGCAGAGGACCATAAGAGCCCAATAGCTATACCCTTATGAACACATAAGATGATGCTAAGTGAAATGAACTCCATGTTATGGAAACAATTGTTATATCACAGTTGTAACTACTTTCAATGTCCCATGTGTATCTGTAGCTTCTATTATTGATGATCTTCTTGTATCCCCTTCCTGTGGTTGTACCTACACTATCTCTGTAATCTTATCTGAGTATATTGGAAACCATGTATACTGGTATTAGAACTAGGAAATTGAAAGGGAATACCAAAATTGAGAGACACAGGGTAAAAAAAGAAAAACAACTACAAAAGCAATTCGTGCAAAACTGTTTGGTGTAAGTGAACTGAACACCTCATGGAGGGAAAGGGAAAGAGGGAGGAGGGGGGTATGAGGGATGAGGTAACAAACAGTACAAGTAATGTATCCAATGCCTAACATGAAACTGTAACCTCTCTGTACATCAGTTTGATAATGAAAATTTGAAGAAAAAAAATGCAACTACATTTTGCATTACCCCGCCAACATTCTCTCTTTCTCTCTGCCTCTCTCTTAGTCTTTCTCTCTCCAAGGCTGAAATTAAGTTCGTCTAATATCATTTCTGACTATTCTTTCTGTTGAAAACAGTGTGAAAAGCCTGTTATTTAATTAAAGAAAGTATTTGCCTTGGCCTTTAAAACCTCCATTTCATATAACCTATCGATTGTGAAACCAATTAGTCTTACATGTAAAAGCTTTACTTCATTTAATATAGCACTTTTACATGGCACCTTGATACTAATCACTGTGTAAAATTCATGTAGTTCCTATCTTTTAAAATCAAAGGAATTCTAAAAGGTCACTGCTAAGTCAATGTTTCCAGCCAGTTGGAAATATGTGTAGTGAAATAAAAATTAATCCTCTAAATGATAATGGAGTTCCTAAAGTGACAACTTAGGTGACAATTGTTAATATAATTTTATGCCAAGCACTGGTGACTCAGGCCTATAATCCTAGCTATACAGGAGGCAGAGATCTGAGGATTGTGGTTCAAAGGCAGCCTGGGCAGAGAAGTCCCTGAGAGTCTCTTATCTCCAATCAACCACTCAAAACCTGGAAGTGGAGCTGTGGCTCCAAGTGGTAGAGTGCTAGCCTTGAGCAAAAAGAGCTCAGGGATAGCACCTAGGCCCTGAGTTCAAGCCCTACAATGACAAGAAAGGAGAAAGGAAGGAAGGAAGGAAGGAAGGAAGGAAGGAAGGAAGGAAGGAAGGAAGGAAGGAAGGAAGGAAGGAAGGAAGGAAGGAAGAGAGAGAGAAAGAAAGAAAGAAAGAAAGGAAGAAAGAAAGAGTTAAGAATTTTGTTGATAATATATCTTGCAGTAATGATGCCATTGTGAAACAATCATAAAATACTATAGCTAAACCAGTGACCCTATTGCACATTAGAGACAAGCTCAGGAAGAAGAGGACATCTGCAGTAATGGGGGCCAAGTGGGCTGCTCCCACCTACACTGTGATATCTCAGTGATTCTCCTATCAGAGAGGGGGAAGGGGAGAGGAAAGGGGAGCGTCATGTGAGATGCCATCCTATAAAGTCTTACTATAATCTGATCTCAGTGTCGCCTTGGACTCCCCTTACTGCCACAGCTAACACCAAAAGCACAGTGGATTAAACTAACCCAAATTTCTGTCAAAGTCCAAAGCGGCTCCATTAGATTGTACCTGTTCCGGATCATTGGGGGATTCCAAGTAGGTGCTGACCGCCGGGCCTCTGGAAGTATCTCCTTGCTTCTAACTTAAGTTCCCTCAGATTCGTGGTAGAATTGAGCAGTGGGAAGGAAGACTGAAGTTGTTCTTCCCTTGTGGATGGTCAGCTGGAAGCTCCCCTCACCTGCTCACACTCTGCCCTTGTGTTTAGACCCCACATGCTGTGTGTAGAGCCTTCCAGGACAGCAAGCATGGAAGTCCTTGTTCAAGGGTGGAATCTCTCTGGCTTTACCTTTTACCACATCCTCCCCTTTCCTCTAGTGAGCTGTGATTCAATGAAGCCTACCCAGACAGTCTGTAGCGTTCTCAGTGATCACCAGTGTCTGTCTTTAGTTCTTCTTTCAAACACGGAATCTACAAGAACTCCCTATGCCCAGAAGCCTATCTACAAAAGATGACTGCAGGCCAGGACTCAGGCAAAAGCCTGTAACTGAAATGAAGCAGTGCCTGCTGACCTCACAGTTCAGAACCAATCGGTGCTCGCTTTTAATAGTTCTTCATCTTCTTGCCAAAGATACATTCAGAATATCATTCCCTTCTGCTTGAATATTCTCAGGCTCTGGCTGCTATACTGAGAAGCTATGTTGTGACTTGTGCTTAATTTCCAGCTAAAAAGTTAACAGGGTTTATATAAAAACAGAATGATCTGGTTCCCTAACATTGACTAAAGCATTGGCATATGCAATCGTGTTTTAGATTATTTTAACAAAATTTCTCACCCACACAAAGGAATGTCATGTTCTGCTTTTTGCCCTAGAGTAGAGGACATTTTTGGTTTATCCATGGGGTCCAGTAGGCCCTTTGTAATTCTGCCTGGCTGAGATGTCAGCACACAGATTTCCTAAGCTAGAGGCTGGCATTAAGAATGTTCTAAGAATGGAGGTTGGAAAATAATGTAAGGCAAAAATTAAGAAACAAAAATACAGGATCTCAGATGATGCTTAAAATTGATTACTTCATTTATTACTTTTTGCATGTATTAATATAAGGTAAAATTGAAACAACACATCAATATTAAAGATATTTAGAGAGAAGAAACAAAAGTTGAGATTGGAACTATTCTAGAAGCACACCATAGAAAATTTTGGTCCTGGGGTAGACCTTTGAAGGTAATAAGGATCGCTAGCACAAAGCTTGTCTTCTGCTTAGAAACCCACTTCTAAAATCCTTCAGAAATTATTAGAGCAACAATGTCTTTCTTTGACTATCAACCATTAAAGGGAAAAGAAGTCTTCTGCTCTTGAACAAACTGTATTTTACAGCAACCAAAATGGTCAATGAATGAAGAAAGACTCTTGTTTACAGAAATATTATAGTGACTAAATGTAAGATGAACAAGTCACCATTTTGCTGTGATAATGATGTATCTGATTCCGGCCAGGATAGTCTGTGTTTGAACCCATTTGATGAAATACTGAAGGAAAAAGAGACAATAGAGAGACCTGGTTTTCATTATTTCTAAATGTGGCAACATCAGGACATTTCTCTGCCTTGCTTACCGAGTATTGCTGTGAGAAGTTGAACCTACAAATAACTGGGCTTCTACCACTGTCCTTACAACCAACAGAAGCACTAGCTAATGATGCAATGAACCAGAGAAATCTGGAAAAATGAACATTTCCTAGCACAAATGACACAGTTACAACCAAAAGTTAACAGTGTGAGAGACAAGGAGGAAGAGAAGAGCTTTAGTGCATTAAAAATGGGGAAGTTTAACACCTATAATAGTGGGATTTTTGTGTGTGTGTGGGGGGGGGGCGTCATGGGGGCTTGAACTCAGGGCCTGGGTGCTGTCCCTGAGCTCTTTTTCTCAAGGCTAGTGTCCTACCACTTTGAGCCACAGCGCCACTTCTGGCTTTCTGGTGGCTAATTGGAGATAAGAGTCTCACAGACTTTTCCTGCCTGGTCTGGCTTCAAGCCATGATGCTCAGATCTCATCCTCTTGAGAATCTAGGATTACAAGAGTGAGCCCCCAGCACCCACCTGATATTGAGACCTTCATTTGAAAATATTATCTGTAAAAGAAAAACGTGGAGAGGAAAATTCTAGTAGGGACTGGATAGAATAGTGTTAATTGTCAATGTGTGAGGTAGTTGTCACTGGTGCTTTGTGAGAAAGGGTCTGTGGTTATAGATCTTGGACTGTTACTTCACCTGATGCTGTCATCACTTTAAAAATACTTAGCAAAGCCAGGTGTGGCTCTCCGTGGCTCACACCTTTAATCCTAGCTACTTAGGAGGCTGAGATTGGAGAAGACCAAGGTTTGAGGCCAGCCCGGGAAGAAAAGTGGGTAAGACAGTTCTCAATGAAAAAGTGGACATGGTGGTGTGTGCCTGCTATCCCAGCTACATGGAAAGAATAACTTAGGCAGATCAGAATAACTTAGGCTGGGAGTGAGGCCCTTTCTCAAAATCCAACTACCAAAAGTCAGGACTAGAACCGTGGTTCTGCAGTCTGGAACACCTGCCTAGCAAATAACCAGGATCAAGTTCAAACCCCAGGCAGCATCGCCAAAAAAGAAAACTGGACAGAAGGAAAGAAACACTGTAACACACAAGGTGGTCAAACCTTGCAAAGCACTGACTTCAAGAAGTGCCATCTCCTTTTCTCCATAGAGTTGATAGCTATGGGATTTTCTTTTTCCATTTTAACCAGTTCTAAACCACTCCTCCCGCTTGTGTGCCTCCGTCTTCTCAGAGGGGCATGATACCTTTGTGTGACCATCCTACGGGGTCGGAATAGAGACCGCAATTCCATTTGGTGCCATTCTCCCCGAAACTGCAAGGTTTGTGATAACTGCTGCTGTCATTTCCTTGAGGCTCCAGACCTCGGGGTGCATGTGAATTGATGAGGCTCCCTCTTTTTCTTTTCCTTTTCTGTGTTTTTTTTTCTTTTTTTATTCCATTAATAGACAGTCCTCAATCAGAAACGCATTAGCTCTGCTCATGTAATTGGTATGCCGTTGTCTCCCCCATCCCGAGGTTTGCAGACGCGAATCCTTCAGCAGCAGCGGCACCGGAGCGGTCATTGATCACATTGGCACAGCGATCGGTCTTCGGGGACGGGCTTAATGAAGCTGTGGAGATGGATGTCGGGGTGGGGGTGTGTGTGGGGGGGGTCCGGTGTGGTGGCGTCCGGCCGGGGGTGTGGGGAGCACGGGGGGGGGGGGGGGCGGAGTAGCGGGGGAGAACGTGGCCGGCTGGGGAGCAACGGCCGCTGCCCCGGGAAGGAAGCCACCCCCATCCTTATCCTCGCCCCCTTCCCCTCGGGTTTTAGCAGCACGGATTCTGAAACCTCTGTGCATCTTCCCCCAGCGGTTAATTCTCGTCCTTTTCCGTTAGGAAGGTTCGTTCTCCATCCTTAGAGAAATAAGCAATTCCCAGAGCGGCTCGCGGGCTCCGTGAGAACGCGAGGTCCCGTCTTCTCAGGAGACGCTGTCGTGTTCTTTTGTGTGGTTATGATTCCGACGTGGGGGGGGGGGGGCGAGGGGAGGGAAAGCGGAGCAGACGGCTGTGTCTCGCAGCCGTGCCTCCTTCCGGTCAGCCCCATGCCTGCGAGTCCAGCAGCCGCGCCTCCTTCCGGTCAGCCCCACGCCTGCGAGCCCAGCAGTGGCACTTCCTTCCGGTCCGGCAGTGGCACCTCCTTCCGGTCAGCTCCACGCCTGCGAGTCCAGCACTTGTACCTCCTTCCGGTCAGCCCCACGCCTGCGAGTTCCGCAGTGGCACTTCCTTCCGGTCTGGCAGTGGCACCTCCTTCCGGTCAGCCCCACGCCTGCGAGCCCAGCAGTGGCACTTCCTTCTGGTAGCAGTGGCGCCTCCTTCCGGTCAGCCCCACGCCTGCGAGTTCCGCAGCGGCACTTCCTTCCGGTCTAGCAGTGGCGCCTCCTTCCGGTCAGCTCCACGCCTGCAAGTCCAGCACTTGTACCTTCTTCCGGTCAGCCCCACGCCTGTGAGTTCCGCAGCGGCACTTCCTTCCGGTCTGGCAGTGGCACCTCCTTCCCGTCAGCCCCACTGCCTGCGAGCCCAGCAGCTGCGCCTCCTCCCGGCCAGCCCCACGCAAGCACGCACGCACGCACGCACGCACGCATGCATGCGAGCCCCGCAGGACCCCTCTCTACTCTCCTTTGCCTCCGGAGCTGCAGCAGAGTCTCCCGTCTCCGGATGCTTCTTGCGCGGTCGCCCGGTCCGCGCTTCCGGTTCGTTTTGATTACCGGTGATGTAAGCTCTGGATCAAGAAGACGTCATTTCCACTGACAGGTCGCCGCAGCACTTCAATCCCGGAGGCGAGAGAGCCAGGAAGAAATAAGAACAAACCTCCGCGGGCTCACGAGGAGGGCAGTCGGGCTTGGCGGGCTTACCTGGGCGGGGCCCGCACAGGACAACAGGCAGGCTTGGGAATCAGGCCTCCGCCCTTCGTTCGCCTTCCTGGTGGTGTCTTCCCTACTGGCTGGCTCCTCGGACACCTTCTGAGCCCATCACATCCTCCCCTTCCCTTCCCTTACTCCATCTAAACGATGGATTTTTGCATCCCCGGTCTTGAGCTTCCTTTAGCAAGTTCCTTTCCTTTTGACTTAAGTTTCAGCTCTCTAGTTAGGTTATACTCTAAAGTACTTGTTTCGCATTCAAGCTTATACTCTATAAAGTACTTGTTTTGTATTTAAACGAAATTCCACATGGCAAGGTGTGGCCTGAAAACAGGCAAGTTCTAACAAATGCTTGCGCCAATGGGCGCCTCCCTGCCACGGTCCTGCCTTCCACAAGCCTGCGTGAGTTCATGCCCCTTGCCATCCAAAGAAATAACTGATCTGATATCCTTCCATATCGGTTAGTTTGACAAGGTTGAGATTATCCTAGAAGCAGAAGCATATTCCCTGATTTTTTGGCTTTTTGTATTCAGGGCACTATTTTTGTGTGTGTGTGCTGGTCCTGGAGCTTGAACTCGGGATCTGGGCACTGTCCCTGAGCTTTTGCCCTTAAAGGCTAACCACTTGGGACACTGTTCCATTTCCAGCTTTTTGTTGGTTAATTGGAGATAAGAGTCTCATGGACTTTCCTGCCTGGGCTGGCTTCCAGCTGTGATCCTCAGATCTCGGATCCCTGAGTAGCTAGGATTACAGGCATGAGAGGAGCCACTGGTGCCTGCCTAGGATACTATTTTTGGCAGTCTGTGTTGCTGAGTAGAATTCCATTAAA
This sequence comes from Perognathus longimembris pacificus, assembly GCF_023159225.1. NCBI lineage: Eukaryota > Metazoa > Chordata > Mammalia > Rodentia > Heteromyidae > Perognathus > Perognathus longimembris. Next base: position 148,486,683 of record NC_063162.1, read on the forward strand.
TTCGTAAATCTCAATTTATTCAATACCTTTACAGTTTATGGGAATTGGAGGTACTTCTAGCTTTTGACTAATATGAATAAAGCTGCAATATACATTCTTGTACAATTATTTTGTAGAACCACTGCTTTTTAAAAATCATACCTAGGAATAGAGTTACCAGTTTATGAAGTAAAGTTTTAATTTATCATTCATTTCTTATTGAAATTTATGAGATATCACTGAACAGTTTTCCAAAAGAGGGGTGTGTGTGTGTGTGTGTGTGTGTGTGTATGTGTGTTTACCAGCAGACTTTACAGGAAATGAAGGATTTGGATTTTATTCTCAGTGAAATGGAAAACTATTAAAGATGGTCAGGAAGTTATCAAAGAGGTAAAATGATTGATGTTTAAAACCAAGGAAAAGCATTCATTTTGTTAGGAAAAAAAATAATTCAGAAGGGGTTAACAGTGAGAAAGGAAGAAAGCTGGAATTGTGCCAAATAAGCCCAAAAGAGTGTTTGAAAAAGAAGAAAAATTTCCCATTTGGGGACAGCTAAGAACAGAGACCTGTCCACTAGATTCAGTGACATCAAACACATACATATACACCCACTCGCACATACCAGTGAATTCGAGTTTAAAAAAATGGAAACAGTAGCTCTTTTTATAATGGCAGTTGGGCACAGGTGGCCATTTCTGTAGTCACAGCCCTTCAGGAGGCTGAGCTCTGAAGATGCTGGTTTGAAGCCAGTCTGAGCAGAAACACTCCCGAGACTCTTCTCTCCAGTTGGCAGGGAAGAATCCAGAAATGGAAGTGTGACCCAAGCGGTAGAGCAACCACCCTTGATCATAAAAGCTGAGTGACAGTGCGAGGTCCTGAGTTTAAGCCCTAGCATGAGCGCCAGGTGAAACAAGAGACATTTATGAAGATAATGTGAAATATTGTCTATATCTAGAATGACATATCTGGCTTTAGTTTGGTAGATACATATTACCAGTCTTTATAAGGAAAGTTGCCTTATTGCAAGGTGCTCATAGATTTTTTTTTTTTTTTAGGATAAATATCCCATGAATAAATCCCCAAGGATTTTTTAATGAAATTCTATGTTGTTGGAAGTAATATTATTAAGAGGTCCCAGTGACGTTTTTAATGTGACTTCCTTCCAGGTATTTTTTTCAGTGTTGCATATTTCACTCACCTAGTAAATGACATCACAATGGCTGTCTGTGGTGGATGGTGGATGTGATAAACTGTCTCCAGTGTCTTCATCCCCCATGCTCATCCACACACCTGTATGGGGTGCTGTTGATGGATTAAGCTACAACATTAATGCCACCATAAAAAGAAGTGAATGTTCATGCCCCTTCACTCGTAAGACCCCAGATGGAATAGGATGATGGGAGGGGTGATGTAGATCCAGACGCACTATACTCAGAAACAGACATGGTGAACTGAAACCCCTTTGTACAACTACTGAAAGCTACCAAATAAAATATAATAAAATATACTAATACTATAAATATTATAAAAGGCACCAAATGATCTCATAGTCGCTGGGATTTTAGCCAGTCACCCTGTTGGCATTTAACAATGTGACTCTGGCTTAATCCCTGTGAAAAATAATGATACATAAATTCATTTATTTTTGTTGTCATTCAACTCTCATTTGCTTTGTTGGCTCTCTAAAGGAGCAGGTTTGGTTCTAAGGATATTATTTTAGAAGGAATTGTCACTTCCTGTGTCAGGAACCACGCTTTTGTAGTTGATTATGTATACAAGACTTTCCTCACAAGTCTCCAGAGCCTTCCAAACTGTATATTGGACTCTGTTTATGTGTTTATGTTTATGTCTCCTATGGCTCCTCTTCCCCACCTAACCCTCTGCACCCCCCCATCTTCTACATACCACTTCATCTCTTCTACTTCCAAAATCACATAACTTCCTTCAGTTCTCTGCCTCTAAGACAGAAAGCCTAGTTCTTCTGTATCCGCGATGCCAAGAAATCCAGTCACGCTCAGTCGCTACCCGCTGTCAAAAGTGATTAGGGAGATATTGTTAATGACCTAGCCAGTTGAATATACTGATTTAAGAGAGAGACTGAGCCCTTGTTTGTCCCCGAGGTCTTGTTCTTAAATGAGATAGCTGTACTGTTTATTCCTCTGGCATAGGACTTTAACCACTAACCACCATACTTCATACATCAGCACACTGAAGTGAAATACTGGGGTGCTCACTGACGTGTCCCCACCTTTCAGGTATGGCGACATGCACCCAGAAAAAAATTTGACACCTCTATATTTTTGTCTAACAAAGTTGAATTACTGTGCTTCTTGCTCTGAAGCTATAAATATTATTTTCTTCTGAGGACAAGAGGATGAGAGTGATGTGGTTAGATTTCTTTTAGGAACCAAACCCATTAGAAGCAACCGGCAAAATCAATACCAATTACTCGCAAGCAAGGGCTGAAAAATCATCGAAGGAATTGAGTGTGCACACAGGTGAACGGCTTAAAACAAAGAAAACAGTGGCGTGACAGGAAACTCCTATAAATTAGGAGGAGAAGTAACAAGGTTTTCATCCTCTGATTTTGGTATTTGTGTGTCAGTTTGGAAAAATCCAACAGTTGTTGCATTTAAAAAGGAAAATGCAAGTAGCTGCAAGTAATTCAATGGCCAAGGACATTTTGCTGATTTCCTAGCAGGAGTGAGGTTTGGGGTTGCAGTCTGAGGAAACAAGAAGATATTCAGGAGGTATAGGGAGTGGTTTATCTACATAAACCAGTAAACCTTTCATTCAGTACCCAGACATTCTGCATGCCAAGACTGTGTGTTTTGTGTCACAAGATTCTATTTAGCAAAAATTCTCTTTGAGGAGCTCGGTAGAGCCTTCAGAGGTTTAACCATATAGTCTCTCTTTTATTCCATCTTTTATTCCAAAGACTGAAATAATACCTTTCAAAACCAGCTTGCAAGTAAGCTTCCATCTCAGATTAAGCTATCTCAGAGAATAGAATTTCGTCCTTCCTCATTGTCCTCAGTAGCAGGAGAAGGGAATAGCTCTGTATAATTCCAGCCCAGAAACTCAATTTTCTACCCTAGCTACACAGAGAAGTCCTGAAAACCTCCTGAGTATTGCTAGTGCATTCAAGCCGTGGCAAATCTGTGGGTATGTTTGACTGGGGTGGATGGAGTGCAGATCCTCTGGAATTCCCCCCCTCCCCAGTCTTCTAGACCTGAAACAGAAGCAAGGTAATGCCTCTTATTGAACCTCATATTATAGATTATCCCCCAAAGCTTCGTTTTGCCTTCTTCTATATTTTTATCTGTCCTTATTTGTAGTACCCTTGTTTGTTCCCAAGGCCTATACTTGTTGCTCTGCCACTTGAGCCACACTCCCAACAGTGATACTCATTATTTTTAAGATGGGGTCTCAATTCCCATGCAGGGACATGCCTGCACCACCAACCCACCTACTTTGAGCTTCCTCTCACTCCTGAGATCACAGGTGTGTGCCACAGCATCCAGCTTCTCCTAGTGGAAATACAGTGTCTCAGACTTGTCTGCCCAGGCAGGTCTGGGGCTACGACCCTCTCAATCTTAGCTTCCTGCAAGATGCACACAGCCATGGGTTGAAAGGATTTTGATGGACTTTTTCTGCATGGGCTGGCCTCCAACTACAACCCTTTCGTTCTCAGATTCTGAAGTAGTTGGTATGATAGGCACGAGCCACGATACTCAGCTTGGTATTTTTTTTAATAGAAGAGATTGAAGTTAATGTATAGAAAGGAGAATGCATGACTACCACCAGCACAACAATGTTCATGGCAGCGCAATTTGTCATAGCTAGAACCTGGAACCAACCCAGATGCCCCTCAGTAGACGAATGGATCAGGAAAATGTGGTACATATACACAATGGAATTTTATGCCTCTATCAGAAAGAATGACATTGCCCCATTTCTAAGGAAATGGAAGGACTTGGAAAAAAAAATACTAAGTGAAGTGAGCCAGACCCAAAGAAACATGGACTCTATGGTCTCCCTTATTGGGAATAATTAGCACAGGTTTAGGCAAGTCACAGCAAAGGATCACAAGAGCCCACTACCTATACCTTTATGATCACATAAGATGATGCTAAGTGAAATGAACTCCATGTTATGGAAACGATTGTTATATCACAGTTGTAACTACTTTCAACGTCCCATGTGTATCTGTAGCTTCTACTATTGATGATGTTCTTGTATCACCTTCCTGTGGCTGTATCTGCACTATCTCTGTAATCTTATCTGAGTATATTGGAAACCGTCTATACTGGTATTAGAACTAGGAAATTGAAAGGGAATACCAAAATCAAGAGACAGACAACTACAAAAGCAATACTTGCAAAACTGTTTGGTGTAAGTGAACTGAACATGTCATGGGGGGAAAGGGAAAGGGGGAGGAGGGTGGGGGCATGTGGGACGAGGTAACAAACAGTACAAGAAATGTATCCAATGCCTAACGTATGAAACTGTAACCTCTCTGTACATCAGTTTGATAATAAAAATTTGAAAAAAAAAAAAAGAATGCATGGCTACTGACACAATGTCTGAAAATGAGAACTGTGGCTAAAAGACCAGAAAAACAATGGGCATGTGTCTCATGACCTTTTGGCATCTATCATCATTTCCTTTGTGGGGAGAGGGAAATTCTGATTAAGGTGAACTCAGGAAGTGTCACACATAAGTGATAAGAAGAAAAGTAATTTTACAGTATAGACAACACAACATATTGGAAAACTAACTTTCTACACATTGATCTGAGAGGGAAATATGGCTTAAATACATTCTATTATTTTCTGAGCCTAACTTTTTACTTTCTTAAAATGTGTTAAGATATTGACATTCAATAGCTATTTATCTTTATCCTTCAAAACAAGAATAATTCTTTTTTCATCTTCATATGCTTAGTTGTTAAAAGAAAATTGAAAGAGACCAGTTTATGTGAATTTTTCTGTCTGTGTTTATGCAGTTTATAGATATCCACAGCAGGGTTTTCATAAGTGCTCTCAGTAGCACTGGTTAGTTGTTAATAGAATATTGACCCAACAATTTATTGAGACAAGTCCTTCTGCTCTACTCAGATGTGATGTGTTTCATGTTAATTGCATCTAACACTTTAATTCACAACTTAAATTGATGTAGTTGGGTAAAACTTAAAGTTCATAATCAAACTATGAATAGAACATTTTAATAATTGCAAAAGTATGTGTGAGGAGAATTAACGAGATTAGCGTCACTTAGAAAACTCTGAAATGTAATACTGGTAGTCTTTAATAAAATTAAATTTATACCTTATGAAGAGACATAAGATTTTATCTGGGATATAGTGGGCACTTGAAACCATGTACTCACTCTGGGTGAACCTGAGCATAATATATTTTATAAGCTGAAATGATAATACATGCATATATATATATATGCAGATCAAGAGAAAATATGAACATGGTGAAATCATGAGCTGAGCAACAGGGTTAGGGCACTCAAAGTGTGTGAGCATCAGAGATCTCTCTGGGCGGGGTTGAGTAAGAAAAGCTTTCTAGGAGATAATTTTAAAGTGGGTACTGAAAGAAGGATATAAAATAAGAAAAGAAAATAAGTCTAGGAAAGGCAAAGGTTGACATGGAAGTTGGAGGTGGTTATACTCATTTCGGGAGATGATTTTGTGGGAGGATCACAGTGTCAGAGTTCCAGTGCATCATGGCCAGCAGAACTTGGTGACTGGGACAGCTCACAGCACAGGAAGAAGAGAGAAGCAACGTCTGTGCTTGCTGCCTTTCTCCGTTTACCCCTTTTGATGGTTCTGGGTGCCACCCACACTCAGAATGCGTCTCCAGCCCTTAGTGAATCCTCTTGGGAAATGCCATCACTGACATTCTAGGAGGTAGGCCTTGCTGAACCCCAAGGCGCTTCTCAGTCCAACCAAATTAACAACTGAGCACCACAGCCAAGTTGAAGGGAGTAATTCACACCATGCTAAAGAGTTGTGGGCTTTCTCTGATGAGCTAGCAATGAGAGGTCATCAAAGGTTGGTAAGCTGAGATACGAGTTCCATAAACAGTGTTGTGCCAATCCAGTACAAAATTAGAGAACTATCAAAGCCAAGGAAACTAAGAAATTTTTAATATAACATAAAAGGATGAATTGGATATTTGCCTGTGCTTCTTGGTACCAGAAACAATAAAAAGGAATTTTGTCTATTTCAATGAAGACTTCAGATTTGTAAATGATATCATAATCTTATCATGTAGCCAGAACTAAGGATCCACAATTCTGGTTATTTAACTGGAACAATCCTAGAATTCTCTGTTGTGTTTGATAATATTTCAACTTAAACATTCCCTAACATCTAGAAAAACTTTGTTGTGATCAAGAATTTTCACTTAAAGTTCAATATTGGCCAGTATGGAATGGAAAGTAAAAAGCCACACACATGCTGTGTATGTGATTCACAGACATAATGAATTCAAGGTTTACGACTCTGAGAAATATATCCGTTTGTGCTCTAAGTTGTTTTCCTAATACATTATTAGACTTAAACCCACATCACTGATGGGTAGGAATAATGTGCTGCTTCAGCAGCAAACTCTAGAGTGGATAGAATTTTCATGGAATGAGTTTCCAATGTAAAGGATACAGATGTGTAGAAAATATACTTCTAATATCTATATTGCAAAAATGGCAGAATTTCCCATCCTGGTAAAAATGGAGTAGATTCTTATAAGTCTCACTCAGAAATGTAAAAGAATCTCATTAAGTGGAGATACCTTTTGAGGAAACAGTAATGCTTAAGGGCTGAATTCTCTGTTGATTATAATTTCAATAACTAATAATTAGCAATGAAATATATCCTACTGTTAAGATTTTTGTTTTCTTCATCCCTGCTGGGGAAATGAAGTAAGGGCTTCTGAATCGACCCAACTTCTCCCAGAGTGTCAGGCCTTCCTCCTCTTTATGTCTTTGGCAATCTGCTTAGTTTCTAGAAACTACTGAAGAACAGTTTGGTAAGTTTTATAAATTAAACATAGAGTGCTAGCAGAAGCTGGTGGCTCATGCCTGACTTCACAACTACTCAGGAGTCTGAGAGCTGAAGATCACAGTTCAAAGCTAGCCCGGGCAGAAGAGCGCATGAGACTCTTAGGTCCCATTAACCATCAGAAAATGGAAAGTGGTAGTGTGATTCAAGTGGTAGAGTGCCAGCCTTGAGTAGAAAACAAAGCTAAGCAAGAGCCTGAGACCCCAAATTCAAGCACCAGGACCGGCACACATATACCAAATTGGATGAACTCTGCCTCACAGTACAAACTCAATACAGACTGCTAAATCAAAAGGTATTTTTACTGTAAATAGAATGGATCATTTGCTTTAAACAAATTGGATTATAAAACTTCTCGGGTACTACCCTGTATATTTGATAACAGAAAGAGAAGAAATGTCTGTAAGATGATTGAAATAGGTTATCTTTGGAAACACTTTTCTCCCCAGGCTCTGGGTTTGAAGTGTAAGGATCTTAGTTGTTCACTGAGAAAAGAAATAGACAGATCCTACACGCTGCAATCTCCTCGTGGACCCCAAGGAGGTGAAAATAAAATGAATTCGAAAAGATTGGGGAAGTTCTGACCAATTGTCCTCGAGGCCATACTCCCTTGGACTAAGCCCATCATTAACTAAAGTTAAAGTGTATGTTGGTAGTGATAGAAACCTACCTGTAAGAAAGAGGGCAAGATTTCCTCAGAGAATTCATTTCTTTCTATTCTTCTGGTTTCTGATGTGAGCTATACTTTCAAGACAGGTAGTTCACACAAGGGAGAAGATGGAATTGGTTTGGGGGGGGAGACGGTTTGGGGGCTTAGATCACTGATAAAGAGAGAATGTAAAAAGGGAAGGAAACATGGGTGAATGTAGTGTGCCCATTTCCAGTATGAAGAGTGAATCCTCGGTACAGTATTAGATGTACAAATGCATTCTGGAGCCTCGCTCATTTCCTAGACTTTACCCTTTCAATTCAGGGCCAGGGCACCAAGGCTCACTATGAATCCAGGTTTTAGGGGTTCAAGGGCATGCTACCTAGATAGGTAGGGTTGGGTTATTGCATTCCAAATCTCTGAGCTTTGGTCTCCTCATTTGTGATATTGGCGGTGCCATATAACATGATGGGCCATCACATAATTAATGGCATCTTAATTTGATGAAATACAGGAAGGTGATAAAAGGAAAGTGTGTCTCACAACATCTGGCATATAATAAGCCAGGAGCGAGCCCCTAGCTGGCTGTCGTCATGGTGACACGAAGCTATACCACATAGCAAAGCATCCCCAGACACAAAAATGCTGCTGCTCCAACTCCATGAATCCCATCCAAGACACATTCTGGGCAAGTGTAACTAAAATATTAAATGGCCCAGTTCCTCTTCACATTCTAGGTGTCTTTTTTCTCATGTGTTTGTTTGTTTGTGCTGGTCCTGGGGCTTGAACTCAGGGCCTGTGCATTGCCCCTTAACTCTTTCGCTCAAGACTAGCACTCTACTACTTGAGCTACAGCTCCATTTTCAGATTTCTTTTGGTAGCTAATTGGAGATCAAAGTCTCACAGACTTTCCTATCCAGGCTGGCTTCAAACCACAATCCTCAGATCTCAGCTGCCTGAGTAGCTAAGATTATAGATGTGAGCCACTGGTGCCCAGCTGGTGTAATAATTTTTAAATGTGACTCATGCCTAACAGGAAGGAATATCTTTGGAGTACTTAGCTCCTTCTGTGGACTTGCAGTGCGGTGCCTCATAACTGTACCATGCCAATAACTCAGTCCCTATGAGCTGAGTCTGTCTGTGCTCAGTACTCTGTTAGGCACCAGGCTTTATTATTATTTTCTAAGATGACGTTCCTAAGATCTAATTTCACCAGCAAGAACACCAGCATATGGCCAGTTCCCATGTCCCTAAAATAATTTACTGAGGCTTTAGTGTATCCAAGTGACTGAAATTGTTACGCTGAGTTTTTCTCAAGGTTTCTTCAGGACATCAAAACATAATGGAGGGTTGTTTTTTTATCAGGTGGCCCTTTACCAACTGGATATGAAATTGGATCAGCTGGAGGCAAGAACAGATGGAGTTGAGAAACAGATGGACAGATCCTGTGTAGAATATGCAGAATCACTCTGGAAAAATCAATCATGCCACAGGAGTGAGCTTCCACTGGGTTAAAGAAAATGAGCTGAAGTAGACAATTGAATTACTGGGACATTAATATGGGCTCACACTTTAGAAGCATTCTTGATTAAGTGTCAATAAGACAGATGAGCTAATGATGCTGAATTACAAGTCTTAAAATGTCATGTCTGTCAATGATAATTGTAGCTCTCTTTATTTAGTGCTTACTTTGTGCCAAGCACTTCACATACATATCTCTTTCCATCCTCACAAACTTCCTACAAGACAAATAGTTTTCCCCTCATACAAATGGAAATGCTGAAGTGCTGAGTAAATTGATTAGCCATATGACTGTAGGAGGCAGAATAGGGCGTAAAACTTATGTCTCACCGAGAGTCCCTGTAAATCTGGACCTCTCTACAATACTCTCTCCAGTGTCATGGCTCACAAGAGAAATGAGAGAGGAGAATGGTCTGTTTGCAGGAATTCTAGGGCCCTCTCCACAATAACAGAATAGATCTATGATGGGTGGAATGATGACATAATAGATCTATGATGCTTGGAATGAAAATAACAGATCTATGATGATTAGAATGAAAACAACAGAATAGATTTATGATGGTTGGAATGATGATAACAGAATATATCTTTGATGGCTAGAATGATGATAACAGAATAGCTCCTCCATGGTTGGAATGATGATAACAGAATAACTCCTCCAGGGTTGGGATGATGATAACAGAATAGTTCTTTGATGGTTGGAATGATGATAACAGAGTAGATCTTCAAGTCCTGGAGGCCTGCAGGAAGTAGAAGGCACCTCCAGATCACTGAGGCCACCCACAGTGCTCTGGAAATCATTCATGTGAAATCTCCCATCCACTCCCATTATCTTGAAGCTTATTGATCTAGAAATTACCTCTATTGCCAAAAAGGTCCTAGGAGCCCATTCCAAACCAAACACACGCTGGTGGATTTTGCCTCCACTTACTCAACAAGTAGGTGAATCTGAGATTATGACTGATTGGAGGACCCATCATCTTTGTCTATTTAAATGGCTAGAAAAACCAAAAATCATCAACTAAGTGGTTGATGAGGAGCAGAAAATTATTTCTCATAGTCCAAGAAGGCGAGAAGTTCCAGATCAAGATGCTAGTGGATTTGATTTCTATTATAGTTAGTTTTCAGATTCATAGATGAATTACCTTGTAATGAGTCCCATATAGAATAAGAGACTAAACAGTCTCTGAAATCTCTACAAAGGCATTAAACTCATACTAATAATTTCTTTAAGGTCCAATATCCAAATATTTCAGTAATATTTCAACATGTTCCTTTGGTGGTGTCCCAAACATTCTGTTCATTGCACCTACTTTCTTCAGAACAGGAGGCAAGCTGTAAAAGAAAGAAAGAAAAAACTTCATTCCAGTCCCAACATTTTGCCTGCTGTAGCTTTAAAGCAAGAGTAGGAAGTAGAAGAGAGTGGTTGTTAATTGATTGTCTACTATTTGCCAGTCATTGGGCAGACCATGTAATTGGTTGGAGGGAAGAAAAAAAACTAAGTGAAAGCAACAGATGGTAGCACATCTGCGAGGCCCAGCACTCCTCGTGTGTTACTTCCTTTCCTATGACATTGGCCTCACATTAGCAAGTTCCTGTTGGCTGCTAGGCTATGTTTTCTGCTCAGCCAAATGTTCAAGAAGTAGGTACTGGTTATGAATAGCTTATCAAAACCCAATTTTCTAGGAAACACAGAAGAGATGAAAGCATATCCCCTGACAGCACTGAACTTCTCTTCTGCAAAATTTTGAAACAAAATTTTACCAATTGCGTTACCATAGCCTTGCTGCTCATGCATAGATATCATGAGAATCTTTGAGCCTTTGAAAAGACTGAAGGATTTTTATTCAGTATGCCAGTGTGCAGCCTCTCCTGGCGCGATGATGCTTGGTAGTACAAATGTGAATTAAACTGCGTATGTTACACGTTACAGATGTTAGTCCTCAAATACCTATCAGTCATAAACAGACTTAAAGTTGTAGCATGATAATTACACAAAGCCTATTTGAATTTAAGGAAGATTTATTTTAACAAACTACAGTTGTATCAACTCTGGATCACTAAAGATAGTTCTGTACAAGAAGCTCCACTTTCTGCTTTGGGAGTGGTACTAGGGCTTGAACTCAGGTCCTTGCACTTGCTAGGCATGTGTTCTATCACATAAGCCACTCCCTAGCCCTATTTTGCTTTATTTTTCAGAAGAGTCTTCATGCTTTTTTCCCAAGGCCAGGCTGGAATGGGATGTTCTACCTATCTATGGAATTATAGACATACACTACCATGTCCAGTAAAACTTTACTTTAAAAACGAGCTAGGCTTATTGCTACATGCTTATAATACTAGCACTTAGGAGGCTGCAGTAGGAAGATCGTGAGTTTGAGGCCAACCTGAGCTACATAAGACTCATGCCTCAAAAATACAGACAAAAAAGCTGCCAAGGAACCAAAACATAACAAGTAGACTTTTAACAATCTTTTAGCTCATGATTTTTTTTCATATTGTATTATTTCTGACATTTGAGTGCTTATGTGATTCAATCACCTTACAGTGACGTTCTTCTGGTGTAGTTTGATACAGTAGTTTCATGGTGCACGTAGACATTTCCCACCTACAGAACACGTGCTTGCAGCAGACCAGAAAATCCCACTGGAAGTATTTTTTTTCTGGCATCATAGATACAGAGCAAGAACCTGAGGAGATGGTCTGAAAGTCCAGGGAAATACAACGCCACTGCAATCAGTGCCAGCCTATCGCCAAGAACATAGAAATTCTCTGTTTGGTTTTATAATCAAGAAATCCAGCCACTTCCTTACCCTTTCTGGACTTCATCGATACATTAAAGAACTCTGCTGGACAATTTCTGGGTGCTGAAGAAGAAAGGTACAGAGAGAAGGAAAGCTGAATCGGTAATAATGTACTCTAGACATCAAAGGAGAAAGGGATTTACAGGTGGGTTTGGCATACTCATGCAAGCGATGGGAAAGCTGGAGAAACTGAGGTCTAGGAAGACCATTCTGATCCCACCCGCCCCGCCCCCCAGCTGTCCAGGAAATCAAAACTGCCTCCACCCCCGGGGCCAAAGATTCTATGAAATGTCCACCAGGGGTGGTGACTGCCCTCAGCATCATTGACAAACTGAAGTCACTGACAACCTGGCCCATCCCAATGCCTGCTCATCTTCAGACCATCCCACACCTGCGCCTCTTTCCTGATCTGGCTCCTCTGGGGATTTCTGCCAGGTGGTATCTCAAATGGAACTCTGTGGGTAAAGGGTTCGTGGGAAATGTAGTTCCCACGCTGCGTGAGAGGACAAGGAAGGCGGCCCGGATGATAATGATGGAGTCACAACCAACTATCTGGCACTCCAAGGGTGAAGCCCCTGAGTGAAACAGCAGCACAGGAGAGCAGGAGGGAAGGACAGACAGCACGATGACCTAACACAAGCCACTGAGAAGAAGGTGCACGTCCGAAAGGTGCTTCAGAGATCAAAGGATTCGATGCCTTCATTTTCCCTTTACACTCCATACTGCCTACAAATCCAATCTCTTCACTCCCCTTCTGGCTCTCATGTCCTGGCCCATGGGGGAGGGGGGCTCCTGGGTGGGACAACGACACGCTGGCCCCCTCGTGGCCCAAGAATAATGGCTTGCTGGCTCCGCACAGCACATGTTATACGGTGCAGAAACCCAGCTAAGTTGATCCATAACTGCTTTCAAAGTGAATTCCGTTCAGAGCTAGGTGGAACAAATTCCTGCTGCTGGCTAAATCTTTTTTCCTTTTTATTCCCCTGAGGACAGGATCTCATATAAAAAGGGACTGTTGCTGGTTTTTTGTTTGTCTGTTATTTTTTGTGGGGTGTTTTTTTGTTTTGTTTTGTTTTTACTTTACTGTGATGCATTTTGTGTTAGGGAACCATGAAGGCAGCGATCTAAAAATGCATTGAGGGTTGTAAAACTGTCCTCGTCATTCTACCAGAATTCAGCTTTTAAAAAAAAAAATAGCTGTCTTTCTTCTCTCTGTATGTCTCCTTTTCAATTATTTTATTTCCTTTGGTGCGCTGCCAGATTAATGTTTTCTTGGGCTTTCATCAACACCTGCGTTGACTGAAGGCATCCAGCCTCCTACCTTTGGGCTCCTCATTAAGCTCCAGGGGAGTTTAGTAGCTGTGTGACCTCTGACCCCAGGAATAGGAGGAAATAATTCTTTTCTGCAGAAAACCTAGTATTCTCAGTTAAATTATAAAGCCGAAATCCTGACTGGGTTTTTTGGGGGGAGGGGGATAAATAAATATAACAGTCTTTATAATCTCTTTTCAATTTGTACCTATGAATAGTTACACCAAATCTTGGCTGATAATAAATCTATTGTTGGTGGGTGACTGCTTTAGCTTATTTCAGTAGCATAAGTGCTGATGAGTAGTGTTTGCCTAAGTCTGCACAGAAAGTGCTGCATTTTACTATAATTCAAACAAATCACCAACTTCTTTGCTCTGTGCTTGCTCACACTTGCCTTCTAACAATTTGCACTTCTTAAACTATACATGTCAGTTAAAGAAACCATGTTCCAAATAAACATTATTGTACTGGCTTATATACTCGTGTGTGTGTGTGTGTGTGTGTGTGTGTGTATGTGTGTATGTGTCCAGGTTATAACCCTGGAATTTAGTGCATGTAACCTGCTTTGAAAATGTGTTCTTTGATGACGTGACAAAGTTTGGGATGTCCACACGAGATCATTATAGACTTGCTGTGGGAAGAAGAAGGTGAATTTCTGAGATACTGAGAAGGCTGCAGAGTGACCTATATGAAGGGAGGGGGAGAAATAATTGAAGTTCCATTACAACAGTCAGAGAATGTCACAAGCCATTCCAGAAGCATCCAGAAATATTGTCCTTTAGAGCTTCCAGAGGGGGTGAGGCAGAAATCTTGATTCTTAACCCTAGAACTAGAAGGAAAAAAAAAATATCTGTTGCTTTGTATCATGCAGTTTGTGGTAATTTGTGAACAACATAGCCTGAAGCTGAAAGGCAGTCTAGGAAGGAATTGTGTCATCCCAATAGTTATTTTACTTATTTTAGCAAAATCTACCTCAAATGATGCTACTGGACATTTGGGTGAGGAAAGCCTTTGTGGGTAAGGACTCCTTTTAGTGCTTCTGTCCTAAACAGCTTTGAAACATTTGTCATTATCTCAAAAGCCCTCCCACCTCCCAGCCCCACTTCCCCCAGCCTTCCCCTTCCTGCAGTATTTCCACCACACTGCTCTTTGCTCAGGTCCTGCCCTAAGCATCAGGGGAGGGGCCGTTGGGGGGGGGGGGGTTCCTGGGTCAGCCATCTGGATTCCATGCCTCCTCCTAGGTCTGAAGTCAGTTTCTGCTCCCCAGATGGAGGCACTGTGGTTCCTCCCCTCCCGGCACTCTTCCCTTCTCTTCCATGACCATTGCTTCTTGGAGTTCTACGTTGATGCTCTAACCAGATTGCTTGTCTGTCTCTCCTGAGGGACTAGAGGCCCTTGTGGGCAAGCCAGAATCCTTCACTAAGCAAGAGATTCCAGGGCTCCCCTGACACTGGGCATCGATAGCGAAGGCACTCATGCACACTGAGTAGCTCTGTGATCCATTATTCACCCTTAAATCTGTCCTGTTTTCAAGGTGTAAAATGAAAATTATAGGACAATCAACATACAGCCTTAATGCGATGATTAATTTGTTCCACCAGGGTCTTAATTCTTCTCCTGTGAATTCCTAAGTAAGTGAACATTCTGCTTTGACCTAAAGGCATTTTGTGAGCAAGTAAGCACAGCTGAAAGACAGAGGGGGTCCTATGACAGCATTTCACCTCACCATACACTTTATGGATAGCCTGGTTCACTCTAGCTTACCGTTTATGTAAGCAATAGGTATTTGTAGCCAGTCAATTGCTAAGGTTCTATTCCAAAGTCTTAACAGGGATAGAAAAGGAAAGAAGCATGGTTCCTATGGTTTCAGTATGAGTGGGGTCTAGCTGGTGGTAATAAGGGCTAAGGAGAGGAATCCCAGTGCAGTCATGAGATGACAAAGGAAGGACATGCCCAGAGGCTGTCACTCTTGAGCTGACTGGGATGGAGAATAGGGGAAAGTGAGGACTCAACCAGGGAAATTTTTCATCTTTATTGTTTTAGACGGGGTCATTGTGTGCTGTTGGGGTCTGTGGTGTATTTTGAGAGGTGTTAATAAGTTACTGGGGTAAATAAAATGCCACCTGCACCATCACCCCAGCCTCTTGGCCAAAGTCTCTGAATGGGTCGGGTCTGCATCATCCACGGGTCTATGTGGGGACCTGGGTTGTGTCTATGCCATCCACAGGTCCGTGTGGCTCAATGAGATGGAGAGGAAGTAAATTATAAGCTGTACTCATAGCATTGGACTCATTGTGATGTGTGTTAAACTAGGGATTTGAAACTTTATTCTGAAAGCATGGAGGTGGAATAAGAGGTTTAAAGGAGGAAAGGGGCAAGAGCCAACTTGTGTTTAAGACAATCACTCTGGTCTTAGGGAGAAGGATGAACTGACTGGAGATCAGAATGAATCTGGACGAGTGGGATGGAATCTAGGATAGCCATAATGAGTGGCGATTAGAAAGGAAGAGAGAAGATAAGGACATGGATTCTAAATCTCTAGGACTTTGTCCAGGGTGGCTTTCTGATTTGTGGCTTGGAAAATCAGAAAGTAATATTATAAACATTCACCAACATCCCATGATGATGAAAGAAATTATTTGAAAATCTGAACTCATAAAAATTACCTGCACAGCTTTGTAAAGCATAATCTAAATGAACTCATAGTATAATAAATAAAAATTGCATTACCCAAGGCTTCAAATTTAATTAGTCCTGCAGCAAAGATTACTTGAGCAAATTGTCAAAAAACAAAACTAGTTATAAAAGTAATCAGTAAAGCAGAAGACCTTAGTGAATGCCCCCACTACCAAGCAACATATAGAAAAGTGAGTCCACAAGGCAAATTGAAGGATTGAGGCCAATTTTGTTGCCTGATTGTCCAGAAAATTGTCTCATTTCTTTGCTTTACTCGGAGTCTATATAATGATAACAGGGCAGGGTGGGGGGGAGAGGAGGAGTTGTACATTTGGATGTTTTAACAGAGCTGGATATTTGATAGTACAGAGAATCAATGGTCACTAGGCAGGCAATCTGTTTTCATTTAACCCTTTGTCAGTCCATACGGCAAGGCCTTTATATGATGATTGGCCAGATAAATGTCACAAGCCTATGCAATGGGGGAAAGAAGAGAAACACATAGATGTTGGTCATTAAGGATCTGAGCAAACCATAACTTCCTCAGACTCTGTCTTTCCAGGAAACTATGTTTTCTGTGTCACAGTTATTCCCTGCATGGCCTTTACCCGTGGCTACATGGAGAGGCTATGTACTACAGGGGGCCCATAGGGTCACCCAGGTCTTAACAAGGGGAATGCCTGAGCAACCACAAATAGAAATCACTCAGATCTTAACAATAACAGTTTGATGCATGTAAAAGCTGAGGAATACAAAATAAAAATGTACATCTAAATATGAGGTGTAAAAGGAATTTTGCATGGTGACCAGTTACATATTTTTGGCAACAAAAATATGTGTGCTTTCTCTTAAGAAGTCACCAGTCATTAAAATCATTAAAACTTCACACAATGAATGGATTATTCCAAATCACAAACTCATCGGTAATTTCAAAATTAAATATTATAATGTATTGGTCATATTGTGCATATAATTCTTTGTTATTACTAAATGGAAACATTTGTTTTTTAACATCACATGTTCTTGGTATTTTATATGACTGATGTTTGTCACAGTCGTGAGAAGTAGGTATGTGGTTATTCCCACTTGGGGAATGAATATGCTCACATCCAGGAGCTATCACTGAACAGAGATTGTGTGTCTCGCAAGTGGCAGCCTTGAAATTAGAAAGGTTGTAAAGATCAAGACAACCACAAGCAATTACTCTCTTTTAGCTAGTTCTGTAATAAAGACAGCTTGTTACTGATGCGTAGTTGGACAGAAGATGCCACTCTGTGCTAACACAGAATACTGCATTTATTTCTGCATATGCAATCTTAATAGTAAGGTTATTTTAATTTAGCAACTGCTATGAGTCTACTTGCCTGTGATAATGAAGGGAAGAGAATGGTTTTTAGCAATTTTGGGGGGCCAGTACTGGACCTTGGACTCCTGGTCTGGGCATTGTCCCTGAGCTGCTTTTGTTCAAGACTAGCACTCTACCACTTGAGCCACAGTGCCACTCCTGACTTTTTTTTATTTTTATTGGAAATAAGAGTCTCACAGACTTTCCTTCCTGGGCTGACTAGAACCCTGATTAAAATTAATAAACTTTAAAAAATAAATTAAATTAAAATGGGTTTTTAGCAATTTTAACACAATTTCCATGCTATAGACCTTATTTGTACTATAGAATATTACATGTAACAGTTCTAGGCCAAATAATCTTCCTGCTCAAAATGTAGCTTGCTAAATTCCAAAAGGCACTGAGACTGCAAAGTTTATTTAATGGTAAGAAACATAACTGATTATTTTAATTTCCCCGAACAGTTCCAAATTACAGAAGCAGAGAGAAAGCTTAAGCATCAAGGAATGAAAATTCATAGAATTTAAAGGTCATGATTCACACACAAAAGACTAAGGCTTTAATGAATAACCATACTTGTTGCACCTCCAGAAGGAATGGTAATTTTGTTTGTGTTTCACACATAGTGCAACCAGAGTCAAAAAAGCCTTCCCATCCTCCTGTGAGGGTCTGGGAAACATAGCCATCATGCCAACCACCAGCTAAGTCCTTGGAATCGTGTATTAAATCAGGATGATAATTGTTCAGTAAAATGTCTCCTGGAAGTGTAGTAAATATGATTGATTTAATATATCATTGAGATTCTACTGGAAAAAATAGCATAAAACAGCAACATTCAGCTGCCATTTTATAACTTTCATCTTTCTAAAGTGACCATTAGCATAATATCGTAATAACATTACAACAATCTGCACAGATGAAAATATCTCAAAGCCAATATTACATTTTCATCAAGTAAATGACCATGTGTTTCAATACACACAATTATGAATGTTAATATATCAACAGATTGAGTAATTTGATTTCTCAGGCTCGTTTATGGGGGGAGGGGAAACAAATTAATCATCTTTGAGGTGACACAGGAATGCAGACTTTTTGTACAAAATCTGTTTTTGTTTGTTTTGCAGCAACTTCTTTGTTCAGTGAAAAGGAATCAGAGCTGGTATTCCTGACTGTCCCTTTGGGAGACAGCGTATCTTGTCATTAAGTAAATACCTACTGGGCATTATCAGTATAGGCCAGAGAAATCAGGGTGAATCACAATCTTTCTTTTCACCAGGGTTGGTGACAGCTGATTGTATCATAGAAGCAGTGCAGCTGGTCTGTGTCTCCTGCTGATCAGTCAGAGCAGGGAATTCCACAGAAGGCTGTTCTTCCCCCTCCCCCATCCCCCACCCCCACACACCTGAGAACAAGGCAGACCCTCTGTGGGTCAGCCTGCCCTGTCTATCAGCCAGGCCACATTCAATGGTCAAGAAGGTGAGTGCCTGAATCTGTTTGATCACTAGGCATTATTTCTCAGTGAAGCAGACAAGCACATAAAATGTGCCCAAACAAAAACAAAAATAGAAGAATAGGTAAGACTCTGGCATCCAGCTGACAGAATAGCTTGGTCTATCATAGTTTGCAATTATGATGTATCACTGGGCAGAGGTTGTTTTCTGGAAATACGCTACATTTTTAAAAGACCATCCTAGTTCAACCCTTCTGTAAGCACAAGTCAGTGTTTCCATTTTCAAACACCTTTCGACATAACCCTTCAGAAAATAATAAATGGTTTCTCTGACTTTTTAAGGGATTACCCAGAGAATAATTTTGACCTTTTACTGGAAATTTATCCTTAACATTAAAAAGATCAATTACTATAATTTTCTGGTAGTGGCCCAGCACAAATGAAGATAGTACAAGAATGCCTTATCTTGCCTTGGGGTTGGACAAAATAGAGTTTGTGGGGAAAGTCCATGTTGCAATCTTCGTTTTTAGCCTTTAGCCTCTTTGTGAATTCTGGAGTAAGGAGCTGTGTGCTTGTGCAAATTCAAGATGATCTCCAAGTTGTTTACACTCAGCTGAACTTTCTACCCCTTCAATTAGTGAGTTAATTAGTTACTTAGCATATCAGAAAAGCTACTCTTCTAGCCCCATATTATTATTTTTCCTGTTTAAGAATTTTTCTCTATCCACCCTTCCCATTGACAAACCCAGCTTATAAAGGAGGTGTGAGAGAGAAATTTTCTATACTATTAAAAAAAAACGAATTCGGGTTTTTCTTACTCTGTTATTGAGCAGAATGATTACACAAAATAAACCTACACATGTATGTCTTTCTCTAGAATTCACAGTATTAATGCCTAACAAAACTTTCAGATACATTGAAATTAAAATCAAAACATCCCAATGTTTGGGGGATGAGGACTGAGGAGCGATCTGAAGATTTTTCTGGTGGATGACTTTTTTCTCTCAGAGATTTTCCATTTTATTTTTTGCAGTCATGTTTATCCTTGCTCACTGAAGCTTTTTTCTTAGAACAACTGCTTCGCAATCTTTCCCAGATCATTCTAAGATTTCCATCATTTCAGTATTGTCAGCTATTGGTTTTGCCTTTGTCATTCAGTTTGCAGTCTCCCTGGTTCTTGATAGGAGCAATTTATTATTATTGTTGTTTTTGTTATTATTATTATTATACCTCCACATCTGGGGTATACTGTTACGGGACTCTGGGTTTGCTGCTATCATTCTTTCTCGGCTTTTCTTTTTCCTTTCCTCCTCCATCTGCCTTTAACCCAAAGCTCAAGTGGAACTCAGGAGAAACAAAACGGTGGCTCACAGCTGGAGGGGCCATTGCACTTTGTGTGTCACCTTTAAATTCTCCAGCAAGAAAGGACTTGCCATTAAAGCGCCTTTATGAGTCACAGATGGTAGCAAGGCTGCTATACCCTTCCCCTCCTCCCATGCATTGTCTCCTAGTGTCACTTATTCTCTGGTGTACTTAAGGAACCCTGTCATTCTCCGTTTATGTCCAATTACAATTCTCTCATGGAGATTCACTGGAGAGGCGGCATGTCTGATTTAGGAAATTCAAAGCACTATTTTAAAAGAAGTGATTGTTTGTTGCATTCAACTCAAGGTTTAAGACAAAACCTTGGCAAGAACCATTACTAAAATCATGGCTGATTCTAAAACATATAGACATTGCCTTTGTGCATTAGCCCAATGTGATGTGCATTAAGTCCTTAACGACAGCTTTGTTCCTGTACAGATTAATCACTGCTTTTAAACTCTGTATATTTATTCCCCTGGAAAATCTTAATTATATTTTCAACCCAACCCTTCTCTGAATTTTTGTAAATTCTAATGCAGTACAATCCAAATTAGGAGCCCAATTATACTTGGTTATTTTAGCTTCCAGGGCATCAAGCAGCTATTTCCTTTATACAGCCCCAGAATCAAGCCTGCCACAGTTGCTACATAATCTGAACTCTGATATGATTATTTTCTACATGAATTGTCTTTGCCTTGAAATATAATAGACTATATTACCTGTTGGTTTGTGTAAAACAAGTTCTTACATCTTTGAATATCTCTTTTTGTAGTACAAATTCAGACTTTCGTTGATCAAATATCTGCTTGTACAATGTAATACCAGGCTCAACACACTGCCAGCCTGCACATTTTGACTTGATATTATCGAATATGTTTATGCTTGACAGTCAGGGAGAGCAGAACAGTTTGGCTTAAGAGTAGAAGATTGTAAGACTCTGGAAGCAACTTTAAGAGAACCTAAAATCTTCTTGCGGAAGAACTGTCTTGCTGTTTCTGAAATGACATTTGATATTCAGACAGCACAATTCAAGCTTGGCACCAGCCACCAGCGGAAAATCAAAGGCAGTTTAGATCAATTTCACACACTGGGCAGGATGCTTGCATGCTGGTTCCTTGTATCCCCACCTCTGGATCAATAGCATCACTGTACCGGCTGATTCTTATATTTACCATTCATAACATAAAAAGGTATTTTCTCTTATGAGACAGGGTTTTGGGCAGAGAAGAACGGTATATATACCTATATATGTATCACATTAATAACACATTTATTAACTAATAACACAAGTTATTGATAAACTAATTAATAACACATTAATTGCCCTAGGCAATAAAATAGTAAACTGACCAAAAATGAAAATGGTGAGATTCTGAAAGCAAGGAAGAATTATATGGCTAGAAAAAACCTGCATCCTCTGGATTGGGTCTTTTGTCTCTTTGGTTTCCAAGAATGAGTCCACAAAGAGGAAGAAACAAATTGGCCAAGGTTTATTGAAGAAAAAGTTAAGCAGAGCTCCTGCTAGAACAGATGGGCCTGGAATAGGAGTCGGCAGCCGGGGTGGATGGTGCTGGGCTTCATAAGTTTCACTGTAGGAGAGAGAGAACTGTGGAAGTTTTGAGATCATTGGACAACCCTCAGGCCATATGCCTCCAAGACCCAAACAGAGGCTCTGAGCAGCTTGCTGCATGGCTCTTCCCACGCAGCTGAGTCCCTCTGACCCACCTCTGACCCCTCATCCGGCGGCACACACCTCTGGGGTCCAATCAGTGTGTTGCTCACATAGGTGTCTTCCTGGGGCAGTGGGCCCTGGCAGGACCCCTAAGGGCCCAACGCTCAAAGCCATGGAGAAGGATGCGAGCGAGGGAAGGCCGTTGCCCTGACTGCCTAATCAGGCTCGTTCGCTGCTCTCAGTGTGGTTTAACTTGATCAGGATGTGCCATTCGATCATTTATCACACCCCTCCGTACTCTGAGGGCTGAGCCAATTGCAAAAGAGAAACGGAGTCAGTGAAAAATCAGGTCCTGCTTCTCAGGAGGATCTTTAGAACATCATAGCATCGGGGCATACCCCCAGCACCTAAATATATCTCTATCTGTATCTATCTACATAGGTATCTATATATCTCCAGTGCAGCTACTTCTGGTCACATAGGACTATTGCCCACTTGAAATACAGCTATTTTGACTCTCACTCATTTTATTTCACTTAAATGAGAATTTTTAATGGATGCTTCATTCACTTGTTGGAAGACTTTCATGACTATTTGAAACATTTTGTTAAGTGGCTCTATTCTTTAACCATAAATTGTGTGGAATCTAAGTATACATTATTTCCCACTGGACTAGGGTGGCCAAGTTGGAATAGGCAAGAAGCATAAAAATAGATACCAGTCCTGAACATCTAAAACAAAAAAATAAAGAACATTAATTTGCTCATTCATAATTACTGACAAATCGAAATAAAATACCTTGAGCACATAGAATATTAACATACGAAAACAGACATTTCAAATTCATCTGCTTCTTCTTTGCCTCCCTAATGTGACTACTGGAAATGTTTAAATTGAGTATGTGGTTCACATCCTATTTCTATTAGGCACACTCTATTACAGAATGAGCTGGATTCATGTAAATGCCAAGGTGGAGACTTAATGAGGCCAGGGGAAGGAAGGGAGAATGACAATGGAAGGAAGAAAGGGGAAATCTCTGGGGCTTTCCTTTCCCTCGAGGCTGACTGCTCTAGGCTGATTTGTGCCCCTGTGGGGACTTTTGAACCTAAACTTCAGTGGAAGAAATTGTCTAGGAAGAGGTTACTTACAAAGCCAGGTGTCGGTCCATTTCTTCCTAAAATCGAGGCGAACAAAGCTGAGTATCATTTCAGCTCCCTCCCTACCCATGCTCCTTAAAACCATTTACCACTTCTCACCTTGAATATTTTCTCTTAAAACTGCAGTCTAGAAATGCCCCCTTGGCCACCCATTTTCTTATGGGAGGGTGACATGGCTTTCCTAGATACCCATCCCTACACCTAACACAGAAGACACACCCGCCCCCAAAACAGCTCTTACTCACCACTCGGGTGGAAGCCCCAGAAAAGGTTGGGAGTCCGAGGTCTGATGAGGGGTCTGCCCACTGGGAAATGAGCCCTTTTTTCTGAAGGGCCTTATCCCTTCTTGGCCAACTGCAGAGCCCCACCGCGGTGATCCAGCCTCCCTGGAGAAGTTCCCCCAGGACCTCAACGTTCACATTCTCCACCCAAGACCAGCACTCTCTTTGGTTAGCCCGAGGTCCAGAAGCAGTCTGGGTGAGGAAGCTAAAGATTATTCATTGCAGAATCCAGCCATAACCAGACTTCCTTACTCCTTTCTTCAACTCTCCCCAACCCCTAGCAGGGCATTTCTCAGCCACAGTTATCCGCCTTACCTGTGTACTGTAATCTTCTCACTGCCCATAACCAAAATGGGGCTCAGAGCCTAGATGCTAACGAGCACCATCGGCACTAGGAGCCTGAAAAGAGGTTGGCCAAGCAGAGTATGTGTGAGCCCTGACCCTTTCCTTATGACACTACATAACTCACCTTTCTGGTGAACAATGTGGTGGATAAGAGAGCAGGTAAGGAAATGGCCGAAATACCCTCCCCCAACTCATGAGGGCAGCCCGTTTGTGTGTCAAGTCAGGAAGAAGAACTTCCTGCAATCCTCTCTGTCCTTTGTATGTATCGTGCACACGGTGTTTATTTGGTGATAGCAAGAATGATTTAATTATGTCACAAGTAGGTTTCTTGCTCCATCTCTAAAATATTTTGATAAATCCGCATGCAATACACAGGAATTATTTATTTAACTAATTTATTTTGTGGTACAAGGGTTTGATCTCAAGACCTGTGGCTCGTAAGGAAGGAACTCTACCATTTGATCCATATAACCAGTGCTTTTTTTTAGCTTTAGTTATTTTTCGACTAAGGTCTAGTATTTTCACCCCCCGGCCAACCTCAGACCAGGACCCTCCCACTTAATCCTCCTACATAACTGGGTCGCAAGTATGCCACCACTCCCAGTTTGTTGGTTGAGATGGAGTGTTGCTATTTCCCCAGACTGGCCCCAGAGTGGAGTCCTCCCAGTCTTCACCTTCTAAGTGACTGGTATTACAGATGTCACCTACTGCACCTGACCCTCCAATTTAATCCTCAGGTTGGAGAAGCAATGTATAATTAGAAATTTTTCTCTCAGAGATTAACTTTATGGCACATCCAAAACTCTGGCTGTAACAAGCCCAGCTTCCAATTTTGGAAAATATTTACCCATAAGGTTTGGAATTTCAGAGCATTTTTTAACAGTCTAGATGTTTGAGCATACTCAAAATATGCAAAAGTCTACTGTTCTCAGGAGAATTTGACAGATGGCTGGAATCCCTGGAGAGATTTGCCATAGCTAGGCTGACGTTAGATGCAGGATGATAAAGAAGAGAAAAGCAAGTACCAAGATGGCAGCTCTGCACAAAATATACCCTCTTAATTCATATTGGATTTCCAACATGTTCACAGCATACCAAATGGCATAGTACATGTTTAGCACTCTTTATCTTGGTTAATTTTCCTTGAGTATTAGCCCAAATAAAATGGTATAAAGTTGAAGAGGGATATTGCCTGTGTTTCTGACATGGAACTGAGCAGTGCTTTTTTTCCAACCTGTGTAATAATTACATCTGTCTCTGTGTATGATTCATAGTATGGCATTACTATGTTTGAAAGCCAATCTTTAAAATTTCTCCCATCTCCCCTAAAGATAAAATTTTTTCCCAGGTACTTACTGATGGCTCCCACTTGTGATCCTAACTACTCACCAGGCTGAGAGCTGAGGCTTGTGGTTCAAAGCCAGCCTGTACAGGAAATCAATTAACCACCAAAAATGGAGATGTGGATCATGATGGAACACCAAGCCTTGAGCCAAACACTTAAGGGACAGTGCCTAAGCCCTGAGTTCAAGGCCCAATACTGGCATGAGAGCAAGAGAGAAATTTTTGAGTATCTGAATATCATATTATGTATTCGACATATCACACGGATGCTGCTGAAAAGGTTTCTAGTGCTATGTGCACAACTTGTAAAGACTTTTGTACTTTCTCTTAAGCTCACTGACTAATTTCTCACCAGCCATATTGTCAAATGGTACGAGATAGCTCCCAGGGCTCCAGCAAGTACATTTTGTGAGGCCACACCACAATTTTTGAGACAACGAAGACCTTAGCATCCAGAGAAGCTATTCTATGATCGTTGTTACTCCAAGGACTCACAGGAATATTTCTCTCCAGAAAGCAAAGTTCACTTAGCAATAAGAACCTAAAATTCAGAAATGGAAGTTGGACACAATAGAATCATACTTAAGAGTGAAGCAAGACTAGTAAAGCCAGAGCGCTAGCGATCTCAGCGAATCTCTGGTAGGAATGTGCAACTTGAATGCAAATGACAATTGGGAACCAGTGACCTGCGCCTACGGTGGGCAGCTATGATGTATCATGTGAGTCACAGCAAAAATGTGGATGGTATTTTCTCCAGAGACTCTACACTAAACTCCTGTGATTACTATGCACTATATTACATTTTTAGTCAACTTTTTCACCTAATTTGGACCGGAGTGCTTGGAACGAGATAGTGTGTTTCTTTCAAGAAAAAAAAAAAGATTTTAAAACAAAAAATAGATGCATTGTATACATAAACTGCTTCGCTAAATGGCCAAAAAAAAATTGAAACCTAACTTAAAAATTAAGAACAGTGAAGAAAGGGGGGTTGGAAGGGGTGGGAGAGAATGTTGAAAGGGGTGACATTGATCAAGATGCACTAGAGTCATAGACTGCTCTGTTGAATGGCAACTCCTTTGTACAACTACTTAAAGATAATTTTTTAAAAATTCAAAGCTGCTTCCAACATAGAAATGAGGCCTCTCTATTGTTTCCTCAGAAGAGTAGGGCTCCTCTAAGTAGGAAGCTAGATAACTATTGAAATATTTGAACCACCTCCAAGGTGTATAAGTTGATTTGTCATGTCCCTGAAACTTTGAATATGACCTTATTTAGGCATCAGAGAGGTACGCAAGTTATCAGAAGATGGCACTGAAGTAGCACAACCCCTAATTCAATAACTGGATCCTCAGAAGAAGGAAAAATGGACATCTTAGAGAATGCTAAGGGACTAAAAGATACATCAACCAGCCAAGGAGCATCCAGGATGGCTATGAACCACCAAAAGGCAGAGAGACTAAGAAATATCACCCTCTAGAACCTCCAGAGAGAAAGCACTGACCCCTTGATTTGGCACTTTTAGCCTCCATCACCATTTGAGAATAAACTTCTGTGGTTGAAACCTGCCCAGCTTGTAGCAGTTGGTTCCGCAGCGGAAGGACACACATACTCAGGTCACCTCCAACTCGCTCTACCTCTTACGACACCAGGCTTCTCTCCTTGAGTGTAAGATGAAGGAGCTCAGGGTACCACACTTTTTTCTTTCAACAATGAGTCTGGGATTGGCATTATCCTCATACATGCCCTATGATTATCTTGTAGGCCATATGTTACCAAGAAAAAGGCAAGTTTCTGCATTAACAATATGTAACTCAGTAACGATTAGCCATCTGTTTCTAATGCTGTTCGTTGCTGACAGCTGCTCAATGGAAGCAGGAGAAACAACAGAAATATTATATTTGCCAAGTTCTAGTCGTTCATTATCTTCCATAGTAATTTGTTGTCTCATGAGATCGCTAAGGAGAGGGGGAAAAAAAAATCATGCTGTGGTACAAAATAAACTTTGAAAAGCAGGTAGTTTTATAGCAAATTAATGATGGGCTGACAAGATCAAGAGAAGAGGGGAAAAGTCATTTGTTTCTTCAGTGCAACCATCAACAGTGCCAATTTGGAAGTTCCCTTTTAAAAAGCTAGTAGTCTTTTCCCCAAGGAACTATTTAAAACCCAGAGAGTCTAACCTTATCAGATGACTTTTCTCAAGGCCAGTTTGCTTCTGATACATGAGAGTTTAGATAACATTGTCCTCGTAGGTTTCTCAATAATGAGCATGATAAATCCTTTCAGTTCTCTTGGGTTAATCATTGGCCTCACAAAATATGTTAATGTAGTAGGGCTTATTATCCAGGAAAA
Source organism: Perognathus longimembris pacificus (assembly GCF_023159225.1). Lineage (NCBI taxonomy): Eukaryota > Metazoa > Chordata > Mammalia > Rodentia > Heteromyidae > Perognathus > Perognathus longimembris. Next base: position 148,514,006 of record NC_063162.1, read on the forward strand.
AAAGCAACATTCAATAATAGTCATGAAAAATAAATTAAATAAAGTATGTGGTAAATCATGCCTGAAATAGCATAAACCCTAATGCAGTAACTGGGTCCTCAAAAGAAGGAAATTGAACATCTTAGAGAATGCTAAGGGACTAAGACATACATCAACCACCCAAGGAGCCCCCAGGATGTCTGTTAACCACCAGAATAAATTTTGATCCAGGTGACAGTAGCTCACACACCTATAATCTTGGCTACTCTGAAGGTTGCGATCTGAAGGATAAGAGTTCAATAGCCAGCCTGAGCAGAAAGTCCTCAAGATTCATTTCTCTGAAATCACCGCCCAAAGTCTGGGTTGGAGGTATATCTCAAGTGGTACAGTAGACCAACCATGCCAACAAGCACAAGGCCCTGAGTTCAAACCCTTGTACCAGCAAGAAAAAACAATTACATACACTAGGACCGGCAAGAAAATAAAATGATATCCATCAGTCGGTGAATTTCTTTCTCATAACTGTAGATATATAATACATGATGGGACAGTACACAGTTAGGTTTTACAAATTGGCTTTCTTTTAGATCCTTGATGCTTATACATTGCCCCTTCTGGATGTAAACCTTGCATTTGTTATCTCTAGTCACAAACTATCTTTAAGACGGTAACAAAGACATTCTAGGTGGCAATCTGTGTTGATAGTGAACCCGCTGTTTTGTTTCATGCAAATTTTTCTCAAGCATAGGGACAAAGCACCACCTTTTCCCACTGGTCTATTTGCGCAAAGTCTTCTTAACATCACCCCGGATGCCAGCCACACAACTGGACCCACATACAGGCTGCTTCTGTTCAGATAAGGGTCTGCCAGTCACCTAATGGAGAGTGCACTTTACTGCACAGAAGCACTGTTTCTACCACCAAAGGACAGCTGGGTTCTGTCCCAGGAAGGAATCACCCACACGGTCCTGGGCCTCTCCCCGTGGCACCCCAACTCCATGTGGTTCCCCTGCTATCAGCCCATTCTTTCAGCAGATAGTGGAATGTCCACTCTTTTCGGCATCCGATTGGATATGATAGAAAACGGTGATATAAGATCCATTCCATGCCTATACATGCTTCGTGGCACCAAAGGTGGACACGTTGCACACCAGAGAATATAAAATAACATTACAGATAAGTCTCCATGTCTGCCATTGACTAGGGCACACGGCACTCCACTGGGCAGCTGTCACTGGCCAGCTGTGACCCAAAGGTTCATGATCCACCTTGAACTGGATTTGGACAGCTACCAGCCTGAGTGTCTGCAGTCCAGCTGGGAGGGGGAGACATTGAAACCAGCCATGACAGTGCAAGTCATTAGTGCAAAGATAGGCAAATGCCCAAGGACCATGAGACTGAATATCTGGGATAGCTAGCCCAACTTAGAGTCAAGAGGGGATTTCTTTTTTTTTCTAAAGGCTAGCACTCTAACACTTGAGCCACAGCAGCCCTTCTGGCTTTTTCTATATACATGGTGCCGAGGAATCAAACCCAGAGCTTCAGCTATATGAGGCATCCAATCTACCACTAAGCCATATTCCTAGCCCAAGAGGGGATTTCTTTAAAGAACTATGTAAAGTAAGACTTAAAAGATGGGAGTTACAATGTTCAGAAGTTTGTGATAGAGCAAGTTGTAGATATGACCTAGTCACCGAGAAGACATGAGCAACACTGTATGTTTGTTTGTTTGTGCCAGGACTAGGGCTTTAACTCAGGACCTGGAGCACTCTCCTTTATGCTCAAAGCTGGCATTCTACCACTTGAGCCAGAGCTCCACTTCTGTTCCTTTGGTGGTTATTTGGAGATAAGCATCTCATGGACTTTTCTGCCCCAGCTAGCTTTGGATTGTGATCCTCAGATCTCAGCCTCCTGAATAGTTGGGATTACAAGTGTGAGCCTCTGCACCAGGTAGTACCATTCTTTTGGGTTAGCCCTCATCACGAAAGATAATGCCTGGCAAGCCATAAGTCATCAATGCCCAAAGTGTCACCATGGCCCATGCCGTAGGAGCTTAACATGCAATCATTTAATAGCTCTAGAAAATATAAGTACCAATTCCAATTCAGCTTAATCAATTTAAATCATACCCTCCACATTCTCACAAGCATTCTAATTGGCTTGTTTCCAAGATATCTTAATGGAGACATCTGAATGCACAAAATACATTTTCTGTAACATGCATCTGTTGTATGCATAAAAAAACGCATACTAACCACTTACAATTCATTAACATTTTTTATAACCTAGTTCTTTGTTGAATTTGTGTGACTAAAGAGGGGACTTGGGGAATTATAATCTAACACTAACACATATTATTTGGGTTTCAAAGCTTTATAATTGTTTAGCTTTCCACTAGGACCACAATTTAATAAGTAATTGCTGGTTGACTTGGCATCTCTAGGGTTATTCTTTAATGAAAGCAAAACTATTTTATTTAGTATTGTAAGAAAAAAGTACTGGTTACTAATTTTTAACCATCTGTGTACTGTAACTGTCATCTGTAGTGTCTCTCCAAATGTTGATTGTATTTAGTGTAGACACTTTAGGGATTCCTTCCCAAGACATGCATCCACAGCACTGAATGAGAGCCCAGTGCTAGGAACCGATTTCCAACAGTTTTAGCCACTTACAAGAAAAACTTTCAGAAGTTTGCAGAAGTTCTGGGAAGTACGTTTTCATTTCAGTGCAGCCACTTCAGCAGATCTCTGAAAATTTACAGGGAAAAATATAAAACCTTTTGACGATTCTTCCTCCTCTGGTGCTCTTGGAGTCATTACCGTGGGTGTGTAGACACGGACATTCTCTGTGGCTGTGTCAGCAAGCCATCTCAAAGTGAAAATGAGTCTGGTAGTGTACATCACATGTGGAAAGTAGGAAAAGAGTGCTTGGCTTGATTACACCTCGTAGGTTGAAAAACTGTAAATTTGGTAGGAAAGGGGGGGAAAGGGTTGAGAATCTCATAAAAGGAAAAGACTCTAAGTTGATTTGTTTTTTTTTGTTTTTTTGTTTTTTGTTTTGTTTTGTTTTGTTTTGGCCAGTCCTGGGGCTTGGACTCGTGGCCTGAGCACTGTCCCTGGCTTCTTTTTGCTCAAGGCTAGCACTCTGCCACTTGAGCCACAGCGCCACTTCTGGCCATTTTCTGTATATGTGGTGCTGGGGAATCGAACCCAGGGCCTCATGTATATGAGGCAGGCACTCTTGCCACTAGGCCATATCCCCAGCCCCTAAAGACTCTAAGTTGAAAACAATGTGTGAACAGAAGGAGAATTTCCAGGAACTACTGGAAGAGCCATACTTACACAAACAAACAAGCAAACAAAAAGTATCCATGGGAGGAGGGAAAATCAGCACATCACAGACAAGGGAGCCAAATTAAAGAATAAATGGCTAACCAGCCTGCTGACTCATGCCTATAATTCTGACTACTCAAGAATCTGAGATCTGAGGATCAAGGTTCAAAGCCTGCCCAAACAGCAAAGTTTACGAGACTCATCTCTGATTAACCCCCAAAAAGCCAGAATATGGGGCTATGGCTCAAGTGGTAGAACCTTGAGCAAAAAAAAGATAAGAAGGCTAAGAGCCAGTGCCCATGCCATGCGTTCAGGTCTCAGTACCGACAGGCACACACATGAAAGAACAAGTGGCTGCCTACTTGAACTTGTAAGAAAGTGATGGCTCAGAGGCTCCTGCCATCCTAGCTATTAAGGAGGCTGAGATCGGAGGATCACAGTTCCAAGCCACCTTGGGCAGGAAAGTCTCAAGACACTTGTCTTTAATTAACCACCCAAAGAGCCAGAAGGGGAGGTGAAGGTGTGGCACAAGTGGCATAAGTCGCTAAAGATCAGTTTTTATATGCTTCACCAAGCCTGCAACTCTAACTGCAAAATACAAGCTTCCACAGGTGCCATGTCCCTGGTTGACCAGTTCTCCCACTTTGCTGAGTCTTCCCTGCAGAGGAAACAGTGGTTTATTGGGAGGCATGAGCACAGGGTACCTGTCCTGCGAATACTAATTTCATTTTCCCATGACCGCCAGGAACCCATCCATGGAGGCAGGCAGGGATACCAACTGGCTGGGCAAGGGAGGAAGCAGGTTTGAGGACCATGTAGTCTTAGACAGCTGGGAAGGGAGGCTACACATGCGAAGCTGGTGTGGGCTTCACAAAGTCAAGGTTTGTTCTGGGTGGGGTGCAGCTAGGGTAGATGGAGCATGCTGTTTCCCCACTCATGGCACAAAGTAAGTGTCAGGATGTTCATGGGATTGAAGCAGTAGTTACTCGTGTTAGCCAGAAGAGGACGCTGTATGATGGTCTTTGGGGTTAGAGGACGGCTTGATTCTTTGGTTTGACCATGGTCCTGAAAGGATTGATGATGGCTGGTATCTGAGAACCCGTGTTAAATTCCAATTTGCTGCTCTCACCACCGGACCCCTGCCAGCTGTCAGCGCCTTGTTTTTCTTTCTTCCTTACATCTCAGAGTAAATGACAAGGGAGAGGGCAATCCATCTATGAAGAACAGCTACTATGCCCTGCTATGGACTCAACATTTGAAAGACCATATGGAGAAATTCAAATTAACAGAGCACTAAAAAAACTAATGTGAAAGAGACATTAAAGAAAAAAATTAGAGAGTGTTTAATTGACATTTGAGACTTCAGCAAGTATTCCATTAGTCATTTATCTTACACCATGGTAAAGCTACCCATTTATTTCATAGCTCTAAAAAATGGGAACTGGGGGTGATGGGAATCTTGGAATACTGAATAGTGATGATAGTTACACAACATTAAAAATCTACTCTTATCATTTAATGGCATACTTAGAGAAATGGATTGATTTTTGTGATCTACAAATTTATTGCTGTATATCTTATAAATTATAGGTTTGTTACCATAAAAAGTTATGACATCTGTGTGTATACACAAATGTGAATGGGCAAGAACATGTACACACAAATCAATGCATAGATGACAAATATAAGATGGTGATGACAACATGATGGTAATGAAGATAGAATAGATATCCAATACATAGATAGATCACAGATCTCTAAGTAATAAATGAACAAATAGATACTTTGTGCAAGCCTTCTTTTTCTCCTTTCTTTTATCCTTTTTTATCTTTTTTTTTTCCTGTATCTGAAGTGGTGTGTCTTGAAACCTATCCATCATTTTGCACCTCCCAGAATGGTTCTAAAAGGTTACCTGAGATGTTTGTACAGTGCTTGAAACAAAGCTAAGCACTTAGTAAAGTGCTGATAGGGGAAGGAGGGTCATCTGAGCTTCAGATGAAGGGCAATGCTGAATCACTTCTGCTCTCTGGCACCTGACCCTGGGCATACCTGACTCCGCTTTCCCACTACACAATTCATTGTCTTTGCTACTCATTTGGGAGTTGGATGATGAATGAATCATCTTTAGAAGATTGTTTGTATTCCTCGACAGGAATTCAGTATTGATTACTTACCTAAATTTATAGAGATCTTTTGAGTTTTTCTCCCTCCTTTAAAAACTCGCCATTATTGCTGTCTTTTTAGCATAATAGTGCCATAGATGGGGAGAGTCCTTCGTTCCGATTTAATGAGTGTAAAATGACTGGTTATTGTCACTCACTGATCTTTCTTTGTTTCTAATGAAAGACTCACATTACAGTCTTTTTTTAAAAAAAAAAAATCTCTCTGCTCTCATTTTGGGACAAGTAAGTCAGCATATGTGAAAGCCTTTTGAGAGCATACGGCAGAAGATAGTTTTCTTTCACACCTGATGGTGACAGGCCATAATACTACGGAATAAATTCTTACCTGACTGACGCTCTAGGACTCAATTTCAGGGTTTTATTCATCTCATGTTGCTCTGGCCAGCGTTGTTCTGATGGGGCTCAATCAAGATGTTTGTCAATATTCTCACCATTTGTGTTCAGGACAGGCGACTGAGTGGCTGTTCTCATCCTCACACGCATTTGTGCCTGTTCACTGCTACTCATACTTGTTACTGAAGAGTCTCCTCTCTTGTCCTTAATAAGCAAGTCCGTAGTAATTTCACAATCCTTAGCAGTTCATTCTTTAAAAAAAAAAAAAAAAAGTCTGGGCATTTCTGACCAGGGTAATTTTTAGGTGTTTTCCACTTATGAAGTAGCAAATTGATACATATGAGGATTTCTGATAGCTTCCTCCCTGGCCTGGATGTCGCTGGTGGAATTGTGATTCCACCAGCAATAGCAAAGCGGTGCTGGCAAGCAGAACTCTGCCATCGCGCAGACGGGAAAGGCGTGATTTCCACGGGGCGGGCATCCAGGCTCGGGCCCAAAGCTGCTCCTTTCTAGGAATGGAGTGAAATGATAAAGCGTTGGCTGTGACTCGCTAGGTACCATCCAGATATGACAAACTCGCCTTCCTACTTTTATTATGGCTTACTAATTCTGGAGAAAAAGTGGAACTTCTTTCTTAATGTGTGCTCATGCAAAGGGCAAAACAATTTTAAACAAGGGCAGGCATGTCCCTGCCATCAAAAGGTAGCAATCGAGTTGTGCCGTTGGTTCCTGCCAGGGCCGGGAAGACAGGTCGTGTTTACCTCTCGGGAAGGGCACTTTAATCAGAAGACTGATAGGCCGGAGCATCTCTGAATTTGCTGTGCAATTTCTCTTGCATCTGCATGAAATGGTGTCTTGGAAGCTATATATTATTGTGATGAGTGATACTGGAGGGAAACATATGCTCCAAAGTAAACATGAAGATTTAGCAGCAAATAAAACATGTTCCCTCTGGTGTCGCCTCTGTAGTCCTCAACAGGTAAGAAGTGCCATCCAATAAATAAATGTGGGGGGAGTGGGGGAGGAGGGAGTCCCCGGATGTACTGTACATCTTCCCTTGACATAGGTGTCCTTAGATGGGCAATAAGACTCAGAGGAAAACCACAGCTTCAAACCTTGTATGAAAAGATGAAATGTAAGCATATAAAACCCCGGCGATCTATTCTCCAGTATTCTTTGCCTAGATGGAATTTTAAAAAAACTTTCTTTCTTGAAGCTCGTCTACCGCTCTGGCCCTCTCACCTCCACAGGAAAGGAAGCTCTTTGGGTATTCCCGTCGTATCGGGCCTCATACCCTTCTCTAGGGCCCCCTTTACCACCACCACTAAGCAGAGGAGCCCCGTGACAAAGGAGGACTTAGAAAGGAGGCAAAGGAACGGTGGATAGGATGGTGTGGCCGTGCCTCTGTGGCGGTAGCGGAAGCATCCTGGGATGGGAATTCATGCAGCCAGTTAACAAAATGTGCAGAGAACTCTCATTGCGGACCTTCACAGCGGCATAAATCTCCATGTCACTCAAAGATAAAATGCAGGGCCATCCAGTCTCTGCACATTCATCAAGACACTTGCTAGGACTTCACAATTAGGTGGTAGTGACAGAGACTAATAGTGCTAGCTACTTGTGCATTTCTGTAACAAAATACCGCGTGTAACCAACTCAAATGAACAACTTAAAGACTTATTTTGGCTCATAGGTTCAGAGGATTCAGCCTGTGGTCCTCTTGATTCTTACTGGGTCTGGGAATAAACACCATAGCAGTAGGGCATATAGTGGAGGAGTTTCTCACCTCATGGTGAGCCAGAAGCAGAGAGAGGGAATCGAGGAAGAGGCTAGTGGACCTCCAAAGAGGCCCCAAATCCTACCTTTTGACATTTCTCAGTAATGCCATCATACTATTAATCCACTAATGGGTTAAGCCATCCATTAAGTCAAAGTCGTTTTAATCAAATCACCCCTGAAAGAACTTCACAGACACACCCAGAGGTGTGCTTTTACTAATCTCCTAGGCAATTCTCAATCCAATCAGACAAACAATCAAGATTAATGATCACAGTTCCTCATCATCAGGACAATGATTGTACCATGGTTTGTGTGAAAATGCTCCTCTCTGCCAGCAAGACTTAGAGGAGGCCTGAGAAGGAAAATATGTCTCTGTTTAGATGTCAAGAATGAAAACTAGTTACCCTGCAGAAGGAAAGACAAAGCTTTCTGGTAGTTGGAAGAGGTGTGAATGATGTTACTACCACATGTGAAATATGTAGAAAATAAGAAAACCACAGAAACATAAAGTAGTGAGTCTGGAAACAGAGAAAATCAAAGTCTATGCCCCTTGTTACCAGGAAGAAGGAGGGAGAGAGAGAGAAATAAATACAATAGTCAGGCAGTGAAGGAGTAGAATAGAATCAGAAACTCCTGACTCCCCATTTTGGTGCTTGCCTCTCCCAAAGACCTCTGTTTCCTGGTCAAAGCTCTGCCAATGAAGCATTGAGGACCTCAGTGTCTCTCCAGGAAGCAAGGAAGTTCCCCAGGCTCCACTCCCAAACAGCAGGTGTGAAGTGATGCTTAGCTCCAGCCTCTATCTGCACAGTTAGAGGATCTCATGAGAGTCTCCAAGATTTTCCCTATTTCCCTTGCCAGATCCATAGGAATAACATCATACCAGAGATCTAAATGCCAGCACAGCAGGACTAGATGAGAGCAGGAGGCAGGAGTGTGAAGCCTTTCATGAACAGCCAGACTTTAACAGAGTCATTGCTAGCCCACCTTCAAATGCCTTTAATGTCACCCAAGAATCTTCTAAACAGAAACGCATAGCTACTGAAAAGCCCTGAGGGGAAAACGTGCTGTTCGAAGAACAAGAGCAGCACTGTGGTCAGTCTGGCTAGAACAGCATGGACCAAAGTCCTGGGGCTAAAGCAAGGTCGGCAGTGAAATGTGTTCTTCATTTTACAAAGGGAATGGACAATGGGCAATAATGAATAAGGAAAGTCAGAGAAACGGATGATTTTGATGAGTGAAGAAGTTTGCTTCTTAATAAACACTTTGATAAAACTATTCATTCTGCCCTCCAAGGAAACAGCAACCATTAAATATACCTGAGATATTTTGTAATTTGTCACATTCATTACAATCAGAGAGACATCGGTTGTCATATTGAGAGAAACATAGCTAAATGACAATAGTGAAGAGCTTTGAAGAATCTCAATTAATGCCAGTAGGTTAATCAATAGTCTAATAGAACACACTGCAAACACAGAAGAAAAATGTTATTGTATCTGAGTGTACAACTCTTACTTTGATACTGGGAAAAGAATAATGGCCAACTTTAGAGTTAAAGTAAGTACCTTCTTACTCACTTAAAAAAGCAGCTAGCTTTCGGATGCTTCTGAACTTTTTAATCATCTTTCCACTCTTCTGCATGGTAGGAAGACGTTGAATTTGTGCCACTTTTACTAACTCTGCACGCCATTGGAATGGCGTGAGCGTCTTCGTTTCCTGGGAGGAAGACCCAGTAATGGACAGGTAATGTGTGATCCTGCCAATTTGCTGCCCAGTGAACAACAAAAGCTCTCTGCACCCGCTGAGCAGCCAGCATTATCAATGACCTTGAGTTTTGTGCTACATAAGCAGTGTCTTGCTCTGCTCGAAAGAATGGGTGTATTTCTCAGATAGTAACACTCTGCCATCTTCAGAGTAACAAGTTCAATAGGGTTAAAGTTCAAGTCTATCTTAACATGACCAGGGCCTATCAAGGTTTGTTCACATGTTAAGGAGTAAGAAGGAAAAGGAATCCACTCAAGATCTCTCAACATTCATGCTCCCTCTGTCCATCCCTCTTTCCCTTTCCATGTCTACTCTGGTCATGTCCTCATAAAAATGGGTTTGAAAAAGAATCCCAGATGGATGGCCATTTTTCTCAAGGGCAGTCAATGTGAGTTTCATCCAGTCTTCAACATATGGAAAAGAATCACCAAAGTGGTCATCACAATGACTGTAGTTACTGAAGGATATTGGTCCCCTAATCACAGCTTTGATCTTTGCCTGTGTGCTGCTTTCTTCTACTTTTGATGACAAATCTGTTCAGGTCCTCACTGCCTTTCAGGGCCTCTGCCTTCTCTCCAGACATACCTGGATACTCCATTCCTCTCCTCTTACTCACCTACTTCCTCTGCCTTCACCTCTTTTGCTTCATCTCATCCTCATCACCTAGACCTCTTGAAAGTCAATGGTTTCACATGTTTCTGCTCTTCTGGAGATCTCTGGATCCTCAAGTCAAATGATGTATGCCAAGCTTTGCCTTCCTCCTTTCTGGAACATTCTGTACTTGTTTGCCAGTGGTAGAGAATAATGTCTAGGTTTGGGTCAAAGGAGCACACAGAACCCAGGAAATCCAGTACAATAAGCACAGAATGATGCTCTTGGCAAACTGTAGCTTCCTACCACAAGGGCATGAGGGCATTCATGCCAGTTGTGGTGGGAATGAGAATGAAAGGTTCAGGGAAGGCAACTCCTTTATCCTACACTGCCTCAAGTCTCTTCCCACTTGACAGCTGCCTTTCTCTAAGTCCTTCTGCACTCACGTTGTTCTCTTCCACCTTCTGTTCCACTCTCTGACTGTGAGTGACGCCCAGATTCAAACCTTGTGCTCTGACCTCTCTCCGAGTCATAGACTCTATCACCCCTCTGTTCTCATTTCTACATTGCCACGTAGAAAGATTGCCCACCAGGCGGCCTTTGGTATAGCATGTGGAACAGTTACTTGTTTCCAAAGGAACAAAAATAAATGAAATCCTTTTAAATCTATAATTGCACTCACAAGAAAGCTCTTTAGAGACATAAAATGAATGGAAGCCATGAACCAGGAGCACAAAGGAGGGCCAAAGCAGGGTCCACTGCTGGTTTCTGGCCCCTCATAGCTGCCTTGTTGCGGCCGGGATGGAGATGAGCATTGGTACCAAGCGCTGAGTTACATCAACTGTTTGTGGATGAAAACAGAATGCAAGGGCTCAGACGCTCCGTGAAAAACAAAAGGAAACGAAGATAAACACTAGAAACAAGCTCTTCGAAAAGAGAGAGAGAGAGCTCAGGAAATTTTGACAGACTTTGGCTCCAGGTAAATATAAAAAGAAATTATCCCTTGAGGTTCCATTTTTTTTTAAAAAAAGCATATCTGATGTATGTTTAGAGTATAACTTTGTACTATCTTGGATGGGAGAAAAAAAAGTAAAACTGAAAATACACTTTCAAGAATCCCCAGGTTGGTTAAAAAAAAAAATTCCCCAAGTATCTGATAAAAGCAAATGCAAATTATCTGAGAAGAGCTTAGCTTCAACTGGACCTCAAAGAGTTCCCACCGATGCGTTTCCAAGAATATGACCTCAAGAGAAATACTGATCATAACATGTTTGGGGAAAGACACCATGATTTTGAATCAACAAAATGAACTAATAGTGTTTGTTTAGCCAAGTGAAAACTTCAAATATTGAAATTACTGGATTAGAATGTTTTTCTTTAAAAAAATGAAACGAGAAATTAAAGATTCAGTTAAGGAAGATATGATCAAAACTAATGAGTACCATTTAAAAGCGAGCCAAATAACAGCCACAGAAGTAAAAGTGTAATGGATAAAATTAAGGTTTAATGGTAGAGTTAAATATCAGTTACGATGATGCTAAAGTGAAAGTCCTAGAAGGAAAAAGAAATCATCCAATGAGACAAAGCAATGAAAGATGCAGAAGGGATGAGGAGCAAAGAGATCAGGGCTGTTGGACACCCTCTCCTTGGTTTTTGTGACAGCAGAGACACACAGAGGTGGATTGGGCTAAGAAATCACCAAAACTGAAATAAATATACAGATGCAGATGAAGAATCAGAGGAAGGAAGAGGAAGAGAGAACTTCCCCCACCAGGCAGAGAGAAAACACCCTTATGATCTACAAAAGGATGGAAACACTTACCATCACCTTCATCACAATGGGAACTCTGAGGAATTAGGATTATAGTTTTAAATTGCTGTGAGAAAATAGCCATAAGTCTTAAAATAAACCACCCAGAATAAACATCTAATGAAAAGCCCAAATATAGGTTATAGACAACAAACTATTTACAGTAGCACCATTTATTTATGAAAGCAAAGATATTGAATCAAACTAAATGTTTACCAATAGGTAAATGCATATAGAAGTTGTATTGGCTCTTTGTTGATTGCATTATTTGTTTAGGGTCCAATTCTGAGAGGCCTTTATATATTCTGGTCATTAATCTTTTGCCCAGTGAAGAACTTACAAGAATTGAATGGGGCCGGAATGGATAGGTTCTGGAAAAGAGAAAAGGAATGAAACATCAGCATGACCTCAGTCATCTGATTCCCAGGGACCATGATGCAAAGAAGCCCACCAGGATTCTAAGGACCAACAAAAACCAAAGCCAAGTCAACTCGGGGTGGATTTGTCCATTCTGCTCCCTCTAATTCTGCTCTGAGTTACAAAGTCCCGTCAAATCTGTCATTTCCTTCCCATTCATATTAATAAAATTGAATTCATTTGAACGGGATTCAAAGTGATTTGCTTCAACTTCATGGAGTTTTACTCAGTGGAATTAGTCCTTGATTGAAATCTATTAAATTCAGTTCAATAAAATACATTTAAATATTTTGCAGTCAAATTAATTCTTAATCAATTAACATTTCGGTTCAGGTTCATTTGTGTCTGAACTTCTACATTTCCAAATTTGGCCCTTATTCAAATCAATAAAATATATCAAAATCCAAGAGAATTCTGAAAGACACAACCTGGAGCTAATCAAGTCCACTCATTTCTATTCATCTCTAATCAAATGAGCTTAATGTCATGCAATCTCAGAGAGATAAAATGTTCACCTTTAGTGATCAAATTGAATGTCTATGTCAGAACTTCAAAATTATGAGCTTTTAGCCCAACCATATATCATTTCCTTCCATTCATTTTTTTGCTTTGGTCTTTATCTGAACATAGAACAAAATAGAATTCAGTGGTTGAAAAACAAAGAGAATGTTAGTATCCAACTTAATATATTAATGTACTATCCATCTTAATACACTGATTTCTCAACAATTAATAGGTAGCTTGAGATGATAGGTTTTTATGTTGGAATCAATGTCAAGATGCACAAGTTAATCTATTTTATTTTTATAAAACTCTTACATAGCAAAGATCAAGATCATGGTTATGAAACTACAACAAAAGAAAGAATTGCAACAAATAAACAATTCGTTGAGAATTAATTGTAAAAAAAAAAAAAGAATGTTGGAAGTTAACTGGAGGTGTTGCTGTGGTACCCACTCTTGATATCATCTTACTTAATAAACAAGGTCCAAGGTTTTTAACCAAATGAGACTCAGGCACTTGAGCCTGTTTCTTTCTGTGGCTAGTGATCTAAACCCATCCCTGCCCTTTCCCCAGGGTAGCGAGTGTCTACTGAAGCAGGACATTAGTGACCAAGACTTTCCTTGGAGATTCTCATTCTGTAGGTCTTATCTGGTAGAACAGACCCTACTGTACTGTTGGCAAGAGTTTCTCAGGTAAAGTTGGAAACCTCCGTGGGCAAAAAAAAGAAAAGACAAAACCTAGAAATGGTCACCCCATGGCTTCCCCTCCCAGTCTTTATCTATCTACGAGACTCTTGGGATTCTCTTGGGACTCTTGGGATTCCATTGGGGTCAAGTCCACATCAAAGAGGCCAGGATTTCTCTACTTGTGCCAGGGAACTCTAGGTCTGGTGTCTTGTCCTCACCTCCCAGTCCCTGAAGGATAGGAGTTACTGTCATCCTCAGCGTTGGCCTTGGACTTGTTAGACTGCGCATGTGCTCTAGAGAAGGAAACCAGTCCTCCAAAGTACAGCTGCCAGATGCTACCAGGGCTTGGAGCCAGCTGTGGAACTTCAGAATGCTCCCTCTTTTCCATCCAGCCCAGGGATTCCCATCCACACTGTCTTCCTTCTTCTTTCCAGTCATTTGCATTCAAAAGGGAAGTTCTCCCAGGTGTGAGGTTGTTCTCCTAGATCCATCTAGAATTGTACCAGTTAAATTGTCTTTACTTAGTAAGTACATTATCATCATCCATTACTTGAGGTGGGTTGTTGTCAGAAGAGACAGTGGTCAGCTGAAATTCACTAGTGAAGGAAAAACGATTTTTAGTGCAATGGTAAGGAAAAGGAGGACTTAGACTTTTTAAAGCATGAGTGAGTTACTTTAGAAAGGGATACTCTGTGAGATGAAATATATATATAATGAAATATACATATTATATGGTTATATATACATATATATTCCAAAAAAATGTTGGAAACTTTGAATATACACAATAAAAATGTGTTTTGAAACAAGGCCAGGATGGAGAGGAAGGGCCTATACTGTAGGGGGGCTTTGAGCATGGAAAATGACCAGAGCCTAGCTGGCAGCAAAGACGCCACCTGCCCACAGGAGGCCTAAATCACCACGGTGGGGGAAAAAAAAAAGACATTTCAGCTGCAAATTGTACCTGTACAGCTTCCTCTGCTAACCCGCCCCCCCCCCCGTGATTCTTGAGAGAATTTTTAGATAAAGCCGACAACCACAGATATTAATAAAACTAGCTTTCATCAAGCTAAAAAAGATCCTTCGAAGCTTTCCTTTTGGAGACTATCAATCTCCCCGCTGGCATTATTTTTAATACCATATACAAGTAGATGGAGTGGAACTCATTAGGGGTCCAGGGAGAATCTTGGTTGCGTTTTAGAGTGTGTGTGTGGATAATTGTTACTTTGCAGCCTGCTAAGTTACTTTGTGTAGCCCAGAGGTTACAAGGAACATCCTGCAAAATGTAGGTATATAGACTACATTTTCCAGAGCTTTCTTGTACATTTCTCCTGGTGCTTCTGAAACCATTTGTTAGAGGAAACAAATAACAAAGAATGCTGATCTTGGGAATAAAGACAACCCTTTTCTTCTCCCCTTTCCCCCTTAATTGTCCAACTCATCATAAACCCTTCACTGTGCTACAACTTGATCTTAAGTGAGTACAAGTACTGTGCTGATTGCCTTTAATTCAATTCACATTTGGCATTATATTCATTATTTAGTTTCTGTTACCTGGGAATATGGGTTGCTTTTACCTAATTGTGTTACAGTGATTATACCTATTCATATTCTCAGACTAATAAAGTTCTTGAACTCTGGCATAAGTACATTATTTCTACCACTCTCTTATTCTTGTCTTTTAAAAAGGTATTTATTGCTTTCAACTATTTCCCCTTCCCCAATGCCAATTAGCAGGTAAATAATGGTTTATAACTCCTCCCTCCCCCCAAAAATCACTTCATTAACAGAACATAAAAGTGAGGTGATTCTGTGCTCAAAGTAAATTGAGCCATTCTCTTCTTGCTGAATATAAATACATGCTAAGTTAAGCCTTTATGTTGGTGTAGTAATTTAACTGTACTAGTCAATGCTAATAGCACATGATACTCTGTCCTTTTTTTACTTGGGGTATGTTTTTCTTATTGCTGTTCTTTTGTCTGTGCCAGATGGGGAAAGAGCTAAGTAAGTAGTGTTTTGTGCTGTACTTCACTTATTTCCCGAGGAAGGACAACAAAATGATATGAATTTTGCATCTCCCTAAATAGGAGCCTTCTTTAAGTAAAGACTAAATTCGGGTGACTTGAGGAAAGGCGAGGAATGGGAGAAGCCAGGAAAGGCAGCGTTCTTGCCAGATCTCCTTCCCCCACGTGGCACCCTGGAGTCTGGTGCGAGTCCACCCCTCCCACGAGCTCATGTCATCAGCACAGAGCCTGAGTCTCATGCATGGCTTAGAGCAATTGCTCGACGCCCTCTACCCAATTACCTTGACAGAAAGACTTCCTTTGCTGGGCCCAGTGGCAGGGAAAGCATCATCTGGCTCGCTCTAGTTTCCTGTGGCACACTTCTCCGGGTCTCATTCTGAAGGAGAGGCTGATCTCTATCCTGCTTTTGCTGGCATTGTTCCGATGTGTACAAGGCATGTGGAGCCGCACACAGCTTGTTTGGTTTGTGCAAATTCTCCATCGCTGACTGTAGTGAAGACGTGGTATGGTGTTCGTTTGTTCTAATTGGTCACTGGAAGGAATAATCCCAAGTTGAGCTAAGGTTCTGAAATACATACTCCTCTATTGACCACTGAGGTAGAGCTAGCAGAGGGCTCGCCTGCCAGCCTACCCGTCATCTCCAATGCTGCATTTGTCTGGTTTGCTCTTCCTTCCTCCCAGGGGGTCTTGCTTGGTGTCCCTCTGAGATGCTGAGCAGAGAAAGCACTTGGCAATTAGGTGGTCCTGACAAGATGCAATTCACTAAGTGGCTTGGATAAGGCCTGGGGTAGTATGTCACACTCTTGGGGTCCAGTTCAGCCTTGCAGGCCCCTTGAGCCTTTTGCAAGGTCAATCTCACACCATCCAGCTCTTCCTGTAATGGGGCCAGAAATGGAATCCACAGTGACAGAGAGCTATTGGTCTAGAGCTCAGTGTGATTTGTTGTATGGCATCCAGTAATACGCAGCCTCTTGTTGGGAGGGGGGCAACGGCTACTGTGTTGGGGGATGGAAAGAACTGTCTAGCCTTCCTGGACTTGAGGTCACCACACACAGAATTAGGAGGTCATATTGAGAAACCATAAAAATCTACCTTTAGCTCTAATCATGGATGACCTGCCTGGCTCCTGGTTCACAGAGAAGCCACAGTACTCAGGACACCCGTGACATATTATAGAACCCCTTCAAGATCTCACATGCCTTCAGCATAGACTGGCCCTCTTTGTACTTCCAACTTTCCGAATATGTACATTCCCAAATTACATCAAGAGTTTCTTCCAAGGAAACAAGAACATGTATCAATGGAGAAGCTCGAGCCTATCATTGGGGTGACGTTCCTGCGACAGAATCTGAGTCCTTTCCTAACCGTGCCTTCCCTTCTCTCTTGCAGATGGAAGTCCTTACACTTGGTGGGTTGGCAAGGCCAATGAGAAGCACTATTACTGGGGAGGGTCCGAGCCCGGAATTCAGAAGTGTGCCTGTGGCATCGAGCGCAACTGCACGGACCCCAAATATTACTGCAACTGTGACGCCGACTACAAGCAGTGGTGAGTGGGGGGGGGGCGCTATGGAGGGTGCCACTCGCCACCCTCTCTCCACAGGGAACGCCAATGTGACAGAAAGGAAGGCTGAAATCCTGAGGGAGAAAGGTGGAGGACTCGCCCCTGACAAACATCAGGGATATAGTGAAAAACACAAAAGCAGGGAGAAAGAGGTCAGTGCCACCAGGGTATGCATTTCAAAAGCGGCTGACACATAATTGATGTGTTCATCTTCTATTCAGAGAGGAGAATAATGAGCCATGTTGCCGACTGATTTGCATTGTGTAATGTGTCTTGCAATCGTAGAAGAAGGGCCGGGGGCAGGAAGTGCTGTGTTCACTCCTGAGAGAGGCCAGGCGAGAAGCAACCGCCACTTCCTGCCATGTTTCCCTGAGCATCAGACCAGGAAGGAGCACAAGGAAGCCAAGAGGGAAATGATCCTCTGCTCTTGTCTCCAGCGAGTGCTGGCCTGTGTCTTGCCCCTTCTCCTTTGAATTGCTTATTGCCCTGATACCCATCAGTTCAACAAAGAGATCTATTTTGGGTTGCATTCATCCCTCTCCTTGGCTTTTGCGCTGCCTCACAGTGAGCGGCTGAGCCCGTGCCAGGCACGGATGAAGATAAAATCAGCTGTCACTCTCGGCTGAATAAAAAAATAAATAAATAAAGCAGGGCCTACAAGTGTAGGTGGGAGGATATAAACTAGAAGCACATACCCAATCCTGGCTTCCTACAAGTCTAGAAGTGTTGAGAGGTCAGCGACCTTCCTGTTCTGCACATCTGCCGAGAACAGAATCCCGAGGCTCTCCTGCAACCAACCACAGTTGTCCCCATCCACCTGCATGGCAGCCATCTGCTGGGGTGATTTTCAAGTGCATCCTACCAGGTAGTTACCTACTAAATTAATCCTGAGAACATCATATGTCTACCTCTACTTACTTTGCAAGAACCTTCTTGCTTTCAGTTACTAAATGAGCTGCAAGGGCTGTTCCAGGGTCTGACTCTAGTGTGTATGTATAAGTAGCTCTCTTTGTGCTCTAACTGAGGTTTACTCTAAAGAGTACATTTGTGATACTTACATTTTAATTTGGTTTGGAATACCTGTGCACCCTTGTGCACACGCATGCCATACACACAATCACACACTACAGAGTGGAGTGGAAGTTGGGTAGGGAAAGGGCGCAGGCTTTCAGGATAATCTTTTCCTTCGTCAGTCAGTCCCTGATTCCATTCCACATGACCCCGTAAATACTGGGTGAACACTGAGGTGCCACGCATTCTTCCAGCTCACAAATCAGTTGAGAGAAAATGCACCCACACATGGCCAGCCTAACGCCATCCACAGTGCTCTGAGGAAGCTGCGTGTGCAATAGAGCAAAGACTGAGGGGAACAAATTGAAGTCTTCACAGAGAAAGGAAAGGGAGAAGCCGAGAGGGCCCTTGGAGAAAGAAGCATGCTGGAACGAGCAGTAGCAATGACTGCATGTCCCTCCCGCTGTGACCGGCTTAGGGAAGGCTGAGTGGGCACAGCCAGGGTGGGAGCTGTTGGCGCTGGACCTTTGGAACACAACATGGTAGAAAAAGGAGGGCAGTGGGGTCAGGCAGAATAACGTGACAACTTCAGTTCTTTTCAGAGTGTGTTAGGAGTTTGGAGTTATGGGTAATGTAATCCCAGGTTGGTCACCACAGGAGGGGAAGAAGAAGCCAGAAGGAATGCGCAGGAGGGAATGGCAATAGTCCCTTGAAGGCACACAGGGTGGCTGGACATGCCTGCCCAGGAGCTGGCTGTGTGGAAGCACCCGGAAGCCCGTCCCTTCCAGGAACAGACAGAAAGCCATGGCCCCTTCCGGAAACTTTCCACAGGAGAAAGAGGGAGCCGTGTCCAGATGGTCCAGGGTGCTCGTTCATAATTCCCACTGCTCCATTTTCAGTCATACTGTAGAGCATTGATGAGAGAGAGAGAGTCAGGAGAAGGGCAAGCAAGGGTGGCTATCCAGGTGCAGCCCCCCAAAGGAAAACGCATGCCTTGTAATGTAATGGTAGGGATGATGTCTCCAGTGAACCCATGCTTTCAGAGGCACCCAGTAATCTTACCTCATCCATGATCAAAATGGACTGAGGCAAAACAGTGACAGAGCTCCCACGCCATTCTCTCTGTCTTTCTGTCTCTCTGTCTCTCTCTGACTCTCTCTCTCTCTCTCTCTTTCTTTTGCTCACTTGACACTCACTAGCTTGCTTGCACTCTAAGACATAAATCAGGACATTTAAATTCTTTAAGTTTCCTCAACAGCAAAATAAAGTTAGAGAATATTACCCAAGTCATATGAGGGTCTTAGTAAATATATATGTAAATAAATGTATGCTTACAATATAGTAGGATATATTTATTCTTATTATTACTAATACTACGATTACTAGGATGCTGGATGAATCCTATCTAAACCAAATTGCTCTAATTAGAGATATATACATTTAAATTACTTTCCAAAAATTCCATAAGTAATGAGCAAAGGAAAGACTTAAAAACCCACACCCTGGCCAGAGCTTTTCCACAATATCATGAGCAAGACAGATGACCCCATTATTCCCATCCCTCAAACCATTTGTAAAGGCAGTGTTTTAACTAGCTATCTGCACTTTGAACTCAACAGCTTATACCAGTGGTCACAGACTATATATCCTTTGCAAAAGAACCCGGACAATTCACTTGAACATTTAGTCTTATTTGCTAGAGTAAATACATAAAAATGGAGCTGGGATAAATGAGATGGTCACCAAGAGCATGATTGGGTCTCACAACCAAGCTAAATAGCCTATGAGTGCTATAACCATCCCAATAATTACCTGATTATCTATGCTAAGAGAAGTTTTGCACAGTTATTTCTGAGATTGAATGTAATTTAACATTTATGATTTACTATTCACAGCAATCGTCAATATTCCCACCTACAGTGCCAGAATCCTAATTAAGCGAGCTTTGGTCTCAGCTAAGTGCCCACTGCTGGATAATTCCTGGTCTCTCACAGCCTAACTCAATGAGCTAGATCGTCATATCTGAAATTAGCAATTCAGAAATGGAATTATCGGCCAAGGAACACCACACATTGCTCCAGTGCCCTTTTCTTACTGTAGAATTTCCACAGAGCTGCGGCCTGGCCATGCTGACATCGAGTTGGGGGGACAGGAGAGAGCTGAAGAGCCATTAGCTCAGTCTCCATGTTATAAGTAGTGACAAGGCCAGTCAAATGCTATCCAGTTAGGCTCCATTCCAGCATTTCTTCCCAGACCAGAAACAATGAATGACCAAAGTATGAATAATAGAGGACAGCTGACCAAAGGATCGCTTCCATGATTCCATGAAAGCGAGAACCTCGAATGTGATTGTCTCAGCTCCCTAGCCAACAACTAATTCCTAAGTATTTTTAAATACTTTAGAAAACAAGCATAGATTTTTCATTGCGTACAAAAAATTCAAAAGATCCCATTTAATGTGCTTAGTAACAGTTTCCCATGAAGTTTTCACAAAGTGAAATATTTATATGTGTAGTCTCACTCAACATGTTTGTTGATCAAATAATACTAGTGGAAATGCACTGAGTCATAATTATAAGCCAGGCATTGTCTCAAGTGTTTAAATGTACATCTCACACCAAACCCTAGGATGGAGAGCTGTCTTACCACTGTGTTAGCAATATGAAATTAATCCCAGAGAGGCTAATTTCTCCCACCAGGGCATACAGCTAACAACTGGCAAAGCAGGGGTTCAAACTTAAAGCAAACAATTTCAGAGTCCTGCTTCGATATTACACATGACATAAGCTGCGTCAAACTTTCAACATGGGCACTACCTATAGAAGATTTCTCCCATTTTTGTTGTGATAAAACAAATAGCCTCAACTGTAACAGCTTAATCATCTGAATTGCACAAGTCAGTAAAATTAAATATACTCATTATGTTGTGCAACCATCACACCTATTCATCTCTAACTCCTTCAGGTGGCAAAAATGAAACTCCACACCTACTAAACAGCAAATCACTAGTCCCCTCACTCCAGCCCCTGGCACCCAACATTCTGCTTTCTAGGTCTGTGATTTTGACAGTTCTAAATACCTCTGATGGATGGAATTATATTTACCCTTTTATACTTGGCTTCTTCTACTTAGGGTAATGTTTCCAAGGCTCTTCTGTATAGTACTTCATAGCAGAGCTTTCTTGTTAGGGCTGAATATTATTGATAGACTGCATTTGCTTGTCTGCTCACTGGGTGGGGTGGACAGCTGAGTTGTTTCCACCTTTTAGTAACTGCAGAAATGCCATGCTGAGCATGGGTGTACATTTCCTTTTCATTGTCTACTTTTACACATCTCCACATTGCTCCTAATTTGTCTGTTTCTTTTTTAAATCTCTGTTATGATTTTACATTGAAGGTATATTCTTAATCAAAAACAGGTTTGAGGGCTGGGGATATAGCCTAGTGGCAAGAGTGCCTGCCTCGGATACACGAGGCCCTAGGTTCGATTCCCCAGCACCACATATACAGAAAACGGCCAGAAGCGGCGCTGTGGCTCAAGTGGCGGAGTGCTAGCCTTGAGCGGGAAGAAGCCAGGGACAGTGCTCAGGCCCGGAGTCCAAGGCCCAGGACTGGCCAAAAAAAAAAAATAAATAAATAAAAAACAGGTTTGACAAATTTCCCAAAGATCACCTGGTGTTGCATCCCATCTCCGTGACTGGCTGGCTCAGTAACCTTCAGCAAGTTGTAACAGCTCTCAGTGACAGTTTCCTCTAGAGACGAAATAGTTATAATACAAGAGAGAAAAGGTCTCAAGGAGAGGACCCTCACAAGCAAGAAGTCCCTTCCATGGTCCATTAGTAGGTGCTCAGCAAGGATCAGTAGTAATTGTCACTGTCTCCAGAAAGCTCACCTGGCCCAGATGCACATAGATACACAGGCCCTCCTACCCCCACAGCTTCCCTTTCTTCCAGAGCAACTTGTGGCCACCAATTCCACGCCCCCCCCCACTCCTTTCAGTCCCTCTTGCCCTCTGAAGAGATAGATGGCTTCCCTGTGAGAGCCTTGTTGGCCTGCTGCAGTTTTTGCCTCCTCTCTGGCTGTCACTGATGCTTTTACAGCGTGGAGAGGGTACCTTAGGCATCCCCAGTGCTCCAGAAAGCAAACTGTGGCTTTCAGCAAAGCTGAAGACCCGGGGCTAATGAAGCTATTTCACGGAGAGAAACTTGCAACTGCTCACAAAAATGGCTGAATCTAGTTTGGAGACCAGGAAGGAGCCTGAGCCCCAAGCCCTCCCGCTGGGCTGCAGCTCTGCTCCCTGTAATTGTCAGCTCCAGTCTGACTAATGAGACTCCTCCAGGGTGCCCCAGAACCACCCCCACCCCAAGCCTCAGAGTGTGCCCTGGCCCAAGCCCTACCTGAGAACAGTGTGTCTAAGGGTGATTGACAGCGCCAAAATTCATTCTCTTTAAGAAAAGGAGAGCATCAGCCATGAGGTGCAGCCTTTCCTGGTCTAACCTAAAAACAGCCATTGGTGGGGGGTGTGGTGGGGGAAGGAAAGGATGTCAGCATCCCTTGTCAGTCTTAGGTGGCATGCCATGGAACCCCAATATGTGCAAAATCAATTCCCCCCTGATTTAATTTCATAAACTCTCCTTACGAGGAACGGCAAAGTCATAGCCTACCCAGCCCTCCTTCTGCAACTTCACACGGGGGAAATGTATAGCCACCTCGCTATACTCAGAGAATACTCATCTCAGAGACAGGATAGATTCAATCCAGACTCACTGGAGGAGAAGGGAGGGAAAATCTCTCGGATTTCAGGGGGAAATCCTGCTACATTTACATTATAAAACAGAATAAACACTTCACAAGGAATAGTAAGTTTGGATTTCTAACCTGAAATGTAAGAACCTATGGGGGTATTTTTCTGGCACAGACATTGGAAAAACAATATCACTATTATACTTTTTTAAAAAGTTGAAATGAAGACAGATCTAAGGCATCCTCTTTCTAATGTTCCTGTGGACCTGAAAGTAAGCCTCTGGACACGCTCTTTGTTAAGAATGTCAAACCAAATTTACCTTTTTTTTTATTTTTTGAGAGCATTTTAGAAATTGCCATCTGAATGTTGATGGTATGTTATTTCACTACATCCTTAACCACAGGACATATACCCTCTTGAACAAAGACAAATATGTGCTAAGACTTTGTTTGCCTTGTTTTTTAACATCAGCGCAAACAAAACAAATCCAAACACACCCATACACAATACAAATGTCCTTTAGTTGAATTTTAGATTACTATAACATTATAAGTCTCGTAAGTAGCATGTTTTAACCCCATGAGAGGCATAGTCATGAGGAACTCAATCCAAGGACAACAATAACAACAACAACAACAAATGGTGGGGAGACCCATCTTGAAAAATCACCTAAAGCAACGAGGGCCATGGTTCTAGTGATAAGACTTTTCACTAGGCCCTGAGTTCAAACTCCAGTAACACACACACACACACAAAACATAAGTAACCAAAACTTAAAAAAAAAGATATTAAAGACAAAAATATAAAAACAACCAGTTCAAGGACACCATGTATGAAAGTAAGAGATAGTTTCCTTAATGTGTTTGAATGAGTAACTCAGACAACTTCTGAAAACTGTACAAAAGAAACTATGAATTAGCAAGACAGACTCACACTACATCTTATTAACCCTAAAATTTTGGGCCATTATCATATATAGCCTGTTTATTTTTTTTTCTTCCCTTCCCACCTTTACTGGGGTTAACTGAGCAGATTTTATCCACCTTACAGTTGACCTAGAAAGTCAAAACCGATAAATGTATACAAGAGGACACCCAATTGTTCTGTGTGCAGGGCAGGGCTGAGCGCCTCAGGCTGGTCTGCTGGTTTCACTAAACATTCACCTTGGCATATGGTCCTGGAAAAATAGGCAGGCCCACCAGGCAAGAATCGTGCCACTCTACTTCCAAGCTCCTTCCAACACTGTCTCCTGAAGCACTGAGAGTTAAAAGACCTATTTGGCAATGTCTCTCCCAGTTTCCAGAAGCATGGACATGATCTATTATGTACTGTCTAAGGTATAGTTCCGTGCCAGCCTGCTTGGCACTGCATAGAACCCTCCTGACACCTCATGGATTATACCATGACAGGAAGGTAATTGGGCACAGGAAAAGATGTCAGCAAAGTGTCAATATGGTTTGACCACTTCCCCTACGTAATATTTATGACAGGAAAAGAGGGAGAGATTAATCAGGTGTGCACCTGTCAAATGCTCAAAAAGTGCTGGGTTCCCAGAATAGATAGTGCCTACTAACCAAATGTGCAGTGGATATGAGCAGAGGAGATGATGTCAGGGCCTTTTGCACAAAGCATAAGTATCACCCACCACAGCACTTGGAAAAAAGACCTCTGGTTCCTACCAACAGCCATCTGCATATGTTTGCCGGAAAGGAAACAAAACAAAACATACTTTCTCCCCTACAACCATCTTGACACAGGATCAAACTGAAAGCCAGGCCCAGTGGAGCACCGGTGGCTCATAGCTGTAATCCTAGCTAAGAACTGGGGATCAAGGTTCAAAGGCAACCCGGGCAGGAAAGTCCGTGAGACTTAGATCTCCAATTAACCACCCAAAAAGCTGGAAGTGGAGCTGTGGCTTAAATGGCTGAGCACTGGCCTTGGGCGACAATACCCAAGCCCTGAGTTCAAAACCCAGCACCGGCACAAAAAGAAAAGCTATGTCGTTGAGTTAGAGAAAAACATGGTTGCGTGCCAGTGCCTCACACCTGTAATCTCAGCTACTCAGGAAGCTAAGATCTGAGGATTAGAGTTGAAGACAAATCAGAGAGACTCTTATTTTCAGTTAAACAGTTTAAAAAGCCAGAAGTGGGGAAGTTGTTCAAATGGTGGAAAACCAGCTCTGAGTGAAAAGGCCAGCAAGAATGTGAGTTGCCTGAGTTCAAGCTCCAGTACACACACACACACACACACACACACACACACTCTCTCTCTCTCTCTCTCTCTCTCTCACACACACACACACACACACACACGCGCGCGCGCACAAGCAATTTTGTAGCATGGCATAGTTTTGCACCTTGGATTCAATCCATTGTTTGTTTTTTGTTTAATGTAAGCCCCACAGAGAGTTTAAATTCCCTGCACCTGAAACTCCTCAGCCTACTTTCCCCACCAGGCCAACCATTACTTCCTATTGTCCCTGCTATA
The DNA here is from genome assembly GCF_023159225.1 of Perognathus longimembris pacificus. Lineage (NCBI taxonomy): Eukaryota > Metazoa > Chordata > Mammalia > Rodentia > Heteromyidae > Perognathus > Perognathus longimembris. The sequence goes on from NC_063162.1 coordinate 148,539,210, forward strand.
AATCAATCATGCTCCAACCCTTGCCATTCCCTGTGGCAAAACCCCAGTGCCTTCTGTGTTCCCAATCCATCCTCATCTCCCTCCAATGGAATCTACTTTCTCCTACCAAGACCTTCACAGACACCTGCCCAGCTGACAGCATTGCCATTCTTGCAGGTCTGAATCTGAAAGATAATATTACAACCACCTTCCAAAGTAACTCCCTGCCTGAAAACACACCCCTCCTACAACTTCATGTACAATGGCCCTTGTGTTTCCGACTTCTTAGGAGATTTCCAGTCTCCTGGGGTTTCTCGTGTGTAGTCAGAGCTGAAAATCATTAACTTATCGATAGGTTAAGATGCCTATAATATAAAGAGGAATAAATAAGAGTACTGAAACAAGGGGAATTTAATTTACCATCCCATTGGTTGTTTGCCCTGTTGGGACATCCAAGCCTGTGAAGAGGGGCCCAGCCTTCTTCCTGTTGTCCTGCTGGACCAGGGATCTGGGCTTGCTTATTCTAACGCAAGTTGAGGGTATGCAATATTGGCAGTAATTTCTAGAACCCAGAAACCTATTTTCCTATATCAAGTTATTCAGCTTGCATCCATTTCTGCGACAAGCACCTTGCCAGACCCTGCCCTACGATTATCAGAAGTCCAAAGAGGGGGCTGAGAATATGACCTAGTGGCAAGAGTGCTTGCCTCATATACATGAAGCCCTGGGTTTGATTCCCCAGCACCACATATATAGAAAACGTCCAGAAGTGGTGCTGTGGCTCAAGTGGCAGAGTGCTAGCCTTGAGCAAAAAGAAGCCAGGGAAGGTGCTCGGGCCTTGAGTCCAAGCCCAAGACTGGCAAAATAAATAAATAAATAAATAAGTCCAAAGAGATGGAGGGCTTTAATGCTGTCTCCTGCTAAAAGTCAGATTTCAGAACACATCTTCTGGACCTCACCAATAGTATAACTGCGTGTCCCTACACCTTGTTCTGCCTTCTTTTATTTTAAAAGGCAAGCAGAGGACCAATTGAACAATGAGAGTTGAGCCATTTTCTTATTTTCATAATAACCAGTTAATTAAGAGGGATGTTGCAGACACAGTAGAGTTTCCAATTAGTCATGGCCTTACTTTGTGGCAGATGCCATTCGCCTGTATTGCCCATGATTCTTAATCAAGCATCAATATGTAGCCATGGGATGTTGTACTACTTGTGATCCAGACAGACCTAACTCCATTAGCAAAGAGGCTTCATCCCTGGCACTGTGCCTGGGACAGGGATTGGGTTTTTTTTCTTCTCTAGTATTATTATTATTTAGGGGATGATTGAGCCAGCTAACTGTATTGCACAGAACTCTCTCATGTCCTAACGGCCTTGCTGCAATAGCTGGTTATGAAGTAGACGTCTAGGGCCACTCATTTCCTTCATTCATCTATTTCCCCATTTTTCTTCTGAGGCACAGTTATGCATGAGGCGCTCTGCCAGCGCCAGTGAGAGGTCAGGGCTTTCTCCGCCGCCTGTCAGCCACCTGGCTTCTCACGCCTTAGTTGGTCTAGCTTTAAAATGAGAAGAGGGAGACTACCTACCCACAGAATTCTGTACTTTGCACAAATATGTGTGTCGTTTTCTTAGAAGTTCCGATTTCAGGAGTTTGAAATGGTGAGGAAGAAGGGGGAAAATAACCCAGGGAGGAGGCAACTCTTTAATAAGTACATACTCAAGTCTCACTATGCACCATGGCGGGATTTTGTGGTAAAGAAATCTAACCATGACCAGGCAAAGTCACCCAAAGACATGGGGTGAGGAGAGTTTACAGTGTATTTGTTGCAAATGAAAGCAGATGCTTCTAAGAACCCCTGTGAAGACTGTTAGGAATGATTCCGTCCAGTTCCAGTTAGCAGCATACAAATTATCTCCATTGTGGACCGGCTGTGGCATATATTTTTTAGTGAAGAAAGCACTACAATGATCACATTTAATCCTTGTTGTAATTTAAACATGCATGCCAATGTAAATTACAAATATTGGAAGGAAAATGAAGACAGAAGGAAAATAAATTAAGCCATTTATTGAGGAATGAACAATGATATGAAAGATGAAAGAGCTCATCTCTCTGGTTAAGGGCCACCCATCTTTCTGGTTAAGGGCTGCCGTCTGATTTCTAAGTGTGCACATTAGCTCTGTGTTCATGTGCCCCAGACATGCCCATCACTGACAGGAGAACTGGGAGAGCTCCATCGTCGCCACTAACATGGCCACCCCCTGAAGGGTCAGGCCAAAGGCTTCTAGAGGCACTGCCCAGACTTCATGCTTTCTTTCCCTGCTTTCGTGTTCAGTCCTGAGGCCTGATCTCACAGACTCCCACTTGCTAGGCAAGTGCTTTACCTCTTGAACCACAGCGCTAGTCCTTTGGCTTTTCATGAATTTTAAGATATGGTCTCGTGCTCTTTGCCCAAGGCACCCTTGGATTATGATCATCCTGTCTCCATCTCCAAGCCTGGGATTACAGGGGTACACCACTGATACCCTGATACCCTACCATTAAAGGACTCCCATTATTAGGCCGTTAAGATGCATGTGGCTTTTCAGAGATGGCACAGGTGTCATAGGAGCTCACTCTGGAATGACTGTGGTAGCATGTAAATGGAAACTTCTGGAGTTTCTTCTACTGATGGGTTAAATTCCACCATGGATCCATCCTACTATTGGTTTGTTCCAGAGTTCTTGGTCTCAAGCAACAAATCCCAAAAGCCATTCAATGTACACAATGTATCTCCTGAGAAAGCCTATCTCTTCTCCTTATGGGTATTGCTCAGACCATGTTCATCTCTGTTAACTCTTTTTTTTTTTTTTTTGGCCAGTCCTGGGCCTTGGACTCAGGGCCTGAGCACTGTCCCTGGCTTCTTCCCGCTCAAGGCTAGCACTCTGCCACTTGAGCCACAGCGCCGCTTCTGGCCGTTTTCTGTATATGTGGTGCTGGGGAATCGAACCCAGGGCCTCGTGTATCCGAAGCAGGCACTCTTGCCACTAGGCCATATCCCCAGCCCCCATCTCTGTTAACTCTTTTGAAGAGTTAACACTGAAGAGACAGGCCAAAGAAGCATGGGAAAGGGTTATGACTCAGCAAAGGCAGGATCATGTCTCAGGACACTGTTAGCCAAATCTCACAGACTGGGCCATTTATAAAGAAGGGAAATTTCTTTCACACAATTCTGGAGGCTGAGAAGTCTGAAGTGAAGGTTTGGGGCAGGTTTATTGCGTGGCGGAGGTCCTGTCTCTACTTCTGAGATGGCTCCCTGAGTGTTGTGTCCTCTGGGGAAAAGTGTCTTCCTATGGCAGAAGGTGGAAGGCAAGAGGGTTGAGCGCCTTCGCATGTATCAAGGCACATCACAGTACAAAACACAATTCCTAATGGCAAGTGTCTAGATCAGAGTTCCTGGAAGGCCTCAGTGAGACCACATCTGAAGTGCTGCACCCAGCTTGGATGAACTAGAACATGGGAGATGTGTGCAGGGAATAGGACAGGGCATTCTGTGAAAAATATAGCTGGGGTCGGAGGGAGTGAGGGAGGAAGGGAGACAGGCAGGCAGGCAGGCAGGCAGGCAGGGAGGGAGGGAGGCTAGTAGATTACTCTCTAGTAACCTAGTGTTAACCATTGAATTGGGTCTCAAATAAATACGACCTGAATGTGACCTTATTTAGACAAAGCGTCTTCACAGATGCAGTAGAGATAAGATGAGGCCATTAAGGCGGGTCTTAACCCAATAATATTGGTGTCCTTCCAAAAGCAGAAGATAACACTAAGATGTAAAGACAGAAGGAGCCATGTGAACACACACAAACACACACACACACACACGTGCGCATGCGAACACACATACACACACAAGATACCTCATGGAGACAGAGAGGGAGGTTGGAGAGGAGCATCCACCTGTAGAGAAAGGACAAAGAATTTGCAGCAACACTGGAAACAAAGAGTGTGACGGGTTCCCCTCCCACCACACTGACTGCTTGACTCTGGGCTGTCAGCCTCTGGACGCAGGAAAGTAAACATGATCAGGATATACTGGGCGGTGCTTGGCTGTGACACAGAGGATCTGGGCGCGCTGGGTGGACAGCTTCCGCCTCTTTCTGCACAAGCCCAGTGTGGTACTTGTTTCCCGGGCCACCCAGTCTTCATCCTGGAAAACTCTGAGATTTTCTGTGAGTGTCTCAAAGGCCAGACTCTGCTCTTAGAGCTGCATTGGCAGGTGTCAAATGTGGGACTGACGTAGGAGGTCCAGCACTGTGTCTAGGAAACCCAGAGAGCATATAGAAGAGGAACCATTCCATGTCAATCAAACCACTACTAAAACACAGGATACTTAAAAATGCTTCCATGATGTACCCACCGACCAACAGGGGGAAAATACTTATCGTGTCTCTGGGTTTTTGTTAGTCATGGGGCTTGAACTCGGGGCCTAGGCGCTATCACTATGCTTCTTTTGCTCCAGGCTAGTGGTCTACCACTTTGAACCACAGCTCCACTTCCAGTTTTCTGGTGGTTCATTGGAAATAAGAGTCTCCCAGAATTTCCTGCCCTGGCTGGCTTTGAACTGTGATCTTCAGACCTCAGTCTCCCGAGTCGCTAGGGTTACAGGTGTGAGCCACCAGTGCCCGGCCATGTCTCTGTTTTCTGAAATGATACTTGGTCACCTGCCATAGTTCTGTCCTGCACTCATGTGGGGTCCCGCCTTCTTCTCTATTACTGTGCGGTCTTTCCTCTCCGTCCCCAGGAGAGAACCGTCTTCTCGGATTCAATGGTCAGTGACGTCCCCAGAGCCGAGCCGTGTTCTCCCGCTCCCCCCTCCCCCGATCCCCCAGCCCCCGGGGGCCCTCCAGGTGGCTCCCAGCGGGTCTTCTCTCCACAGAGCCCTATCCCACCGTGGACTTCCAGCCCTAGGCCACATCCATGAAGGGAAACCTTCTGAAAATAGAAGAGATTCCAGCAAGTTCATTGCGCTTGTGTAAGACTACAAATAAGCAATGGACTTCATTTCCCAGTGCAGTTTTAGCTTCAAAGCAAACTTGACTAAAGGGTGGCTGTATCCCTTGGTACAGACCCCCAAACAGCACCTCTGGAGGTCCCCCACACACAGATTGTGCGGGCACAAGTAAGAAGCCCAGATTGGCGCTTCACTATTACCGGTTCGCACAGCACTTGAGTGTTCACTTGTGGGCTGTATAGTCCACTGGTTTTGCTATCATGAGAAGACAGCCCCATCTTCCCACAGTCGTGGAGTAGTTGAGGCTGGTGCTGCCGCTCAGGAAGACAGAAATTGCCCAGTGTGTCCCAGCACCTTTACCCTATACACCTGTGCTCTTCCCAATTCCCCAACCCCAGCCACCTCTCATCCTTTTACCATCTCCACACTTACCCTGTTCCGAGAATGCCATATATGTGTAACCATGGAGTACAAGAAAACAAGCTAATTAGATATTCACGGTGACATAGATGCAATTGTACGTGAAAGAACTTAAAGATGGTGATGTTTGGGGAATGGATGTATTTAATTGCCCTCTACAGGTACAGATGTTCTTTGAGCTGGGTATGCTTTTGCCAAGGAGAGACTTAACATCAATAGGTTTAACAAAACAAAAGCATGGAGCGTTTCTGATTGCAGGGAGGGAGCTCAGCCCCCAACACCCATGGCATACACCCTTTCCATACCACGAGACCTCAGCCACTTCAATGAATCCATCAGAGCTTCATAAACATTTGAGCAAATTCATAAGATTGGGATGAACATGTCCCTCTACTCCATCATAAAATGTGAAAAGCCCATATAATTGTCAGCATTCATCAAATCTATTTTTTTTTTTTTTTTTGGCCAGTCCTGGGCCTTGGACTCAGGGCCTGAGCACTGTCCCTGGCTTCTTCCCGCTCAAGGCTAGCACTCTGCCACTTGAGCCACAGCGCTGCTTCTGGTCGTTTTCTGTATATGTGGTGCTGGGGAATCGAACCTAGGGCCTCGTGTATCCGAGGCAGGCACTCTTGCCACTAGGCTATATCCCCAGCCCCCATCAAATCTATTTTTGACTTGTGCTTTTTAGTCCCGTGGCATATATTTTCTGAGTTTGCTCAAAATATGGTATTTGTAAACCAGAGATATTAGCAATTGTCAATCTCAAGGCAAATTATAGTCAACATCTTTTTCATGCGGAATGTTGCTGATTATTTGACCGACGGGATATTCCACACTCTCCAAATTAAAATTAAACTTGATTGATTGGCTTAAAACTTACACTTCAGGGTGCTGTGAATGTGGCTTAGTGATAGAGTGCTTGCCTCGCATGCATGAAGCCCTAGGTTTGATTCCTCAGCACCACGTATACAGAAAAAGCCAGAAGTGGCGCTGTGGCTCAGGTGATAGAGTGGTAGCTCGGGTGGCAGAGTGCTAGCCTTGAGCAAAAGGAAACCAGGGACAGTGCTCAGGCCCTGAGTCCCAAGCCCCATGACTGGCAAAAAAAAAAAAATGACACTTCATGAGAAGTCTCATGATCTGTATACTAAAGTGCACTTATGAGAACTTAGGATCAATGTCAAAAATGAAAAAGAAGAAAAGATTATAAAGGAAAACCGAGGACCTCACAAGAGATAACTTAAAGAGAAAAGGAATGATTTTTAAATGTTTTATTGATATGAATTATGTAATAAGATAATAGATTTTCTTATTCGTAAGACAGGTTGGCATATGTAAAAGTAGTTTTGGTGACTTGGAAATGAAGAATGTATTTCCTCTCTAATTTGAATTATTTATAATCTCATAATTACACAGACTAAAACTGAATTACTAATATATGCCAGACAAACCAATTTAAGTTGACATTCATCTCCAAAGTGAGCACCTATACAATCATCACACATTTTCTCAAAATTTAATATTTACTATGGTAAGACAATAAAATAAGACTATGTATTAGAAAGAAGAGAAGAAACTCCTTTTAAAATCAATGTAAAGTGCACTGACTATGTTTAGTTTTGGATTGATGAAGAAATTTTTTTAATTCCACCTCCCTAGGGATATAGCATTTTTTAAGTAAAGACAATAAAATATGCTTCATTCCCTAACACTGTGATTGTCTTATCAATCACACTGTTTATTTACCATACCCTACCGGAGTGGGTGACAGTGGCCATTTGTGTTTTTGTTTTGTTTTTTTCTTCTCTCTTTTTAGAAATTTTTATTGTCAAGGTACTATTCAGAGGGGTTACAGTTACATATGTAAGATAGTGAGTACATTTCTTGTCAAACTTGCCTCCTCCCTCATTTTTCTCCCACCTTCCCTCCTTCCCACCATCTATGTTATACTGAGGGGAAAAAAAAAGCACTCTGAAATCTTGCTGGAATGCTTAATGTATTATCAATATCAATGGCTAACTAGATTTTAAAAATTAAAAAAGAAGTTTCACTGAATTTAAGCTTTAGAAATGTGAGATAAACATGGTTTCATATGTTGTACAATAAGGCAAAAGCTTCTTTTAAATAGAATTGATACATAAAGGGCCAGGTGCCAGTGGCTCATGCCTATAATCCTAGCTACTCAGGAGGCTGAGATCTGAGGACCACAGTTCAAAGCCAGACTTGGCACGAAAGCCCATGAGACTCACATCTCCAGTTAATGACCAGAAAACCAGAAGTGGCACTGTGGCTCCAAGTAGTAGAGCACTAGCTTTAAGTGAAAAAGCTCAAGGATAGCACCTAGCCCCTGAGTTTAAACCCCATGACTGCCAAAAAAAAAAAAAAAATAGAGAAAACTGATACACAAAGATTAGCAAGTTGACTAACCTTGTAAATTCTCCAAAAATAAATTTCTAAGAGCTAGGTGTCAGTGGCTATAATCCCAGCTGCTCCGGAAGCTGAGATCTGAGGTTTGAAACCAGCATAGGGAAGAAAATCCATGAGACTCTTACCACCAGGTAAGTGCCAAAGCAGCCAAAAGTGAAGCTGTGGCTCCGGTAGTAGAGCACTTGCTTTGAGCAAAACAAAGCTCAGGGACAGTGCCCAGGCCCTGAACTCCAGCCCCAGGACCTCACCAAAAAAAAAAAAAAAATGAAAATAGATAATTACACATTCAATATCTTCAGGATTTTATGAGGTAAATTAAAATACACACCACCAATAAACTGAATATTTAAAGTAAGTGCAAAAGCCTCCTTTCTCATCTTTTCCCCAACAAATTGGTAACACTCTGATAGGACTGCTTAAGGAAATAGCTTGAGAGGTGACTGAAACAGTATAGCCTGGAACTTGACTCTGAGATCCCCCTTCTCTAGGCTGGACACTAAGCCCTGCCTAGCAATTGTTAAACGGGCAGCTAAGGCAATTTGTATAACCTGTCTAAGCCTCACTCTCTTAATTTGAGCATCAGTCTCTGCTTACCTTAGTAACAGTACCAAATAACAAGACCTATAGTATGAGTTAAATGAAATAATGTGGAAAGGACACACAAGGGGCCAGGAGCGTTTGACCGTGTGGCCCTTCATGGGTGTTGCTACAGTTCGGGTATCTCCTCCCGGAATTCATGTGTGGAAAACTTTATCAGAAGAATGAGAACCATGGTTGCATTTGTGGCTATACGGGAGAGACAGGCCAGCCACCCGCCTCGCTCTGCCTCTCCCTGGGGTGCCCTCCACGTACCCCACAAGGCAGCCGCTCAGAGTCCAGCGTGAGGCTTCAGAATGATGAGCTACACAAATCTTGATTCTGTATAAAGTCTCTGTCTGTGGTATCCAGTTACAGCAAATGGACAGGGATTGATACAGGCAGTTTGTATCTTTTCTGCCCTCATTAGGAGAAAACTTTGAAACTATATATATATATATTTTTCTAATTTAAAAGACCAGGAGATTCTGGGTTATGGGTTTACATGATGGGAAAGGTCTGTGGGGCGGAGCCAGTGCAAGAGAAGTCGGTTTATCCCAAGTGATGTGTCCATTGTTCTGATGCTGCTAACTGGCTCATCTGGTTGTGCATTGGGTTTTGAGAGAGTCCTAGAAACCAATTATAAAGCCTGTTTCTTTGGTAAAATGTTTCATAGCGCTAGCATGCTGAGTTTTTAGGCAAGAGGATCATGAGCTCAAGACCAACCTAGGCTACATAGAGCCACCTTGTGAAAAAAGTTTCATAGAATGTTTTTATGATCCATTTACATTTTGGTTTCTATGGGGTTCACATAAAACATGAGTACTCTGATGAAGTTTTTGAAATAGGATAACTGAATTTTGAGGGCAAAACACAGGCATTTGGGGCATTTATGGAAGTTAATGCCTACAGGATGAATTTTAGTCTACTATTTGATCATGCGAGAGTTCATTATACATATATATTTGTGTATATATACATATTAATCTATATTTCTCAGTGGTTGGACCTGAGAGACTGTTTGTGTTTTAAAGCTGCACCTTCTGATCTTTAGGTCTTATGTAAGCCACATTATTTCATGCTGTTATTTCATGATCTTGATAGAAGAACAATAGTAAAGCTTGATTACTTGGCAAGTGTTTCTCATCAGTGATACTATAGTTTGCAGGAAACTATTTTCTGAATGATACGTAGCACTAGAAGGTCTAGGTACATATCTAGGCTCCTGTTGGATTTTTAGTGAACCCGTCTTCCACGTTTGTGCCGCATGCTGTCCATATAAATGTCTACTTGTTCCTTAAATGCTCATGTAAACAACACCTTTTGCACATCGTATTAAAATACAACATACTTAAATTAATAGGATAGAAAAAGTAATGGGATAGATAATGGCATAAATCTCAGAGGGAAATTAGTAAGGGTAAATGCCTACATTTTAAAAAAGATCTCATATCAACAAACTAAGTGCTATACCTTAAGAAAATAGAAAAAGAAACTAAGCTCCAAGTTGCCAGAAGGAAGGAAATGGTAAACATTAGTGCGCGAAAAAACTAAATAGACAATAGGAAAACAATAGTAAAAAAAATCCAAAGAAAGTTAAGAATTGGTTTTCTGAAAAGACAAATACAACTGACAAACCATAGACTAAGAAAAAAGGCAGCTAATATCAGAAATTAAATAATAATATCTGAAATTAAAACAAAGAGAAGCATCTGGCTTTTTTAGTTTGGATTTTTGATTGTTGACTTGAGCATCCATAGATTTGAATATGTATAGGAATCTTGGAACCAATTCTTTACCAATACCAAGAGACTACTGGACTTGCCTGCTATAAATATAGGTTTTGCAATTTTTCCAATTCTACAATTCTACAATTGAATTATTTGCCAAAGTTCCTCCCACCAATGTGTGCTGCATTCACATTCTTAAGACAGCCTATTTTTTTAGTGACTTCTTTTATTTAATGAATCTTAGAGTTAACATTAGTAGAATGTTCAGGTATGTCTTTTGAATTTATGGTTTAGAAATTACACTGGCAAGTAATCTAATACAAAGTCATTCCTTTTCTTTAAAAGTTGTAGTGAACTCTTTCCTTCAAAATTACTAAGGCAGAATGTAATATTCTGTTTTTATTTGCATGAACTCAAAATTGAATTCAGTGTTCCCCTATGGTCAGTTGTGAGTTGAAATTGTGTAGTTGATCTTGTTTCCAAGATTATGTTAAAATGAGGTTGTGAGAATGTATTTTGAAGTGTGATTCAAGATTATAGATTAGATTACTTGCTCATGTTTTTCCTACTACTATCATAAATATCTAATGATATTTTTATTAATATTCTTGCCCTCTGGTTGTGGTCTTGTGATTTATGAGTAAACACTGAGTTTTGTTTTGCTTTAGAATAGCATTATTTTTACTTAATATAATAAGAGAAGTATTAAATCTGCTACTTTTGTTCAAAAATCCCATAGATTTGCCCTCTCCATTTCATACTTTTTCACTCTGTATAGATTTGTCTAGAATCATATTCACACTATAACAAAAAGGCCACAATACTTCAAGTGATTAAAAAATACTACTTGCTATAAACTCTTGCTTTCAGTCTTCACATAGCTTCATCAATGTCTTCCTTTAACTTGAATCTACTTTCATATAAAAGCTGAACTCCAAATGTGCATTCCAAGAGGATAAGGAAAAAAAAAAACCAAGAACCTCAAACCAATTAAATAACTCAACCTTTCCTGCACTCCACTCTTTAACGTACCTATCAATTTTTTAAAACAGCTGTACTAAGATCACCAAACTAAAATTAAAATGAAAAGGATGTGATGTTAGCCAATGCTGGTGGCTCACACATTTAATCCGGGGCAGAGAAAGTCTGGGAGACTCTTATTTCCAATTAACCAGTACATAGCCCTAAAAGGAGGTGTGATTCAAATATTAGAGCACTGGCTGTGAATGAAAAAGCTTAGCAAGAGTGTGAGCCCCCGAGTTCAAGCTCCATTCCAGCACAAAATAATAAACAAATAAAAATAGCTAGAAATAGTTGATTTTAGATCACTGATGTGGGCCCTCATGTGAAGTCACTTTTTTGCCCATATCAATTGTGGACAGGTTATAACATGTAAATAGATTTGTACTAGAAGGATGACCTTGAGTGTGGCGTAAACTGAAGACAAGGAGAGACTAGTTACAGAGTGGGCGAGCCATTGTTGAGGGGTGAGTTTTTATGCTCAGCAACATGGAATGTGAATGCAGAGGAGAATAAACTGCTCAACACAGAATGATAAAGGGTGCTGCGAAGAGGGCCTCCTGGAGTTAGATTTGCTTCATTCAACTATGAAATGACTACATGCATTCATTTATCTCTCCCTCATTTGGACGATGCAGAAAACATAAGTGTTCTCCTTTTCCTCTTCTTTCTCCAAGTCTATTTCCTTGCAACAAAATAAAAAAAGCAATGCACACCCACTTAGCTAGATAACCAGCGTGGATTCATTAAATTAAGCACGCTTGACACTAACACCTCAATTTAGGGGCACAGTGCTCCAAACAGGAATCATGAAGGCGACTTCTTTGCTCCCCTCTAAGCCCTAGGTCTGATAGACGGAGCTTTGCAGGTTTCTGTGTTCCTTTGGCATTCAGAAAAGGAGGAAGACAGAAGGGCAGGAGTTAGAATACGCTTTGGCGTCCCATTGCTCTAAGGCAGAGGATGCTCCCAAGTAGGGAGCAAAGACTTTTCCAGTATTTTATGTGAGGCCAAAGACATCTTCCCCCTCCCCCACCTCACCCCGTGTCCCCCAGAGGATACCCACCTACCCACCTTTGCTCCAGGGACACTGTTCTTAGACTTCACTGATTGGATGAGGAGGAGAGCATGCCACTCCAGTCAGTGCTGCCTAGGTTGTGGGGAAAGTCAGAGGGCAAACCTCACGCTTTCAGGCTGCAATCTTCTGAAGTTGACAAGTCGTTCTGTCTCGGGTTTGTTCAATAAAATTCCATGCCCTTTACATTCTCCCCCAGATTGCCTCCCTCTACTTCCCTACCTACATTTTCCAATCCAAACACTGCCTAAAGTACAGTGGTTATCCATAGTTTGACCAGTACTGGGTAATATACACTCAGATCCCAACAACTGTCCACGGTATGTACAGGAACTAAACACTATAACCAAGGAGGAACATCTCCCAAGAATACTGGCCACTGAGCCGGCATGTTGGCGCCCACTGGTAATCAATGAGGAAGATGAGGCAGGAGGATCACGAGTCCAAGACCAGCCTGGGCTAAATAAAAAAAAAGAATATTGGCCACTGAAACATTCAGATAACCTATTCTGGAACCTTATTTATGCTTGCTTGGTGCCCCTTCCTGCACACAGCCAGTATTCTTACTCTCTTACTGAACTGTGTGTGGGAATTCTCTCTACCACCCAAATCTTAACTTCTGGACATAGAACCCTGTTGCCACTGAAAGAGAGCAACAAATCATGTGTGTGTATCCCAATGTGCAAATGCTTGTGAAAAATAGTGTCAGACTCAGAACGATGACTGAAAAGTTATCACCTAAACCCCATCAAGCTATCAATACATGGCCTCTTAGATTTCCACTCCCAGCCTAGAAAAAATTTGGAAATCCGTGGTTCAGCAGTCATCATATGAAAAAAGAGAATTTGGATCAAAGATGTTAGGTGAGTTAAAACTGAAATAATAGATGGAGATGGGTAACGAGAGAGAGAGAGAAAGAGAGAGAGAGAGAGAGAGAGAGAGAGAGAGAGAGTGCAATACAGGAGATTAATCTAACCAAAGAATAAAGTGCATGTGTATGGGAACTATCGCAGTGAAACCCTTTTGTATAATTCATATACAAAAGAATAAATAAATCATGTGGAATAATGATGATGATAACAGTAATAGTTACTTATCACTTAATGAACTCCCACTGTGTATCAGGTGCTCTACATTTGAGCTATGGTTAACTTGTATATAAAGCACGCAGTCATTGTTAAAGTACATTCCTAACAGGATATAAAGAGACTAGAAACTAATCCGTACATAAAAGAACTTGGGGTAATATAGAGAAAACAATGGGGAAAAGAAAATGAATGATGTTGCATTCGTTGGATTTCAATATTTGAAAATAAAAAAAGAGATTCCAATAACAGATTCAGAGAGATTACAGACACTCCCTTAGGGGAAAAAAGAAGGAAATTTAAATATATTTAAAACAAAAATATTAAAGATTACTAGAGGAAAACATAGGTGATTCCTTTTTGACACTTTGGTAGGAAAGGGCAAACCATCAGTGAACTATCAATGAACTTGATCTTATCAAAATTTTAAAATATGCCTTAAGGTAGATATCAGCAAAGGGAAATTTAAAACATGAACAGCAGAGTAGAAGAAGATAATTACATAACAAAAGATGATGATATGGACCGGGAATGTGGCTTAGTGGTAGGGTGCTTGCCTAGCATGCATGAAGCCCTGGGTTCGATTCCTCAGCACCACATAAACAGAAAAAGCCAGAAGTGGCACTGTAGCTCAAAAGGTAGAGTGCTAGCCTTGAGCAAAAAGAAGCCAGGGACAGTGCTCAGGCCCTGAGTCCAAGGCCCAGGACTGGCAAAAAAAAAAAAAAAAAAAAGATGATGATGTATACTGTGACTGTGGTAACACACTCCTACAGATAAGCAAAGGTGTGGGAAGCACTCCAAATCTACACTTAGAAATTGATCCAGGTGGATTTAGATTTAAATGTTTGGTGATTTTAAAACTTTACCTTCAGGTATTCACATAAGAGCAGCCAGCTCACTGAGGAGCCCAGCTCTGGGTCCCAGGGATGGGCTCGGATGCTCCCTCCGGCATCAGGGCAAGCACAGCCCTAGGGATGCCCCCGGGCCCTGGCTACCTCAACAGGAGCCCTGAAGTATGGTGGTTCTCAATCCAGAAGGAAAGGTCGCATCCATCGGGGAAAGTGAAAATTCCATTTCTGGGTTACAGTACTTTGTTTAGTCAGTCCTAAAGTACTTACATTTCTTTCAGAAATGTGATTTAATGTCAACCCTCACAATTCCCAAACCCTTGACTTTTCACTAAGCACCCATGACCTGCAGTGGTTGTATTTCTATAATTTTTCTATGAAAAAGCAACATGGCAATGCTAACTTTGTTATATAGACATCGTCTGATCCTACACCCTACTCCATTGTAGGCTGCATCAGGCTCACAACCCAGTCTTTCTGGAGTCAAGATAAATTCTCATGTATCAAATTTGATTCACAACTTTAATTAAACCTTTCTATAGGAGGGTTCATCCCTTCACGTTCTCATTTTCTCTAGTTCAAGGGCTCATTTATCTTTAATGTCCATTTGGCTAATTATATACACAATATTCCACTGTCTATCACATGCAACGTACAATTTTAGCAATCAATAAAAAGTCATTAGCATAAAATTTAATCACATAATTAAATACATATCTGGGACCAAAGCAAAAATGAATAGAGGAGCTGATAATATTTTGCTCATACTTAACTAACACATCATGTATTTTTTAAGTCTATGAGATAGACACAATGTAAAGAAAATCCAGAAAAAAAGTCCATCTATCCAGAAGTTCATGGCTACGTGATTTAAACACAGAAACTTAAAACATTAAAAGGAGACATATAAATGACTGTGATTGGTAATGGACAAAATGTCCTTATATTCTGATCTGATCAAAAGTAAAACACACACATCAATAGATTTACACAGAAAAGTAAACAAGCAACCTCTTCTAAAGGTTTTCTTTTTTTCCTCTGTAGTTAGTCTTCTTGAAAGTGATAAACTTCACTATTCATAGAACTCAAAACAAAGATCAGAGCCTTTTAAATGACTTCAGAAGCAATTTAACATCCATATTCACCAGTAATATATTTAATGTGTGTACATTTGCATGTCCTTGTGAATGTGTGTACAAATAACTGTTCAGACCTTATTGCTTTATGGGGGGGATAAATAAAATGCATACTAAAGCTCACAGAGTACTATGATCTTCAAAGCTAATTTCACTGAACCTGAGTTGCTAAGCCTAAGATAAAATAGTTTAGAAAAACATGTCCAACAAATAAATTCACATAGTATTAATGATAAGTCTCAACCACGGTTTCAACTTGAAGGAACTGGTATAAAAACAGGCCTTTATAAGTTATCTTAAATTTCTATTGTCAAAGAATAAATTTATAATTTCCAGTACTGATTCTGAGGTATTATTAACTGGAAATACCCAAACAGTATTCTGGTAAGAAACTACATGTATACTTTCAGCTGTGTTGTAATGTTCACTCAGTGTGGCATAGTGAAAAGCGTAGGAGTGCAGCAGTTAATGTACCCTAAGGGAGCACTAACTTTGTCTGAGAGAATAGAGAGATGATCTGAGGACCACAGAGTGATGAGGCATCTCATAAGAGGAATAAAGAGAGCCAGAAAGACTATGACTTCATAAGCTAGGATGCATGGACAAAACTTTCAACATGGCGGTAGAGAGGGCTTAATCTTGTAAGGTCTGCCTCCAACTGGGATTCTTGACTGTACCTTTGGAAATAGTGAGCCCTCCCTTTCTTTCCTGCTAGCCTTCAAATGTTGTCAACACCCACAAATTGCTAGCAACACTCACAGCAGAAGTTGTCATGGCCAAGAACCCATCTCTCCCCAGAGAGCTAAGAAAAATAAAAAACTAGCTCTGTATCATTATAAACAAGTCACTCTGTGACTGACAGTGGGTACACAAACATGCCAACTCACTACCAGAGTTCTTACTCGCTCAATTGCCAGGTTTGTCTCTATTTTGATTGCAGAATTAAAATGTAATTAGGATGTTTTTAATGAGTCCAAATGTGACACATTAAGATTCAGTAATTACTGTAAAATGATGAGTTGTGATTTGAATGTCCCTACAAACAAGGGACATTTAAAGCCAGTACCATTTATTGCTCAATTGCTGCTACTTTTTAAACCACTACCTTCCCTGGGTGAATATACAGTAGTTTTAGGATTTAACTGAGACAGAAACAGCCAAGTACTCTGACATTTTTAAGGTGTGTAAGTTCTTTGATCGTGTGAAGAGCCCAATAATTGAATTTCCCTTTGGTCACATTTGGCTGAATGTTGACTTTCCAAGTTAGTACATTATTAGAACTTAGCCTTAAAGACACCTTGGTAAAGCTGAAAGTATGGCTCAGTGGTTTTGTACCAGCCTAGCAAGCAGGGGGCCATGAATTCAATTCCACCAGCACTAAAACAAAACAAACAAAACAACCTCGCTTTGGTGTTCCCCTTCAATAGGATAACTATGTCTAGGATTTCATATATCATCAGGGCACAATGAGGCTTAAAGCAGGGCTAGAAAAGTGATCAGAAGTTTCAAAACCCAATACAAAAGTGGCAACCCTAAACAAAGTACATACCCATACAGAAGTGTAGCCCTGGTAAACATACTTGTTTCCCAGGCTAACAGAACTATCAGCAGGTACCAACACTGCTTGTGTTGCTACCTTTGCATTCCCTGTAACCAGATAACTGAGATGAATAATCATGGGAAAAGGATTCACCGGACTTGTGGTTTCAAAGGGTTCAGCGCCTGGTTACTTGGCTTCGTGCATAATGATGGGAGCACGTGATGATAGACCTTTTCAACCTCACGGAGGGCAGAAAGCAGAGAGAGGGATTGACAGGAAGCAGCCAGAACCTTACAAAATAGTGAATCGTGCCCCTCACACATCAGTGTTGAGGGGAGATACTTCCTATCCAAACCAAAGCACGGATGGACTTCTTTCCAATGACACTGGAATCTCAGAAAATATTGACATAGTCAAGTTCCTTGTAGAGTCGAGCCTTCTATTGTATAGCGAGTAACAGAGCCTGTGAGGGCAACTCCATTTCTCACTCCGCATTGCTCAGTGGGATAGAGGCTTCCTGTTGTCCTTGGGTCACTATGATCTTCCTGTATATTAGACCCACTAATCCTCTAGGCTCTGTTCTATACAGAACAGCCCTTCAAGTACGGGACAGCTATCATCAAGTTGTCTTAAGCCATCTCTAGCTTGCACATCCTACTTCCAGTAATCATCTTCTCCACCACTTACCTTCCCCTGGATGTCCTCATGCTTTCAAGGCCCTTCTGATAGTGGGAGCTGGGAATAAATACACAAGTTCACGTGTAACCCAATTAGGGTGAATTCAGTAGTGTTGTACACATTTTATTTTATTTTGGTCGTAAGAACCATCTCCTTCACTAGTTGCCAATAGTCCATTAAATTTTTATGCAGATTTATTTCACTGCTGGCATATATAGCATTTTGTGTAAAGTCTTCTAATCATTTTTATATGAAATGATGTCCGGTCATTTATCTCAATTCAGTACTTTGAATCGAAACCAACAATTCTTCCACTTAATCCTATTGGATTCAATAGTGGTGTTTTATTATTCTAGTCTATTTAGAGCATGTTAATCTTGCTCCGGAAGCTATATAAAAACCTTTACATTTGGCTCATTTGAAAATTCCCAGAGTCTGCTTTCTGTTCCACATTGCTGCTCATAGTATTTGCTAAGGAGAAGACGATCAAACGGCAGGCGCACGGTGCAAGCACCAGCTTACCCAGCAACTCCCTAACAGGAGGGCTCGCCAGCCTCTCCCCAGCTCAGCAATGACCCGAAGGGGCAAAGTTAGGGATCTGACTTGATTCAAATCTTTCCAGGACTGAAGTCGTACTCCCTAGTTTTCTTTTCCTATCAATCTCCATGCCAAAAGGTGAAAAAAAAAAAAACAAACATCTATGGAAATACTCTGGAAGTTCTACTTTTCCTTTTCTTCCCTCCTCAGCTCTACTTTGCACTTGTGAAATGCTAATTGAACTTCTCGTTAATGGAAGATCTAGCACACTAGCTCCTGCTTTTAATATATTTTCTTACCTCCGTTTTGACCATCAGAACAAGCACAAAAACTTCCTCCATCAAGAACTACATCATATATTTAAAAATTAACATGTGTCTGTATTCACACAACATGCACTCATATGAAGTAAATATTATATTTCTGGAGCCACATGAGTAACTACTATAACTTTTCCATACTGACTCCTGATTTTTCAAGATGTTCAATTTAAATAAAGTGGAGATATTATTATTTTAAAAACAAAATAAAAGGGCATGAAATGGCAGCACATAAAAGATGTGGTATTGTATGCTTTTAACAAGGCCATCTGTCTGTGAGCAATTAAAAAATCTTAATTGAAATAAAAATAACTTTAAGAGACATATGCCCATGTTTACAAGCTGAGGGAAATTGACAAGTGTCTATGTTGTGCCTGTTCTTTTATAATCAACTGTTTCACATGTAATGGGGAAAATTAAAATGATTAATTCTGGCCTGCCATTGTTTTAAATGTGCTGTGAATTTCTTAAGCATTCATTACTAGACTATTATTTGTGATAGGCCAGCATAGTTAAGGGGCATTACAATAGCTACTCAGCTATTTTGCATGGAAGATACTTTGATGACAAATTCTCTTCTTGCCTTTTCTTTCCAGTGTTGGCCATATTATGTTTATAACTCTATTTAGAGATAATCTTCCAAGCTACATTTTTTTAGACACAGTCATTAGTAAAATCTTTTTCCATTTGGCTTTGGCCCTGCTTGGAACTGAAAATTGCTATTTGCAGTCTGCCAATTATAGAATAATTTAAGGTTTAATGCTCCCTTGCACAGTTCTTGAAATACAGAAAAAAATATGTTAAGGCAGAATGCACAGTATTTCTTTGTATTACAGAGCTTCAATAGATTATATAGATGTATATCAACCTTGCTAATCAGACTAACAGAGCACCAAAGTCTTTCCTCTAAGAAAGTGTTTTTTTCAATGATGTCATTATTCTTCCCTTGGATAGGACCAGAGCAAACATTTTCCGAAATAAGGTCTTATTACTTGTTACTGAGTGATTTGGATCTATTTTTTTTTAAATATGATCATCAGAAATATAAAATTTTAAGAGAAAATTCAAATTTCCAGGAAATTTAGTGAGGTATAATTTCAAAAATCAATTTAGAATAATGACAAAAGAAATGTACTCTAAGATAGAATCATTTTTCTTCTTCATGTTCCTGTATTTGAATCTTCCCTCATTTACACAGCCAAATAGGAAAGCGAGGAGGCAAAGCAAATGTGTGTTTTAAGAGAGCCGAGTTCTCCTTTGAAGGTTGTCAAGGCTTCTGTGCGGGCCAGGAGAAGCCAGTGGGTCACTAGAAGAGTAACAAAAAGACAAACAATTCTTTGCACACACTGTCCCCCTGCCTACAACACCTCGAAGCGTGCTCAGGCGGGCACCGAGGATTACCAGGTATAACACGCAAGTCTTTTCATCGCCAGTCACGAGCATGCTGGGGTTACAGAAAATGCTTTTAGGAAGTTGCATTCCTTACTTTTTCCTCCTGAAATGCACACTCATAAGTCGGTTCTCCAGCTTCCATCCTTTTCCTACCTCACACCAGAAAGGTGCTACACAAAGATTCAACGGTAGAAGTCTGGAAACCTCACACTCAACTCCTGCCCTGTCTTCAGAATAGAGGACCAATGTGACAAATGAATGTAGCTCCTAGCATAATTTCAGTGTGAAGAGCTGGGATTATGGCTACAGCAGACAGATGCTGACCTGCCGTTGAAGATGGTGCTGCTACTTTTCCTTTTTTAAGTTACAGGCTAAACTTGAAACGTATAAAGGAAAAGTCAAGGGACAATCATATAGGGAGCTTACAGACCAATAATAAGGAGTATTTACTAAGTCATCCCCTACAATAAGATAGGTAGATTGGTTTGCATGAAAGATAATTAGTCAGGTCACAGTTAACATAAGCCAAGGCAGAAATTTTTCTTTGCTTTGCTCATTATTCCTTGTCAGATATAGGGCTTGAACTCAGGGCCTGGGCACTGTTCTTGAGCTTCTTCACTCAAGCCTAGCACTCACCCACTTTGAGCTATGGCTCCACTTCCAGTTTTCTGGTGGTTAATTGGAGATAAGAGGCTCACGGACGTTCCTGCCCCTCGTTGGCTTCAAATTTCAGAACTCAGATGTCAGCCTCCTGATTAGCTAAGATTACAGTAGGCTCATGAGCCTCCAGCACCCAGCCAGAATGTTTCCTTACACAGCTTTAACAGGTGCTGATCTACATTGCAGCTACTTTCAGAAATAGTTCACCAAGAACAGTTCTCCACAGAGAGAATAACTAAGAAGGAAAAGCACTCTAGGATGTAATAATTTTCCTATTATCCACCATTCTGTTAATTTGTGGCCATATTCATAAGCAATTTGAGTTTCTCTAGAGAAAAACCAAAGCTCAAGGTACAGGCAAGAGTAGATAGGCTGAGCATGATCCTCACTGGTTCAAAAGATGCTAAGAAACTATATTTGAGAAAACCAGATAGGAATGAACGTAGCATACTGGCCACCCAGGTGGGACTCGAACCCATGACAATAAAGTCACCAACACTCAATCAGGCTAGGAGTCTTTATTTAGCTGTGCAGCCTCTGCTCCTCACCATCCTGGTAGTGAAGAACATTGCTAAGCTTCGGTAGGGCTGGGTTTGTAAAGGCAACTACAGGCGTGCAGGCGGCACTCATGAAAGCAAGCAGGTGTAGAGAAGCCGAGCTGGCAGTTAGTGATTACAGACCATTACAATTCTGGGAAACAAGGCAATATTGGCCAGACCACATTCCAGGTTTCCGGGCTCCTCCCGAGTTTTACCGCTATTTACCAAACGTTAAGTCTCTATTTCTGGAATTTCCCCCTCCCCAGCGGGGCTTTTTGTCCGGGGTGATCACAGTCTGGATGTCACATCCTAGGCCAGCTGGCTGGTTCTCCAGAAAGAGGGCAACCATGAGGAACCAGTGACGTCAGCAGCATGCTGAGTATGGTAAAGCCAGATGGAACCAGAAATACCACTGGGGTCTCCTTGAAGTCTGGTCCAGGCCAAGCCTGCAAACCCAAGTCAGGTTTCAGGAACTTCCTAAGAAGCCTCAAGGAGAATGGCTTCCACTCTGCTGAAGGTCAAGGATAGAATGCTCATGAATACACAGGACCTGCTCACTGCCCAGAAGAAATACAAAGACGCCGTGGTCTAAGCTGGCCACACGCACTGAGAAGGAAAGGAATTATTTATGTTGGGCATTGGTCAAGTTAGCGAAATGCAAGTGATATTTTCCTGCAAGCTCAAACCCCTGCCTATCTCAGGCCTCAGGAAAAGGGAGTTGATTGTCTCTTGAGATCCTTGAGTTGATATTTCCCAAGCCAGAGCTCAGAGTGGGGCCTTAGAAAGTTGTCAACTACCAAAGACAGTTACAACATTGGGGGGGGGGGACTTTCAAGGAATGAATCCTGCAAATGGAAGACTTCCCAGCAGTGACTGAGTCTTGGATGAAACCCATCCAGCTGACAAGCATCACAGAGCGGCCTATGGAGCGAGGCCTGTCTTTAGCCATGGAGGACTTCAGCTTTTGCACCAGGGTTTGAGCTCTGCCTCTAGAGAGGCTTAAAAATCTGGCTTTATGATGTCTATTGTGCGTCTCCTAAAATGCAAAAAGCTCACATTTGCATTGCTAATAGTCCTTTTTTTAAAATTTGTTGACATTTCAGTTGATCTTTA
This sequence comes from Perognathus longimembris pacificus, assembly GCF_023159225.1. Lineage (NCBI taxonomy): Eukaryota > Metazoa > Chordata > Mammalia > Rodentia > Heteromyidae > Perognathus > Perognathus longimembris. The sequence goes on from NC_063162.1 coordinate 148,561,269, forward strand.
ATACACTTTAATGTAATACCACCCTTGGGCAAAGTCAGCTCCTCATAGAAAACTAGGCAGCTCGGGCTCCACGGAGGAAGCTTTATAAATACCCCCCTCCCAGGGCACTGAGTGGATCCAGCCTGCCCCAGTCACTGGAGGGGAGAGAGTGGTAGAGGGATTGTGGGTACCTGAGAAACAGGAGATAGGAAATGGGTCTTCTGACCTTCTTTTGCTTCCTGAAAGCAGAAGAGGAAAGCAACCTGACCTGGTCTCGTCACCAGCAATGAGGACTCAGGCAGAGAGCTATCTATCTGTAGCTTCACCAGCTTAGTTCTTCATGACTGCCCATCCTGTCCCCAACCCCTTTAGCAATGTCTCATTTTCACAATTTGTTCTTTCTGTCCAGTTTAGTATGGAACATTTTGAATTGACTACTTTGGGTTATTATTTTGTAATAATATGTCAACTTACTGTCAATTTGCTGATCAGACCTAGCCAGGAACCCCGATAGGGCAAGAATCTCTCTATGTCATCAAGTTTAGGAGCTGGAATCATAATAACAATAAAACCAACCCAGGAAGTAGAGAAGGGAAGAAAGATATTTACACTTGTCCCAGAAGAGAACACAAGGGCAAAGAAGCAAAGCAGTAAGAAATTGTACATTCATGACTTGCTCTGGAGAAGAAATCAGGGTGCTTTTTCCTGTAGTAAGGAAAAAGACAAGATCAACAACTTGTAACTATTCATAGGCTTTGGAGTGGAAAGAGGAGTGTCCAAATCTTTGTGTAATAAAACAAATATCCTTTCTCTTTAGATACATATTCTAGATTAAATTAGGATACAAATATCCTTTCTCTTTGGATACATTATCTAGATTAAATTAGGAAATGATGATGCTGGAAAGAAGCAGATATTAACTCTTGCTGTTAAAAATAAGTTCAAATAGTAAGGAACAGTTATGGTTATAGAACATGTCTCTTTCTTATCCACTGTGATGGTTAAACTTGGTGATCTGCTGGGAGACTAGGAAATAAACAGTTCTGGGTGTGTCTCTGAAAGCATTTCCAGAGAGGACTATGTTGTAAAATATTGTACTTTTGTACAGTGAATTGAATATATCTTCTTAAGTAAGTTATGTGCCTATTATGTTCTATTTGATGATATGTTGCTCAGTTATCAGGGATTATTTATAGTTTGGGCTCCAAGAGAACTCAGGACTGTGTGTTTTTACAAACATAAACTGTAACCCAGAATAAGAAAGTTATATTTGGTTGACCAACGTGCAACCTAATCCACACACTGATACAAACAACCCACACGTATATAGTATTGTGGAGTAGTGCTGGCCTATTATACTTAGTACAAATTCAGTATAATCCTCTTTAAAACAACAACACTGCTATAATCTCCCAAATGGAAAGATCTACTGAGGAATCTACTGTTGAATGTCAACACTGATGACTGCAACAGTACGCGGCCGGTTTTCTTGTTCTGTCCTTGAGGTATTGGGAAGTTTGGGGAATATTTCCAAGGTCCCAGGGTAAGCAGGAAGGCCATGCTGAGTGGTTACCCAGTCTTCCAGGTTCTAACCTAACGAGCTCTTCCTGATCCGGTCACACTGTTTTCAATATGAACAGCATGTGCACAGTTCTCTTCTGTGCATGCACACTTTGCTCCTTTGGCATTTTCCTAGGTTTATGGGGAGTACTACTTGTGCTCAGTTTTAACTATGCATTTCTGTTTCTCCCCCCTGAACTGAAAGGTCCCTGAGAACAGTTTACATTTATATCAATATTTCCTGCATGAGGCTAAGTAATGTGAATAAACGAATCCCTAGAAAAGACTTTCTGAAGTTGTGAAGTAGTCCGGAATAAGAATATTAGCCTGAATAAAGACCATAGATGCCCATTCTCCTTTCTGAGGAAGATCAGTTCTGTTGGCTGTGCCAATAACAGTAAAAAGGTGAGAAAGAATTGATGCCCAAACACAAGCTTCCTTAGTGCCCCAGGTCTACAGGGACAAAGTACTACCACCTGAGCAGTTGGATAAAAAAACACAAAATTAAATTCTAAAGGCCAGAGGTCTGAGATCAAGGTGGCCACAAAGCCGTGACTTAGCTCTCTTCTAGCTTCTGATGGTTGTCATCAATCATGGAGGATTTGGGGTCTATAGATTGTTCCCACACATAGCTTCCGTCAACACCTAGCTTTTTCTCTGTGACGGTCTTCGTGTGTCCAAATTTTCTTCTCCTAGTAAGGACACTAGTTACTGGATCAGAGCCGATCTCAGTCAAGTCTGTATTATTATATCATCACAGATCCTATCACCCCACAATATCATACCTTGCTGTTAATTTCTTGTGTATGTTTTATTATTCTTAATAGTTTCACAAAGGGGGATTCAACTCCAAATGTCAGTTTGTGACTACACTGCATCCTGATCAGTATCACTCCTTTCATCATTCTCCTCCATCTCTCTCAACCCCATCCATAGTCTTAAGTACTAGTGGATAGAACCTCAAAAGCTCCACCTTGGGGGACACTTTCTAATATAAACTAAGCCAATTTATATTGAAAAGCAACTGATCTGGACCCCCGTGGCTCACACCTGAAATCCTAGCAACACAGGAGGCTGCAATCTGAGGATCATGATTAGAAGCCAGCCCAGGCAGGAAAGGCCATGATACTCCTATCTTCAATGGGCGAGCGTGCGTGGGTACACACACGTGTGCACATACATACACACACACACACGACCAAAAGTGGGCTTGTGGGTCAACTGGTAGAGCTCGAGTCTTGAGCACAAATGCTCAGAGTGCATAGGCCAAAGTTCAAGCATTAAAACTTGCCAAAAAAAAAAAAAAAGAAGCAGAAACTGGGTGATAAAAGGGAGATAGGAAATAAGTCATGAAAGAGAAGCATGAATTATTTTCAGAGAGATAAATAGGGGAGTGTTTGGGCAATGAAATATGGAGACATGGGGAGAAATACATGATTCAGTGTGGTACTAACACATTCTATTTGGGGTGTTGCAACATCATTTTTTGCTTTAGTGTTTCTTCCAGAGACCTCTGTGAATCTTAAATCACCTTTCACGGTTTTATTCAAGTCAAATTTGGGTTTGTTTCACATACTATATTATCACAGGAAGCAACTCGCAAGTGACCCAGCATTATTTTAAAATACAATAAAAGCTAGTGTTTTTATTAAATGTCAGCCTTATTTGAGGAGAAGATATATCATTGCATTTTTAACCACAGCTTGCCATTATGCAAAAGGAAAAGAAGACAGTAAGTAGAAAGGACAACAATGGCATGTTGAATTTAAAAGATCGTTATATGAACACGTTTTATGTTTTTGCAAATTCTAATAGCATTTCAGTGGTATACACTTTATGCATCTATGTGCCAAGGAACCGTGTTGTTTTTAAAGGAGTATAGTTGGATACCGTGTTGTTTTTAAAGGAGTATAGTTGGATCCAGTTGGATCCAGTTGGTAGTTTCTATTTGAATGCTTTAACTATATATTTCCTAAATTTTTCGATTGTTATATCATTTTAATTAACTCTTAGAAAATATTATGTATTCAGTTTTTTCTCTTTAGTTTTTGTTATTGTACAGGCTGTGTGCAGAGGGATTACAGTTATATAAGCCAGGTATATTTCATTTTTAACAGTGTAGTGTCACTCCGTGCCTCATTTTCTTCCAGGTTTTCCCTCTTGATCACCCCCTCCCCAAGTTGCATAGTTAATATTAACATAGTGTCTGGTGAGTATCACCAGTGCTTTGTCCCACCCTTGGTCCCTCCATTTCTGGGCTTGCCCCTTGCCCTCCCCCAAAAGATAAACACATACAAGACAAAAGGGACAGAAAATAAAAACAGCAACAAAGGAGAAAAACAACAACAAAATAACAAAAAACCTCTTGTTTCCATTTCTTGAAGTTCGTTTCAATAAATATCGTTTTATACGATCATATGCACATAGCTATTGAGATTTTGTGATCATCACCTAAGAATATCCTCCTTTGGTCTCACTGTGTGAACGTCTAGAGTCTTGTGCCCTTTATCATATCCAGTTAGATTTTTTTATCTTTTACCTCATTTAGTTATTTCTTCACTCAATAATGTGAGTTTAGAATGTACAGAATTGTTAGGCACCGTCCTTCATTAGAATCAACAAAATACCTGAGATAATAAACTTGAAGATAGGAAAGGTTTCTCTTGAGTCACAGCTTTGAGGCTTTCAATTCATGCTCACCTGACCCATTGCTTTGGGCAAAGAAGCAACCCCCCTGGGAACAAGTGGTGGAGGCAGCTGCTCATTGTAGGAAATGCACAAAGGAAATAAAGAAGACAGAAAGAAAGACACAGAGACAGACAGGAAGGGAGGGGAGGAGAAGGGAAGGGAAGGGAAAGGAAGGGAAGGGAAGGGAAAGGAAGGGAAGGGAAGGGGGAAAAATGGGCTGGGGGGTCTCAGTATCCCCTCTCGGGGCATCACCCCAGTGACCCAACCTCTTCCCAGTTACTCCATTCCTCTCACCTTCCTGTAGTTCTACAAACTGTGGCCCCTGGGGGACGCTTATCCCCACAGCAAATCCCTACCTTGCACCGTACCTAAAAACCGATTTCAGGCACATGAAGGTGCAAAGTCAGCATAAAAACTTTCATGTACCAAAAGAAAATAAATATCTTTATAAGCTTAAAGCCTGGGAAAAAAGGATTCCCCCCCCCCAAAAAAAAAATCACACGCACGCACACACGAGCACACGTACACATGCACGCATGCGCACACGTATACATGCACACATACACAACCCAGATTTCCCTGGAAGCAAAAATAAACCCCAGATAATAAAATGTAGAACATTTCTTTATATTTTAAATATTTAAAATTCTCAACGTAAAATCTTTTTTAACTTTGGTCCTAGTTTTGTTATTCCTATGAATTATCTAGTTGGTCTACAATATGAAATATGAGAAGCTGTGTATGGCTCTAAATAGTGAAGTGACACACTTTCCAATTTTAAGTAATGTCATTGGAAGACAATGAATGGATCATTTCTCATCGCTGTTTAAAAGTCTTACATAGAAAGAGTTCACCCAACATACTGATCGCTGAATGTTACAATTATTATTTTGTAAATAATAACATGTTTTTCATTTTTGTAATGCTGTATTGCTGTGTAAAAGGAAACTCATCATCAAGGTCTAATAGTGTCACTCTGGTGCTACATACAGGTAATCAATGCGCATTCATATCTGATCAAGTATTACCACGTTATTCCTGAAGGTCAAGTTCATGCATCAGCATCTTCTCAACAAAGCTATTATTATAAGACACAGAATCACACTCTTTTCTTTTTGTCAGTCCTGGGGCTTGAACTCAGAGCCTGAGCACTGACCCTGGCTTCTTTATGCTCAAGGCTAGCACTCTGCCACTTGAGCCACAGCACCACTTCCAGCTTTTTCTATATATGTGGTGCTGAGGAATTGAACCCAGGGCTTCATGTATACAAGGTGAGCACTTTACCATTAGGCCACATTCCCAGCCCCCAGAATCATTCTCTTATGCTTGAAAAACAGAAACAATGCAAGGACTAAGCAGAATATGGTAACCTGAGAGTACTGGGAAATGCATAGCACTGTGGATTTTTTTTTTCAAGTGTTATCGTATAGTTCACTCATGATCGTTCCCCTTGTTCCTGAGACCATGGGGATGACTTACTTGTAGACACAGGCTGTGTAGAGTCAAGAGAAATTCTACTTCTTCTCACTTCTGCTTATCCTACTTATTCTTGCCTATGCCTTGGGTAGATATGACCACCAGCATAAAACATACCTGTCCTCCTAGGGCTGGGCTTAGAAAACATTTGTAGGAGCAGCCTTTCCATAGTGGCTTCACTATAGCACTGGGATGTGTCTCTATTGAAAGCATAGGTCCCGCGCCAACCCAGAGGACCATGCAGAGATAAGCACAGGCAGGAGAAGAAGGTTCATAAGGAGGTTTATTAGTGGGGCCATAGTTCCCACGGGAGAGGGAACTACATGGAGCCTGCACCTTATCCAGATGGCATCCTCTCTCTCTCTCTCTCTCTCTCTCTCTCTCTCTCTCTCTCTCTCTCTCTCTGTAAAGAGGAAGTAGGTAGGTAGTAAGTAGGAGTGGCTCATTAGGTATGGGTGGATCTGGGGGCTAGTGGGAGGAGCTGAGAACCTGAGGCTAGGAAAATGCTAACATCTATGACATCTTACTTTGTTTTCCTTTTCACCCCACCTGCTCTCCACAATTCCTATAAAGTAATTGTCTTCCCTTTATTTTTCCTTTTTGGAGCTTCAGTAACGCAAAAGTTGGGTTACCAACTCTAGACTTCCCATCACTCCTGAGACAGCAAAATAGCATTCCAAAAATCAGATGGGGAAAATCAAATATTGTTTACATTGTACCCCTGAGGTGCTGGCTAAGATTGATTCCGCTAGAGCAATGGTTAGCAAACTAAGCTTACATTTTTACACTGTCATATAATCGTTAAAGTTGAATTTAAAAGTTCATTGTATGCAAAATTTAAGCTATGCTCAAATTTTTAATTTGTCTATCTTGAAATAATAATGAGAACCGTTAAAATAGGACTTCTTTTATAACAATAAAACCTATTAACCTAACAGATGCCACAGGGGGTAAAGAAGATTCATGAGGTAAGGCCCTGCTGTACAGTTTTGCAAATCTCCCCTAAAGTCTGGATGAACAGAAATATCTACGTTCCTATATTCAGTTTGTTGCAGTTACATGCCATGGATCCTCTAGAAAATTCCATCATGTATCAATGAGCAAATGGGAGGGAAAGGTAAAATGATATTGAAGTATTATTATGAAAATAAGTTAGCTCTTGGGGGCCCAGAAAGGTCTTCAGTATCTCCAGCTGTTGGCAGACGATGTTTAGAGAACTTCCAGGCTATTCCTTTCTGTGATACAGTAGAGGAGGTCACGTGATAATATATACAAAGAACTCGTGGGGAATAGCTTAGTCCTTGGCCCTGTGAGTCAGGAAAAAGAAAAGCAAAAAAACCTTCTTGTTCTGGAGCAAGGCACCCCAGAGAACACAGATAGATGTAGATCCAAGAGCTCCACATGTATCCTGAGATGCAAATCAAAGAGCGAAAGCAAGTCTGCATAGATGACAGCCCAGAAATCCCCCAGAGGGCATGTCTCCACCATCATGGCACCAATTTGCCCCCAAGAAGCACTGATTGTAATTAGGCTGTGATTTAACAGAAGAGCTATTTATAGTGAAATATTTCCCCCCCAAGAAAGTATTCTGAGTTAGCATAAAAATCATGCCTTACATATTGCAAATCTTGAGAACAATTCAGAATTTATAGCCCACTTAGCCTGTTTAGTTCCTCCCTCTGCTCATATACACCAATTTTTTCAACTATCATAAAAATAACAACTATATTGGAATGAACTCCATAAAAATGCATTATTCCATTTGAATTCTTTGGCATCGAATTTGGTTATTTCTCATATTTTAAGAAAACATATGAGTGCCTATTTATGTGTGTACTTTCAATAATGTTTTCTAAAGGACTCTAAGAGACTATCACAAGAAGATTATTTTCTTTGTCCTAGGGAAAAAGAAGAGCCCTCATTGAGATAAGTGCAGTATATCAGAAGATCTGGGGTGTTTTGTTTTTTTGGGGGGGGGAGTATAGTTTGGTTTTTAGTTCTCTTTAAGTGGTTTCTCACAGGGGTTGCAATTCCACATGTCAGCTTGTGAGTACAAGGCATCTTGAGCAGCGTTACCCCTTTCATCAATCTCCCCCATCTCTCCCCACCCCACCCATCCCTCCAATGGGATATATCATCACATAGATATTCTCTTGTGTCGCTCTTGTGACTTCCCCTCTATGTGGACTGAGTTGGTGGCAGATATAATCATGATACCTGGCAGTTAGTTGGAAAAACCAAGCTGTGCTCTCTTCTTCACTCCCACCCTTACTCAAAGGCTAACCTGATTAACCAGGACCTATGGAAATGTCTTCCTCCCCTCTCAGACCCGAGCGGGCTCCACGGGAACCTTGGGTAGATTTTACTCTTTTCTTTGTCGTGTTTGTTAAAAATTAGATAACACTTGGTTATCCAAAAGTTATAAAACATGCAATGGAAGAACTTCTCTCACCTCTGCCTTCCATTTGTCTCATGATAGCGCTTACTAAAATTTCATTTTGATGATAAGATATGGCATCTGCATGAAACCACAAGGTCATAGAAGTACAACGCAATGATTCCCAAGATGTGGAACATGACCAGCACCTCAGAGCCATCCTCCGGCTACTGTCTACTACCCCCAGACCCCAACACCATAAACTCAGCTTTACGCTTCTGTACTTCATATAGGAGGGATAATACCTCGATTGTTTTTACTAGATATTAGATGTAGGAGCCTGGTTCCCATTTGTCTCCATTGTTTTAGGGTTCTGCAGTAGAAATACACCCCAATTTAAATTCTTCAATGACACTTGGCATCTCACCACAAAATACTATAGACTGGGGAGTTACTAAACAACAGAAATTTGTTTTTCACAATTGCAAAGTCTGGAGGTCCCTGACCTTGAGGCCTGTCACATGTCCTCCTCGGTCACATGGAAGAAGGGAGGATGGACGGTCTCAGGTCTCTTTTAGAAGGTCACTCCTGCATTGCAGGGCTCCATCCTGTGACCGTAGATGACCTTATCACAGCCAATGCACCCACCTCTGAACATTCAGACCATAGCACTTACATCTGGTTTTGAGCTTGTAAAATATTATGGACATTTGGGTCCCTATCTGTGCATGTACCTGGCATGTTAGCTGTTGGGTCTATGTTGGTCTATGAGTGGAACTGCTGGACAATGAATAACACATGAATCTCCAACTTCAGTAGAAAATAGCGAACACTTTTGAAGAGCAATTTCGCCAATTTACAAATATCTAAAAGTGGTTTATTGCTCCGCACATTCACTAGCACTTGGCTATATATATATGTGTGCATGTATGTATAAAAGCTATTCTGGTAATTGTATAATGCTACTTTATTAAGGCTTGAATTTTCATGTCCTGAAACTAATGAGATTGAGCACCATTACAATGATTTATGAGTCTTTCAGACTTTCAAAAGTGATTGTTCCAGTCTCTAAAATGTCTTTAGGGAAAAAAAAATGCCTGAAAAGTTTTTGGAGGAAGATATGAACTTTAAAAATGTTTGAGAGCCAGGCGCCAGTAGCTCACACCTGTAATCCTAGCTACTCACGAAGCTGAGATCTGAGGATCCCCATTTAAAGCCAACCTTGGGCAGGAAAGTCTGTGGGCCTTTTATCTTCAGTAAATTACCTCCCCCCAAAAAAGCCAGAAGTGAAGCTGTGCTCAAGTGGTGGAACACCAGTCTTGAGTAAAATAAGCTCAGAGACAACACTCAGGCCCTGAGTTCAAGCCCCAGTACCATCAAAAATCACTAAATAAAAATAAAAATGTTGGGCTGGGGATATAGCCTAGTGGCAAGAGTGCCTGCCTCGGATACACGAGGCCCTAGGTTCGATTCCCCAGCACCACATATACAGAAAACGGCCAGAAGCGGCGCTGTGGCTCACGTGGCAGAGTGCTAGCCTTGAGCGGGAAGAAGCCAGGGACAGTGCTCAGGCCCTGAGTCCAAGGCCCAGGACTGGCCAAAAAAAAAAAATAATAAAACATAATAAAAATAAATAAATAAAAATGTTTAACAAGCTGAAGGATGGTTGGCGAGGTCTGAATGCACTGGGACCAGAAGGAGGAGTGACTAATTCACTTAATCTCCCTGCCCACTTCTCTCACTCTCTGATGTATTTGATGAGAGATAGGTACAAACCTTGATTTCTAATAAACACTTGCTTCTTCATAGGTGTGAAATGGCCTTTATAGGCTGTCTTGTGAATCTAGGACCAAAAAATTGTATTAGACTATTATAGATATTGAATATTGTGAAATGTTACTACACAGTATTATATAATACATTGTAAAATTAATTATAGTGCCCTACTTCAAAGATCAGTTACCTACAGAAATGAGGCGGGCATACCTTGTAAAGAAGTGAAAAGAGACAGAGAAATTGCTACTTGGGTTTGCTGATCAAATTAGCTTCTGACCATGAGCTTTCCAATCCCTAAATCTTCCAGAACTATTGCTAAAGGCAGATTCTGTCTCTGCAGTTCTGTATTTCGAGCAAAAGTGCTGGTGTGCAGTTAAGGAGTTCATTGAATTAACTCTACCCCAAAAGACACCCCACCCCCCCCCCCCCCCCCCCCGCAAATCAAATTGTCGCTACACGAATCCAAAATCCAAGTCGAAATCAAGTTTTTAAAACTTGCCATTTCTCTCTTTGGATGATGAGACATATTATTTCCCCATATCACATTAGTTTAATAATGATATAACAAATTACAATTCTCTGCTTCCATTTTGGAAACTGGTTTCAAACTTGGACATGTCAGCCCCCCTCAGGATCTATTCAGCTAAGTCACAAAAGCTCCAAAAGTTGGCTTGTCTGTAAATACAAACACAGGCTTGTTGTTGTTGTTGTTGTTGTTGTTGTTGTGTTGTTACTGTTGTTCATGGTGGTGGTGGTCTTGGAACTTGAACTCAGGTCCTGGGTGCTGTACTTGAGCTTTATGGCTCAGAGCTAGCACTTGACCACTTTGAGCCACAACTCCACTTCCAGTTTTCTGGTGGTTAACTATAGCTAAGAGTCTCACAGACTTTCCTGCCCAGGCTAGCTTTGAACTGGGATTCTTAGATCTCAGCCTCCTGAGTAGCTAGGATTGCAGGTGTGAGCCACTGGCACGTGACTATCACAGGCTTTCTGATGAAGCCACTGCTTTGGCTCATGATGCAGCTGCTACTTGGATGTCTCTGTTACTTTCTTCAGAGAGATAACCAGTATCCAGTGTTTCCATCACTGGACGTGGCCAAGCACCTCCCAGCATGTCAACCATTGCTTTCAATAAAATCAGGAGTTTTATTTTTTTTCACATCTTTGGCACCACAAAAGTCATATCATCTCCTGTTCAAAATTGCTTCTTTTCCCCAAAACTGATCCATTATCCTAGGAACAAACTTTAGCCCTTCAGCTCTCTCAGGCCCTTTAGGCTCAGTCAGAAGATTGCTGACTCCTTGTTGCAAATGTTTGCCAGACCACCTTTTTGCCCATCCTCCCCCGCAAAACAAAAATACAAACAAAAATAGTGGCAGCAGAAGTAGCATCCTGGAGTGGTTATAGTTCAGCTCTCAAGTTGACATCCCCACCGATACTGTAATTCTGTGGTCATAAATGGGCTTGGGTCAATAAAATTCAGTGTTTGTTGAGGATGTGGTGAAATAGATATTGTTATATTATATTATTATTATAAGGTAGTAAGCATAAGCCAACCTCATAATTGGGGAATAAGTAGGACCAACCAGAGTCATAAAGAGAATAAGCTTTTTGTCTCCACTGACAAATTTTGAAGCAGCAAAGAAACCTAACGAATAGTGAGATGATTAGCCAATGGGGTGGGACCAGCCTTCGCATTATTAGTAGTATTCTTACGGGTTCAGCTATATTCAACTAAAACATATACTTAAGTCTTGGATTACCTATAAATTTGAAAACATTCCAGATGGACAAGAGATAAACTCATAGAGGGAATAACAGATAGCGTTTAACCAGCCTATTGTGTATCTTGTCCTGTCTAAGGAAGTTACAAACCCACTGAGCCCAATGTACTGAGGTACACTGTGGAGACAAAGCCCCTTTCTACATGGCACCCAATGATACTATACCCAAGTACCTAATTCTCTTTCTTTCATTTTTTTGTTTTGTTTATTAGCATACACTAATCATATGGTTGTGATAATTCCATAGGTGCATTGTGTAGTTGAACCTTGAGTACCATATTCCCCTAGCTCCTTTTTCTTTCTAAAGTAGCAGCTTACACACAGGTAGTTTGTTGGCTTGGTTTGATTTTTTAAGCAGTACTAGACTTAATACTAAGTATTATTTGCACTTAGGGCTTCACACTTGCTTTTAGATAACATAACAAGCTTTTGCCACTAGAGCATACTGACAGACCCTTTTGCTTCAGTAATTCTTCAAGCAGAGTCTTGAGTTTTTCATGATCCTCCTGTTATGCCTGCCATATAGCACCACCATATCCAGCTTTTTTGGTGAGGGAGGGTCTCTCTAACTTTCATGTCTCGCCTGACCTTGAAGAGCAATCTTCCCTATCTACCTCTCAAGGAGCACTGAACCCAGCTTAGTTTGGTTTTTAGAGAACAGGGTCATATTATGGATCCAAAGTTACCTAGTAAGTTCCAAAAGTTGGTAATGTTAATTAAAGACAGAAATAATATGCAAGAAGGTGATTATAGCTAGGTCATAGAAGCCCAGCCTTTCACTTTTTTTGGGGGAAAAAAAGCTTTCTGAATTAAGTATGGTTTGATGCTATATAGTTCTGTCTTCTTTTCAACCCAGAACTATTCATACCAGACGTCTTGTACCTGGCTTCTTGAGAAGTCTGTGTTTTCCATCTCACAATTAATTTATATTCTCTGTACTGAACTTCTGCCTATTTCAACATCATGTGTCTTTTTATTCCTAGGATGAACTAAGTGAAAAGATCCTTTTCTCTCACTCTTGCCTTTCTTCTAAATAGCCAGGCTTCCTTTTTGATCTGTTCTACTTACTACATCAGGGTTGTTTGATATTTCTGAGGAATGTCAGAGAGGGATCTCTTGTTTGCTCATTTGAAATGAGCCAATGCAGACATTCAACAGCTCCCCAGAGCCACGAGGCCCATGATCAAAAGACAGCGGGCAAAGAGTGTTCTATCTCTCACAGCTTGGGATGTGTGAGCTAACACCAGGGCCTACTTTCTCAAGAGAGTCTCCTACCCAGTAATGGCATTATTACTAATGTGCTCTACAATCTCCCAATAAAAAGACATGAAATAAAAGCAAGCACATTTTTACTGGGTAATACTAAAACATTTCCTTCCCCATGCACTCACTCTAACCAGCTTGAACAAATTAGTTATTCCCACTAGGTTATTCTCATTGGTAGTTCTACAATAAAAGATTCCAGATATTGTTCATTATTATCACTGGTATTATACTTTTTATTTCAGAATCTCAGCCATCGAATATTCATTTTCTAATTATAATTAAAATGCATGATACCCTTAAAAATGTGTGGAGCTATGTAAATGAGTATAAACTTTATTAGAGGAATAAAAGTAGATTAAAATTATTCAAAGGATGTAAACTTTATCCTCAAAGACCTATAGAAGTGCCATAGCATGAAATGAAGAGTTAGGGGAAATCAAGAGAAGAGTTATAAAAAGAAAGTAAAACACTACAGATCCCTGATGTACTGCATACTTAATTATGACAGAAAAATGAACACAACATGGAGAGCTTGGTAAAGTGTATGGAACCTGAAAGTGAGAGTTAGAATTAATCTTTGCAACCCTTCCCCTCCACCAGACCCGTAGCATTGCCTGGGAACAGAAAGGAATCTTCAACATATATTTATTGAAAGGGAAAAGACAGTCTGAAATTTATAACAAGAAGTTGGTAAAAATGAACTTCTATCAAGTCAGCTTGGAGACACATTTAAAGAAATTCATATGTATATCTTGTGAGGACATATGCAGTTTCTTAGAATATGAATTTATGTGCTCTGCAGGCTAACTTTGAAGCTGTATGCAAGACATTCAAACTCACACAAGGGTAGGAGAAGCCTGGGAAGTTGACGCTCTCCATGGTAAACTCTTTACAGAGAGACCATTTCTCATCATTTAGAAGAACGCATGAGCCCAAAAGTTAACTTTCTTTGCCCATATGTTGGATATGTCTTCTAAATATACCCATCAGTCATCTCTAAACCAATTTGACAAAATTATTATCAATTATTGAAGTTTAAACTATATGTTATAAAGAGGATCATTTATGATGATTTTCATAATGATGTTGGAATAAATAGAGTCCTCTGTTTTTCATATTACACTTATGTGGATATTAATGATTTTGCATAGTTTAAACTAATAGTTACCAGGTCTTTCCATGTGCCAGGAACAGTGCTAAATAATTGAAATTTGTTTAAATTTTCTAATTTTTGACAGACAATAAAATTGAGAGTTAAATGAAAAATTTGCCAATATAGAAAGATGTAGAAACAAAACACAGCTTGGCATCAGAAACTTTTCTTAAATAGGTTATTATCCTGCCCAGGAAAAAATATGAATGTTCCAAATTAAGTTATCACAATCATGCCTTCCAACCACTAATTATGCCTGTGAAACATGACAGTACAATATGCCATGCCAAACTCACAATGCGTGGTGCTGCTTTTGGAAAGGTAAAATTTGCTTGGAGTGCAGAGATCATTACTACTATAATAAGAAGGTCCGTTCCCATGGTTACAGGGATGACATCATCCATCATCACTCAAGAAAGACTCATTGCAGTTAGAAGAACAGAGAATTATCAGATCCTATCCTACTATATCATGAGAGTTATATTTGCCTTGGTCACATAACCTGTTCCAAAATCAAGCACACATACTAGCAATGCATTACAGAAGCAGAGAAATATCTGAAAGCAGGAAGGTCTCAGAAAATTCATAGTCTACGTCAACCACGATTATATATTATCTGTAGACTAAATTGCTGTAGAAACCCAAAGAAGACAACCGTTGATTTGTTGGAGAGGTCAGGAGAAGTGTCACAGAAGAGATGTCACCTGGGGAAGGCCTTAAAGTTGAGTAGAGTTCCACTAGGCAGGAAGTCGAGAAGTGACATCCCAGGTAAGGGAATGCATGCAAACCAGAAAGACTAGAGCACAGCAGCGAGCAATGTCGGCCAATAATAACTGGAATGTGCCTGGGAACCTTAGACACGGGGGATATTGAGGAGCTAACTGAGATTCCTCTTGTGAAGGGAACAGGATTGAGAACTTAACACTTTTGTCCTGGAAAATAATGACAAGTCACTCATGATTTTTTCCTTCTGAGAGGGAAGTGCACAGATTTTTAAGTATCCAACTCAATCCTGTTTTGCATGCGAGTCTTCTCATGAAATCCTCACTCCAATCAAGCTATGTAACATGATCAGCTTCTCTGGTCCTCATCAGTCCCTCCCATGCAACCTCTTCTTCTGAGTTCAATGACTACCTAAAACTCACTGTGCCTGGTTTGGACCATCACATAAATAGAACGATTGGAGTTTTCCCTCAATATTATGCTTTTAATATTTACTATGTTTTTGTGCATAGACCTAGGTTTGCATCTTATTTTATTGGTAGTTATTATATGAATATGTCCAAATTGATTTGTAATTCCTCTGTTAATAGACACCGGGACTGGGTAGATTCTCATTTCTTTCTGAAGGAAGGAAATGGAATGTAATTGGTTTCTTTGCAAAACCCCCAAGTGTTGGACCATCCTAGGTGATTAGGACATACGTTATCGCTGGTGGTGAGAAGCCACGTGTGGCATCCATCATCAAGGTGTTAAGGACCTGCCAGTATTCTCTCCCTTTCTGTCTGCTAATCTCACATTTTCATTCCAAAGCTCTGGAAATGATTTCCCATTAAAGCTATATTTGAGAAGCTATTGAATGCCAAAATCTATGCTTCACAGATTGGCATAAGGCAGAACACTATTTTTGCATACATTAGTATGTATGGTGGAAAAGTTCTGTTTCTAGGATGCCAACTAAAACAAAACTAAATATATTTTATTTGATGCGAGTATTATAGTTTTTATAATTCAAATGGATATTTTAGGTCTTCAAAAGGAAAATAGAGAATACATACATCCTTTCTCAAACCAAAAATCAAACACTTTTTTTCCTGTAAGAAAATATATTACCACTTTCCAGAATGAAGGTAGGTAGGTAGATAGACTAGAAAGATAGATAGATAGATAGATAGATAGATAGATAGATAGATAGATAGATAGATAGATAGATAGATGAGCTGTAAACCATACGAAGTCAGGAGCTAGTAGCCTGTATTTGTAATCCTAGCTACTCAAGAGGCTGAGGACTGAGATCTGAGGATCTCAGGGCCTGTCTGGGAAGAAATTAACCGACAGAATTATAGACTGGAGATGTAGACTGCACTGAATTCAAGTGAAGATCATCAGCTGTAAGTGTAAAAGCTGAGTTGGAGGACAAGGCCTTGATTTCAAGCCCTGGTAACAGCATTCACAAAAACTATGAATTGTGTCTCCAAAAATTATCATTTAAAGTCCTAAGCTTCATTGTGACTCCATTTGGAGATAGTGCCCCTAAGGAAATAATGTTAGATGAGGTCATAAATATGGGGTCCTTTTTTTTTCATTACTACTACAATTTAACCCAGAACCTCACAGCCTAGATCATTTGAGAAATGCCCCCAGACCTTTCATTTGTATTTTGTTTTTGAGATAGGGTCTAACTAATTCTGCCTAGACTCTTCTTAAATTCATTATTGTCCTGCCGCTACTCTAGAATAGTTGGGTGTGCAGATATATGCCACCATACCTGGCTGAATTGTTGCCCTTATGAGAAAAGGAACAGATAGGAGGGAATTGTCTTTCCACACGTGTAAACAAAGGAAAGGCCATGTTAGGACACAATAAAAAGGCAGCCAAGTACAGGCCAGATAAAAGGGATGTCTTATCATACAAAACAAATAAACAAACAGAAAAAAATCCTTTGGTCAATCTTATATTTAACCCTTCAGAAATGTAAGGGCCGGGGTATATGTGGGGGGAATGCACTGTTTAGGCATTGATGTCTCACTGTGGCAGCTGGAACAGACCTAATACACCAACCTCTGCATCATTTATAATCAGCCATCAAGATTGTACGCACTTCAGGGAAATACAATGACCAAATCTTCCCCAGTCTTGTCTGCATCACTTCTCTTTCCTGTTTTCAGATTTGTTTTGTTTTGCTTTGCAAAATGGCTACTCTGACCTATAAGAAGTATGTGGCAATTTCCCCTTCTGGATCCTCAAGAGAGAGATGAATTCACACAAGCATGCTCATATGCTTCATTCACTCCATAAAACTGTTGCTAAATTGGGTTTTTCATGGTTCAAGATTTGCATAGCACCACAAGTTGAGGCCTCCCACTCTTTTCTTTGGTGTTATTTTCTAGCTCTCAATTTCACAATGATGAATTTTTATTGCTTTGTTCTGAGGGGAGAATTTATATGTCTTTTAATTTGTATGAGTTGGACCATATCATAAATGGCTCCCTCTTGAAATTGTGAAATAAGCTTGCCAATAGAGATGACCTTGTTTATTAAAATCTAATTAACAGGAGAATTAGAATGTCCCTGAGTGGGTTACTGAATTTCAGTTTTCCTCCAGAGCCAACAAAGAGGAAAGATCCACTAGACTGTAGGCAATCACAAAGCTCAGAAGCTCACTGTGAAATGATCCAGTTGGTTCTCTTTTAGGTCATTGTCCAGCAATGTAGGTCCCAAAATCTTTTCCCAAAATAAACTGGCATCATTTCATAAGCACATGAACTTGATTATCTGTGGTTTGAAGAATGAGGCTCAGGTGGCCTTTTTATTTTTACCTCATTTGAAACAAGGAGTTAACACGTTACTTGGTCCCCAACCATGGTCCAAATATTTCTAATTATTAAAATGTCACTTTAAGCATCATCTGGACAAAGCTACATGCTGTCTATGGATTTAAGACAAGAATATTTATGACTTTGTGTTTCCAAACTTGTAAAATAAGTTTGGCAAGCTGGTTACAGATATAAATTATGAAAATCTAATTAATGAATTCAGCTCCCAGCCTATATATAGTTTCATGCTCAAACTCCTCTATTTGCTACTCTAATGTTTCTTCAATTTCTCATTCCAACTTCAAAACAGAAATTAAGGGATTGTCTCTACCTTTTCAATTCCCATTTATTATGAGCTCTTTTCTTCATAGTTTGTTTTCGTTTTTGTTTTGTTGTTGTTGTTGTTGTTGTTTTGGCTAGTCCTGAGTTCAAGTCTCAGGACCTGGGCACTGTTCCTAAGCTGCTTTTGCTCGAGACTAGCACTCTACCACTCTGAGTCACAGTTCTACTTCCAGTTTTCTGGTAGTTAATTGGAGATAAAAGTCTCACAGGCTTTCCTGTCCAGGCTGGCTTCAAACTGTGATCCTCAGGTCTCAGCCTCCTGAGTAGCTAAGATTACAGGTGTGAGCCACCTGCACCCAGTCCAAAAAGTTTTCTATTCTCTCAGTTTACATTAATCGTAATTCTATTGGCTCCCTCTCAGACTTTAGGCCATTTTTATTTTCACTTTTCTTTGGTTCATCCTTCTTAATTCATCCTGGAATCTGATCTCGAGACCTTCCGACTATTAGTCCCTTAGCGAAAGCGATTTGTTTCACTCTTGATTGATAGCTTTCTTTCATTTGTTTATATTATCTTTAAGTAGCTGTACATGAGTTGCCCCCTAACAAAGCAGTTTGTGAATACCATATATCTTGATCAATGTCACCCCTTTCAACATTCTCACCCACCTCTCCCCCCCTTCCCTCCCCATCCCTTCCCTAACTCTGCTCAACTTTATAGGATAGACAATAAATTTCATAAGAAATGGTTTTCACTTGGAGAGCAGGGCTGAGGTCGGATTCCCTCATTGGGATCAAATCTATCACAAGATTTTGCTCCTAAAATTGTTTCTCTTTTTCTGCCTTGGACTTGACAAAATTGAACACCAGTTGAGCAGGCAAAACCTGTCATTTCTGACCAACAATAAGAAGAGTGAGAGATAACTCATAAATCAACTAATCTTGTGTGCGTGTGCATGCGCACCTATGTGTGCTGGTGCCAGGGCTGGGACTCAGGCCATCATACTCGTTCTTGGCTTGTTTTTGTTCACAGCTAGAGCTCAATTGAGCCACACTACCATTTTGGCACTTTTTTGATTAATTGGCTTCATAAAACCATTCTCTGATCTCAGCTACTTGAAGTAGCTAGGACTACAGGCATGAGCCACCTAATCTTTCTCATCCTTTCAAAACACTCTTCAAGAACGGTGTAAGCATTTGTAACTTTTAAACTCTTTTTGGTGATAAGGAGATAGCTCAGTAAGGTAACAGTTAGATGGGTAAAATGGATGGATGAATGGATAGATGGATGAATGCATAAGCGAATGGACAGACACTCAAATCATCTCATTCTAAAATACAAACACTTTTCATTATTGTAGCGGGTGTGGGTATACCTTTTATCAGCTGCTTGTATACCCCAGGGCATCATGGAAATATGAATAATACAAAAACAAATATTGATCATCTAAAAGGCCTCACAGAGTTCAGAGCCTAGTAAAATAAACCAGTTTCTCCTTCAAACACATCTTTTGTGTTCACGAGGTGAGCAAAGCACCTGCTGAGATGAAAGTGGGAAGGACAAACTATGTTGACGATGATGATATGATGTTCGTAGAGAAAAGATTATGGCAATCAATAAGAGAATGATTAATATGGATTACTGTTACTGGGAGGGGGCTTTAGAATTGGCCACAGGAAGAGAAAGTGATGCTTCTTTCTTAAAAAAAAAGAAGGCTTGAATCACTGGCAAAGACCATCTTTTAAGATGGTCCAATCCATAATAAAAGAAGAACCTAAGGCACCATGTCCTTCCTTCTGAGGCTAAATGCAACAGAATTAATGTTCTATTGAGCACTGTAACTATTTAAGAAAAATAGTCTGATTATTGTCTTTTGTGATCAAAGCGATCTATGGAAACAGCAAAGGAACAGTCTATCCAGAGATTAAGTCAAATAACAATGTAATATTACAAAAATTGTTCAGGCGATACTACTATTGGTTATTTATCCAAAAGATTAAGAGTCACAATACAATAAAGACACTCACACACCCATGTTATCATTGCACTATTCACCATCACCGAGTTATGGAAACAAACCAGATGCCCTACAATGGATAAGTTGATTAAGAAAATATTATATATATATATATACACACATATATATTCATATATACATGTGTAAAGTAAGTTAGGCTCATGTTTTCTCTCATGTGTGGAACTTCTATCTAAACAATAAACATATGAAAACATACGATCATATGCCTATATAAACAACATATTAACTAAAGCACAGTGTCTGCAGGGGGACATTTCTTTGGAACGCTGACTTAGAGTTTAATCAAGTGAATACAGGAAGTGGAATCCTGTGTGGTTGGGAGGGAGTTGGGAAACCGAGAGAGAGGGTAGCATGAGGAAGGGAGGGGTGGGCAAGTGCAGTCATAAAATTCAACATACATATATGAAGATGGAACTGGGTAGCTTGAGGAGGTGGATGAGGTCAGGAGAGATGAAGGGAAAACAATGGGAGGGGTGACCCTGATCAAGATGCATTGTACTTATAAATTGATACGTTGAAAGGAAACCTCTCTGTACAATGACTTAAAGGCACATAATAGCTAACTATAGAAAGGTGTTTTTTTTCCATATACAAGAATCGGTCATAAATTGGGCTTCTCCACCTTGTAAACTGGACTAAGTGAACCCTATATTTCAAGCTTTTCAGCTCTGTCAGTACTGTCCAGTGTCCCTCCTCCAAGCAAGCCCAGCTACTCCTGGAGGAATCTAGGAGATCTGTAGGAGAGGTTTATTTGCAGAGATGTCTGCAAATATTATCTACTCCCCACCAACAGCGACATCACAATAGTGAGCAGGACGAACATTGAGAATATGAATCAGAGCTCTTGACCTATGTCAGAGGAACACGAGAGTCCAACAGAATTACATCAGCCTAGAATATCTGTATCTGGGCAAAGGTAGATGGAGGTTTTGATAATGGCCCCAATGTTCAGAGTTCTATGAGAAAAGGGCATATGATTGTACTCTGTAAATGAGATGTAGAGCCTCTGAAATCAAGCCAGCTAGAAGCACCCTTTGAAGAATCCCACCATCCATGAGTGAGAAGGGAGATAACCCATGCTAAAGCACGAGAGAGTCTTCAGGGACCAGGTACACATGCCATTATAATTCCTGCACTTGTTTGCTGGTAAGAAACACAACTTCAAAACCTTGAGAAAACTCGCATTATTTACCCTGTGTCTTAGAGCCATACTGAGATACTATAAAAGAATGTTTTCACATTGAGCATTTCTGATATGCCAACAGTTTCTCATTAACTGCTAGGGAAATAAATGCATGGAAATGGCAAGAAGGTCACACAACAAGGTCTGTCTCTTTGACAAGCAACCAATCTATGACCACGATTTACAAAAAAATTATATACATAAAGATCTCTTATTTAGGCAAAAATATGAATACAGTGGGCAAAGTAAAATGTAAATAGTCCGATCTTGTCTTCAGTCCAGTGAGACAAGTTTTCTATAAAAATAAAAAGAATATTTTTCCTTATTATTAAAAGTAAATCAATTAAAAGTGATTTAGCAGAACTTGAAACATAAATGTACGTGTCTCAAATATACATTCAGGGTATTTGAGATTTGAACTATTTCTCCTTGCTCAGTTACCAACCAGTCAGGTACGTAAAAGCACACAATGTTTTAATTCTAGTCTATTAACTCTCCAAAGTAAGCATGATTAGGAGAAAATCTTCTAAAAACACACCCCTATTACTCCAGGAAGCCAGAAAGTTAGGACCAGGAAGTCCAGTCCTGAAAAGATTCACACCAGAAGTGACCGCACCCCATAAAACTGGGTCTAACATTTATGTTGTTTCAAATCTGTTTAAACAATCACTACTCATGTTCAAAAATTAAACACATACAGAAGTAGAATTAAAGAACCAAACTGTATCATGTTTGTGTAAAAAAAAAATGGCCTACGTGAACTAACCAACTTACATTCACATAGAAGTCTAATCTTAAAGATTCATCTTTAAGAACTAAGTCTTGTGCCCTTTTTCTCCATATCATACAAAATAACATATGGAGCTCCTAAGTGAATATTGTTAGGAAAATAGAGGAGAACAAAAAAAGAATAGGCCAGACTCGACTGTCAACAGACGAGGACTGTTTTATTGAGGAACAGTGAGGGGCACAGACAATCATGCGGGATTGGTAGGGGGTTGAATTTGGGACCAGGCTTATAAGGGGTCTGAGCAAGGAGACAGAGGTCATTGAAAGGGCCACTAAGTCTAGGAAGTTGGTGGCTTTTCCTTGGGCCCACAATGAATTGTGTACAGCTGGGCTTAAGTGAATTGCCCTGTCTGCACATCAAAGCAGGTTCACATATACCTGAGGTTTATCTGATGCCTATACGCACCTGGGAAAACTGGATGGTGGTCAATCCTTCAAATATTACTTTGTGAGATAAAATCTCAATTACAGAAAAAAGAATAATGGATAAGTATTTCATGAGCACTCAAAGAACTAATTCAGTAAAGAAAGAGGGGGAGGGGGAGGCAAGAGGAAGGGCCCAGATGGATGCAAGAGAAAGAATAGGAGCATACAGTCATGATAGCCAATGTACAGATGTGAAAATGGAACTAGGTAAATTGAGGAAATAGGTGAAGTTGGGAGAGATGGGAGAAAACAATGGAAAGGGGTGACATTGATCAAAACACATGTACTCACAGATTGAGATGTTGAAGTAAAACCCCTTCATACACTGTCGAAAGACCTTTTAAAAAAATCTCCTCTCACCATTGATAGAAAGTATATGCTGATAATTGTGATTTTAATTGTGCCTTATTACTACATTTGCATGTGTTTTTATTTAATCACAAAACACATGAAGGCATCCAATGTGTGTGTGCAGGGGTCCCGGTGCTTGAACTCGGAGCCTGGGCACTGTCCCTGAACTTTTGTACTCAAGGCTAGCACTCTACCACTAGAGCCACAATTCTACCTCTGGCTTTTTTTTGATGGTCAACTGGAAGATAAGAGTCTCACGGAGGTGGCTGCCTCGGCTGGAAACCAGCCACTTTTAAGTGTTTGCATGGATTTATTGTTTAAAGTTTCAAGAAACAATGCATCTGCCCTCAGGGAACTTGCATTCCAGAAAGGCAAGTCAAGGAGAACATTGTGCATAAAAATCTCAAAATTACAAGAGCTTTCCACACATCTAAACTGAACAAATAATTGTCTAGCATGTATAAAAAGGACTAATCTATTCCCATTGAAAAGAAGTAATTGAATCTGTAATTACTTTCATTTCATAGGAGACATAGTCATGGATTCTAAGATCTAATTGTGATGGTTATTTCCCTAATTACTTTAATTGCATTGTTGGGATGACTATCTGACAGCAACGAGGAGGCTCAGTGTCAATGGTGACTGAAGGTACCATTAGAAGCATTTAGGAAGTTCTGCTTCCCCGTGCATCAGATGATTCTGTTTATTTCACTTTCTGATCCCCCAACTGTCTTTCAGAGTCCCTGTGTGATCTGTGAATGCAGGCTTTGAGGAATGATCTGGCATTCTTCAAAGCATTCCTTCCATCTACTTGGGTAGAAATCACAAAGATGGTACGGGGCTCCCTTTCAGGAAGAGGCAATCACACTCTACCTAGATCCTCCTAGGTACCTGCCTCATCACTCCCTCTCTCCAGTTTAACATCCACCATTCGCAGAGATCCCCATGTCCACAAGTGGCCTTTTGTCTTAGCAAGAGACCAAATTACACCAAACAGTGCCTGGCACCAGGGGCTCACACCTGTAATCCTAGCTACTCAGGAGGCTGAGATCTGAGGATCGTGGTTTGAAGCCAGCCTGGGCAGAAAAATCCCTGAGATTCTTAACCTCCACTTAAGCACCAAAAAGCTGAAGTAGAGCTGTGGCTCAAGTAGTAGAACCCTAGCCTTGAACAAGAAAGCTCTCAGCACTCAGGCCATGAGTTTGAGCCCCACTATCAGCACACCACACACATACACACATGCGCACACACACAAATAATAACTATTACGACAAACCGAATGTACAGATTTTATTGGATTTTGTTGTTGATTCAAAAGTTAGACGTGTCATTTCGAAAAATATCCTATAAAACAAAATGTGCACAGCAATAGGTGAGCAGAGGAGCTTGGCTTTGTAGGCAGAAAAGAGATCGAGACAGTAAAGATAGGAAGCAGACAGTATTTTCAAAGTTGCAGTCTTTCCAGGATTAAAACACAAGGGACTTGGGAGGGAGGGAGGGAGGGAGGGAGGGAGGGAGGGAGGGAGGGAGGAAGGGGGAAACTATCCACTGTCCTGTTCAGTGTGACTCTGGTTTCTTCAGATCCTCATCAACACTTATTGTCAGTCTTGTTGACTATGACTGGTCTGGTAGATGTAAACCACATTTCAAAGTGGTTTAAATTACCTTTTCCTACTAACTAATAATGTCGCGTATCCATTTGTTTACTTCACATTTCCAGATCAAGATCTTTGACTTCCTGAATTTTGTCACAACTTTCTAGCACTGGTGCCGTGAAGGTTATGAATGGAAGTGTGTGACCATTCTGAAGGCATCCAAATTCTCCTAAAATCTTCCCAAAGAAACCCTTTCTCTCTGCTAGAGTTAGGAGGCAGACAGACTCCTTGTTCAACAACGTCGGATAGAAGAAGAGTTTCACCATAGTAGAAATATCAGATGTTTATTTTTCTAGGATTTTGGTTTTGTGGTTTTTTGGGTTGTTGTTTTTTTTTACTGAGCCAAAGGGCAAGACTCAACTGCCTGGAGGCTTGTTTACTTTCTCAGCAAGCAGAGAAGAAAGGCAGAGTCAGACAATCCCCAGGAAAACACTACTGAAGCAACTAATGCCAGATGAGAGCCTATGAATCACAGAAGCAAGTGCTACTTTAGTAACCGTGACAGATGGGGCAAGAGTCTGAGTTCATAGCCTATTTGAAATGCATGATCGGATTTTTCCAATGTCCAAGTCCATTACCAGATATAATTAGCTTATTATGCTAACATGATAAATAGTTCCTGAATATCTCCCTAAATTAGATTGATCCCAATCTCTAGGATCATAACTTCCAACAAAACCTTGTTTTACAGGCACAACAATGGCACAATACACAGTGTCCTAAGATGGATAGCACATGTATATTTGGAGGAGCTCCCTGGGGGCTTTGAAGTAGATTGTGCTATAGAATCACATCAAAACCTGGGTGCTTGTCAATAACTTTATCACCAGACCATAAATGTGCACCCAATTACAGCTCCTATGTACTACTGAAAATGGTGGTTACTTTGAGCAGTGGGTATTTCCAGGGATTTCTTTTGCTCTGTATAAGATGGAAGATGGGCCAGTGTTAAGTAAAACACTGCAGATAACTCTGAGCTTATGACTTACGTGTAACTTCAACATTTCAGACTAACTAGAGGCATTGTTTTCTTCTTTCATCTTTTATTAACATATATGTTAATTGTACCAACTAAAGGATTTCATTCTGACATTTCTATATATGTGTGTAATGCGCAATTGTTTTCATCCCATCTGTAAGTCTTTCTTTCTTGTTTCCTTTTCTCTTTCCCCCTTCACATCCCTAAGTAACCCCCTTTTGATTTTCTTTTCTGGTACTGAGGCTTGAACTCAGGGTCTTGACCTCTTGCTTAGCTTTTATGTCTGTTCAAGGCTAGTGCCTTACTACTTGAGCCACACCTCTATTTCAAGATTTTAGTTGTAGATAAGAGTCTTACAGACTTTAGGGCTGGCTTCAAACCCAGATCCTCAGATCTCAGCCTCCTAAGTAGCTAGGATTCTGTAAGTGAGCCACTGCTCCAGGGTCTGCTTTTGCTTTCATGACCTTTTGATTCACCTTATCTATAAAAAAAAAATGAAATTTTGGTGGCCTTTTATTAACATGATGTTTTTTGGAGTGCTTAGTCTTTCCTTATTTTTAATAGAAAGTCCCAAACAGGATCTTGATAGTCCAGATTCAAATTCAGACATCAAATTTGACTCAACTATATATGAGGTGGTGACCAAAATAAATTCCTTAATTCATTCTTGCTGTCAGTAAGCTGGGCATAAAAATGTACATGAGTGGGCTGGGGATATAGCCTAGTGGCAAGAGTGCCTGCCTCGGATACACGAGGCCCTAGGTTCGATTCCCCAGCACCACATATACAGAAAACGGCCAGAAGCGGCGCTGTGGCTCAAGTGGCGGAGTGCTAGCCTTGAGCGGGAAGAAGCCAGGGACAGTGCTCAGGCCCTGAGTCCAAGGCCCAGGACTGGCCAAAAAAAAAAAAAAAAATGTACATGAGTAATGAAAGTGCTGATAAGATGTTTCTTGTTAATTTTATTGTTTCATTGTTGTTGATGTTGATATTTTAAGACTGGCACATGATAAAGTCCAAGCTAATGGAAAATCCTCAATCATCTTCCTTCAGATTCTTGAGTAACTTGTGAGCTAATAAATATCTATCATCTCTGATATGAATCTATTTTTCTTACAAAATAATTGAACACTTAAAAGATTCAAACCTGTGCTAAAAGCATGTATTTATAAGATTAACATAAGCATTTAAAATTGCCATTTCTAACTTCTAAAAGATATAGTATTTCCTATAAGGTTACTTACCCTACCCTTTGAGCAATGAAATGACATAATTATTGAAGAGTTCCAAACTTCTGTTTCTTACAATACTCTTACCTTGTCCCAAGATTCATTATCAGGCAGTGACTTTACTGCTCATGGTACATGTACAAGTACGGGCAAGGACCCTGAGCAAACAGCATCCTCTGACATTGCTGGTAGATGTGTAAGTTGGTATAAGACCTTGGAGAAACTGCTTGAAACCCACGAAACCCAAACCCAATTTAGAGCCAGCATTCCTAGCTCGGAAGTAAAAGGGGTTTTTAATCTATGATTCAAATGACTTTACCACAAGTTTCCGTTAACTCTACATGTGCACTTGGAGCCTGCACTTTGGTTACTCTGAACCTAAAATAGTATATCACATATTGGTTGTGAATTCTGGAAATCTTATGGTTGCTTGTGTGTTTCTGAAGAGGAATATGCCAGAGTTGCTTCTAAACCATACACTGAGAGCGTGCCAAGGACAGGCCTGGAGAACTCTGGCTGAGAGTTTCCTCAGTCACTTTCTGAGCAGTAACTGAAGCGGCATCAATAGTTTGAACAATGATGGAAATGCAGGACTCTGACTCCATCTCATCATCCTTTTCTGTCTTCCCCTCTCATTCAGGAGGAAGGATGCTGGCTTCTTATCCTACAAAGATCACCTGCCAGTGAGCCAGGTGGTGGTTGGAGACACCGACCGGCAAGGCTCAGAAGCCAAGCTGAGTGTGGGCCCCCTGCGCTGTCAAGGAGACAGTAAGTTTGGCCAGCAGCTGTGGCTTGCACATTCCTATCCAATTCCCGTGATGCTTCCAGGCTTCTGAATGGATGTAAGAAATAGATCGGCGGATTGGCATTGGTTTCTCTTGTAGAAGCATCACATGACAGGAGCAGAGCCAAGTAGAGAGCTAGATAGGCCGATATGCCCAGCAGAGGGCAGCGAGCACCAACTCTCCGGCACATGGGCCAAGACTCAGACATAAAATATGGATATCCATCTTCCTTGTGTGTTCCTATGTCACAAGTTTGACTACCTAGGTTTATGGTAATATAAATAGCAATGCTAATAGCGCCAGTCAGCAGCTGGGATTCCACTGAGTGCTGCTGTTAATGCCATTAGCGTGACTATTTATATCACCATAAACTGTGTTTTATGGTGATATAAATAGTAGCATTATGGTTTAATGTATCATTGTAAACTTGGATTATGACCATATAAAGTTTGACATTATTGCTATCAAACTTCATCATCATCAAAGCTTGATGGTCCCTTCAAAGCCAAAGATTGTTTTCTGTAACTGCTTCCTGCTTATAGGTGTTGGCAAGCCCAGAGAGGAATTGGGGGCCGCTAGGGTGGGCAGTGGGAGGGAGGTAAGGGAGTTAGGAGTGATGGCCCCACCTAATTAAGGGCACCATTAGGATTTTATGTCGTCTGATACCCTCCGGTGTGCTTTATGTGCGCTGGGAGGGAAGCAGCAAAAGGTTGCCATGGGGATTCTGCAATGAGCATCCTGGGCATCGTTTCCCCGTCTCCTGTCTGCACACGTGACTTGGGCGACTCTCCTGGGAGTTCTGTGCATCTTGTGCTGGTATGCCAGGCATTAGGAGACCCAGATTTCCACTCCCTGAATAACTGGCTCGCCTGGACACCTCAGGCAAGCTTCTCCATTTTCTGAGCGTCGTTGCTGAGCCGACCCCATGAGTCACAGAGGCTCCCAGGGAGCCCATCAAGACTTTTAGTGCCTGGATGTGAATTCCTCCTAGAAAAGCATTGTGTGAGATGCAATATTTTCACTACTTCTATAAATCAAGGGAGAATTTGACCGACTTGATCATAACGAGTTGAGGTGCCCTAACCAAGGTAATCATCCATGCTAACAGTTTTAGGACTTAGTAAAGTGAGGCCGTCTGCAATTAAGGAAGAGAACACAGAAGAATCATGGGGTTTGTACTGGTTTCCATTCTGACAGTGCAAGAATGAACACGCCACCTGTAGAATTGGTCAGAGGATATTGATCATGCATTTATTGAATAGTAATACTCCATTTGTCCAGTCAGTTTATATTAGAACTGTGCAGCAAAAAAAAGGAATCCTAAGTGCTTAAGAAAGAATATTATCATAAAATAATAATCAATATGCCTGTTTTAACAAATATACTGAGAGGGGAGCTATGATGTTCTCTACAATTGGGCCCTTGAGTGTTGTAGAATGAAAATCAATGTTGTTACATCACAATTATTTATTAGCGTGTAATGGAAAAAAAATCTCTAGCTTATCAATTCTAATTCTGAATTGAGCTCTGAGTTAGAGAACAGAGTCCCCTTAAGTAATTAATATACTTACAAAAGTTTCACTTGTGCAAACTTTTATTAAAATTTAATCTTAAAGGTAGGGCCCAAATGATAATAAATAGTATATGTTGGAGTGTATTGTTTTATAGCTGATTTAGGGTTGATCTTTCATAATCAATACACAAGTCCTCAGGAAGAATTTATCAGGAGTCTATTTTTGATCTATCACTCTGCTAGGTACTCTGGGAAATAAAAAAAAGGGAAGTTTAAATCATGTTTGAGAAATACACATGAAAAAAATATTGGAAAAACAGAACTTAATATTAGATTTTCTGGTATGAAGGTATTGCAATGGATGTTCAGGAAAGGAGTAATAAAAGGTGCATTTCAGGTAGACTTTATTTTCTTTAAGACAAAAGAGGGAAAGTATAGTGGTCAGTATCCATTTGAATGTCTACTCCAAGGCTGCTATTTCTAGAAACATCATCAGGACACGCACAGGATGAATGCTTTTCTGTGCGGGAGCATGCCATGGCTTTGTCCCCAGGCCTGGGAAGGAATGAAGCACCCCTGACAAGGCCAGGAGCTCAGTTTCCCAACCCCCATGTGAACCGTGGTCTTTGAAGTCTGCCACAAAAAAAAAAAAAACATTTCAAGGGATGTCACAAAAAAGATGCATTGACAAAGGAGAAAGCCAGCAGCAAATAATGATTTAGCAAAGCAGGACAATAGAAAATGCAAAGCAGCGTGTCCCCTGCCTGCAGTGAGGTTAGCAGAGGGGTTCAAAATGGCCACCCTTGCTAAGGATATATTTTTGGACTTTGGTTTTTAGTGGGTTTTTGTTTTTTTTTTTACGTTTCCTGCCATTTTCTTTTGTTTTTAATTTTATTGTCAAGGTGGTGTACAGAGGGGTTACAGTTACATGCATAAGGTAGTGAGTACATCTCTTATGAAACTTGTTCCCTCCTCTCTCATTTTTCTCCCACCTTCTCTCCCCCTCAAACCCACCCACTCGAGTTGTACAGTTCATTTCCAACATACTGCCTTGTGAGTATAGCTGTTGCGTTGGTTCGCCCTTTGTACTTGGTCTTACCGTTTTGATGTTTCCCTTCTCTTCCCTAATTCAGATAAACGTATATACTATAATACCCAGGGTACCAAAATCAAATACAGTGACAACAGGGTATAAACCATAGGAAAGAAAAAAGAAATAATTTCACATAGTACATTAAAAATAACAACAATGAAAAAAACTCTTATTTCCTTATCTAAGAGTTCATTTCCCTTAGCTTCATCTTATATGATCGTGTATACATAGCTATTGAGCTATTGTGATCCTCTGCTAGGATTATCCTAGATGTATTGTAATTATTACCAATGAGGGAAAACATGGGTCTTTGGGTCTGGCTCACTTCACATAATATGATTTTTTTTTCAAGTTTTTCCATTTCCTTACGAATGGAGTGCTGTCATTCTTTCTGATAGAAGCATAGAATTCCATTGTGTCCATATAGCTCATTCTCTTGATCCATTTATCTACTCAGGGGCATTGGGATTGGTTCTGTATTTTAGCGATGGTAAATGATGCTGCAATGAACATCATTCTGCTGGTAGCTTTAGTGTGGCCTTGTTTGTGATCAATTGGGTAAATGCCCAGAAGCAGAGTTGCTGGGTCATAGGAGAGCTCTTTGTTTAGTCTTTTGAGGAACCTCCACACTGCTTTCCAGAGTAGTTGAACAAGTTTACACTCCCACCAACCGTGTAGTAGCATTCCCTTTTGGCCACATCCCCACCAGCATCTGTTGTTATCCGTTTTCTTGATAATAGCCATTCTAGCTGGGGTGAGGTGAAATCTCAATGTTGTTTTGATTTGCATTTCTTTTATGACCAGAGATGTTGAGCACTTCTTTATGTGTCTATTGGCCATTCTTATTTCCTCTTAAGTGAGTCTTTAAATCTTCCGCCCACTTATTGATGGGGCAATTGTTTCTTTGAGGATTCATTTTGGGGGGATTTAATTTTTTGAGTACTCTGCCACTTAAGCCACAGTGCCACTTCTATTTTTTTCTGATTAGTTTATAGGAGATAAGAGTCTCACAGACTTTTCTGTCTGGACTGGCTTCCAAGTGCAATACTCAGATCTCAGCCTCCTGAGTAACTAGGATTACAGGCATGAGCCACCAGTGCCAGTCTGAATTTGGCTTTTTAAAGTATTTTTAAATTATTTATCCTTGCCCTGTTGTCTCGTCCTATTATATACCTCAATCTCCATATAGTTGTGGCATTATAGTTTGAGTATTTTACCTGGTGCATAATAAAAAGAATAGCAAAGTCACTATTTAATTGCAATTATGAATAATGCTGTGTGTCTGTGTGAGAGAGAGAAAGACAGAGAGAGAGAGAAGAGAGGACTGAGAGCTTTACCCTTTTTCCAGGCATCAGAGAGCAGGACCTGTCCAGGTAGTAATCAGTGGTCAGTACTTGTAGGCCTACACATATTTAAGAATGTTCTGGAATGGGTGCAGGAGTGCTGAAGTGTTCTTGTTTTACACGTCTGCCCTCCTTGGATACTCACAGCCCCATATGAGATGTGGACTGCAAATATTAGCATTTCTATAGTACAGATGAACAAAATACTTCTTTGAAAATGGCATATGCACAAAAATTTCTGATCACTCAGCCTCCCAGTGGGAAGATGGAGCAGAGAATAGAAAAGCAAAGTGAGCATCGTTTTCTTAACTCCACTCTTTTCCTTCTCTCAGTGCTTGATTAAAATGTCTTAGGAAATATGCTTGGGTTTTATCACAAACCTCACTTGCCACATCAGTTAACATAAATGCTATGGGAAGGGAAGTTAACCTCACATAATTTAAAACATACTATAGCACATTTATCCCAGCTTTTATAGAGATTAACTTATTTTGTGTTGTTCACTGAGGCCTGTTCAGAACTACCATTTAGAAAATCGAATTCCATTGTTGAACAATGTCTTTCTCCAGTTGAGAAGCTGAATGATGGATGCTCCCAGATGCCTCTTCAATTAGGCCTCAGTTCTATCCCTTAGTTTCAGAGAATGAAATCATTTTTGTAGGCTCTACCCAACCATTTCAGTAGACTTGGTTGATTTCATCATGCCTGCTGAGTTTCGTTTTTACATTGATTCATCTGAACTCATAGACCCATATAATCAAAATGCTAAAGAAAATCAGTGGGTTCCACTCAGGGCTGTTACATTTCCCATAAAGCACTCTGAAATGCATATGCTCTGACACTTTTTTCCCCAAATACATCCAAATGGAAACCTCTAATCTAAATGAAACTGCAAGTGTGGCTGGTGATGGATGGTTTGCTAAGATAAAAAGTGCAAAGGAATTACAAATTCCTCTGTTAAATCACAAGAACTCATAGGGGAAGAAATAGAAGTGCTGAAGAGAAGAAGAGAAGGAAAACCCATACTTGGGTAGACATTGTCTTCAAACTTAAATATGTGATCCTTCTTGGCTGTGGCTACTACAGTTCCACAGAATAAAAGATTTCCATTTTTTGAAGATGGAAATCCTATTTGTACTGTATATAGAGGCTATAATTAATTGAAGGAATGTAGTATTTGCTGTATAATTGTTTTGTTCTCTGCCATATGAAGTAGAGATTTACCATCTTGCCTCTAGGGATATAGACTTTAAACAATTAATTAGGAGCAAGTATGCTGCAAAAGCAAGTGTTTTGGGTAAACATAGGTAGAAACAACTTAGGAAACTATGTTGTATTCAATGACTACTTCCACATCCGTGCCATAAACCTGCTCTGGCTCTAAGAACTGAGAGGCAGGACACTTGCATCACACACTGGAGGTTTAAAATATAAATTCAATTTCTTAGAGCTGTAAAGTTGACTCCGAAGCAAAGAAGAGAAGGCAAGCCAGGAAGCATCTCCAGATCAGGAGACTCAGGGGCAGAGACAAAGGAGAAAGGGAAGGAGAGGACGATGGTAATAGAGTCAAATCCAAATGACAGTGAGCATTTGTTCTTTGGGAATGTAATCCTATGTGCCACAATAATAGAAAGGCTGTGCTCTCTTAACTATAGTAATTTTGCCAGGACCCATACCCTGCCAGTCCCCTACCATGTGAACAAGAAGGTAGCTGGGTCCATATGTTGCTTTTCCATGTGTCAGGGTCTCTAGCCCCCGCGCTCTCCTGACCTGCGGGAGAGATGGGGAAACACACCCTAACCAGGCAAGCCAAGAAAAGGAAAGGGTTGACGGACCGCCCACACCCAGCCCTCCCTCACTGGAGGACAACAGACAGTCCGGAGCTAAGTCAGTGCAAAGTCTAGTTTATTGAGGTAGATCCTTCTATTAAATAAGGCACAGGAGCCAATCAGGTCAAAGATCAGCAGGAAGGGGAGGGGTGCACGTGCACCTATTTAGAGACTGTGAGAGGAGGCCCAAGTTGTCCATCAAGGGTGGAGGGCCGAGGGACCAATCCTAAGAGGCGGCCTAATTTTAGGTCACAGCCCACAGGACCGCCTCCAGGTTCACCATCAGGTGCCATCTTAGCCACACATGGTCCCAAGGCTGGGAGGCAGGGCCAGCTAGAACCGCCTTTCCGGGTTCCAGTGTAATAGCCACGTGGCCCCAGGGCTGGGAAACAGGCAGGGCCAGCTAACTGCCTCTGATGATGTAACATGCCCCGGCATGTTCCACATCCATAGATGAAGATTTTCAATCCATCGGAGATGATGTTAAGCTTAGAGTAGGAAAAGGGGGAAATGTTTCATTTGCTAAGACCTCAGCGTAAGATAAGCTCCTTCTTTTTGTCAATGCTTGGAAACTTTTCTAGCTGGTTGGCTTCCCAGGTGCCTAGGATTCTCTTCAGATTGCCTATCTGGCCAAATCCCACCAGAAACACCCAGCCTGCCTGCCCCCATATCTCAGCTTAGAATGCTACATCAGGGCAGTTGGATTTCATTAGGTCATACTTGACAGTCCAAGTGGATTGATGCATTCTGAACTGTGTAAGGAGAATCCTGAAGAATGCCTAATTGGGTAAAGGCAGCCTGCGGTATTACCAGCATGGAGGTTCACCTTCTCCCTCTTTCTACTCCAACCCTCATCACTTACTGCATTCCATTTACTTGAGATTGTCTTGACCTCATATGGCTTTTGTGTCATAATGATCTAGATTAAATTGGATCACTACCAATACCAATGTGCTACCAATGTGCTGAGAACATGCTCCTGACTTTTCTCCTTTCTCTACTTCTTTTCATAGTCAGACATACAGATATATAATATACATTAATATGAATTGTTGGATATAAACACATAGATATATATTTATACTAATAGATGACACAGACATATCAAGTACAGCTCAAACAGGAACAGAGAACTCTTTGTCTTCCATTCCTAGGGAAGAAGAGTCTCAGAGATCAACCAATGTAGACAGATGAGGGAAGTGGATCTCAGGAGATTAAATGAGGTCTCACAGCTAGTCTATGACAAACACATGGACAGATAATTTGACACAAACCTGGGGTCATGATCCTTGCTGAGACACAAGAGGACTCACCTCTGACCTTGGGTCCCTGCCTACCAACTGTGAAGTGGTGCCATAATGTATCACCAGGTCTTCTGATTGTACCTTACTGTGAGATCAACAGTAATATCTGGTTTTTTCCTTTACACGTTCTAGAATTTAGGGGTTAAGAGGGTAGTGAGTGGAACATGAGAGGGTAGAGCCTGATGTGATAGGCAGACACTATTGACTTCGATTTTATTCTTAATAATAGATCTCAATCTCTACTGTTGTTGCCATGGGCTACTAACTGGGGAGCCAGTCCTGTTCAGAACAAGTAGAAAATGGTGATATTTCCCCTATCACAACATAGGCTTATTCCTATTAAAAGATTGAGCTGTGGGAACATCTCAGGTCAGCTCCAATTATAAAGGAAGCAGCTTTTTTTAATAGAAGGGAGCCTTCCCTTTTATCTCTCCTACGATACAGTGCCTCGAAACAACTGGAAGAGATGCCAAGTACCCCAGAGAGGAATCAGTTCTCTAAGATCATTGGGCCACTCAATTTCAGCTGTAAGTTCACTATTCAAATGAGTTTCAATGTGAGTTACAATTGGAAGTTGGAGTTCTGCAGGATTTGTGTATCTAGCTTCTTTGTCCATCCTTTTGAGTACTGCCTGTGCTTAGAGGAATGACATTCCGTGGGAGAGGAGGAGACAGTGTAAGGGGGACCCATGTCCAGGCTTGATTCCGGTGATCCATCAGGGCTGCTAAGTCCTGGTGCTTCTTGTCCTCTCCCTGAGCACCTGAACCCGGCTCTTTGCAGATGTGACAGCATCCTCAGCCACCAAAAGGAAGTTGTCTTTCTGTAAATCAAATCCTCAAAGTTGGGTTCCCGCACAGAACTCTCCAGGCCTCTCCCAGTATCTCCAGAGGAAACTGAGGCTTGGTCCATGGATTCTAAAACTTCCTAGTGTGAAGCACATTTAGAGTTGAGAAAACACGAAGTGAAAGGGGTCCTAACTTTCTCCGGGTTCCAGTTCTGGAATTGAATTCGATCTAAAAGCCTTTAGGAGAAAAATGCCAACACAACCTCCATCCTAGAACTGTTTCCATGCCAGTGATGGTGAATCATTTCGCAAAGCAGAAGGGGTGAGCATGGGAGTTTGGATGCCTGGTAAGAGTGTGAGGGTAACGTTTGGAGAGCTTATATTACAATGTGGTTCAAATTTTAGAGTTCTTAGCAATCACCTAAGGTGTTATCAAAGTGTAGGTTTTGAGCTGGGTCTGATGGCAAATTACATGCCGGTAATCCTGATGTGCATGAGGCAAAAATGGAAGACTCTTGAGTTCCAAGCCAGCCTGAGATGCACAGTGAAACCTGCATGAAGAGATGTCGATTCTGACATGGGACACCCAAGCTTTCCCACACTCAGAGTAGCCACATTGCAAGACAGCATCAAGAGCACAGGCTGCCTTACACATGAAACCTTAACCCCCCTGTACTTCACTTCGACAATAAAGAAAAAAAAAAGAGCACAGGCTTTGGAATCATGAATTTCTGGGTCCATGTCCCACGTCCCTACCAGCACCTTGTGCCTTGGACAAGCTCCTGATCCTGTCTGGACATCTGTCTCCCACTCACATCCTTCCCCCCCCCATGAAAATGAGAGTGTTGTCACAATGTCACTGAAGTGGTTCCCATAAAGCTGTTACCAGTGCTCGGTGGTCTAAGCATTGGTGGCCACCATCCTTAGTGTAGTCATTCATTTTGTGAAGATTTGGCAGGTGGGATATCAGAACATCTCTTCCCTTCTGCTTGTCATATGGTCATCCTTCTGTCCTCTGTGTCTGTTCTTGGGGATCCCCTGCATAGCGTCATAGCTGAAAGTTGGCAGCCAGGCATTCTGCCTCCCTACAATGTGGAAGTGGAACAGACAAAATCTGCTCAGGGCTCAGCCAGTGTGCTGCCTCCCAGGGGTCCTGTTCTTCCTTGCAATCAATGCCCCTTTCTCTTCTTTCTCTTCTCCTTGGCTGAGTTGAAATAGAGCCTCTCCTCTTTGCTGCAGTCTTCCGTAACTCCCTCAGAGAACTTGGAAGTCCCCACAGAACACACTTAGAACCCAGCCATGCCACCAGTGACAATCACAGACAGCCTGCCATCTAGGGCAAGGAGTCAGCAAACACTGTCCAAGTAGCACCCGTAGGAAATATTGTAGGCTTGGGGGACCTCTAGTCACCTGCACAACTACTCAGCCCTGTTGCTCCAAAGCTGCCCTAGGCAAGGTGTAAACTAATGGGCATGGCTGGGTTCCAGTAGAGTTTCATTGTGGAAACAGATGGCAGACTACATTTGTCCTGAGGCTCCCTGAGTTTCTGTTACTGGAAACTAGCAATTCCACTTCTAGCTTTTTTGGTAGTTTGTCAGAGGTAAGAGTCGCACAGACGCCCTGCCCAGGCTAGCTTCAAACCATGACCCTCAGATATCAGCCTCCTGAGTAGCTAGATGGGTTATAGGTGTGAGCCACTGGCACTTGGCTCCAACCACTCCTAAAATACAACCCACCCCCCTTCCACAGGCCCTGCCCCACCTGCTCCTCCCACCAGCTACATTGTTCTGGTATCTACACCGTGCTATGCCGTCTGCCATCTCAGGAGCTTTCACTACTGATTTGTTTTTTTGCTTGCTTGGAACTTTGCGCCCTCGGGCTTTATCTGGGCTGGCTCCTCCTCACAAAGGTCTCAGATCTGACATGATCTCCTCTCTAAGACAGCTTCTCCACCTCGCCAGCAACCACAGCCACCCGTATTCACGGCTCACCTTGGACTGAAGCCCCGAAATCCCTGAGCCAAAGTAATTTGTCTCTGCTCTTAAGTTGTTCACTCAACTATCTGGTAGAAATGAGGAATATTTTCCCTGCCAAAGACCATGGGGTACATGTAACCTTGTCCACTGGTCATAGATTCTCTGTATTTTGCTTTAGAACCTGATGCTAGACTTCACCTGGGCCAGGAGCTTTCCTGGGCTGTGGGAACTGGGCATTTCCCACCCCTGTGAGGCGATGGTGAATGTATTAGGGGTTCCCATCATCTCTTCAGGTCAATAATTCACTAGGATAACTAAGATAACCCTGGGACCTGATTCAGTTACATAGTGAAGAACACAAGTCAAGCCTTGCCCAATGAGGAGAAGTATAGGGCAAGGCCTGAGAGTCTGAACACAGAACTTCTCCGTTCTCTTTGTTCAGAGTGAGAACTCATCTCTCTCCTGCCACATCAATGTGCATGACTAACCAGCAAAGGCCCCTGGAGGTTCCACTGTTGCATGGTTTTTTTATTGGGATTTCATTCTGTATACCTGGCTGGCTGGTACACTGGCCATATACTTGTACTCAGCCTCCAAGGGGTTCGAAGTTCAATGCCAGGAAACTGGGAAGTAGTCCAGATAAACTATTTACTATGCATCAATCTCTTTTTCTTCTCTACTTGAATTATTATCAAACTTGTCCCCAACAATTGCTGAGCTCCTCAGGCAGAAGCCTATGTCCTATAGCCAAGGACCTTGTCTGCCACACTGGGGCTCTGGTGTGCCCATTAAATGAGTATGAATGGTTAAATAACCACAAAAGATTTTAATAAGCATTGTAGGTTAACAATGGAGGCAGTGCAGCGAGGTGTGTCATGATAAATTGCAGAAAACTTGCATAGACAATGCTTATGACGGGGGTCCGTGCAAGAAGCGATCATTTGATTTATATGCACAGCTATTTTTAACCTCAGCAAGATTTCTGCACATTTCTTTCATCCTAACTGAATGGATTTATTCCTCTGTAGCTTGAAAAATTCCTTGAATCCGATTATTATCTTCAAATTAAGCATGTATTTTTTTTAAAAAAATTTTTTGTCTAAGTTTTTATACCTTGGCAATTTTAAATTAAGATACACATGAACTATTAAATTTATAGAACTCATTGTTTAATCTAAATTAGATTAACCCTCCTGGTTGTTCAGAGACCTGAGTAAATGTTCCACATTTTTGTTTGTTCGTTTCTCAAGGTTATTACTGACAAAATACAATTAGTCAGTACTTCATACCTATTGTCAGAGAGCTAAGCTGTGAGCTATAAACTACCTCACTCCGGCATAATTAAAACTGTGTTCCAGTTCACCTATTTTATGATACCTACTTGGCTTTGCATAAAACTTCTTTGTACCACCTTACCTATGTGCAGGCCTTGGGAACTTGGGAACATTATTGAAGAAAACTTTAAATATAAGTCTGTTCACAGAATTTACTGACAATCCTGGAGTAGCAGTCTTATCATCAGGATGAAATAATACATAGTGAATATTGTAAACGCTACAGGAGAGTTTTATTACTTCTTTAAAATAAATCCTAATTCAAAATACATAAAATGTGTGTATTGCACCCAGGAAATAGTACATTTGAACTTGTATTGGTCTATTGAGATGATTACTGCTTTTTTAAATTATTGTTGTTATTGTTATTATTACATTTTATGCCAGTACTTTAGGTTGAACTCAAGACCACGCAATCTCACTTGTCTTTTTCATCTAAAATTGATACTATACCACTTGAGTCACACCTCCACTTCTGGCTGTTTACAGGTCAATTGGAAATGAGTTTCATGGACTTTTTAGACTGGCTGGTTTAGACTAGTCATCCTTAGATATCAGACTTTTGAGTTGCCAAGATTACAGGCATGAGCCGTTCACTCCTAGCTCTTTGGAATGGATATCCACTCCCAAACTAAGGAGAAAACGAATTCCAAAGTCTTACCCACACATTTTATCCTTGAATAAGTCTAAAGTAAACGAATATCTCAAAGCTGCTATGGGGGAGAAGAGGAAGGAGTAGTAGTCGTTAGATTAAGACATCATCAGGGGCTGGGGATATGGCCTAGTGGCAAGAGTGCCTGCCTCAGATACACGAGGCCCTAGGTTCAATTCCCCAGCACCACATATACAGAAAACGGCCAGAAGTGGCGCTGTGGCTCAAGTGGCAGAGTGCTAGCCTTAAGTGGGAAGAAGCCAGGGACAGTGCTCAGGCCCTGAGTCCAAGGCCAAGGACTGGCAAAAAAAAAAAAAAAAAAAAAAAAGACATCATCAGGACTCGCTTTCAAGTCCCTGAGTGTGAACAGAAAAGCCAGCCTAAGCAAGGATTCCTTGGTTTTGTTGTTGCTATTGTTTGGCTTGGTTTGGACTCAGGACCCTCCATTTACAAGGCAAACACTTTACAACTTCAGCCATATACCCTTAGCCTTAAGATTACTTGGTTTTTGACAAAGAAATGTCTTGTTCCCATTGCAATTCTACACAAGTCTCCTGTGTTCAAAGCATAGAATGGGAGGACTCAACGATCTTTCCTGTAATCCCTATGACTAATTCGTTAATATTCTTTAATTCAGTTTTAGTAGATTATCCTAATCAATTTTGTTTTATAATATTTAGACCTTTAGGATTTAATTTTATTTTACTGAATTGGATTCACATTAAGACTTGAGCTTAAAGTAAGGCCTATTAACTAATGAAAATGAGAACTGTATACTGCAGGTGGTCTGTTCTGGCTTTCCATGGATGATCCTGAGAAAATAATACGAGTTCAAAAAAACAGGATTGCCCTGGAAACCACTCTTTCTTGAGATGCTTGGCTGACTGTCTTCTAGTTTG
This sequence comes from Perognathus longimembris pacificus, assembly GCF_023159225.1. Classification (NCBI taxonomy): domain Eukaryota; kingdom Metazoa; phylum Chordata; class Mammalia; order Rodentia; family Heteromyidae; genus Perognathus; species Perognathus longimembris. Next base: position 148,601,305 of record NC_063162.1, read on the forward strand.
CCTAACAATACCAACTTTCCTCCAACTACCTCAACCTTCTCCATGCTAAAAGAATAGGACAGCCTGAATACTGGTGCCTCATGCCTGTGATACTAGCCACAGTATATCTGACAGAAAAGTCTCCAAGATTCTGTAGTAGTGGAAGAAGTGGGGCATTCATTGGTTGCATTGCACTAGTCATCATAGCTACAAGGGAAAGCCCAAAGTAGGCAGACTGCAGTTCAGGCGTGTGCCTGGCCAGTTAAGTGAAAGGCTGTATGATAAAGTAACCAACACACAAAAGCGAGGGAGAGGCTGGAGACGGGACTCAGTGGTCACGTGCCAAAAAGAAGTGAAAAAAAGAAAATGTAATAGATCATTTTAGTAACTAACTTCATCTCTAGTCATTGACTATGGATAGAAACTAGAGCCCAAGCATTTTATCTGGGAAGATACTAAATGTATCTTATTTCTTCGGGTACATTGTGCTTTATTTACGAAGTTAAAGAGAAACATTTCATCTTACGCCTTCAAATTTTCATATTCACACATGCACCAGGTTATTAGTTCAGCGTGGTGGATCAGTAGGAGCACTAAAATTTACTTTGCCTACAGATTTGACAGTTTGCTTGGTTTGCACTGCTTGTGTCTAGAGGCTAGGTGGGAAGTAAGGTCATGGGTCAGGGCAGTCTGTGCAACAGAGCAAATGCTGCAGCCTCACCCTGAGCTAGGGGAGAGAGGAAGAGCTTTGACCCCAGCCTTCGCCTGTGGTGACCAAACCCCATCTGACACGGGGCCCCCTGGAGAGCCCTGGGAGTGACACGCTGGTGTAGGGCTGTACTTACTACCCTTGTCCATCCTGGAGAGAGAAAGGATGGATGCTTAGAGTGGAAACGAGGTGAGATTTTGCACTGTGGATGACACTGACTGTCGCAAAACAATAACCAAGTACCTAGAGTGTACCTGGGCAGAATATCGTGGCCTTCTAAAGAAGTAGAGCGTCTTATCAGGTGTTCCACGGGATTCTCTCCATATCAGCAGATCAGCAGGACAGAAAAGCGCATTCTCACCTCCGATCTGGGATAGTCTGGGCTCAGCAGCTCCATTTTGTTTATGGGTTGTGCGCTTGTAATAACGTGCCTGCCTGTCTGAGCGGGTTTAGAGCCTTACTAATCAGTTCTGTCCTCTTTAAATCTTTGTCTCTTAAAATACACTACTAGGTCAATCGTGCACAGCAGGAAGTAGCAAGAAAAGCCCTACGATGTGCAGTCACAGTGTATAAGAACGCCCAGCAGCAGACTCTGTGTATGACAGGCATCATACAAGACCCTGGTGGATTGAGCTGAGGTTGTTTAGGGTAGAATGTGTGCTTAGCACGGGGGAAATTCTGAATTCGACCCCCTACCCTTGAAGACTATAATGGAACTGAAACCTGTTGGGCTCTGGCTATACCTTTAAGGGGCGGTCCCGAGAGGCCTGCCTCTTCCCCCACCCTGGGGCTGTGTGACTGTTAGCCACTCCCACCCCCTTCCGGGTCCAGAACCGGAAGAGGGAGCAAACCAGCCCCGCCTTCTGCCTCAGCCACGTGTGGATATCCTTAATGGGGCCGAGCTGAGCCCAAGGGGGCGGTTCTGTGGGCTGTGATCTCCGCCTCTGGGGGGAAGCTCCAGTGACATCACTGTGATGGACAGCCCTGATTAGCCTGTCGCTAATCTGAGCTAGCGACACCAGGTCCCTCCCCTTCCCACCGTCATTCCTGCTATAAATGTGCTTGCCCTTCCCTTTATTAAATGGAAGTTCCAGAAGCTTACCCCGAGACAGCCGTGTCGTTCTTTGGGTGTGCAAGGGGAGGAGGGGCATCTCGCGACTATGCACCGCCAAGGTTTGCACATTGGGCTGCACTCCAGCTTTCCCGGGGCGGGATACACGCAAGGGTGAAAGGGGTCCCGACAGAAACCTTCTGATTACTGGATGACATCATGACCATCCTAAGCGTGGTCATCCGATTCACCTGCTTGTGATGATGCTGGGGGAAAACAAGCCCACTTTATTGCCAGCCGTAGAAAGGAACAGCACGTACAGCTAAGCACAGCGCACAAGGCTTGAGAACAAACGAGCATGTTACGTGACTTACCAATCTACCACATTGTTGTACCAGAGTATACTCTCTCTGTTTCTATAAAAAGTGTACTGTAAGCAGGGCACCAGTGGCTCACACCTGTAATCCTAGCTCCTCAGGAAGCTGAGATCTGTGGATCAAAGTTCAAAGCCAACCCTGATAGACAAATTCACGCAACTCTTATCCCCAATTGAAACAACCATGCCCCTCTTTGTAGATAAGGTGTGACAGACATGCTCGACTCCCCCGACATGGAAATGACCCCCGGGGGAAGCTCACGGAACTCAGCGGTCGGAGGATTTTATTAGGTGCAGTCCCTGTCTGGCCTGTTCCCAAACCCTCTGCATCCAGAAGGAAAGCAGCTCCTGACTGCAAGCTGCCTGGCTTGAGTGACAGCTCAGGCCCAGTGAGGCAGGCTTTCTATTCAGTCGGCTCTCCTGAAATCCTAAGCCCAGGCAGTCCACGGGCTGTTCCTGTCTAGCACAGGAAGTGGTCTGTCTCCTTCCAGCAACGTTTGCACACTCAGCACACGTGCTATCCAAGCGCTTTCCCAGGAGTCCTGTCCCGTGACTCTATCTAGGGCTCCACTCCACGCTTTCCATTCGGCTTCGCTCCTTGCCTTCACTTCAAACAGCTCTCTAGAAGCCCCATACCCTGAGACGAAAAGCACAAAGATGAGGTGACTACCAGGTCTGGAACCAAATGTGTACCTTTTTACCTGGGGTTTCTACTGTACCCCTTTCCTGAGCAAGACCAGCTACATATCCTCAAAAGCCCACTGACGGTGAAAATGCAAGACAGCTTGCTGAAAAAAAAAAAATGATGAATTCCAAAGTAGGTAGCTAAACAGTAAGTCCTGCGTGGGACCCTGGCAAGCCAGCCCAGGTAACGCACTCGCGTTCCTAAAGGCTGGAGAAAATGCTCCGTCAGCCCTGGACCCTGGGTGCCCTGTGACAAGTGCATGTGTAAGGTTTTCAACCTCAGGAAGCATGTCTATGATAAAAATATAACTGTATAAGGAAGACTGTTTAATGCAGGAGTGGCTTATAAATACAGGCAAACCCATGTCGTATTGTTGAATGCTTGCTAGGTTTGATGATAAAAATTCCCTGGGGCACTTGTCAGCATGAAGATGACAGTCCCAGGCCCCTCCTCCCCCTCCCCCCACACACCTGTCCCAGACTTAGATTCAGATTCTCCAGACTGTAGCTCAGGATTCTCTTTTGAAGGTGTCTGGGGAAGATTTTACTAGTGAGGGAATGATAGAAACTTTGGCTAAGAACACAACATTCAGGGGCAGACAGACCTAAGCTCAAATCCTCTCCACTTAGCAGGGTGACACTGGGCAAGTTATTTAGCTTCACTGAGCTTCAAATTCCTCATCTGTAAAATACAGAGAATTATACTTGGTACAAAAGGTTGTTATGGGAATAAAATGAGACAAATGTATGTAAAAAGCTTAAAACAATGACTCGTACAGTAAGTTCACAATAACGGCAGTTGTAAGGATTATACAAAAAGACCTGATATGCTCTTGGAACAGTCATTTTGATAAAACTAGACGAATTCAGCTATAATGTGAATTACTGAAAACAGCCATTATTATCTCTATCAAATTAAAATCATTCAGACTGGGGGCCGGTGGCTCATGCCTATAATCCTAGCTACTCAGGAGGCTGAGATCTGAGGATCATAGTTTGAAGCCAGCCCAGACAGAAAGTCTATGAGACTTTTATCTCCAATTAATCACCAAAAAAACGATCTGGAAGTAGGGCCATGGCACAAATAGTAGAGCACTAGCCACTACAAGTGGTAGAGCAAATAGCTCAGGGAAATCCCCCAGGCTCTGAGTTCAAGCCCCAGGACCAGCACCAATGAAAAGATATTAAACTCATTCAGAAATAACTGAAACATAAAGAAGAGTCCATCATCACTGATGATAAACATTTTTGACTACTTGACACGGTCTGAATATTTGAGTTACTACCTAAAATTCATATACTGAAACCTAGTGATGAATGCCCTTAGCTTGAGGAAGGGAAGCCTCAAGGCGACGAGGCTGCCATCCTCGTGGGCTCTGCCCCTGTGAGTAGCACTAGTGTCCTTATTCGGCCGCAGAGTCCTCTGTCAGCCTTCTGTCACTGGATGTCACTGTGTGGGATCCAGAAACCAGCCCTCACCACACACACAATCTCCCTTGACCTTGGACTTCTCAGCTTCAGGAACAATGAGAAATGAATTCCCATTTCCTGATAAACCACACCGTTGATGGAACTTTGTTGTAACAACACAAACAGACTAAGAACCATCTGTGTCCGAGGCATTTCATAAGCTGCAAGACCCAGAAGCATTCAAGGAATTTAGGATTGGATTCTGAGTCAGATGGGAGAGGTGGAAAAATTCACCTCCAATGGAGGACCCATGGGCTCTGCTGAGCAGCATTCCAAGGGATGGACGGATGGAGAGAGTGAGGACAAAGAAAGGCCTTTTCCGTGGGGATTGCTAGGTGAGCAAAAGGCTCGAACTGAAGAATATTAAAAAATGATAGACCCAAAGCTTCCTATAGAAAACCATGTCCTAGGAAGCCCGAGACAAACATTTAAATGTAGAAAAATCTACAAATGCTGAGGAGTGAGAGGTGAATATAATATTCTGTAGACATGAGGAGTTTGTAAACCAAAAGTAGGAAGGGGTGAGTGGGAATCTTTGAAGATTTAATTTAATTAAAACATTCAGTTCTTCATTTATGTTCAATTACAAGAATTTATCCTCATGCCATTTATCTCTCTCTAATATGTGTTTTAAAAAATAAAAAGAGCATTGTGAACAGAGAAAACGAAGTAATTCAATCAAGGGCTCACAATAGGTCCACATCCAACAATGGTATACAATGCACACACATTTCAAAAACTAATTGTTGGATCCTCATAATAGAAATCTTTCCTTTTGAGATTTTTCCAAGCTCCTAACATTGGACAAGCAGTCTTAATCCATTTTCTGTCGCTATAACTAAACACACACACACAGACACACACACACACACACACACACACACTCACACACATTTAAAAAGAGTAGAGTTTCATTCAAGTCAAGCTTTTGAAGGCTGGGATAAGGCTCTACTGGGGAGCCGCTTCTTCCCCGTGGGGGACCCTGCAAGGGCCTAAGGCAGCTCAGGGCCCCATGTGGCAAGTGCTCAGGTCTCCCCTGCTTTCCTTACAAAGCCATGGCCCCGTCATTTCAGGAGCCCACCCTGTGACCTCGTTGCGTGGCCTCTGAAAGACCCTGCTTCCAGATTCCATTCCCCGAGGAAGGAACTCGCCTTGACCTTCCAGATTCTCCCGGCTCCCGGCAATACTTGGCTGAGGTGGCAAAGCTCGAGTCCCTGCCTCTGTCTTCACAGGCCCTTCCTCACTCTGTGTTGTGCATCCATTTCTGTATCTTATAAGGAAATACTCATTGGGTCAGAGACCCACTCCACTTCAGCATCTCATCTTGATCCTCACTTTCCTGGCACATGCAAAGACTCTCTTTCCAAATTGGATCACACTCAAGTTCTGCATGGATGTGAATTTAGGAGGTGAGAAGAATACTATTCAACCAGCTACAATACCCCCAAAATGAACTCCCTAGTGGACAGAGGGCGGAATCCACAGGAGGAACTCCCTAGACTTTGAGCCCTAGGATTGAGACTCTTGGCCCTTGACCAGGTTCTCAACACAGACAGCATAGATCCAGGTAGCACTGGACGGATCTCCCAAGAGTGAATCCCCAAGCCCAGGTCTCAGCAACCCAGCTGACACTCACAGTCCAGTCACCATTGCTACCACTACAGCCATTCCTTTTATTCTTATTAAAATTCATTGGTAGTATCTTGTGATAAGTGTGCTGTCAAGTGTAAGAAAACAGGGTGTCACAATTGCAGTAATTAGAGTAGCCAGATAAAGAATGTCATGACATACAAGAATTAGATCTCTTTTGCTTAAGGTGTCTTATACATGATGATGATAAAATGTGTGTGTATGTGCACTTACGCACACGTGTGCAGGTATTAGAATAGTAGAATTTGAACTTTCTTTTCTTTTCCCCAAGATGGATAAAGACACATGTCTACATGAAGACTTATGAAAGAACAGTGAGAAAAGCTATATGTGAATGAGTATCTGAACCTATGATATTTTTCTCTTTTAATAAGCACTGCACTTATTAAGCCATCTGTCTAGGTATTAGTTGTGGGGAAGACTTTTTAAATAAAATGCTTCCATTGGGCACATAGAGTTACAAGAACATTTCTGTATGATTTTCTGATTATATATATATATATATATGCATATATATAATATTCAAATTGGTTCTTTTTAACAGGTCAGCTGCTAAATACATCTCTTTTCCATTACATGGTGTTCAGAAATAAGCTTCAGAATTCATCTATTCACGATCACCTTGTATGTCATGGCTTTCCAAATGGATGACATTTTCTATATCTATACACTTTTTTATTAAACAAAAGTCATTTTATGCCTATAAAGACAATCCCTGAAAAAAAGAGCTCGCTAGAAAAAAAAAACCATTAAGTTCACAGATTCTCTCTTCATGGCTTACTGCCATCGTTCTGCACTTCAGTGAGCTGCAGGTGTGTTAATTATTACGAGAAAGGCAGAGTGCCTCCAAATCACTTCAAGACACAATCTGATGGTTTAACTATGTTTTCTCCTAAGTTCCCACACCTGTTCCCAGCCACATGTCTTCTGACTTGGGGAAATGATAAGCATATGCTTTTGTGACATGACAGCAAAATATTCACCAAGAGTTTCCTGAAGCTTTGACAGACTGAGTGCATAGTTAGAACAAGCTCTAAGATGGCACTTGAGTTATGATTTCTTTTATCTAGGACTCCTAGTGCTAGGGAAATGCTCCTTTTCACATGAACACCACATTCTGCATTCTGAATATGTTTCTTCTAATAAGTACACATGAGCTCTCTGTGTGTAGTTTGCACAGTACCGCTTTACTACAAGCATGTTTTGAAGCATCATGATGCAGATACCCCAGTAGTCCAAATTCTTCTAGCATTATACCAACCCTAGAATGTGACTTCTGATATGGGATAATGTCTTGTACTTTTAAGGGGTATTCTCAATTGATTGCTTTCCATAAGTGAGCTAATGATACATTTCCATGGTTACCACAGAAGATTTTCTTAAGAGTTGTGGCAGAATTAAACTTACCTTTTCAATCTTAAAATCAGTGATGGCAAAACTCAATTGCATGAGCACAACTGATTGTTCTCTCTGTTCAACTTGGCAGCATGATTCAGTTTTCAGGGAGCATATGCATACCTTTTAGGAAATATGAGAAACTTTGTTTTGTTGTTGTTGTTGCTGTTGCTGCTGCTGTTGTTACCCTTAGATGTGTTTCCCACATTGGTGAGGTTTTTTTTTTTTTGTCTTCTTCTTTCATGTGGAATCTCACCCAGCAAGCTCTCATAAGACAACCAATGAGCCAGTGAAGTCTCCATTTCAAATGTTGTACACAAAAAGCTTCTTTCATAGCTCTCATTCCTTAATATTTAATTAATATATTTCATCTTTCATCACAGATAGCCTCATTATTAGAGTCCAGTTAGAATTTTAAGTAGAACTCAAGTTTTGCTTAATGTTTCAGATAGAGAGAAAGTACCTGCCAGCGTGTCCCAGAAAAAAATAGATTTTGTTTTCAAAAAAAAAAAACTTTTAACTGAAGGTCCATCTCTTTTTAATTAGTTAATCCAGATAGTTAATGAAGCAAATATAGGCAAATTACAAAATAAATCAAGGTGCTAGAATCCACTGATGCCTCCTGGGAATATCCTCCTGGGGAGGATATTCCTTAATGGGTAGAATTCTGTTCCTCCTCATGTATTACCTCTAGGTTAACAACTGGTTAATCTCTTGGCTGACTCCCTATCTTTGACAGTTTGGATTACTAGAGCAAAATACCCATTGACTGAGTTGTTTATGATCCACAGAACTTTGTGTCATCTCTCACAGTTCTGCAGAAAGTCAGAGATCAGTGAGCCAGTGTGGTCAATTCTGGTTAGTGCTCTTTGCTGGGTTGTCAGCTTGATTCTTGTGTCCTCACATACTGTAAAGAATAAGCACTTCTCTTGGACTTCTGTTTTCATAAGGGCACTAATGCTGCCGGTGGGGCTCCATCCTCCTGACCTAAGCACCTCCCACAAGTCCTTCTTCGTAGAGGAAATCGGGGACTGTTTTCACAGATGCTCATGAGAGAGCACCAGCCCTCAATACAGAGCAGTGATAACAGGGCTGCTGGAAAGATGCCACAGGCTCTCTTGTGTCAAGAAATGGTGGCACCTAAAATTGCCAGTGAGCACCACTCTTCTCTCTTCTGGAATCTCTGCTACACAGCGACTCACCAAGCCTGTACCCAGTGAAGGAAGGGAGAGGTGCTGCGGGGTATTTGAATAGCTAAATGGCACCAGTGTGTCAGTATGATGAACTGGAAAATTGGAGGCTAAAGGTGAAGCAGTATCACACAAATGTCCCCTTAGGAAAACATGAATCTTATCAAAGGCTATGTGACCCATGGAGGACTCTATGGTAGTGGAGGGCTCATGTTTTGCAGTGAGCACAGGATTTTGCCGCTGGAATAATCCAGCACAGTTTAGAAGTCTTGCTGCTTGCCTACTGAGGAGACCTTTGTTTTAATTCAGGGGTGGTGCTCTCAAGCATGGGTTAGCTTGTGTAGCTATCTGTTTAGATATGGCCCTGTAGGGTTTTCTTTTTCTGGGATTCAGACATGCAAGAAAAATATTGCTTTTGATGCATGCTCATGAGAGCCAATGACCCTTCCGGACAGCACTGATTTAAAGTCTGTATTGCTTTTAAAATCCCAAACATATTTGTGATCCTAGGTAAAATACAAACAACACACAGGATATAAAAGGATGAGCCAAGCCAAACACTGATGACTCATACCTGTAATCCTAGATAATCAGGAGCCTGAGATCTGAGGATTCCCGTGGTTCAAAGCCAGCCCAGACAGGAAAGTCCATGAGAATCGTATCTCCAATTAACCACCAAAATGCTTGAAGTAGAGGTGCAGCTCAAGTGCTAGAATGCCAGCCTTGAGCAAAAAAGCTAAGGGAAAGACCCCTGGCCCTGAGTTCAAGCCCCAGTAATGGCATACACACATACACACACACGGTGAGTCAAATTCCAATATATCTCTTATATCCTTTGTATCTATTAAGTTGTTCTTTGTTACCACAGTTTGTGAAAACAGGATTGGAACCAGGCAGGGACAGGAATGTTAGCAAACTCAGGAAGCAGTAATACTGATGCATCCAAATAGAAACTATGAAGGAAAACAAAACAAAAACTCTGTAAGGAAGAGTCTATGCTTTATGCATGTAAGTTTAATAGCAACTTTCAGATCCCAGAGAAGGTGAGAAATAGGCCTGGGTTAAACTCCCAGACGCAAAAGCTAATGATAACGAGGTTTTGTCTTTGATTTGTTTGTTTTAACATGTGCTCAGAGGAAGAGAAAAGGAAAAGAATTGATGGGCAAAATCTCTAAATCATACTCAGCTCTTTCACAAAAGTGGTCAATTCAAATAATTTCAGCCCATTTTCTCTGAAGATGTTCATGGTAATCGGAGCGTTCAATGAGGGCTAAGCTTCACTGAGCACCAGATCCTCAGCCTCCCAGGATTACATGGAACATTCTGGCAAAGAAGTCCTAAGCTATTAAATCTTTTGCTCACGTGATCACGGGGAGCCATCTGTACCTCTGGTTTGCCTTGTGTAAACAGGGGGAGATGGTCCCTTCTGAGAGCAATTTCTGCAGGACACCTTGCTTGGCCCAAAGCTGCCCTTGCAGCAACAATGGCAGCAATAGCCGTTCTGTCCCCACGTGATACTCTTCATTATATAGTCTCTCTTCCTTGTGAGTACGTTGAGGAGCAATGCAAGTGGCATCCAACTGCTATCAACAAAACAGTTAATTCAGAAGCGATGGGGTTTGTTCATAGGACTTGGGGAATTTCTCCAATTGCCTCCATCATCTCCTGCAGTAGAAATATCATGGTCTTCCAAGTTAAGATAAATGCACCGTGCTCCTTGAGTAAGAGGCGTGACCGTCTCTGTCGTAAACAGTCCTTCGCATTGACAATGTGAAACAATCTGTCTCATTATCAGCCAGGCTGCAGCGAAGGCCCCGAGACGACAGATGGAATGTGGGCTTCTGGCTGGAAATCATTGTGGAATGTGAAAACGAACCCTATCCCTGCGCCTCTGGGAATGAGCGTTTGAGATGGGCTTTGGTCGGCTGAAAAGTTCATAGAGCAAGTGCTGGAGCAACAGACCGGGGTTATCAGGATGTCGAGAGTGTGGCTGGCCGTTGTAGGTGCATCTCTAAGTACTTTGTTCCAGGCTAAGTTGCCAGCTTTCTGAACCGCGTCACAATGACAAAGAAAGCTTTATCGGTGATTGCCACCCTTGAGTTGATGTTCTTAGTGAGTACAGGGCTCAGCAAAATGCCTGGGTCTTGTGCTAGAACTTGGATTCCTGTAATCCACAGGTCCCTCCCCTGAAGATGCCCACATCCTAATCTTCAGAGCCAGGCAAGGAGTTACCTTTCAGCTATGACTGTGTGGATGAAATTTAACTAGAAAGCTTGTCCTGGCTTAGCCGGGTAGACTAAAGCTCATTCCATGGATCCTTAGAAGTAAGAAGGGAGGAACAGATCAGAATGGTGTCATCTGAGCACTCAATCCACTCCATCCACCTTGAAGATAGACAAAGGGTTCGGGGGCCAGAAGCCAAGGAATGCCAGTGGCCTTGAGTCCGAAAAAGCAGAGAAGTAGATTCCTCCCAGGGGCCCCAGAAGCCCCCAGAGGCAGTGCAGCCTGGGAAACAACTGGACTTCGAGACCTAGGTTAGACTTATGATCTACAGGTCAGATGGTCTATGTTTATGGTCATTTCTAACAGCGGCATGGAAAAGGATTATGAAGTCCAAATTGCAAGAACTTGCTTTTTACCAGACGCCCCCCCAGACAAAGAACCATGATACAATATTTCTTAGAATAAAGAAAACTTAACTTTGCTACTGCAATGCATGGAGAGATTTTAAAGCGAGAAAGGCGTGTTTTGTTTCTCCATGCCTGAGATTCCTTTACACCTTTCTTGTGACCCAGCAAACAGGGCACTAAAATCTGTCAACTCCCCTCACAAGCCTCTCCTCCAGGACAAACATCTTTATAGATGGTAAAATATTCCATGCTCGGCTGAATACCTCTGAGCTCAACCGGACTGCGGGTGCTCGAAGCCTCCTAACAGCCTGTGTGTTGAACAAGAGGTGTGAGGTGAACTTGTATGCTTTCATTTCCTCATTATCGGCAACTTATAATCAAAGGAACAGTGAGCTGTCTACAATCTCATATTTTTTCCTTCAAGATTCTGCACTGTGTTTGTAAGATTGACAGACAACCTATGACAAGGGGCTAGTTATATTTTCCAGGGTTCCTGTTACTGCTTTCATTTTCTAGAAAAGTATTATTTCTTTTCTGACATGGTTATTTCTTTTCCTTCTAATAAAATAGTTCAGATGTACAAAAAAGCCATAGAGTAATAAAATAATTTTCAAAGAGCCTCAAACTATCAGACAAAACACTGACAACATTACTGTTAGAAGCCATCTGTGGACCTGTGTTTAATTATATTTCCCCATATACACATATGTATATGTTTGGGGAAATATATATATGTATACATATATACACACATATATATACACAATGAAATTGTTATTTATCACTCTCTTGTATATCTTCATATTTTATTATATTTATCATATACATATACTCACATATACGTAAGTATATTTAGCATTGCATGTATGTGGGTGGATAGACAGATAGATATGTACAGTTTTGCTTTAATAGTAATGAGACATGCTGAATGCTGGTGACTTACTCTGTAATCCCAGTTACTCAGAAGGCTGAGATATGAGGATAGCAGCTCAAGGCCAGCCAAGACAGAAAAGTGCATGAGACTCTTCACTCCTCTTAACTAGCTAAAAGCCACAAGTGGAGCTATATCTAAAGTGGTAGAGCACCAACCTTGATGAGGAAAGCTAAGGGGCAGCACCCAGGCTCTGAAGACAGGCCTCAATAACAGCACACACACACACACACACACACACACACACACACGAAATGGGCATGTAAGCTGCGACTATCCAAAACACTATTAATCATCAATGCAAAAATTATAATTCTGTGATCTTTAATATTTTCTCAACATGCTAAAAACTTCTGCTGATGACCAATTTTAATATGCATGGAGCATTGAGACTGAAGGGCCCTGTGTCTTTCTAAAACCCTGTCAGGAGAGGCGGTCTTGCAATATGGATCGAGTGCTGCAATCCTCTTGTAGGTTTCAATTGGATTCCAGCATTTTGTCTTTTGCACTTTCAGTGTGATGGGTGTTCCTCCCCTGGGGAGTGTGTGCAGGGGTCCCCTTCCCTGAACCTCCGTCCTTCCTTCACCGCAACTGCTCTCCTCATGCATGTAGATCGGCCATGGGTTCCTCTGGCTGCAGACCCAGAGTCTCTTGAACAATGACACGGTGGACACTGTGAATGTTCAAGCCACACCCCACTGCCGACACTGTCCCTCCAGTTTCTCAACTGCTTTCCCCTTTATCGGCCGAGTCCCTCTCTCCCTCCCTCTCTCTACTGTTCATTTATGTAAGGTGTCATGGGCTCGTCAATGAAAGAGAGGAGCAAAGACTGCCTCAAGATTTTCCGACTGTGCCTGTAAAGAATAATAGGTGTGTGTTGCCAGGTGCCCGTGTCTCACACCATAATCCTAGCTACACAGGAGGCTGAGATCTAAGGATTAGAGTTCGAAACAAACCAGGCCACAAAAGTCTGTGAGACTCTATCTTCAATTAACCATCCAAGAGCTACAAGTGGAGCTTTGGCTCGAGTGGCAGAATACCAGCCTTGAGCAAAGAGCTCAGGAACAGTGCCCAGGCCCCGAGTTCATACCCAGGACAGGCCAATTACCCTGTCAACTTCAAAGAAGTGACTGAACAGCCACTGATCATTATGTGTGCAGTATTTGTGGACAGAAAGCTATGAATGAAACCTAGACATTGTGCACATGCACAAAAAAATTTGCTGTCACTCATACTTAATATATTTTTTGGTTAAAGAACTAAAATTAAAATCATGCAGGGAGACTAGTTTGTTTAGTTTTCCCATATGACAAAAAAAAATCTGTTTATTCTAGAACTCTGCAGCACAAGAATTTTCTCTACACGTGTGTGTGTGCATGCATGAACACATGGTTTGCATACTTCTAAAATTTAAATAAATGCCAGTATATAATACATATGTGATAATGAATTTTCTTTTTTTATTTAAAATATATTTTGAGCTATTCAGCTGGAGTTCATCACTTTTTCCCATTTTAGGGTATTCCATTCAGATGACTGTTCTTCAAGTTATTTATATATTTTATGAGTATAGAATAGCAATACGTTTGTATTGCTTCCAGTTTTTTATTATTGCAAGCATCACTCCACTGAGGATTCATTTGCTTCTTTTGTGGAGTGTACATGCAAGAATTTTCTAAGGTGGCTACATCTAGGAGTAGAGTTATAAAGTTTTAAAATGTATTTGATAGTTCCAAATCATTCCACCAACTCATTCCTTGTAAATCTTTTTAAAACTGTTTTGGCTAACTTTGCTCCATAACAATTACTACTGGGAAATTTAATTTCACCAACGTCATCATATAAACTGATGAAAGCAAACTGATTTAATCTGAATATTCTTCATTAATAAAAAGAATGAGCATATTTTGGGTTTCTTCCAACATAAAATCATATGTGCACATTTATAATTGTATTGTTATATATTAAGTGATAGAGACAAGATACATTTACATTACAAGTTTCTAACTTGTACACATTGACATTATGTCCTAGGCTCTCTATGCTTGTCCATTTGGATTACAATGTAGGTTGATATGTAAGAGATATTAATTTCAGCACAGTAGAAATTATACATATAGGGCTGGGAATATGGCCTAGTGGCAAGAGTGCTCGCCTTGTATACATGAAGCCCTGGGTTCGATTCCCCAACACCACATATATAGAAAATGGCCAGAAGTGGCGCTGTGGCTCAAGTGGCAGAGTGCTAGCCTTGAGCAAAAAGAAGCCAGGGACAGTGCTCAGGCCCTGAGTCCAAGCCCAGGACTGGCAAAAAAAAAAAAAAACTATATATATATATATATATATATATATATATATATGTATGTACGTTGTGTTTTTCATAAAAAATATTCTCTTCATTGCTTCCTGTCATAGTGTCTCTTTTTGTCTGAAAGGCAATTGTTAATTATGAGATTCACCTCTTTACATGATATAAGAAAAAGATATCATCTCTTTCTTTTTTTTTTCTCAAATTTTTATTATCAAACGATATCATCTCTTTCTTAACACATGTGCAACCAAGTTTTCCTTCATCAGACACGAGGAGTGGGGATCCTTCCTCCACTGACCTGCAGAGCCATCTCTGACTTACGCCAAGGTTTTATCTTAGACTTTACTTCTCTCAGAGCAGTTTGAGTTTCACAACAGAATCACCGGAAGGGGTAGAGATTTCCCACTCACCTCCTGACTCACCTCTACCCTTGGGCTCAGCCTTCCTGGTCATCAACATACATCAACCTTTGTACCCACAGTCCCTCTGTGGGCACTCAGTGGGTCATGTGATCAGTGGTGCACCAATCAAATGTGTAGTAGTGATTCATCATTATCCTGGGACTTGGTGAACTGTCTCCCCTTATCATTGACGCTTAATAAAGTTCTTAAAATACCTTGCACTTTGCATACAAATAGTATGTTTTAAGAAATTGCATAATGACTGCTAAAATATAAAAAGTTTTGATGTCTTTAAATACAATAACCAAAGCATACATATTAATAGCTTCTGTGTATTTTATGAAATATATATTATATCTAATCACATAATATAAATCCTTTGTATTTAGTCCCTTTCATGCAAGATTTTATTCCTAAGATAATTGCAAGTTTTGTGTATAGTTAGGCCTAGTGATTTTTCTTTCCCAGAATTATTCTATTACATGGTTACAGCACCATCCATAAATTCAGTTTTCAGTCTGGGGCAATTGCTGATAGTACATTGATCTCAGAATCCTCTTTTGGTTCATTTTCAATCTGCCATCTTTCTTTTGAGTATTTTTTGCTTTTATTATATTTTCAGTTATCTCTTGCCTGTTGGATAAGCATTTAAATACATTTGTTTAATGTTTTGTTTATGATTATTTCATTATCTTGAAAGTCTATGGGGATTTTTCTGCATAATTTTTTATTTTTTATCTTTTTTATTATTCTTGGCACTTCTCAGTGTGTATGGTTACTCTATCCTTCAATTTATGCTGACTTTATCCTGAGTTTTGAGTTTGCTTTTACCAACTGCTTTGAAATGTAATCTAGGTCATATTCACAGAAATGCTAACTTCTTCATTTGGAAATCCTTAGCTACTCAAATAATGTGAATTCAAACTGTAAGCCACCATAAGGACAGGCCCATCCTTAAGAATCCTCCAGGAAATTCTCCAGGGCTTTTTGCTTATGTGTCCTAGTGGAGATAAATAATGTCAGTTCCGTGATTCGGTAATCAGCAATGATGACAGAGACTACCAGGGCTCCTCTCCAGGCAGCACCCAGATTCTGCCACCCCTCCCTTTTACCCTAGAAGGCTGCCTTCCACGATGAGGAACTCTCCCTGATGAACACCAGCTCTCCCTCCACTATGGTGTGATTCCCACCCTTGCGATGTCCTTTTCTTTCTCTAGTGATCATTCATCTGGACATTCTCTTTCTTGCACAATACTTGTTTCATGGTCGACAAGGGCTCCACCACTTGAGCCACACCTCTAGTCCTCTTCCTTAAATGTTTCTTTTTTTTAGATAGGATCTCACTAACTTTTCCCGGATCCCCCTTGAGCCCAAGATCCTTCTGCCTCTGCCTCCCTAGTAGCTGTGATTACAGGAGCGTACCACCATGCCTAGTAGCTTGTCATCTTTCATGCAGCACAGGCTGGAATTACTTGGGAAGTTTTCAGAGCTCCTCATCTATGCTAATATTAGAAAGAAAAAGTCATTCTGCCTATTTCAAAGGACTAAAATCTAGAGTAGAATAGTGGTTGCTGGGCTGTGTGGGTACCAATGGAAGGCACTGTTGTTGGACAAGTTTGAAGGCTCAGTTGCCAGATGTGGCTTCACTGTGTACTTAGGAAGTTTCCTGAAAGCAGAGCGAGCGTTAAAGGCTCTTACTGCAACTTAAAAAAAATTAAAGAACTGTTTTGCAACCAAGAAAAGTAAGACTTCATCACTGGATTCATAGTCACCAAGTGAAGTTTAGCACACAGACCATAGATAGCAATGTAAAAGCATCCATCATTCACATTTAGATTTTCAGAACCAATTAGGCTTGTATTTTCTTTCATGATTTCCAAGCTCTCCACACCTGAGTTCAAAAGGCAAAAGGAATATTATCTTTTAAGTTTCCCACCATTATAAATGCCTCTTTTGAGCACATAAAAACTCCTACACTGATAGGGCTGTACTATGAATGTACATTGCGAATAAGCAGAGCATGCATAAAGGAAAGTTACTGGAAGTAGAACTGCTGGATGAAGGGAAGAAAAATTATAATTTTCTAACGTTTTTCTTTTTTTCTCTGAGACCCAGAACTCAAACTCATTGGATGGTGCTCTACCACCTGAACCACACTTCCAACACCAGTTTTCTTACCTTCAAAGTCACATCTATTCAGCCTCCTTTATGTAAAACTGGAGGAACGCTTGTGTTCCCACACCATATCTACAGTCTCCTATCTCACTCCTTGTCTTTGATCATGTGCTAAGTGAAAAATGGTGCTGTAGACTATATGAAATTTCCTTCCCTTTCACTGAGTGTGACTGGCAAGTATTAACCCTCTTAACTGAACAAATAGCTGCTCACCTTAATGGGAGCGGTCAGAGCAATGAGTGTATGTGTACATGAGATTCAGCAGGCACTTGAGAGCCGTACTCTCTTTTCTCCACATCCAACCCAATATGCTGACAGTAAGAACTCATTCATGACCTTATTCAAGGTAAGAGAGGTATTGTTCCAGTGCGTTGGTTTCAAGGACTGTCCTCCATGCAGAATAAATAGCAGAGCCAAAATATCACTAAAGCTCTAGGTAAGCAGATTATGTGCTGTCAACAGTGAATAGCCTATATATCCACAATGCAAGAACTTAAGGAGATAGAGGTATTAACTCTCATTATACTTGAAAGGAGCCAAAAAGTCTTGTGCTCACAGCATATTCCTTAAAATGCCATTTTTCCCCAAATGGCTATGACAGTCCTAGGCATCATGTGAAGATGGAGATGCAATAGCTAGCAAAAGAAAAGAGATTATTTCTGAATTTTCCCTATGTTTAAAGGTAAAAAAGAAACTTTCACAAAGTGGATTCCTATGTTTGTATCATTGACTAACATTGAATCTTATACCAACTCCTTAGTTGATCAATCATTGGCCTAATAAATAAATTTCCCCGATTGTCTTAGTTCTGTGCTCAATTAGTGCTGACAATTTACATGCTCTGCAGCAAAGGAGTTTCTACATAATGAAGTATGCAATAGTGTCTGATGTGCATAGAAATAAAGGTCAGTAAGATGAGTCAAATGAATGTATGTGGAATTTGTTGATAGCACCTCCTTAGGCAAGAGTTACTCATTGCAAATTGAAGGACTGTAATGGTATAGATAGGATAGTGTTGGTTCAGCATGATATGAGGCAACACACCATGTTTTAGGCTTTTTTGTGTATACGAATCCTAGGGCTTGAACTCAGGTCCTGGGTGCTGTCCCTGAGCTGTTTTAGCTCAAGGTTAGTGTTCTACCACTTGAGCCATAGCTCCACTTCTGGCTTTTTTTTTTCCAGTCCTGGGGCTTAGACTCAGGGCCTGAGCACTGTCCCTGGCTTCTTTTTGCTCAAGGCTAGCACTCTACCCCTTGAGCCACAGTGCCACTTCCAGCTTTTCTGTTTATGTGGTGCTGAGGAATCGAACCCAGGGCTTCATCCATGCTAGACAAGCACTCTACTGCTAAGTCACATTCCCAGCCTGGCCTTCTTTTTCTTTTTGATGCTTTGTTGGAGATAAAAGTCTCGTGGACTTTCTTGTGCTAGCTAGCTTTAAATGTCAATCCTTAGATCTCAGACTCTTGGGTTGTTTGGATTACAGGCCTGTTGAAGACTCCAGCACCAGTGCTGTTTTAGTTTTGAGCTATATATGAAAATACTTCAGAGTATTTATGATAATGTGTCATACCAAAACTCTTGAGACTGAGGGTTCTCTGGAATAGAAGGATTTGTTGAGCAGTTATGCATGCTATGCACAGAAAGACCAGGATACGTTTCCCCAAACATCTGTAGCAAAGCAAGATAGCAGTTGGAAAAATAACCACTGGACCTAAGAACCCAGGGAATTTTTGTAAGGATCATGGGAGGAAAGCACTGAACGCGCATTGCTATAGTTAAGAGGACAGGTTAACATAAAGTAGGCATAGGAAGGCAGTCTACAATCAGAAAGTGCTTGTTGCATACAGACTGGTTGGATTAGCAGTCCATCAAGCTCATCCATTAACAAAAAGTGGAGCTGTTTGGGTGTTAGAGTTATAGGTCATGTGATAACTCACCTTTAACAATGTGAAGTAGTCCTTTTCTCATTTCCCACATAGCTGTCAACTGATTAAATCTGATTATCTCTTGTCCTCACCATCCTCTTTGGGTTTTACACTGAAATTACGACATCTTGTGGTTTTTCTTTTTTATCAAATATGATGCTCTCAAGCACTGGGTCCTCCACATGCATTTTTTTTTTTCATTTTCTCTCCGTTGGTTCAAAATCCCTTGCTTGGAACTCAATCACTATAGCCTCCATAGGAAGATGGGTTCTGAATTCTAAAAAACAAGTTCACAAATAAAAAAGTGGAGCAGAACCTGCTGACGAATGCTCAGAGTCACTTGATTTCAAACTTGATACTTGGACATGGATTTTAAAGGGAAACAGAAGCAGCTCAAGGTGAAAGCACCCCCCCCCCCCCCGCCCCGCCAACATGGTCATGCTTTAGAAACAGAAGTTTCTGTCCACATCAACAACAAGCTGCACAGAGATCCACCAACACCAGCCATTTAATGAATGCAAATCTAGCATTCTTCGTTGTAGAGTTTATTTACTGAACATCTGGCAGAGAGCCTAATTACCAACTCCTAACACGGGCTAATGGCCCTAAAGCCTTATATCAAATTCTACTGATGAAAAATGAAGGATCTTGACCCACAAAGACAGCACTATTACTCCTGAAACACCACAATAACATAAACATCACAACTCCTCTTTGAATGTGATTCAGCTCAGTGTCTGTAAAGATTGCTGGGGGTGAATGATTTTGTAATCTGTTAGTGAACTGCCAAGGATCCACTCAGCATGGCCTGGGAGATCTCCATGGCACCCTAATTAAAGACAGGAAAGCTCTCCAGCTGAAAGGAAAGTAGAAAGAAAAAAAGAAAGGAAATAGCTGCCAACCACTGCAGTCCCAAACTGTGCTGTGCTGGAATTAGGGCAGACCACAAGCCGACGTCTGCTCTGGAAATTAATAGAGACCCAGCTGAGAGAAGAGTTTCAGTAAAGAAAATTAGGTTGGTTTCGGTTTTATGTGAATATCTTGTGAGAAGGACGATAGCACCAATCTGTTCCAATTTATTAATATTGAGCCACAAATGCCTGTCATTGAGTAATTGTGGTTGTTGTGTTTGTTTTCCTGAGATAAACACTTACTGGACACAGCATTGGACAAGGCTACTGAAATATCTGGTAGAAAACATCTACCCACTAGTATAAAAGAGACCCAGAGTTCTTTCCCCTTTAATTTGTAGAGCATCAGATAGCACTTTGTTTTTTAAGATGCAAATTAGCCTTGATCTTTGCCAGGAAATCGCTTAAGGGAATTTTTTTTCAGCCTCAGGATGCCAGGGCTGGTGTCTTGTTACTGGGCTGCTCTCTCTGGATTCCCTGAGGCTCAACAGAGGAACAGCTGTCCTGAAGTGACCACGGCACAGTAGTGTGTGTTCACTAATCCAGGATCACCTGAAACAGGAAGGTGGACATTCATGTGCTTGGGATCACATAGACCTGACCTTCACACTGCTCTTGCCCGGGGCATATGTCCAAAGGCCATACATACATTCAAACCTGTATACTGCTTAGCATCACTTAATTTGCCGTCATTGAGCACTCTGACCTGGATATTTCAGACACACTTTCTCCTTTCTAAATTTTTGCTTCAAACATCTTGAGATCCAAATAGGTACCACTCCCACCCCGAGTCTAGGGACCTTTTGCTTCAGAGACAGATCCTTCTCGGCGTGCTGTACCTAGGTGCCAAGAAGGAAAATGACCTTTTATTTTTATCCAGGATTGTAATCCACAATACAAAAGCAATAAACAAGCAGCTTTCTAAGTGGAGGCTGCCAGGAGAGAGATTTCTTTCTCCCACTATTTTGCAGATCTGGAGGATTGGAATTCACATTTTCAGTATTGTCAGAACTCAGATTCTGATACTTCCCAATTCACGGATTCCACATGATCCAAAACCATGGCGAGAGAGCGTGAGCCATGAAAGGGGCCATTTGCTTCCCATCCCAAGCTTTCTTCACAATGCCACTTACATAAAGAAGTTTTCTAAAGTCAAGAGAACTGACAATCTGAGACTGATTTTGGACCTTTCCATTTATTTTGAGTCCTAAGTGTAAATTAAAAAAAAAAAAAACACATCCTGGAATCGGGTGCCAGCTTTACATCAAGTCATACAATCTCCTGCACTGTTGGCCTGTCTCTCTACAACCTCTGTCAAAGAAGCAGGGAGACCATGATGTCGACATGGTGCCCTCCCGTGTGAGCCAAGGAGCCTGGTTTGTGTTGGTTGAACTCTTCCGATGGCTTCGTTGTGACCTTGCCTCGCCAGCCGCTTCCCACTGCATCCTGTGGGTGCTATCGCTCTGTATGGCCATCATGGGGGGGGGGACCGGGGGGCGGGGAGGAGGGCTCCAGCCAAGGCCCCTCACATTATCACTCTGTCAGTGTTGACCTTACACTGTGCGTGTCTAGCTTGTCTGAGGAAGTGGCTAAAGAGACACAGAGGTGAATGACAAAGGGGAAGATAAACAACAACAACACAGCTTCCCAAGGAAGCTACAATTAATTTCTTTCCTGATTACAGAAGTCATACCTGCTTCTTGTCACACATTTAGAAAAGCAGATTTTTTTTTTTAAGAAAGAAGGTACTATGATCATATGCCCAAAATACATTTTGATGTGTTTGCAGTAGGGAAATTTCTGGTTGACAAGAAAGAAGATATTATTTTTTCTAAGATTCTAGGAAGATTCACGAAGGCTGAGACTAGGTATCAGAAGATATAGCCCAAAGTGTCCTTGAAGACCTAATCTGGGATTTACAGATGTGTGCTACCACACCCAGCTAATCACATAGTTGTTAGATGATGAGGGTGATGATGACAATAGACCTCAGGTTCTAGCAGCTAAAGGGCGGGTTTCTAAGCAGCTTGCTGTCTCTGGAATAGCAAGCCCTCCCCTTGCTCAGCAGGCTTTTTAAATTATTCAGATTCCTTGGCAAACACGTGGTAAGGATAGATTGTTCCCCCTCCCATGATTCTTAAGCAAAGGCTAATCTCATTCATTTGGGGATCAGAATAGGCATACTCAGGAAAGATATTTCTTCCAACCCAAGTTGTTTCTTGTGATTGTAATGATGGATGCTGGTCCCACAAGAACTCCCAGCAGAGAGAATAAATCACACTGATACAGTCAGCTGGCGTCAGCCCTGCCCTGAGCTCCGTGGGGCGCTTCTCTTCTCCACCAAGCCTCCCAACACGGCCACAGAAGCATACGGAATGGAAATGAGCAGCCTAAACAATCTGTCAAAGCATTGTGACACTAATGGCCCTTATCTGGTAAACAAGGAAATACCATTCAATAAATATTTCCAAGTGAAAAAGATATAACAAAGATTATAAAATTATCTTCACGTGATTATGTAAAAAGGCTATGCAGGTTAAAAACTGATAGCATCTAAATAAAGACGATCAAAAAGATAGTCATACTAGGAATTGAAATGTAATCTTTAGCCAGTGCCCCCAAACTATAAAACTTACCTAAAATCTGTTCTATAAATGTAGTCTCATTTTATAACCTCGCTAGTAACTAGATTCTGTCTGCAATCTGAACTAGTTGGCATTTTCTAAAAACATTTAGGCACTATTTAGTTTGAAAAGAAGGTAAGGACATTTTAAGACAGATTTTTATATTGGGGGATATGGTTCAAATGCCTGCCTACAAAATAAAAGGCCCTGAGTTCAATCCCCAATACCAGAAAAAAAAAATTAAAAAGTAAGTAAGAAATATCCACCAATGTTAGAGTAAGTTAAAAACTGGTCATGACAGAAAAGTCTAGTGAATGACACAAATTGTAGTCCTTTTAACCCTCTTTCAAATATATGCGGTATTTTGTTTTGTTTGAAAAATGTCACTCCTACACAGGTAAATGAACGCCTGGTCAAAGTAAGATTTGTTACCCACAATACGAATGGCCTAAGCTTTCCCGGCTTTGTTTTTGTAAAGGGCAGTTATTGATGTTTTTAATCTTCCTGTGCAAGACTTTGCAAGACACCAATGCTTCCTGTTCAACTGGCTGGAAAGACACTAAGGGGCCGTCACAGAGGCACACCAATCTCAAGAACTCTCTCCCGTACACCAGGACCTGTGAATATTCCCTAGAAACTCTTCTGTTGGTCCTCTTGGGGGAAAATAACATGATTGGTACCTGTAATTTCTAACACCAATGTCACACCTAATCTCTGTGGCTTTATGAATATCTACAAGGGACCCACAGCCTAATTGAAACTGCTGCTAACTATTGATTTCTTGAGCTGTTACTACCAGGTAGTTTTTTGAGGCTGCTATAAATATGAGCTGATAATAGTAATGGTCAAGGTCCTATCATTTCTTAATGTCATATATTTATTTGTAATATTTATGATAGTAAGATAGAATCAAGGGATTATTTGAGCTGGGGGTATAAAATTCATTTCTAAAGGATGACAGGAAGTAGAAGCATGTTGTTGGTTGAGAATATGTCTCAAGGAGCAAGCACTCACAGCTAAGGGAGGAGAAAAATCACACAGTGAGCCAGAATTGTACAAAAATGGCAAAGAAAATGAAAATGGAGGGATTTATATTATGTTCAAATATGTACTGAGCACGCAAAATGTGACTGAGATCAAAGGCCACAGGGGTCCAGGGCTGTCCACCCCAGCGGTTTCAAGCCCAGACCTTTGCCAGGTGTTTATTTGGGGCCTAAAGAGAGGCTGGCTCGCAAGACAAGTGTGTCCATGTGGGTTGTTTTCCTGAGCTGGATATTTGTGAGGGGAAGTAGCTATGGGCTCCTTTCCTCTTCTGACTTGATCCAAAGCTCCTACTCTCTGAAGACCTGTGAGCTTAAGGTTCCTTCCAACCCTTTAGGCTTATGAAATCCCTAATTGAAATTTTTATTTTTTTATCTTGGTAACACGTATCTTCCTCTCAGCTCCTTTGCTCCATACCCACTCCTCCATAAATTGCATAAATTGGGTTCCTGAGTAGCTTCTGAATTAAAACATATCCAGGCAGGTACTGATCCCTTATTATTGTGGGAATGTTTTTATGAGGAGTTTCTAGTGCGCCTGGCTTGGGTGGCTCACGCCTGTCATCCTAGCTACTCAGAAGACTGAGATCTGAGGATTATAGCTCGAAGCCAGCCTGGGCATGAGACTCTTATCTCTAACTAATCAGCAAAGATCTAGAAGTAGATTTGTGGCTCAAGTGGTAGAGTGCTCTCCTTCAGAAGGAGAAGAAAAAAAAAAGAGAGATAGCACCCAGGCCCTGAGTTCAAGCACCAGTACTAGAACCAGGGGGGAAAAATGCCCAGTGTATATTCTTCAGCGTGGTATTCATGCACCCCCCAGCCTCAGTTGGCCTTCATCTTCTGGGTTCCCCAGACTACACTTACTCTCCCTTCAGCACCACTCTGAGAATTCTCTTTCTTTGCCAGGACTCTGAGGCTGGGCCCTTCTGGATTATCTCTCAACAGTCTGGAAGCCTTCCCACTTGGGGCTGGAGAATACTCTCTCCTCTTCTTGCTCCCTTCTGACCCTCTCCATGTAGAATGTTCCTGTGTCTCCATCATGAGCTGCCATGTTATCCAGGCTCATTACAATTAGCAGAATAGCTGTGCCAATTTCCTACACTGGGTTATGAATATTTTCCTCTAAATCTTTGCCAATACTTAGCTTGCTAAAAACAAGGGAAACTCTTTACTTTTTCCTAAAAACAAAGAAAAGCAAGAGCAATCCATCTTGTTTTTAATCATGAGTCTCTGACTAACTGCATTTTCAACTTTACTTTATCTACATGGTGTAGGCAGGCCTGGTTTCCCCATAATATACAACATAGCAAAACAAAAGCACAAGTTGTGATTTGTGAAAATAAATGACTGGACTTCTGAACTCTCATAATCATAGGCTCTCCACTGATACATTGTCTTTGAGAATTCATATTCATTTTGTTAGAGAAATATTCACGTAAAAAGCCATTTTTCTGGCCTTATTATTTTTTTCACATGGGAAAGACTAAGTGAATTAAAAAAAAAAGTCAGTCTACTATTATATATCCCACAGTTTCAGTTTAATGTTATTCTTTCTTTCAATTTACCTGTTAGCTTCCTTTAAACCATAAAATCTGGTTTAAGCTAAAGTAACTATGTTTTCCTTTGTTACAATAAACACCTTTAATTACCTTCTTTCAAAGTACTTTGCTATAACCAGGATTTGTTTGTTTCCAAAGGTGAGCATGGAAAAGTCACCCAGCAGGACTGAGTGCTCCCATAATTAGAGGAAAATGGAAAGGTCAAAGACCCAGGAGGGGGTAAATCTGAGACAGTACCTGAGAACAGGCACCGCCCCCTCTCTTGCACTGACACTGCCAATCACTGGATTCATTATGGAACAATCGCTTGTATTGTTTCTCGTCTGTGTGCCTGCATTACAGCAGGCATGCACCACCTTTCAGCTCTCCCTTGGTTCGTTGCTCCATACCTTCTGTAGACTCTTGGGTGAATTTCTAATCCTAAAGAAGGGAAAGAAACAATGCTGGAACAATTGGACAGGGTGTCGGAATCAAAGCTGGATGGATGACTTGTATTTTAGTCCCCTACATGTCAACTCCATGGACTTTACTAAACACACAAGGAGCACCTGTTGCACTCCAAAGACTCAGGTAGATAATTAGGAACACATGAGAATAAGATGTGTCCTCTGCTCTGAAAAGGCAGACTGCTTCTTGTAAATGAGTAGGTGAAGTGACATATGAGTTGTCCTGTGCTGGAAATCCATGCGGGCCTCAAGGGGACCATGCTTAGTCCATGCCCATAAGGAAGAACAGCTTCCCACCCCTTCAGGTAAAGTACTGAAGGATTAGAATGCCAGTGGCACAGGAAGCCCTGATTCATGAAGAACCGAGTGTCTCCTGTCCCCTCTGCAGGTCAGTATGGGCGCATGTCTACCTGAGTGGGCCCACCAGCCCTGGGATGCAGCTGGTGAGCTGGAAAGTCATGGGTGTAGGATGCGGGCTCCCTCCAAACAGAAAACACAGATGGAGGATGAGCAAGTGACACCATGAAGGGAGGACCACCGCTGAATCCTGGAAGTCAGCCCAGCCTTGCCAAACAGCCAAGGGTAACTCAAGGTCATACGGATGCAGGGCAAGGGCAGATGTGGAGAGGAGGAAAGGAAAGGAATTATACTCTCCTGTCTGCTCCACTCCCTCCCTTCTTCCTGGATCACCAGGGTGCCTCAACTCCCTTGTAACCAGAAGGAAGGAGAATGCTGCCGCCTCCTAAGGCTCTAAGTGGGCCCTCCGCTGCTCCTTCCTCCCCCATACTGTCATTCCATCCCTGCCTCCTTCCTGTTTCTCCCTCCTCTGACCCCTTGGCCCCCACCTGACCCAAGGATTATAAGAACACTTGGCAACCACCTTCTTTATATTCAGACCTTTCCTCTGGGCATTCACACACAGTGATACCCCAAACAAGGATCAGACAAAACAATACTTATCAAAATGAACTTCAGGAAATGAAAACAAGAGGGTTTGCTTTTCTTTGCTTTGCTGTTTTTGTGTTCTTTCCTTTTTGTTCATTTATCTGTCTTTGGGAATGTAAGAGAAGGCACAGAAATGGAGGGACAAAGGGTGAACAAGTGTCGCAATGGTACAAACTACACAACATGTGGGTAGGGACAGGAGGGACCAACTGAGAGAGAGCAGAGAAGGGGTGACAGTGTCCAAAAGGAAATGTACGCTTCACCTGGCTTATGTAACTGTAACCCCTCCGTGCATCACTTTTATAATAACAATTTTAAAAATGTTTTGAAAATAATTCTTGACGATAACAAAAGTAGTATTTTGAACTAAATGATAGATTGTATATGCTGAAATACAAATTACGAATCAGTAATTGTATATAGTGGCATACAAGAATTCACAAAGGACACCCGTATTAATTCTTCCCACCAAACAGGTAACAACTCTCATGACTGCAGCTGGGGCTGCCCACACACTCGGTATTGTCTCAGTCTTAGCTATATTTGTGTCCATTTTTTTTTTGAGCCTTTATTGATGTTCACGGACTGGGACTGTTCAAGTCTTTTTTCTCTAAGAAGAGAGCAAGCGAGCGAGAGAGAGAGTAACTCTGTTCATGGAGGCCTCAAGCTCTGTTCTCCTTAGCTTGAGCCTCTGTGTCTATAGTCTCTCTGGCAGCCATAACATCTGCCAAATCATTAGTATTATGGAAATGATATTAAAGTCTGAGTGTCAGAAATTGCTTTTCCATGCTGCAAACTTGAACCTAACATAGGTGTCCCTAAAGTATGGCCCTGTGGCTTTCCCTAGGCAGAACCCAAGCCACTCAGTCACTTCTTTCTCTCCACTTGAAGCCATTCCCCTCCCACCACCACCACTACCACCACCACCATCGCCACACAGCACAGCCATTATGACCCTCATAAGCAAGCAGGAAGCTGAGACAGGTCCTCCTACATTAAGCTTTAGGCTCCAGGGTTTCTCTGAAATTACTTGTTCTCTGCATTCCCATCATTTCTCTACCTAAAAGTCAAGAGACACACGTCTGTTGAGTAACGCACTAAATACATCAGACTTGGGAATAATCACCATTAACTCTGTTCAGCAAAGAGATACACAGTGGCTAAGTTTTACTGAATTTTAATGCTTTAATTCTCAGCCCAGGAAGCATGCTCATGCATGCCAGAGTGATTAATGACACAGTTTATACAGCTCATTGGTCATACTTAAATTAGTTAAAATATTCATCTGTTGTTTTGTTGTGATGAATCTCCATGTTCCTTTTTATTTCTGTTTCCCCTGACTGATTGCTTCCTCTTGTCTGGTTGGAAGACAGTTGCCTGAATTTGGAAAGAAATGGCAATATCACACTAGGTAACTGAATTCCGGCTGTGAAGGATAAGAGAGGACAAGGCAGTAGATTCCTCATTTGCCACTGTCGACAGAGCTGTCCGTCTGCTGAGGCATCTCACTGGACTGAGAGGTCCCAGTTCAGGGTCAGCTTTATTATTTGTGGCTAATGAAGCTGATAGACGAAGCTGGCTATAGTTTGATGTTTGGGGGACTTGTTTTAAAATCTGTACATCAGTCTTTTAATACCATACTACTGAGTCTTTCTGTTTCACATGCATTTGTAATTTAATTTTTTTCAGTTGGGAATTCCAGAATTTCTGCCTTCTGGTGTTTTATGAATTTTCCTCCCAAACAGAAAATGCTCAAGCCATTAATATTGTATTTGCAGTGACGAGAAGAAAAGCCCATACAACTAATGTAATGGCAACTATATAACAGAATGCTCAAATTCAAATAAAGGGATGCCAGTTCTGGACACTGCCCTGTGTCATACCCAGGATGTAGTAAGCGCTGCCTCTGTAAGGAGAAACTTGACGATGCAATTGCTGAATATTCTGTTGCATGCTTTCTAAGTGGAATCCCCCCACAGAATTCCACCACTAAAATGTACCAAATGCCTTTCACTGTAGCCTGAAAAATCCAGGGAGAACTGGCTAGTTGTAGAATGGAAAACTTCTGATACCAAGAACAGAGGTCAGCTTTACGGACAAAGCACTTAATTTGAAAAGTATTGACCTCCATAACAGCCAGATAGGTATTTTCCTTTGTTGTTTCCCTCTTGTACCTCCAGTCCTCAATCAGAGAAAAGAAAGAATGGCATGTACTCACCTTTAGGTATGAGAATAGCTAAACATGATTCTAGAACCATGATTTCTCTACATTGGCCAGTGTCTGAATAAGCAATGCCCCATTATGATACCTTTCTGTAAGGAATCCAGCTCTATTCCCAATGTTATCAGTGATTCCCTAGAATGTTCCAGAAGGAGGTACATTTTCCTAGACGTTAACACCTTTCCTCAATGGTTTCACTGTCACCATTGAACATGTTATCACCATGCCTCCATTGGTGAAAAGCCAACTGTTTTCTATGTGGGTCTATGGCCTCAAACATGGACACCAGAACTTAACTAGTAAAATTCTATCCTAATGTTAAAATTATGTTATAATGTCACAGGCTTTTAGTGAAGACAAGAATCATTCTATGCCATGTGAGGTATTATTTAAGAGTACCATTGAACACGGTATGGAAAGTCCTTTACAGGCCATCATCTTGTTCTGTCGCTACACCCCTCAGTCCTGCTCCTGGGGTCCATTCTCCTGCCTTCTCCTTCCTCTGAGTGCCAAGGGCTCAATCTTGTATCTTTAAAAGCAACCAGAAGGGAAAAAAATACTTCCTGTTGCTTTATTACTCAAAACACCTAGGGTCCCTCTTCCCCACCTCTCTTCTTTCTGGAATATTTAATGTCTGCTACCAGTTTTCCCCTTGTTTACTTACTTACGCTCTGCAATAATCTGTGGGTTATAATTGAATTGTAAGTCACCTTCCCCCCTCAAATCCATTCTATGTCATTTTAATGCTAATGAATGAGGGTTTATAATTATCCATAATGAGAGAAAACAGCAGTATCCTTTTTCATAAGAGGATGCATGAAAGCAAATATTTTTGGAAATTATATTAAAACGCCTATGTGGCTCTATGACCGATTCTAATGTGTTTGGAGACTCACTAGCCTGCGATGATTTGATTATCTCCTTCTGAGAGCTACTGTATTCAATTTCCTGCTCCTCTGACAAAAAAAGTAGACTTTCCCAGTCTGGGAAGGAGAGGCAAGGCAAGAGCAGAGTTGGAAACGCTCAGCCCTTCAGACAGAATAGGCCCATGTCCACGCCTACCTTCTGGTGTTGGAAATAGATTACCTAGAAAAAATAGAATACATATGTGTTTCCAATGTAGAAAAGCTATTGAATGTATTCTATGGGAGGAGGATAAAATGGGAGGTGTCTTGAATAGTTTAATGAACACAAGATCTGGAGAGAGGAACACATAGAGGTCTCATTTGAGGCTGACCAATTTTGTACTTTGGGGAAGTTACTTCCATTCTCTAGGCTTTAGATTCCTTCGACATAAAATTCATTTCAGACTAGATATTCTCCCAACGCTAACACATATTAAAAAATGCTGTGAGATTCATGTTTACAATACAGTTTTGAACCTCCCTCATCTCACTAGTCCAGGAGAACTTCACAGAGCCTCATGTTCTCAAAAACTGTTTTCTAAATTCTTGAAACCCACCAGAACCCTTTCCCATGGCGTTGGTATCAAAGCCCTTCTTTCTTTGAGCAGAGGCACTGATTGCTGTTTCTTGAGCATTCTCACATATTAAACAGACTTGGGTGCAAAACAAGAGGGTTTGGGGTAAAGGATCTCCTTCTACCCAATGTTTCGCTTGGATTTTTCACTTTATTGTATGAGACAAGCAAGAGGTTTCATCTTAGTGAAAGCATTAGGTGTGTGGGCCATGAAACAGACTGGGTCAGCATTTCTGTCTGAAAACATCCTTGCTCCAAAAGCCTATCTGCACTAATGCCTAATTTTCTCCACATTATGGGAAGTATATATGATGGTTGTCATGGTAACCAAATGAAAAGTTTAGCCAAGGGAACCTAGATAGCACTGTAGGCTTCCTGAACTACTTGGACTTTTTACTTACTCTTCTTCCTCTTAAATCCAGCCTCCTAAGGTTTTTGAGTAGTTTTATTACCAATCAAGGAAAGGATTTGTCCTGATTTTTTTTTTAAGGCAGGTATGCAGTGTGGACAATGGATTCGTGGAATGTTACAAATGGAAAAATTTCTAAGTCACTCAGGTTTGGTTTTTTTTTCCTCCTTGTTAAATGAAACAACTGCTGGAGGATTTGTTTAAAATATCAACTACCAGTCTTCAAAATACTGAATCTCATTAGAGGCAAGGGAGCCTGTGCTTTTAACAAACTTGCCAATTAATCATGTCATCAAGATCAGTGTTCAAGAAACACTAATCTAGTTTCACAATCTCCTTGTGCAAAGGATATTCATTTTGGAAGGAAGAAAAGGTTTCATAGCCTGAACAGGATTATGGCCTAAGAGAGTGTGCTGATAGATATCAATTATAAAGGAGAAATTGAAAACTATTCCTGAGGCAGAAGTGCCCAACTTAGGCCTCTCATCTGCCCAAACTCCCAATTTTGTGGAGCCCCAAATGGCAGCCGCTATTCTCCATCAGTCCACCTGTTACCTTCTACACTCTCCCCACTTCAGTCATATGCTATGATGGATGGCCAGCCAATCAAGACCTAGGGCTACAAACCTTTTTTTTCTAAAGAATGCAGTGTTTCCTTCACATTCATGAACATTCTATTAACCTTCAAATAGTGAACTAAGTGCCAAATCTCCCCCAAACAAGTGCCCACCTCAACTAAAGCTCTTGCACCTTCAAAACTTGAAGGTAGCTCACATCTGTAAGTCTAGCTGCTCAGAAGACTGAGATCTGAGGATTGTGGTTGGTTTGAAGCAAGCCTAGGCAGACACACCTAAGAGACCCTTGTCTCCAGTCAACCACTAAATTAACCAGTGGAGGTATGACTAAAGTGGTGGAGCGCCAGCCTTGAATGAAAAAGTCAAACAGTAACCCAAGGCCCTGAGCTCAAGTCCCAGTACTAGCACCCATGGGCACACATGATCATGTGTGCACACGCGTGCACGCACACGCGCGCGCACACACACAGAGAATGTAATTGCATTCCCTTCTTTTCACGTTGACAAGAATTATCAAATGATATCCACCAAGACAGAATATCCCATAAATCAAGTTTCACCGATTTACACTCACTGGGAGATCACAGGACATGCACTAAAGGCACAGATTCTCTCAAGAACAAATCCACACTCTCCAAGGGAGTTCAGGGCCTAACTCAGAGGAGGAGAGAGCTGTTTACAAGATGGAAGCCTACGAAACCTGATTACCAAGGGGGTGGACATTGAGTTCTATGGGCTGCGACTGCTCCAGGAATGCCCGGGCCATTGCAGAAGTCAGTTTGATCCAAACTCTCTAAACTATCCTCAATCCAACTTCCTCTAGACAGGGCAAGGGGATCCAGGTTCATTATCTAGCCTCTCACTTCACCCCCAAACCAAGTGTATCAGTCCTGTGTGTTCCATGGTCATGTTTAACCACGGTGTCCACAAATAGCTGGAGAACAGGAAGCGTCTAGACAGGATACCATTCTCCCCACACCGTCCCTTGGTCTCAAGCTATGAAACACTTGGGCATGTCCTCATCCTAGAGAATGTCAGGGAGGAGGAATCAGAGTTTTCTTGAAAAAAAATGACATATTTGCTTTTATGTTTTCAAAACTGAACATCTTAGTTATATTTTGTACCTAAGTTTCCACACTTTACTATTAAGATTTTATTATTTTCAGAAAGTCATTGAGAAAAATTGTGCTCTGCGGGAAGATTTGGATGTTCTTTGGGGCAACACATTCAAACCTTGAAAGACGCATTCGTGTGAGTGGGGCTTTATCATTCTATCTTCTACATTGGTAAATTTTCTGTGTTGATTATTCTAGTCAGGTAGTGGCAAGCTCAGCAAAGCAAATCCATATGTAGCTCAAAGTTCTATGCTTAATGTCAGTTATAAATTTCACTAAGGAGCTAGAAGAGCCACTCTAATAAAAAAATATATTCTAATTAGTCTTAGAGGCATTATGTTAGGGAAAATATGGGACTTTTTTTTCCCTTTTGTGGAGTTGGTTAATTGCTCCAACCCGAGGTATGAATTTTCATCATTATACTTGCAGAAAATATATGGGCTTGCCCACCAGCGGGGACATTCTAGAAAAATGAAAGAAGTTGCATCACACTTTTAATGTTGTAAGCAGCCAAAGAGAAGTTATGTGGCTGCTGAATTGAAAATAGGTAGCACCATTCTCTCTACAGACCCACTCTAAAACCACTTTGAGGCTAATGGAGGTACCACTGCCACTCTGCAATTGATGGGCTCCATAAATGCCACTGTAGCATCTATACTACATTTTAATTAAAAATTTAAACCTGCTAATGTAATGCCCTGACTGAACTGGAGTCCCAGGGAATATATGGCCTTCTTTTATTTCATCAAGTCGAAATTTGCATAAAAAATTTGGAGGAGCGAATGCTGTGAGACTCCCTAAATATTTGATGATAAAAGCTGAGGAGTTATTCCCTTGACCAAATTTGAAAATAAGATCAAACATCTGAAAACAACTCCCAAGAAGCATTGCCTGCTGCTTTTCAGCAGAACCATGGGTAGGGAGGAAGAGGGAGGCGTTGCAAGTGTTGGAAACCATTTCATCTGCTAGAATTGATGTTATATCATACCATCTTCAGACTGGAGGTCTCCCTAGTGAGTGGCCTGTGTGTCCTTTCTCACATTTGTCTATGCTGGGAAAGCAGCACCTTCCAAGTTCCAGTCCATATCTGTGCTGTTTCCCTTGCTGGAGTTGTTCTCCATCCTCTTTCACCTACTTAATTTGAATTCTTCTATGGCAACCACAAACCTTTGACAACTGGGTCTTGGTGAAATCAGAAACCCAAGCTGGAAGTACAGTGTCTTTACCATTGCATGCACTGCACTGTTTCACAGGCACAGTGTTAGAATCGAATTAAAAGAAAGAGGAGTTGTTAATGGGTTTAAGTGTGCCTTTTTCTTTTTACTTTGAAAGTACAGAGTTAAAGAAAATTTTGCTTTTTTTGAGTAGTTACAGCTATCTACCAATGGAAATTACTGAATATAAAGGGTATAGAAATTCAATGCCAAGGAAAAATATTTGCTTGAGGAAAATATTCTGTCAAGAATGAGAGGATCATATACATATTACATATATACATATTACATATGTGTGTGTTTACACACATATACATACATATATACACACAAACATACACATAGACATATACACACAACATGTACATATTCAGTGTTTCTGACTCTTGTCACATTCTTTTATTTGTGATGTTATATGAACCAAGGTTGTTTTGGTGATGCTTTTTCCAATTATTTTTTTCAGCAGATAGTGAAGCTTATTCTTGTAGATTGATGACATACAAAACACATTGTCATTTACATAAAGTTCAAACACACACATAAAACAGTTAAATAATTTAATAACACTACAACATGTAATCCATCTTTGAAATAAAATCCAGAGAGTCATATAAAAGAAGCAGCATGTCAGATACTTGTTTAAAATGGGAATGGCCCAGCCAGGCATTGGTGGCTCACACCTGTAATCCTTGCAGCTCAGGAGGCTGAGATCTGAGGATCACAGTTTGAAACCAGCTCAGGCAGGAAAGTCTGTAAGACTCTTACCTCTAACTAATCATCCAAAACACCAAAAGTGGAGGTGTGGCTCAAGTGACACCAGAGCTCAGGAGTTATCCA
Source organism: Perognathus longimembris pacificus (assembly GCF_023159225.1). NCBI lineage: Eukaryota > Metazoa > Chordata > Mammalia > Rodentia > Heteromyidae > Perognathus > Perognathus longimembris. Next base: position 148,635,557 of record NC_063162.1, read on the forward strand.
GGCCGTTAAAGAATGCAAAGGCAGGAAAATATTGAAAGTAAACAGATAACGTTTATTTGAAAATGAATAAAAAGCTGTGAAAGGAAGGAACCAGATTTTCCATTTGGAGAGTGGCCCCCAAATGGAATCCAGTGAAATCCTCTTGGAGGGTGGCTATGATAGCTTGGGGTGCTTCCCATCTCTCCTTCCCTAAACCTTGTGGTGATTGCTTGATGGCTTGTGTATGCACCACCGCCCTGGCTCTTTTCATTGAGCTAAGATCCAAGGCATTGTGGGAAGAAAAAGAATCTGAGTGATAACTCACAGCATTGTGGGAAGAAGGACCAATTATGCAGGAGCCTGAGGCACTATGGGAACAAGAAGCACCACCATGTGCCATGTGTTATCTGGCTGCTTTTTATCCCTGTGTGCCTAACCGCTCCTCTTCCTTCCTCTCACTGCCATGACATCTGCCGAGATCACTGGGTGGACAAGGCTTTTCCAAGCACTGTGTATATAGGATGCTTCTTTGCTACTTTTCCAGGCTACACTCTGTCCAGAGTAGAGGGAGTATTTCAATCCTTGATTTATCGACAAGGAGACTCAGGCAAAAAGAACATTAATTGCCTCTCCCTAATATCCCAATAAGCCTGCATTCCCTAGAGCCATGTTGCTCCTGGGACTAAGTCAGCTCCTTCATGGAGATCATTCAACATTTGCAGGTCTCTGGGGCAACATTGCCAGCTTTATTGTTGCAAGTCAACAAATCACTTCCCATCTGTCTGTGCTGACTGTGAGGCTGCAACAACACAGCCTTAGATGCTTCAAATGGCCTGGGAAAACTAACCACAGGCCTCAGTGCTTAAGGAAGGGCTCCAGCAATGGGGCATCTGCCTGGTAATGAACTTGTGGGATACAAAACCTTGTGCTTCTCTGGCCAAGATCACGTTCCATCGAAAGAGGTACTGACAGTCCATCTAAATCTCACCCAAAGGTCTTAGAGAAATCTACAGGGACTACTGGAAAACTGGCATTTCAAGAAAATAAAGAAGATGGCAGGCACAGATGGCACCTCAGACCAGGCTTTGGGCCTATCCACGCAATTCAGTGACATCCCTCCAGTGTGTGTGTGGTCAGTGAGGGCCAGGGCAGGAGACCAAGGGAGGAACCGGTGGCTGGGAGCTCCAGCGCCAGAGCCCAGTGGAGGTGCCCAGAGAAGTCCTCTGCTCAGCTCACCCAAAGTCCGAGGACATGCAGCGGAGGGCTGTGTAAAGCCTACAGGACAAGCACCTCGAGAAGAGGTCCCCATCAAGAGAAGCCTGTGAGAACCCCACATAACGTTTCATTAGCAGAACGCCCTCAAAACCACAGGGATCCCATAAAATGATAGTGAATCGGAATAAAGTAAAAGTGGTAATAAGAAAGTAAAAATAGGAACACACACCAAAAACAAAAAAAATACCCTTTCTTCTTGCTTTCAAAATAGACATCCACTGGTAGGCTGCTCTCCACTGAAGGTGTTTTTTTTTTGGGGGGGGGGTCTCTCTAATCATGACCACTTTGGTTATTCTAGGAAATTTAAACTCAGTTAAAATCCTAGTCTGTAATGAAAAGACCCCATGCTACTGAACCTGGAGGTTTGACCCTCCATGTTTTCCACCATCCGGCTCCATTGTAGTCCATGAAACAATGCTACAGCGCCGCAGACCAGCAAAAATCAAGACCACTTATTAGAGAGGATAAAGGAGTTGCTAGCAACCCAGACCAAGCTAGTCCCAGAATCCTGAAGGAGGGGAAACCCAGAGTTTTTATATAAACTAGTTACATTTAAAAAAATAGGCATTAATACAATATATAAAAAGTCAAGGGGCTGGGGATATGGCCTAGTGGCAAGAGTGCTTGCCTCTTATACATGAGGCCCTGGGTTCAATTCCCCAGCACCACATATACGGAAAATGGCCAGAAGTGGTGCTGTGGCTCAAGCGGCAGAGTGCTAGCCTTGAGCAAAAAGAAGCCAGGGACAGTGCTCAGGCCCTGAGTCCAAGCCCCAGGACTGGCCAAAAAAAAAAAAAAAGTCAAGGGGACTGACATTAACTTCTGACCAGGTGGGAAATTCCTTTCTAGTTGTGCAGAAACCATGGCATCCTGATATTACCCTTTCTGTATTATTAACAGGGAGGTTTGTGTCTCAAAATAATGTACCCTGTTGTACACACACACACACACACACACACACACACTCACACACATTTGTGTGTGTATACTTGTTTTGAAAAATAGAATAGAAACCTTAACATGAGTAGTTTCTTTTCCTGTTAATTTCTCCATTAATTGTGTCGGGTTGCAGTGTGTATGTCTCTATACAGAAGAGATTGCTTCTATGTGTGTAAATCGCCTCCCTTAGCAACCACCATTAAAATGATAGTAAAGGAATGAAAAATGCCCATAAACTCACAAGGACGAAATGAAAGAGCAGCAGAAGATGGGCTCTGGGAGGGAGCCGCTGGGAAACTAACATTGAGACAAAATGAACATAGGAGAAATAAAAGCAGAATAGGGATTTCAGCTCTTTCTTTGGGAGGGAGGGGTGGAGAGCGATGGGAAGTAGAGGTCGGAAAGGAATGGTCTAACAAGATGTAGGCACAAAGAGACTGAGGAACTGGTGAGCTCTGTGCCTTGAAGGCTCTGGGTGTGAAGATGCTGGGAACTTTAGAGGCAGCATCTAGACAGCTACTAAACAAAGACTAAAGGCCAGTCTGGAGAAATGTCAAGAACCAAAATTTCACTCCCAGCCAATCACTAACCAGGATGTCCCTTAGAGTGTTGAACTGTTCACTGTATGGTAGACTTAAAGCAGGGATATCTGAACCAGCCAAGATCAAGAGGGGCAGGGCTAGAATGGGAAGGACTTATTGAAAATCTGTAAGACCCTTTCACTCCCAGTAAACCAGCAATGAGTCATATTACCTCTCCTTGACCCTCATATGTTCCTTCCCAAGTACGAAAATAGAGAAGTTAGCTGGAGGCTGGTGGCTCATGCCTGTAATCCTACCTACTCAAGAAGGTGAGATCTGGGGATCACAGTTCGATGCCAGACCAGGAAGGAAAGTCTATGAGACTCTTATCTCCAATTAATCACTGAAAAATCTGGAAGTGTTGTTGTGGCTCAAGTGCTAGAGTGCTAGCCTTGAGCTGAAGAGCTCAAGGACAGTGCCCAGGATGAGAGTTGAAGCCCCAAGACTGGCAGAAAGAGAAAGACAGACAGACAGAGACAGAGACAGAGAAAGAGAGAGAAAGATAAAGAGAAAGAGAGAATAGAGAAGTCTACTGTGGAGAAACACACTCATGGATCCTGTCAATACCCTGGACGTGTTATTAGCAGAGAAGCAGACAGATAATGTCTTAATGTAGAGAAGAAGAGGTCTATGTTTGTCAGATTCATGTGGAAATAAAAGGAATGAATGACTCTCCAGCGGTAGGATTTCTGATAGGTAGCACCCATGCTGGAGTTTATAAAAGATTAAGATTTAATGTAAATTCACAATCATTCTGTCTAATGTCTTCATTAGCAGTTACATAATTTGCCCTCAGCCATTTAAAATGTCTACTTTGGAATCAAATTGGGGTGCAGATTCCTGATTTTCAATCCAATGGGATTTCTACCCTTGCCTAAATCCAGAAAAGTTGAGATTATAGAAAAGTCAGAGTATAGAAAAGATCCCCAAACTTGCACAGAGTAAACATATAAGGTCAGTTTCATGCTTTAAGTTTAGCATCCAAAATGATCCACTGATCAGTATTTTCAAAGATAGATGGTATTCCAGTATTTGAATACATCACTGACATTTTGTCCTATGAAGATTTGGAAAGCAGAAGTCACTTGTATCTTGTACTTAATCACCCAAATTGTATTGAAATCAATCCAAAATGGCATCCTTATGCCTCTGACTATAAATGATAGAAAGGAATGTTGAGGTGGATTCTTATCCTATGTGTGTGTGTGTGTGTGTGTGTGTGTAAGACTTTCCCTGAGCCTTGTCCTGTCTTTGTTTTCTTCTCCTCTAAGTTTTCACCACCAGGGTCTCTGCTCCAGATCGCTGAGAGGCCACAGAAAGATGGTGTGGGAAAGCTATGGTGCAGGCACTGTAGACATGAGAACATTGTTTGCTCTGAGTGTGTGGTGAGGTGTTTCTAGATGAGATTAAGATTTTGAGAACAGGCAGATTGCCTTCCCTCATGTGATCTGCTGCAATTAATTCAAGACTTGAGCAGAAGGAAGAGGCTGAGTAAAAGGCACACCTCCTGGCTGCCCACCTGAGCTGGGAGGTAGTTTTCTGTTCCTGCCTTCATACTGCAGCAGAACGCATGCTCTCCTTGGCCCTGAAACTTGTCAGCTATGGCCTAGACACAAATCAGCATCTCCTGAGTCCCTAGCTCACTAACTACAGATCCTAGGACTTCTCAGCCACTTCCATAATGGCATGGGCCAATTCCTTGAACATAAATATGATTTACACATTCATGCATGCATGCTCATATGTGTACACACGTTTCTCTAGAGAATTCTCTTTTAGATGAGAAATAGATTCAGCAAGGAGTCCTGGTATTATCAAACAGGAACACCAAATATCAAATGCTTGAGATCACTTCTTTGGGAATGGTAGTGACTCAGATTCTGAGGAAGCTTTAAGGAATAAGATTAGGTTCTCTTCCTAGAGGCCTATGTGTAAGAAAGAAATAGGATGGGTGGGCAAGAAATGGCTGCATATACCTGTAATCTCAGCACTCACAAGGCTGAGACAGAAAGATGATGATTTTGAGGCCAGCCTGGGGACTATAGAAAATCCTGTCCCAAGTCCTCACAGCACCTACTCACATGTTTATTAGAGGATTTGTCACTATTACACCTTCTTCATTATATCTCCCTCTCAAATGGGAAATTGTTGAAGGAGCCAATGAATGCTTAACCTTCTTTTTCATATATTTTATTCCTATTTAATGTCTCTTGGATTTGATTCGCATTAGAACTGAAGAGTATTTCCCATAATTTCATTTTGTGCCCATAATAACCTCATTAAGGAGAATATGTGTTTGCAAGTGCTTTATTAAAGCAAGTAGAGCAACTGTATTATTTATGCTCTCCAGAGTGGTAGAACAGTAGCATGGATGAATGCATAGATTAGACAGACAGACAGACAAGACAGACAGATAGGTAATAACATAGGTAGATGATAGACAGTTGGGCAGATAACATAGGTAGATGATAGATTAGATAGATAGATAGATAGATAGATAGATAGATAGATAGATAGATAGATAGATAACATAGGTAGATGATAGACAGATGGGCAGATAAGAGGTAGATGATAGAGATAGATAGATAGATAGATAGATAGATAGATAGATAGATAGATAGATAGATAGATAAAATAGGTAAATTGTTGATGGACAGGTAACATAAGTAAATGATAGATAGATTAGATAGATAGATAGATAGATAGATAGATAGATAGATAGATAGATAGATAACATATGTAGATGATAAATAATATAAATAAGATATATTAGGAAAATTGGTTCATGCATTTATAGACGTTGTTAGCCCCATGATTGGCCTTCTGTAAGCTGGCAACTCTGGGATCCTGGTAGTGAGACTCAGTTTAAGTCCTAAGGCTCCAGAAAGCCCATGATGTAAACTGGAGTCCAAGGCTAAAAGGCCTGAGAACCCAAGGAGAACTGATGCACCTTTGATAGTCTAAAAGCCAAAAAGCAGAGCCATGCCTGTGCACCAGGAGAGAGGGGAAGGAGGATCTTCCCTGTGCTTCCCCATTGGCTCTGTCCAGGTCCCTGGAAGGTTATATGCCCATGTTAAGGGCAGATCTTCCCCACCGTGTCCAGCAACTCACACACCAATCACCTCTGGACATAGCCTCAAGGACACATCCAGAAATAACATTCTCCTGGCTCTCTGGATAAACCTTTATCTGGTCCAAGTCCACATTTAAAATGAACCATCACAGCAACTGAGCTCCAGAGAGAGATAGAGAGAGAGGTCAGTGATTTGCCTCAAGGGTATGTGGCTAACCAGTGGCTAGACCAAGACTAACCACACAGGGCTCTCCCATCCCTGGGCTCATGTACACCACTGCCATTATGTGACATCCACCAAAAAGGAGGGGCATTATGAGACAGCCAGGGAATCTCAGAGCCCACATTCATGACACCTTGTGAAGTTAAATCAGCTTTTATGTACACATGGCCCCCAGTGGTACACAGAAGGATGCTCTCTCCCCCTCCCTCCTTCCCTCCATCCATCCATCCTTCCATCTATCTCTGTCTACACACACACACACACACACACACACACACACACACACACTTTACCTTGTCTAAAGGAGTCTTAGAGGTGGCAAAGCAGCATGTCAGAAGCTGAAAGATCACCTTCATTTCTAACGTGTTCCTTACATACCAATTCAAACACCCTGTACTGTAATGGCTGCCTCCTGAATTACTAAACAGTGACTTTATTAGAATGAATTGTCTGTTATTTCTGCCAGCACTGCTTTGTTCCTTGGGCATAAACGAAAGTGTTTCCTTCTCTAAATTGGCCAGAGAGTCAACCCTGTATAAATAGGGACTTCTTTGCTTTGGAATCGGATGCTGGCTCTTTCTCTTGAGGCTTTTCACCTACTTAAAATTCACTTGTTGCTCTTTAAATTCACATGCAGCTTAAGGCAAATGTTTGGATTGCTAAAATGAAGCTACATGCTCAAAATAAGCGGAGAGGGGGGGAAAAAAGCAAGTCGAATAAATGGAATCTCTTCCACCATAAGCAAATGCATGGGAATGCACTTTAACTTTCTGCACTAACTTTAAAAGAAATTGTGTAAGCCCAATGACAAAACTTACAACCATGAAGATATCTTTCTGCAAAGCCTTGAAGAAAGCAAATTAGGATGCTACCTCAGCTGCAACTCTATTATAAATCATTTTCCTTCCAAGATCTACCCTTCTGTATCTTAGATATCCTTCCTTTCTTAAAGGCTTTGGAACAGATCCTTACATCAGTATTTCTCAACTTCCTAAGTGATTCTAATGTATAGGCAGGGTTAATATACATAAACAATATTCAGAGCTTGATCAAGTAAGTGTGGACTGTGACATCTCCATCTCCAAGTCCCACCTGCATCCCATGCCTTCCCTAAGACACAAACACGGGTGCTACGTCTGCCCCACACAAGGTGTCCGACAGCCACAAGGGTGTGCTTGTAAGCAACTTTAACACAAATGAGTAATTGATTCTGATCCCAAGGAGTCTCGAGTCTTGGTGTAGAAAGCATGGAGCTTGGGAGTGGGATCCATTCTTGGAGACAATTCAAAAGCACAAAGCGGTTTTTTTTTTAATGCAGCTATTCCAGACTTGTTCATAAGTCTGATCTTGCTTTACACTAACACTAGGTACTAAATCGGTTCATCTTGTGTGGGTAAGAAAGCATTAGGACTTTAATATACTTACAATTATATATCCTGCCTTCCCTTTTCTGATGGCTTCTGATGGTGGAGTGTAAGAACACATCACAAGTACTTCAATGTAATTCCTAAAGAAATAGATTTTCCTTTGTAAGCCTAGTGCCACTCCACAGCCCTGCGGGCCCAGCTTATGGCTTGTCAGAAAACAGGACTGAGATCTGACCCAAGGGCCCTCTAGCTGGGAAGGCCAATTGTACTTATGTCATCGCTATTACACTTTCTGAATTCTAGGCAAGTGCATAAAGGCCTTTGGTAAGAGACACCTTGCCCCCAAAAAGTGATCACCAAACTGCAGCTAAGAAAAAGAACAGATGGAATATGATGCAAGCCTTCACACCTCATGGAAGGGATGACCAGAGGGGAAGAGAGGCTCAACCCTGGCAGGCACCAGACACAAAGCCTGGAGGACCACAAAAACAACTTGTTTGAAATGGAAGGACAAAGAACCATGGCTTCTGAGCCCCACATTAATCTTGGGTTCCCATGTTCTACTTCTACCCAACAGACAGAAAGTACAGAATATACAGACTTAAAACATTTTTCCTAAAAATGTAGTATTCCCTTTGCCAGTTACTGTCTTCTTTTTTGTATCAAATGATACTTGTGTGACATTATGTTATTGTATGATAATATGGATGAAATTCATCCAAATGCATAATTAACCCTAGATTCTGAGCAATCTCAGAATACTATGTTCAGCAATAGGAGGAGTATAGTTTCAAATAATTCCCTGCAACAGATCTCACAGTTAATCATAGTCACACTTTAATCAATCGTCAAGTCTCTAATGAGCCTCTGCTGAGCACCCACTTTTTGGTTGGTTTTGTTTGTCTTCTGGGGGTACAGTTATTGGAGCTTGAACTCAAGGCCTCATGTTCTTCATGGGCTTTTTCCCTCAAGGCTCAGCCTCCTGAGTAGTGAGGGTTTCAGGCATGGGTCACTAGCGCCCAGCTGAGGATCTACTTTTGATCAGGTATTATGGAAGATGCTGGATAGCTCAGGTATTTATTATGGCAGATGCTAGTCACAGTGGTAGAACAGAGCTCAGCCATTTGTGAATAGACACAGTTACAAATTACGAGAAGAATCTGGCGTGTAACATCAGAAGCCTTTCCATCCTGACATTCTGAAGTAAGCTGTGGCCCTTCACCTGCTCAGAGATTCATGCAGTGAACCTCAGTCAAGCTTGGAGCTGATGATAATAAAAAGTTAGCTCACATTATCAAAAAGCTAAGGTACCTCCCAGCCCAGCTACTCTTTCTCATGTTTTTTTTTTTTCATTTCCAATTCCAGGGAGAAATAAATAACCACAAATTTGTTATGCTAATCATTGTTATGTGTTAAAATTCAGTAGTGTTAAATACACTGATGTGTACCTGTTCATCTGGAAAAACCAAACTTCTGAAATTCTGGAAAAACTGAAATTCTAACTTATTTATCCAATGTAGATAATGAGTATTTACAATAGCCAGGTATGTAGGCTCAGAAAGTAGCACAGCGGTTTCCAGGGGTCAGAACTGATCTTTTTTGATATCTTGGACCTCCATGAGGGGGAGGAGCTTGAACTCAGGATCTGCCCACTGATCAGATTTTTCCCCCTCAAGGCTGGCGCTCTACCTTGAGTCACAGTTCCACTTCCCACTGTTTGGAGGTTAATGCTGACTAAAAAAAAAGCTACAGTTCAAACTTTTCTCCCACATTAGCAGCTCTGATCACGATGTTTGCTTAAAAGTCCATCTTTACAGCTTAGGAAGCAAAACGTAACATGTGAATTGAAGTCAAGAGCAACTTCAAAACGAATGTAGGAGCCAGGCCCTGGTGGCTCATGCCTGTTATCCTATCTACTCAGGGGGCTGAGATCTGAGGATTGTGATTCAAAGCCAGCCCAAGCAGACAAACCCAACCCCAGAAACTCCTAACTCCAGTTTAACCAGCACAAAGCCTGAAGTGCAGGTGTGGCTTAAGCAGGAGAGCACTGCTTAAGAGAAAAAGTGAAGTCCTTCTACCAGCACACATAGAGGAAAAAAATACTGCAGGTTCCTCTCCAGGAAGTGAGGAACTTCCTCCTGAAAATATTACAAGCAAGGTAATTGAGAATTCTGTACAAATTTCATTGTTCTCTAGATAATTGTAAATATCAGCATCCACTCTACAGTTGCCTACTAAAAGTGTGTACTTATGGTTTGACACTAGTCTCTGATATTCTGACAAGATGCATAGTCTTCCAGCCTGCTACCCCCCGGGGAGTTACAGTGTCACTGACACAGAATGCAGTGTGCCACTAAGCCACTCACAGCCCTGGCAGATCACATCAAGCCCGTTTGACAATGACCCCCAGGAAGACAAATAATCAGCACACCTCTTATTATTAACCATCATAACATCATGTGCCGTGATACATGTATGTCACAAAGACATTGGTTTTTACAAGACTTCCCAAGGAGCAAACACATAGACTCACCACGAGAAACCACAGCCTTCCCCCTCTCCCTCTGTGTCTTCTGTTTGCTGGATTTCCTCCTTGGATGGCACTGGCTTTCAAAATGAATTAAAAGACTTTGATTATTGTGTGAGAGGGAGAAAAATCACTGCTCCTGGCCTTAACCACAATGCTGAGGATTTCATATAAGGGAAAAGAAATGGGGTGTTTTAAAAAAAAAAAAAGCATGCTTTGTAATTAAAAGACAAGCTTGGACCTGTATATTTCTAGTTGTTTCCCTGTATCCCCTTTCTTCTTGTTTAATTGCTGGTTTGACAAAGGAAACACCTGGCCTGCCCCCACCACGTGCTTGGAAAGTCTCCAGTGCTTCTGTTTTGCTTTGTTTATTTCTCCGGGCCATTGAGACCACTGGGCTAATTATTCTTTCCTTACCTGGAGAATCTCCTGCAGTCCTTCTTCATTAATATCCTTCTGACAGCCCCCAAATAACTTACCTTGGAGTCTGAGCAATGATTTTCTAAATATTTGCATAACCCCTTTCAAATCTATACCTGGGTTTCCTGCATTGCCCTTGGGGGCGCAGAGGTCCATGTGACTCCTCAATGGCAAATTCGGGGGTGTAGCAAGTACGGTGATTATGGGTCATGAAAATGACTCATAGTGGATTCATAGTTTTGTAAAACAATGAACACCCAACAGAAAGCATAAGGAGACTACACAGTAAAAAAAAAAAATGCAATGAACACTAGTCTGTGCTAGTCTAGGTTTGTTAGTGATGCACTAGCTTACTTATAACAGAATTGCACTTTCCTAGAACCTCATTCGCTAATGTAGTTTTTGTGCTTTCATTTTAATGTCATTGTTAAAAAGGAAGGAAGGAAGGAATAAGGGAGAGAAAGAAAGAGAGAAGAGGAAGGAAGAAGGAGAAAGGAAGAAGAGAAAGAGAGAGGGGTGGTGGGGTAGGAGGGAGGGAGGGAGCAAAGGGACGAAGGAAGGGAAGGGAGGAATCAAATACATTATTTTGGAACTGCTATTAAATAATCAAGGTCTGCCTAATGTTAGTGCTCTCATTTCTGTTTTTATTTGTTACCCAATGTTACCTCTTGTTTATTTTTAAATTTTCCTATTAAGAAAAGAAGATATATCAATTTAATACAGAAACGATGTTTTTGCCTTTGGATGGGTTGTCTTGGTAGCATTTTAATCAGAAGGAAATAATGGGCAACTGGAAATACTGGAAACATTTAATGAATTACCATCATGCACTCTTCAGTCCTAGATTTTTATTTACTAGTATTAAATGTTCTTAGCATGAGGATTAACTGACTTTATTTACTAAAGAAGTCCATTTGGAGATTATTGATTCTGTTTACTGTCCATCAAAATTGGTTCTTTTGATGTGATTCCATTGGTTGATGTAAAGGAAGTCAGTTCTATTATTCTATGGTGGTTTCATATGATACATAGAGCAAGGGGACACTGATGTCTAGCTAAGAACTTTGATGCCCAGAGGGCAAAGGTGACTTTCCTGGTGGCCTCAAAATTATTAAGATGTGACAGTGACCTAAATCATTATTGAATAAGAATTTACCCACTATTAATCCTTTATAATTTTTAGAAACTTAGGGTATCTTTTTTTCATCAGAATGAATGTGATGACAAGTTCCTCCACTCTCTTTTTCAGATGATCTGTGATATAAAACAGTGCAATAGTTGGATTATCATGGTGCCTGTCACTTGCTAATCTTCCTTGTCTATAACCCAGGAGTGACCACTGTATCACTGCAGAATGGTGATGAAGGGCTTAGAAGGTCAGGCATACAATGAGCACACAAGATAGCCTGGAAAGTGAGGGACACCTTTGCACATATCTTGTGAAAAAATATGTACATATATGCATAGAAGGGAAACTATTTTTATGGAGTAATAACTGATACTACTTACTCTTTTTTAAATTTGTTTTTACTTTTTGTTTTGTCTTGTTTTCTTGGTAACAGGGCTTGATCTCAAGGCCTGGGCATTGTCCCTGATTTTTTTTTTTTTTTTTTTTTTTTGCTAAAGGCTAGCACTCTACCACTTTGAGCCACAGCTCCACTTCCAGTTCTTAGGTGGTTCATAGGAGATAAGAGTGTTATGTCTTTTCCTAATTGGGCTGTCTTTGAACCAAGACCCAACCTTCTGAGTAGCTAGGGTTACTGGTGTGAGCCACCAGCCCTTGGGACTATTTACTTTTAAGGAAGAAACTGAACTCTTAGGAACACCAGTAGTTTATCAGATAGGCATATGTTAATCCCTTCAATGGCGAGGTATCTTGTTTAGAGAGGGAGTTTTATCTAGTGATAAAGACAGAGGCTCTGCAGACAGAATGCCTGCCTCTGAAGCTTGGCTTTACCGTGTATGTGTTCTTGAGGACATTGCTTAAGTGATCTGTGAGTTCTCGACCTCTCTCTATAACACTATCAGTGACAATTGAGTCTTGCTTAATGCCGTGAAGTCAAAGAACTTAGTACTGGTCACACATTGGTCTGTGCCTTGGTGGACTCTCAGGAAAGGGTGGCTACAGGGCATTTGGCTCTTCAGAATTCATGTTGATATCTTGATTCCCCAGTGAGAAGCTGTTAGGAGGGGAATGGGAGAAAATCAGGGGTGGTGCCCTCCAGAATGGGATTACTGCCTTTGTGAGAGACCACAGAGAGCCCTAGTGCTTTCTTTCTACTTGTGAACACATAGCAGGAGCAGTAGTCAGCTTTTGCAGCCAGGAGAAGGCCCATTCTGTGGCTCACCATGCCATCGTGCCCTGATGTCAGAGCTATGAGAAACAGAGGAAGGTATGGGGGGGGGGGGGGAGCGGGGAAACTGGTCAGACCATAACCATGTCTTCGTCCACTTGGATAACCATGGCCAAATAAATACCTTAGGCTATATAGTGTGTCAACAACAGAACTTCACTGCTCAGAGTTCTGGAGTCTAGAAAGTCCGATCCCAGCAGTGGCAGATTGGATGATGTCACAGATGGCCCCTTCTAATTGTGTTCTCACACAGCATGGGGTGAGCAAGCTCTGTTCTCACCACCTGATCATCTCCCAAAGCCATGACTTCCCACTGCCAGTTTATGGATGAAACTTCCATTTTTATTTTTATTTTTTGGCCCGTCCTGGGCCTGGGACTCAGGGCCTGAGCACTGTCCCTGGCTTCTTTTTGCTCAAGGCTAGCACTCTGCCACTTGAGCCACAGCACCACTTCTGGCTGTTTTCTATCTATGTGGTGCTGGGGAATCGAACCCAAGGCTTCATGTATACAGGGCAAGCACTCTTGCCACTGAATTTTGGAGCTACAAGCATTCAGACTAAATAACAAGCCCTCCGAGTGTTGACTGGTATTTCCGGTGAGCGGGACACATGTTTCTAGTCAGACACCAAGGCATTAGATCATGTGACAGGACAAAGAGGTATGGCATAATAGACACAAGTCTGTGCCCCCTGGAGGCGGGAGGTCAGGGAGAAAAGTAACAGCTGTTCTCTGAAGGAAGACCTCAAGGCTAAATGAGGAGAATAAAAACAATACAAAGTAACTGTAACTAGTAAGCCCTATCAGTTGATTGAGTTGGATTTAAACTCAGATCCACATGACCTATAGATGTGAAAAATGTAAGCCAGTGGTATCTGTCCCACTCAAGGGGGAAGTGGTCAAATATATTTAAGTAATTTGAAATGATATTCCCAAAATATTAATCTCCTAAATATGCTTTTGAGGACCATTGGCATAGAAATAACTTTGATAGCATAACTTTGATAGCAAATCATGACAGAAAACCAGTACAATATTGTCTTAATTTAACAACTGTGTGTGTGTATATCACTGGAATATAAGGATAATATAGTATACAATATAAAAAATATTCAGATTATTTCTTATCAGTGAATTTATAAGAGTTTTACATTCTCTTCTTTACATTTTCTTCTTTTCTATGTGTTCTGGTTATTATACAAGGCATTATTTATATAACTTAGAACATGTAGACCTTACCCACCTCTTTTCCTTCTATCTACTGTTAGGGCATTTGTGTGTGCAGATGTGCACACCTATTGTAGGTCTTCAACTCGGGACCTTATGCTCTTTTTGGCCCTGCCTACTCTCTTGCATCTACTGCTCTACTCCTTGAGCCACAGCTCCACTCCTGGATTTATGCTGGTTAACTGGAGATAATAGTCACACAGGACTTTTCTTCCCAGGCTGGTTTTGAACCTCAATTCTCAAATCTCAGTTTCCTGAATAGCTAGAATTGTAGGTATGAGTAGTACCTGACCTTATTTTCCCTTTTTAAATATAGTTAGTGCAAATTTCTCAAGATGCTCAAACTGAATGTTTAACATCCCGTAGATTCATGTTTTATGAATCTTAATTTTCTGCCTAATAATGCTATTGTCTTTTAAACACAGGTGTAGCCTCAGTTGTAGCTGTGACTTTTCAAAAAGCCAGAAGTCCTGCCAATTTTACAAAAGCTAAAACTCGTTATTGGGACTTTTTGTTTTCTCTGTGTAATGAATAAAAATATGTTGATTACTATATTTTGGGGCTAAAAATAGATGACAGAAGAAGAGACCTGATTAAGTGACCAATAAATACAGGAGAAAATCTTGGATATATTTTGCTTTCATTATTACATTTTATAAGTATTATGCTTGTGAATTATTTATAATACTGCTATAAAGGATGTTTTGAGTAAGCGTTCTGGTCTTCCTTCCCAAGGCTGCATTGTTTTGTTTTTATCTCTCTAAGTTTTATGGTTATGTTAGGATTATGGAGCAAAGGCAATAAATTCTAAGGGTAGTAAGACACTAAGGAGAAAGTTGGTGAAATTTCCTTACAAATACTGAAAACTGAAATCTTCAGACATGGAGAACATTTGCTAGTTTGTGGTTCCTTGTAGCTACTGGATGGATGATAGGAAGAACTGAACAAAAGCCAGAAAGCCAGATGTGGGGGGGCGGGGGGAGACATGTGGGTGTGGTATGTGTGTATGTACACACATGTGCACTGCTACCAGGCTTCAAACTCAGGTCCTTGAGCTCTTGTTTTTTTTCTTTTGCTCAAGGCTGGCCCCCATCACTTGAGACATACCTCCACTTCCTGACATTTGTTGACTAATTAGATTGAAAAGGTTTAAGTAGCAAGGATCACAGTGTGTGCCCCTGGTACTTGGCTGGAGTGTGCCTTCCATTCCTCTCATTCTCTCTGGAACTGATAACAAGTCACCTGAGGCAGAACTTTCTTGTCCATAAAAGAAGAGAGAGTCCAATAAGAAGGTATCTAAGCAATCTGATGCTGCATAGTACTAAAGAATACATTGCCATGACTTTTCTCAGTAGCTATTTTCACAAGTCTGGATAGCAAAGTGCTTAGAATTTTATCATTACAGTGGGTGGCAGGCAAGCACTGGCAATGTGAGTTGTTTACGGAGACTGTGAGGTAAGCAAACCCTTGTATATTTTTGGAAAGCCACCCTGTTCTCTCTAGCCACAACTTTAGCAGATTAGAAAGGCAAACACTTTTCCTTAAAGATATAGACATGGACTGGGCACTGGTGGCTCACACCTGTAATCCTATCTACTTGGGAGGTTGAGGTCTGAGTGAGAATCAAGTTTTGGAGTCGGTGAGGATCTTATCTCCAATTAACCACCAAAAAGCCAAACATGAAGGTATAGTTCAAGTAGTAGAATACCAGCTTTGAAGCGGGGTGGGGGACTAAGGGACAATGCCCAGGCCCTAAATTCAAGTTAAGTAGTTCATAAGCGCGCACACACACACACACGATATAGACATCAGTCTGCTCTCCAGTCAGTTGGGTCTCTCTGTGGATCATATCCTGGGAAAACTTCAAAATTAGGTCTGACCAATCACAAGCACTGACAAAAATAAATAATACCAGTAAGACATTCAAGTAGTAGCTAGCTATAAACTAGCTCTGTGGAGTTCAGGTAAGTCCAAGTGAGCAGGAATTCATTCAGGAATGAATTAATAAGTAAGTAGCATCTTTGAAGGCCTAACCTGATCTAAAGCAATTGGACTTTGTAGGCTATCTGCCAACGATAATGGCCTAAAATAAAAATATCATCTCCTATTCTTCCTGATGGAAATTGATCTTGGTCTTCTAAAGGGACATTAAGTTTGATCGAGTAGAAATTCTCTGCTGACCCTCAGTGAAATTTCCTAATGGAACCAAAGGTTTGGGGTCCTTTGGTGTTAAACAATTATTTTCCTGCAGTGTCAGTGGTGTTGCCTGGGGCATGAGCTCAGAATCTACAGTCAAACTAATCTTGGGTCTGCCTTAGAATTCTGCCACTCACCAGCTCTGTGACCTTGCAAAAGTTTGTTTGACTTCTCTGGCTTCAAATTCCTTACCAAAAGCATTTTGCAAGAATTAACTTAGATAATATAGAAAGGCACCATCCCCTCCTTTTATAAGAATTCAGTGAATAAGTGACTCATCAATATAATTAAAGTTTCCAAAACAGCAGTAACAAATTCCATCATTGATTTCAAATGTGGTAATTAGTCTAAAGAAAAATCTGGGTGCTGATGGCTCACGACTGGAACCCTAGCTACTCAGAAGGCTGAGATCTGAGGATCACACTTGAAACTCAGCCAGAGCAGGAAAGTCCTAAGACTTTTTAAAAAATTATATCTTTATTATTTTTAAGAGGTTGCAAAAAGGAGTTATCATTCAAGAAATCAATTTATAAGTACAACACATCTTGATCAAAGTCATCCTTTTCATTATTTTCCACCATCCCTCCCAACCTTAATGCTCCTCTCAATTTTCCAAGTTTTATTGGACGTGTATTGAATGCTATGACTGCATTCCTCCCACCTCCTCTCTTCATTCATCTGCCTCCTCTACCATCTTTCAAAGTATTAATTTCATGGCATACATTTTGTTAGACTGTGAGTTTTTCTAAAGAATTATACCATTTGTATTCTCCCCTGAAAATACCATAGTCTTTGTTAATGCTTTTGTACACTTGCATCCAACTTCATATGTGTTTTTTGTATATTTATAAATTAGATCTAGCTACCCCATATGAGAGAAAAAAAAATGTAAGACTCTTATCTCCAATTAACCACCAAAAAGCCAGAAATGGAGGTATCATTCAAGTGATCAAGTGCCATTCTTGAGCAAAAAAGCCAAGAGCCACAGGCCTTGAGCTCAAGCCCCCAGCACCCACATACAGACACACAAACACACACGCACGCACACATGCACCTTCCTTCAGCAGATGCATTCCTGATAGGATAAACAGTAATCTCCGAATATTCATGTGTAAGAAGGAAAGTTGGTCATTCTGTTGGTGGGCAGGGGTAGGGGACAGTGACTTAACAAAAGGGCCCTGTTGGGAGGTGCTAAGCTGATGGTACTGTTGTTTCTTGTTCGGTTCAGGTTGCATGGCTAGGTCTACCTTATGAAAACATATCACCCTGCATGCTTATACTTGTGATGTGAGGGTTTTTTTTTTCATGTAGTTGAGCTTTCAATTTAAAATAAACAAGTAAAAGAAATGTGTCTCAAAAGAAATATGTCCCAAAAAAGAAATGTAAAGATGATATTTAGGTAAGAGATGAACTGTCTGCACCTTGGTACAAAGTCTGTACCAAGTCAGAGTATAAGTATTAAAAACTGACATTTGTGTACTTACTGGAATATTTTGAACTTTAACAAATGGTTAAGGCTGGACACCGGCGGTTCAAGCCAATAATCCTAGCCACTCAGGAAGCTGAGATCTGAGGATCATGGTTCAAAGCCGTCCCAGGAAGGAAAGTCTGTGAAACTCATCTTCGATCAACCACCAAAAAGCCAGAAGTGGAACTATGGCACAAGTGGCAGAGTAATAGCCTTGAGCAAAATAACTTGAGGGATAGTATCCAGGTCCTGAGTTTAATCCCCAGGAATAGCTAATAATAATAAGTTAAAATTATGAATTTCTTGGATGTTACGGTAATATTCACTTATTTATAAAGACTTCTTGTAGATATTTAAAAGTTTTCAGACTTGAAATGTGGCTCAAATGGTAGAGTACATTCCTAGCAAGTACAGGCTTGAGTTCAAACCCTACTACCACCAAGAAAAAAATGATATCTAAAATAAGGTTTTCATGGAATAAAAAATGTATCAAATCTTTTTTAAAAATTTAAATGATTGGGGCTGGGGATATGGCCTAGTGGCAAGAGTGCCTGCCTCGGATACACGAGGCCCTAGGTTCGATTCCCCAGCACCACATATACAGAAAACGGCCAGAAGCGGCGCTGTGGCTCAAGTGGCAGAGTGCTAGCCTTGAGCAAAAGAAGCCAGGGACAGTGCTCAGGCCCTGAGTCCAAGGCCCAGGACTGGCCAAAAAAAAAAAAAAAATTTAAATGATTTAAGTAAATGTTTTATGTGCATGTCTTAAGCATAACCATATTTCTTGCAACATTTAGTGAGTGTTTTAAAGTGATTTCTTAGTAAAAAAAAAATTTCTAGACAATAGGAGATGAAGAGTTACTTGTATGATCCATTCTGATAAAACAGATAATTGCAATTCTAAATTGGCTCTTCCATACAAAATTGAGCATTTTTCAAATACTCAATAAAAGTTATCCATATCTCATACTAATTTATTCTAGAATTTATAATAAAATTTCCTAAGTACCAAATATTTACTGTTTTTTTTGAACAGTACCAACATGATCATTTCTGTCACAAAAATATGTCAAGGTTGGTTTGCATGTATGCAAACTTTATTGGATCATAAGCAAGGTAAAAATCAGCTCATGTGAATGAACTCAGCTCATTGAAATTAGGGTTTGAAATGGGGATATGACCACACCTCTTGTTACAGTCTCAAAACTGGCAGTAATATTATTAGATGGTTAAGTGAGGGCTCAGTACTCTCTATAGCAAGAATTTGTCAGCTCTGTTCTTTCAAGGCCTGAAAACCAAAAGAGAAGAGAGAGATTTAAACTCAAGTCAGAGAAAAAAAAGTAACAGGAAATAAAGTGAAACAGAATTCTTAAAAAACAATGGCTGATAGACAAGACTGCAGAATGATATCTTCAAAGTGTTGAAAGAAGGATAAACAGATATGGAGAGAGCTTGAGACCAAAAGACTTTTATTTTATTAAAGCAACTTCTAAGGGATTTAACTTTTTGAAAAAGTTGAAAAAGAGAATAAAGCCAAGAAGGTCCTTAGATGTAAGAAGATGCTCAAAGAAATAGATGGGTGAATAGGTTAAAGAAAATAAAACATGAAAACTGTCTGATACAATAGTAATGTCTAAATGGGTGTGTTTTAAAAGTGAGAGCAAATGAAACAAAAATGAAGCTTCAATTCAGGAGGGGACTAGTTAGAAAGTCTTCTAAGATTTGAAAGGGCATAAAGAAAAAGTAAATGACTAACTTCAGACTCTCCTAAGTGTAAGTGGTAAAATTCTAAAGGGCTCACTTAATGCAATATAATATGTAACTTCAAAACCAGAGTGAGGGGAGGGAGGGAGAATGAGAAAAAATAAAAAAAATCTAGAAAAAATTTTTAAATCATAGAGTCAGGGGGAAAGCACAACATTAAAAACAAACTCTTCTCAGAAATATATAATTGTTTATAAAAATAAGTTATACACAGGCACACATTCATGTCACTAGCTGAAAAGATCTTGTCAGATTTAAAAAAATATGATTTTATGGAACACATCTAAAATAAGAGGACTCAAAAAGGCTGAATGTAAAGAAAAAAATAATAACTGAAAGAAAACTTGGCTAAGTCATAACATTATGGGTCATAAAACAAAGCCTGTTTAAGGATAGACAAAGTCAATGAAATACTTTTATAAAAAATTCAATTTGTCAAAAAAAAATCTAGCATTTCCAAATTTGAATTCCCCTAAAAATACTCTCACTATATATGGGGAGTTTATATGTATATATAAAGCAAAACTCAATGCAATCATAGTAAATACAGAAATTGACATAGTTGGTACTATAGAAGAAAATTTTATAAACTAATCTCAAAACTGATCATTTAAATACATTAAAATTAGAAAGAAAGAAAAAAGGCTGGCAACGCACACCTATTGTCCTAACTACTCAGAAGGTTGAGATCTGAGGGTCACAGTTCAAAGCCAGCCTGGGCAGAAAAGTCACTGTGAGGCTCTTATCCCCAGTTAACCATTCAAAACTGGAAGTGGAGCTGTGGCTCAAAGTGGTAAGAGTGCTGGTCTTGAGCAACAGAGCTCAGGGACAGCACCCAAGCCCTGAGGTCAAGCCCTATAATCAACAGGGGGTAGGGGCCCAAAAACACAATTAACAAACTTAATCGACATTAATGGGATCTAAGAGAATAAACTAAAACATAAATGAACAGTTTAGAATATATTATCATTTTCTGGGGGGGGGGAAGTCTTACAAATGTTTAGAACAGAAGAAGAATAAAGAATCCTATAAATAAAAATATGAGATACAACACAAAGGTATAGTTTATTTTGCATGTGTAAATGCTTAAATTAGAGATAGATTAAAAACAGAAAGCAACAGCTGAGCTATCTCTCTCTAGTCTCTCTTTCTTTCCCTTAAAATCTCCCCACAAACACTAAAATAGGATTTGAGCTAGATTTGACTTTTCTTACTTCAAAACTATATTATAATATTGTTTACTCGAACTTTTTTCCCCTTATAGATATAGACTATCCTTTTTGATGGCTTTCACTGTCCCCTCTATCCTAATTGTGTGAGACCAAGTAAAACTATCTCCATGCCAAATGTCACCGGGAGAATCTCACTAGTGTGTAGAATGTGGCTGAAATCCACATTCAGTGTGTGGCACAACCAGAGGACAAGGAGGAGTAGGGCGTGAGTCAGGCCATTCTTGAACAGTGTGAGTTCCAAGCCGGGCAGCAGTGTTGCTGCTCAGCACCACGGACAGCTCCCCCTCAGGCCAGGAGAGATGACATTCGCATCCTTTGCTAACCCTGTGAGTTGTGGACTTCGATTCTTTCCCCATAAATACTCACTTTGTGAAACTCCTCCACAATCTCCACTGTCAATAAGTTTTATAAATGCTGTAAACAAGTCTTTAATTCACCACCACCTGCTTGAATCTTATTTATTTGGGTGGTTGTTTTTTTTTCCTCTTATTTTGAAAAAGTGAAGCCGGGAGCCATCATTTGAAAAATTCATGTGTTGTGCACTCTTCAAGGTTGTGATGTGCTCTTGGAATGGCCATAAACCCTTCCGAGCATGGGCACGCAGCCCCTGCTCTTCCTGACAAGTGCCCACGTGAGCAAGTGTCCTCCTTTCCGGCCTGCCCCCCACCACCTCCTTGATTGCCTCGGCTTGCTTTGTAATCGTGTTTCAAGATTTCCTCCCAGCCACCACAGAATGGGAATGTTCCAAAAGTTGAACTAAAGGGGTCATGTCCCCTTCCCATATGGATGACAGTTTATATGCCGCTCTCCTGGGACAGGGGCTGGCGAACCCTTCTCTGTAAAGGGCTAGACAGTAAATATTTCAGGCTTTGCCGGCCACATGGTCTCTGTCACAACCACCCAACTTCAGAGTTCTGTTGTAGAAGAAGACATCCACAATCTGTGTGAAAGGACAGCTGTGGCTGGGTTCCAATAAAACTTCTCTCCACACTAAAATTTGAATTTCAAGTACATTTCACATGTCATACAAGTCCTTTTTTAAATCTCTTCTTCAGTAACTTAGAAGGAGGGCAATGTCCTCAGCCGGAGGACCATAAAAATGCAGGCAGAAGGCCGCTTTCACTAGGGGCCACCGTTGGTCAAGCCTTTGTATGATGAATTAGCAGGATGTCCACTACAAATTTCCCACCCTTTGTACCAGTGGCACTTGGGAGACAATTAATTCTTTGTGACTGAGAACAAGACCTCTCATTCTTGCTTGGCTTTTCCTGCCCAAGGCTTGTGCTCTTACCACTTGAGCCATACCTCCACCTCCACTTCCACCATTTTGCTGGCTAACTAGAGACAAGAGTCTTATGGACTTTTCTGCCTAGACTGACTTCAAATTGGGATCCTTAGATTTCAGCCTCCTGAGTATCTGAGGTTACAGGTGTGAGCTACCAGTACCTGGCTTATTTTAAGATTGCTAGCATCATCATTGGTCTCTACTAGGTGCCATTCACTCTATTCTTCCCAACTAGAACAATGGGAAAATGTAAGCCCTGATTAATAAGTCAACTGAGATCATTGTGTCAGGTCTCCTTTTTCTTGCCAGTGTAGGAAATGTTAAGTTTCATATTGAAGAGATGGCTTCTTGGCATAAATCCTCCTGTATGGATAAAGTTTTACTAGCCCCAAAGTCTAAATTCATTGGCCATAGTCGACCATCAGAACCACAAGGATGGATGGTTCCATTCAGCATGACAAATATGGTAATGCATTACTAACAATCTAAACCTACTTAAATAAACATGTGACTTTACACATAATGTAGCTTTGTTTCTGAAAACCCATCATTATCTATCTCAGGGACCTTAACCATGATTGTGTGAAATATGGAGCAAGTGGATCGATTCACAATGTCCCCTCTCAGTTCCTCACAAGCCAGAACTTTCACATTGCTTGCCTAAAATCTTTCTTTTCTCCCAGATGTAAAACAACATGCTCAAGAGTAGATGGAAGTTGTACAATTATATCTTTTGACTAAATTATCTCATCAATAAAAGTATCACCTGGTTAATTGCATCTCATTATAATTAGCCTAAAATAGAAAATAAACAAGTACCTTCTCAAAGCGTTGTAATTTATGTTATACACATGCAAGCTCCCAATGAGTTGACATACACTGTAAATTATTTAAAAATAAATTTCAACAAGCCATGGTGATTTATTCTGATTTCCTTTTCCTTATAAGGAAAGTTTTATTCCCAGAATAAATTCCTTCACATATTAAAAAACCTGAATATTATGCCCCAGCGTTAGCACAATTGGATTTAACAATTCTCTGTGTGTGTGTGTGTGTGTGTGTGTGTGTGTGTGTGTGTGTACATGTACGAGGGCTTGAACTCAGGGCCTGGGCAGTTTCCCTTAGCTTTCTCACTCAAGGCTAGCATTCTATATGAGCCACAGCTCCACTCCTGGCTTTTTGGTGGTTAATTGGAGATAAGAGTCTCATGGGCATCCTTGCCCAGGCTGGCTTTGAACCATGATCCTCAGATCTCAGCCTCCTGAGTAGCTAGGACACAGGCATGAGCCACCAGTTCCCAGATATATTCTTTAATATAATACAGTTTCAGTTACCTAAAAAACTGAACATATTTTGTGAAATTTAAAAATTGATTTTAAACTCATAACCTACCTGTCCTCCATTCCATCCAATCTAAAATAATAAATAGTTAAGACAAAAACCATTTGTAAAAGCATTGTCTGTCTTGAATATGTCTCACTGTTTATCTTCTTGCCACCACTTTCTGTTTCTCTTTCTTCTAATCACACAGCTGTCTTGCATTTCCCTCTTGCTTGTGAAGTTCATTGTGGCCAAGTGATTCGCTTTGGCTGGTGATGTGGAAGCAGAAGGAACACGTATCTCCTTGGTGATAAAAACCTGTGAGAGGGGGCTGGGGATATGGCCTAGTGGCAAGAGTGCTCGCCTCATATACACAAAGCCCCGGGTTCGATTCCCCAGCACCACATACATAGAAAACAGCCAGAAGTGGTGCTGTGGCTCAAGTGGCAGAGTGCTAGCCTTGAACAAAAAGAAGCCAGGGAAAGTGCTCAGGCCCTGAGTTCAAGCCCCAGGACTGGCACAAAAAAAAACAAAAAACCTGTGAGAGCCAGTCTACCAGTCAGCAGGTTCCCTCAAGGTGACTGAGGGCACCCTCCCATATTCCGGAGTGAGGAGGGCGTGAACAGCAGAGTTGCACCCCCCACCCGCAAAGGGCATGTATGAAACACAAGAAATAAGCATCGCTTTGTTAAGCTACTCAGATGTCAAGGTTGGTTTTTTGTTTGTTTTTCAGCAGCAGAACCCAGCTCATCCTGACTAATAAATTTAATCTTCCATTCAGGATACTAGCTTTTAGTATAAACACCTTCAAGAAATTAGGTAAAGCTGGAAATGATCATGGTAATTATCCATGAACTATGAAACCTTCACTCTAAAAAGCATTCTTTGTCAGGGGTACTACAATTAATATTAATAATAAAAATTATAGAACAGAAAAAATAAGGAGCAAGCAAAACTTCCAAGGTCAGCTTCTGTGGGATCCCTGCTGTCCTTCGGTCCATGTTCTTTGTTTTATAGATGACATATTTTCCCGAAGGGCCTTGAGAGTGGTCCTCACCAGGTGGCTGCTTCTGTTGTGTTCTTCTGCAAAAACACGTGTGTGGGAAGATTGTGTGTTAGGGATGGGTTAGGAAGCACCAGAGGAGGCAAGGCATTGATGAATAGATATGATACATATTTATATAGTGCATGTACTAAGTACTGTGAGGGAAGGAAGACTAAAAGCTTTCCTTAAAGAAAGGTAAAATCTCCATGACAGAACAATAAAGAAATGCATGAAGACATTCCTATCTGAAAGAAAATTGTATGATTAACAATAGGCCACTCTGTGTTACAACTGTAATGGGCTATGAGATCACATAGTGCAGTTTTCAAATGAATGAGGAGAACCCAGAAAAGTTTTCTAGAAGAGATGGCCAGAAAGTAGCCAGGAGAACAAAGATGTCTCGAGGAGGCTGAGGGGCAGGGCCAGAGGTCAATGTCAGAGCACTGACAAACGTACATGAACCAGTTCATTCCTCAGCACCACAAAAGAAAAAGCTAGGAAACTGAGCCTTTAGAGGGGAAGCACTTTTTTCCAGGCATATGACAGATAATCACAATTTTTATAACTATATGCACACGTGGATATGGAAAAGCAGGCATGTGGGAGCAAGATTAAAGGAGTCCACTGGAAGCTAGGCATAGGCCAACTGATGGGATAAGCATGAAGGAGGGCATAGTGCTGAGAATAGAATTGAATGAAGAGACAAAGAGGTGTGGGGGTTACTTGAAAGCAGACTCACAATGTGGGAGCTGAGAGGCTGTGAGATTGAAGGAGAGCCAGGCACAATGGCTCAAGAGTGTAGCCCTTGCCACTTGAGAGGTGGAGATCAGAAGATCAAGGTTCAAGGCCAGCCTGATCAAAAAGAAATTCACAAGACTTCATCTCAACCAATGGCCGGACACAGCAGTGCACACCTGTCATTCCCAGATAAACTGGGAAGAATACGTATGGTGATCAAAGTACTGACTAGCCCAGACATAAAGCAAGACCCTACCTCCAAAATGGCCAATGTAAAAGGGAGGCTGGAGTTATGGCTCAAGTGGTAGAACACTTGCACAGCAAGCCCAAAGCCCTGAGTTTAAACCCCAGTAACCACCAACAAGTAAAAGAAAAGTGAATGGGGTTAAATTAGATTTGGAGACCAAAGGACTAAAACAATCCTGATACCTCAACCCAGAGGGAAAGAGACAGATGGTATCCAGTGAAAAGCAGATTTCATTTACATTCTACAATCACATTACAGAAATGGTGGTAAATGGCAGAGGTAGGGACAGAAGGCTGCTTCTGGTCTTTTCTTTATAGCATAGACATATTTATAAAGATGAAAGAGAGTTAGACAGATAGAAAACCCAGAGGGTAAGAGTGAGGAATTGTCTTAGTCCATTGCTGTTGCTATAACTGAGTACCACAAACTGGATGATTGATAAAGCATAGAGGTTTATTCGGCTCCTAGTTCTGAAAGCCAGTGAGGGAAGAACCTCGGTTTATTCCTGCATCCTGTGTGGTCAGTCACATCACAAGGCAAGACAGAGCAAGCCTGCCAGCTCCAATCTCTCCTCCTCTTCTTCCAAGGCTAAGGCCACCATAGAGGTGGGGGAGGAGATCTCCGGATCTTCCAGCAGCCCCAGCTCCAAATACCATTAGCATAGGAGTTCATGACAGTCAACAGCCATGACAGGAATTAAGCTCACTGGTAGCTTCACCTGGAGAAAAGATAGAAGATAAAGTCAGCCATGGGAACAAAGTGATATGTGCTGCTTGCTTTGCTTCCTGAAGCCTTAAGGACCCTGAAGCGTCTTTGGCCACCCATAGCAGAAACACCCAAGCTTTCTGATGACCCTTCCTCCTAGCCATGAAACAAAACACCCACCTTTGAAGGAAAACACTGACTGCTTGCTTCTGCAAACATCCCAACTTGGTATCTGTCTTATCTTTGGAGACTCTCTGAAGTTCTGTTTTGTTTTGCAAAAAGTGCAAAAAGAAGCACAATTACATAATGAAAACCTGCCTATGCAGCCTCAGCTTATGAGTGGTCATTTCTAGTTATTAGGTAACTAAGGGTCTCCCCGAGTTAAACTCTCTCCAGCCGAAGTCACTGGGGGTGGGGCACTAGGGCAGATCTTCTCTCCTTGGCCTTTCATTTAGGACACACTTCTCGGGCTGGAGTGGGGAGTTTCTAGTTGGCCAGGGAGGGATATGGTACCCTAGACTTCTTCCCAGGAGCAGCTCAACTGAAAGCCGAAATTTCTCTTTTGCTGCAACAACTCACCGTTGAGAAATGTTTTCACGGGAGACTTTATTTTCTTAGGGCAATGTTTCTTAATAAGAATTCTCCTAAGACTGGGAGACTTTTTTTCTCCTTCTCTCCTTTAATGCATTCATTACAACAGTGGCCTAGGATACGGAACTGTAGACAAATCTGATTTCCTGCTGCCCCCTGGTGTGCGATGTGAGGAACCTAGCCATCATCTCTCTTCCTGGGTGCCAGGGTCCACACTGTGATCAAAGAGCTGCTCTTGCCTTCAACTCCCCAGCGGCTGAATGGCCAGGCTGGGCCCGCTGCCCACTGTGGAATGCCACAGGCCTACGCCCAGGGCATGTTCTCTCCTTTTATCCCTAAGCTCCAGGTAGTTGTCAGATCTTGCACGTAATGTAATTCTTTCCTCCATCTCTTTAACATTGCTGTTTGTTCTTTCCCTTTCTCCCCCCCCCCCCCGCTTTTTTTTTTTGTTTGTTTTGTTTTGGAGGTTTCCTGGGAGAGTGGGAGGAAGAGGGGGGAGGGAAAAGGACAGGTGTCTTGGTGTCAAGAAAATGGCATGAAAATGGTCTTAGTTAATTGCATTAACTCCCTGCTCTACCAGGCAGGAAGAGGGGGTCGTTTGCATTCTACTATCTGTGTGTCTTCTGCTGAGGAATCAGGAGGAAAGGGCTTCAAAGGGCTTTTTATGACGATCATAAACGATTTCCACTCACGGAGAGGAGCAGACACCCGCAGAAATGACACTGTTTTGTTTAATAAAGTTTCATTCGGCTGATTTGGCTGGTTCTTCTATTAAATGGAATGAGAAAACAAGCTGGACCTGATATTAAACAGGGCAATGATTCCTCCAGATTTTTATTCCACCATAAGTCAGCGCTCAGTTTTACAGCATTATGTGTTACCCACAACAGTCATTTAGTCGGTCAATTTCAGACCGGTGATAAAACTTTGAGTAATAGGAAAACAGTGTTGGTGCTCCATATTCTCCAAGAAGAGATGTCCATAAATTCAAGTTCGCAGGTACACTCTCAATTTATATTTAACAGCCATGACTAAGTGGAATGTCTGAGTAAAACCAGATTATGACCTATATGGCCGGGACACTAATGAAAGCCATTGGAAACAACTTATTTCTCTTTGGATTATTTATGTAAATAAATGCATAGTAGTCTGAAAAAAATCTAGTAAATGTCAGATGTCTTCTCATCTATTGCAAAAAGCCAAGAGCATTTTATGAGGGAAATGGTGATTCTTAGGGATCAAGCTCCCAATGTGAATGTTCCTGTTTTCATAAAGATACACTCTGGGTTATTAAACATCATTGCTTCTCTAAACAGCTTTTCATTCTCACAAGATAGGAAGCTGAATTTAAAAAAAAAAAAACCCTGTCTTAAAAATACCCACACAAGTTTTACTAATTAAGTAACCTCTCCACACTAAATGTGCTATTTGAGGTTATTAAATATACATCATTAAAAAATAAATTATGCCTTTTCTTTTCTGAGCATCATTGAACTGAGGCTTGGGGGACAAGCACCCTACCACCTGAGCCACTTCCAGATCCATATCTTTAAAAAAAATTAATTTTTAAAAGAATACCAGTGTTTTACTACTCCCCAGGTTGGGGGGGTGGGTGGGAAATCACTATGATTTCTCGACATCTAATCAAATGTCTGTTCATTTCACAATTTAACACGTTTTCACAACCTTAGACTCCATGGAGGGGCAGCATATGCCGTTTATTTAAACACGCGTGCGCACAGGCACACACACGCATGCGCAGGGGCCCCCACGCATGCGCACTACGCACACATGCCCACACGCATGCGCGCAGGACACAGGCGGCCGTCTTTTTTATCTGCCTTTATTTTATTTTTTATTTTTTTCAAATTTTTATTATCAAACTGATGTACAGAGAGGTTACAGTTTCATATGTTAGGCATTGGATACATTACTTGTACTGCTTGTTACCTCGTCCCTCGTACACGCATGCGCACGGGCCCGCACGCATGCGCACTACGCACACAGGGCCGCACGCATGCGCGCAGGACACAGGCGGCCGTCTTTCAATCATGTTCCTCTGCCACGTTCAATTTCCAATACATTGCCTTTCTATTGTTGCATTTATTGAGTTTCTACGAGCTACCGGTTCTCAGCCTGGATCCAGCCCCATTAAACTGTTAAATATTGTCTCATTCAGGCCCCAAACAGCCTTCAGGTACAACGCTGGAAAGAAGGAAAACGAGATTCATGGAGTTTAATTTGCCCAACCAGAAATTTATCACAACTCTAGATTGTGGAGGAAGATTTGCGGCTACTTATTTAGCACGATTCAGACTTTAGTGTCACCGTGCCGTTAGAAAAGACCCTTTCTTTAGAAAGAAGTATTTATTTCTCTTTGTGCTTCCTTTAATGGTCATAGCTTAGCTTTATGAATTAAATCATCCACGTTGATCCGAATAAAATTACCCACCTTTCCCAAGTACCCATTGATCACGTGTGTTCCTTACCCAAGACACGAGCAACACTTGAGACCTAACAAATGAAATGTCTCAAAGCGATGGCATGTTTAGTTCATCAAATGTAAGCAGGTAACACAAAACAACACCTCTAATCCATATGGTTTTCTGACATGTTTTACATGCCTTACAGACATACAGAACTCTCATAACAATTTCCTAAATACAGAGGACATCACTACTCACAGATTAAATTCTGTCCCAGACTTGCTAACATAATGAGTTTAAAATGGTCTTTTATTCTTATTTTCATCCATTCCTTTATTGCTACCCTTGTTATGTTAAGAAAACAACATATCAGCTAGTTTACTATTTTTAGGATTTACTAGGTCCCCAAAATATTGCATGTCAAAATGAACACACAAATAATCACCTCAAAACAGGTAGAGTCACATGATCTTGGTTGTGAACAGATCCTTGGTGATATGGTTGTCGTTGTTTTAAATAAGTCCTGGTCCATGGTCAATAGTGTGTTTAACTTGCATCAAAAGCACATCTACTGAATTGTTTTTAATTTTATAAAGGTGATTCCTCACAACTGATTTAGCCAGCATCACAAATCCCATTTTATTATCCTTTCATTGTGATACACACTGTCTCATCCATCCATGGTTCCATTGCCATGGTTTCAGTCATCCGAAAATATCAAATGGAATATTCTAGAAATAACCAACTCATGAGTTTTAAATAGCACAATATTCAGGGTAGCGTGATGAAATTTTATTCTGTCTTGCTTTGTCTCACAAAGACGAAATCCTACTTTTGTCCAGTGTATGCATGCCATAGGTGCTGCCTTTCCAGTCACTAATTAGTAGCATCTCCATTTCCAGATGAACTGTCCCAGTATGTTGTAACCATTGTTCTATTTATTACTAGCTTTTGTTGTAGCTTCTGTTGTGAGGAATGTACAGGTTGCATATGTACATGCATATGCATTTGTATTATATAAGACAAAATTTAACACAGAACTCTCAACTTTAGGAAGAGTTCTTCATTACTTTTGTGGTCTTTATCTTTAACAATTTTAATACATTCCATCCATCAATATGGCCACTACAACTGATGTTGAATGGTTTCCGCTGGTCTTCTGAGCTCAGGTGGTAACTCAGACATTGCAAGCCAAAGCAAAACTGGAGGGCTGGGCATAGTGGTTACGTGACTTAATCTCAGCTATTTATGAGGCAGAAGTAGGAGGCCCACAGCCCATGGCCTAGGCCAAAGCTCAAGGCCATATCTGAAAAACAAACTAAAATCCAAAGCACTTAGCATATGGCTCTACTGGTAGAATGCTTACCAAGCAAGTGTTAAACTCTGAGTTCAGTCCTAAATAGCACCAGAAAAAGGAAAGCGAAGGAAGTGAAGCCAGTAGTGCAAAGAGAATGGAGGAGGCTCTGCCAACTGATTGGGAGTCGATGTGCCAATGGGCACTGTGAAATTAAAAGGCTAAGCCTAGAGGGCCAAGATCCAGATCAAACAACTTCCCTGGAGTTCCAGAGACATAGAAATGAAGAATTCATGATTATCAGGGAGAAGGTAATTGACTGAAATTCTAGCCACTGAGCCAAAAACGGGAGCATACACAGATAATGTTAAGAAGACTACCGTGAGCTGGAAGTCTTATTTTGCCAATGACCACACTGGAAATAACATACAGATACATAATGAAAACAGTTCACTTGCATATGGCTTTGTTTGGGCTCTGGAGACCCAGTCTGCTTTATTTTCTCAGGGATGTATATTTTCTCATTCTTATATGATGTTTGGCTACATGTTGACTAACAGATGTTATCCTGTGTTTGATGAGTAGGGAAAAGTATTTTCTATTTAGTCTGGTGAATGGTACTTTAACCCACACAGGGTTCTGCATCAAGTGTTTTAACTGAAATGTTTCTGTCTTACTAACTGACACAACACCATGGGACCAACAGCCAGGAGAGTTCTTAAGGCTCCCTAAGAAAATGAGGTTGTTCAGCTTGAATGGATGAAGGGAAAGTTTGGCACATCCCTCTGAGGACAGGAATGCAAGTACATTCTGGAATTTAAAGGGACAGGGTGGGAAGGTCTCACTCCCCACATTCAAAAACAAAAAAGAGTTTTTGAAATGTTCACGTTTGTGCTGTGGTTGAAAATTCCTTCCCTGCAGACAGGCCCAAGGTGTGTTTTGTCACTGTGCCTCTAGTCCTTTCAAGATGTCAGAAGCGGGTGATTCTGGGACGATGCCTTGATGAACAGCAGACAACTATCCAGGCCAGAGCTTGTTCAGCAGTAGGCAATGAGGGCTGCAAAGAAGAAAGACCACAGTCTCTCCATTCCATACATAAATAAAACAAGCTTTGGTCCCCGTGTCAATTCCTGACAACACAGAGTTGAATCGATAATTTTCCACATCTTCATCCTACACATCGCTATTTGTTCCAGTTATCAGAAATGGCAAATCGAACAAAACACCCTGATACCTATTTATACCATACATTAAAAATAACTAGCATAGCCCACCTGCTTTAGATACAAAGACTGAGTCTGTGTGTAGCAGATTCCCAGGTCGCTCTTTGAATAGAGCATCTCCTCAATAGGTTTCTGTCAGAACTCTGTTTTAAAAGAGAGAAAATAAAAACAAAACAAAACAAAAACTCCACAAGTTCGGTGGTCAAATGCACGTGTCGGCAGCTTCTGGCACCTGCTGCGTTCTTTGTGAGAACCAGTGTGTTGTGGATCCTGCCGGAAGGAAATCTGTGAAACACTCTTAATCCGGCATTTTTTTCATATATAGTTGTGAGAAAGAAAAAAAACACCTTTTTTTGTATGTGATGAACAATGGCCCTCCCCCGAAATCAGTTTTCTGCTGAATATATTTGGAAAATATTGCAGTGGTCAATCTATGTGGAGCGTTCATAGTCCATGTATCATGACTGCTAGGGTACTAGATGGGAAAAGTTGGAGTGTGGGTTTGGTCCTCTTTTACATACATTTATTATTTTACTTTACTCTTGTTTTATTATGGTACCATGGATTGAACTCAGGGCCTGCCTGGTGCTTGCTAGACAAGCACTTTACCACTGTTGAAACATGCCTCCATCCCAAACTCCCACTTTTCGCCCACATGATCAGCCTCTGGTGATTCCCCTCCTCCACCTCCCATGTAGCTGTGATTACAGGCATGCGCTACCACAGGTTCTCACCGGGTGAAAAGCCCATTCCAGTTCCCTCCATCACACTGATGGTAGGATAAGGGAATGTAGTTGGATTGGCTGACACTCCTCAGTCTCCCTGCCCTCATCGTGTGAAGAAGCATTTTAAATGTGTGCCGGAGGGAAGCTCTCAAGTGTGTGAGTTGAACTGCTGAGAGATGGGCAGTGGAGGCGAGTGATGGAATGTGCAGGATCTGGACTTTCCCTGAGCACCTCCAACTGAGCAAGCGCTTCAATAACTTATCTCCAGTTGAGTTGGTCTCAATGCCTTCATCTGCAAAGGGAAATACGAACCTTATCTGTTCCCAAGGGCTGTGCGGAAGCCAAGTATGACATTGCACCAGGGCGGAGCATAGGGAGGTAAACTGCAGAAAATAGCAGCTCCTCTGTGCCCATCGTGTTCCTGAAGGAGAACAGTTCTGTTACCTGAGGGCAAAAGCCAAATGTCACTGCAGGTGAAGGCGGTGACTCAACTGGCAACATGGGTGACACCTCTGTCCAGTTTGGTCTGAGATCAGAGCAGCTGTTCTGGGGGTCGGGGAAGAGAGGAAGATCCAGACAGAGCAGTGTGATCGGGAGCCAGCAGATTCCCTGCGCATGGGAAGGAGAAGCAGGGGTGGCTTGAGAGATTCTAGAACTGTGGTGGAGAGGATGTGACGTGTGATTGGAAGTTAGACTCCGAATAGAACCTGGAGTGATTGGACAAGCCAGCCTTGGAGTGATGATGATGATGACGATGATGTGTGTGTGTGTGTGTGTGTGTGTGTGTGTGTGTGTGTGTGTGTATGTGTGTATACTGGTAGTGGGACTTGAACTTGGGGCCTCATGCTCTCACTTGCCTCTTATCTGCTCCCGGCTGTTGCTCTGCCACTTGGACTCTATCTCTGCTTATGGCTTTGGGCTAGTTACTTGGAGATAAGAATCTCATAGAGATTTTCCCAGTCTGGCTTTGAACTGCAGTCCTCAGATTTCAGCCTCCTGAGTGGCTAGGATGGTAGATATGAGCCACCAGCACCGGGCATGACTTTGGCTTTATTCTTCCTTGTCGGGATATAATTTTCCGGTGGGAAATCTGCCTGGGGTAGGGGCTTGAGACTGAGCTCCAGGATTCTGTGCGCCAAAGCATGGAACCAGACACCCATGGACAAACGAAGCAGACTGAGGAGAAAGGCCTATCCAGAGAGGAAGAATGCCGGAGGCTGGCAGCTCGCGCCTGTCATCCTAGCTACTCAGGAGACTGAGATCTGAGGATCGCAGTTGGAAATCAGCCTTGGAGGGAAAGTCCAACAGATTCTTACCTCCAAGTAAGCACCGAAAAGCTAGAAGTGGAGCTGTGGCTCAAGTGGTAGAGCACTAACTAGCCTTGAGCACAAGAGCTCTGGGATAATGCCCAGACGCTGAGTGCGAGCCCTAGGCATGGTGAGAGAGAGACAGAGAAGGGTGGGGGGGGGACGTCTGGAACATTGAATGAGCTTGGATAAATAAGCAGAGGCATCAAGGATGGAGGCAGGCCAGGGCCTGTCGGCCTGGTCCCTCCTGGAGGGCGGATGGGCCCAGCTCTTCTTGCCCAGAGCCGGCAGAGCGGCCAGCCTGGCTCGCCGAGTGGAGCCGTGGTGCTTGGCGAAGGAAGCCGTGTTCTGCCTGTTTCAGCCGCGAGCCTGGGCAGCTGAGGCCTGGGCGGTGGCCAAGCCCGTGCACCTGCTCCAACCCTAAGCGATGGGCGCGGCGGGTGCACCGGCGGGCGGGGTGTGGGTTGAATGGGACGGGTTTCTGGGGTCCAGGGCTGAAGGATTGGAAATCGTTGGGCTTTTGTAGGCAGGCGGGAGGAGATGGCCAGTGTCCCCCATAGCTCGTGAGCCACGGATGCCTGCACCAGCCCAGAGCCCAGGGCTCAGTGTCTGTCCTCCTAGGAAGCTGAAATTCAGCAGTTCGAAGCCAGCCTGGACAGGAAAGTCCTTGAGACTCTCTCCTCCAGTGAACCACCAAAAAGCCAGACGTGGGGCTGTGGCTCAAGTGGTAGAGCGCTAGCCTTGAGCAAAAAAACATTCTCAGAGACAGTGTCCAGGCCTCGAGTTCAAACCTCAGTACCAGCACAAAAATTAATTAATTAATTAATTAATTAATTGGAAAGGCTGGCTTAGCCCATCGGAATGCACAAACACAGCACAGCCTGGGGGGGAAAAATAGCCTACACTTTTCTCTGGGGCAAACAATTCTTAGCTGAAGTGTTATGCTTCGTGAAAACTAATCAGGTCTTCCAAATTATTTCAGTGGAGGTTTTCCCTCTTCCTGCTCTGTATTTTCTGATTAATACACGGTGGGATGCTTTCTGGTATTTCAAGTTTACAAAGTAGGGCAGAAGCAAAATTTCCCATGTATTTTCATCAAAGCAAGAGGTTTTGAAATCTCCCATTTTATGGAAGAGTCCTGAAATAGTTTGACTTATTTTTTTATGAAATAGGGTGGGCCATTTTCACCCTTTTATTTTTATTAAGCACTTTTCAATTTATGCTTCATTCTTCTCAAGTATAAAAATTGATCTTTGTTTTTCTACTTAAGAATACCAATGCTCAAATTCATGGTGATGTATAAACTTAGGAAATGATTACCTATTTCCATTAGAGGAGAAAATAAAGTGGTTTACATTCTGCTATCTTATTCTAACCTCCTATCCTTATTTCTTAAGATTGTTTGTTGGATACTGTATTTTCATTCTACAAAATAGCAGGATTTGTTATGACAGTCTCATTTGCATGCATATACGTAAACAGGCGCCTTCCCTGTGTCTGCCTCCCAGATCCCTTGGGCATCAATACCGTAGGGATGTTTTAGGAATTAAGACTCTATGCAAATAGCTGAGGCCAGGGCCTGCTTTATAAAAGAGGAAAAGCTCTGTTTTTATGGGAGAGCACTGGCATTGGAGCCATGATACAGAGGCTTAAAACAAAACTCCAGTTGCACATTATGCTTTCTGTGCCTCCATTTCCTAGCATAAGAAACGGAGGCATTAAAAGCATTCTCCATGAAGTCGGCTTCCTCTGAGAGCCCCTGTCTTGAAATACTGTCTGAAACATGACTATTGATAACTCTGCAAAGTCCAGAACTGGAGTAACTTTGCTGAAGAAAAGTTAGCTGAAGGCAGTGAAGGTTCATATCAAGGAGAAAGCTCCCTGGCATCCGGGAAGTTGGTTATGTGGCTGGTTGGTTGGTTGCTTGATAGTGGGGAGACAGTTGGTTGGCAGATTGGTTGCTGGTGAGTGGTTGATAGTGGGTAGCTGGTTTGTTGGTTGATAGGTGGTGTTTGGTTGCTGGCAATTGGCTGGTTGGTAGGGGATGGGTTGGTTGGTTGGTTGGTTGGTTTGTTGGTAGTTTGATGGGTTGGCAGGTGAATGGTCACATAGGGACACATGAATGGTGCCTGGGCCTCTGGTGTGAACTGTCCAGCCTCAGCAAGCAGGGCCGTCCTGGGTGTCCCTGACAGGCACCCACAGCAGATGCCACGTGGGTTCCAGGGGAGGCCCTGGACCTTGGATCCCCTGAGAAGCTGAGGCCTCATCAGTATGAGCAGGGGCTTCCTCCCTCCTCAAGAGCATAAGTCATATGTATTTTAGTTTGAGAACAGCCTACCTAGCAATGTACAGCTCCAAATAGACATGTTCTTTGATACCTTTTATGCCTTACTCTATGACATTTGTTTTTCCAAATTATTTCTATTCAAATATACACTGTAATGGATTAGGCACCATGGTTACTTTATTTCATTTTTTTATTTGCAATTTAAAACTCTTTAAGCTTTTAGATGTCACCAAATCATTGAACTACCAGATAACAAAATTACGTGTGCAGTGTTTGTGTGCTGGGTGGGAGTGTCTTTGGTCGTGTGTGTGTGTGTGTGTGTGTGTGTGCACCTGAGGTATTTGTGTGTAGTATCTGGGTACACGTGTGTTGTATTTGTGTGTAATGTATGTACTGCATACACTGGTGTAATGTGTGGTGTGTCAATGTATGGTGTTTTCAATGTGTGTGTGTGTGTATGTGTAGTATAGTTGTGGTATCTGTGGGGGTGGGGTGCAGTATAGATGTGTGTGTTGTAAGATGTGTATGCATTGTTTGTGGCAGGTGTGCTATGTGTGACACATGTGTGTGGCATGGTGTATATGTGTGGTATGTGTGATTTATGGTGTGTATGATATATGACATGTATATGCCGTATGTTAGGTTGTGTGTCGTGTGTGTGTGGTATGTGTTTGTGCTGGGTGCATGCATAGCATTCTAAGGAGATGGACAGTAGAAGATTGAGGAGAAAGTCAAGTGGATTGAAATCAGCAATAAAGCGGCCATTCCCCAATACTAAATGTACTTGGGATTTATTCCCCTGCATCTGTAGGTAAATGTCCTTCTGTTCTTGAAACGATAAATCCCCATAAACTTCCCATAAACTTCTGCAGAGGCAAGATGTGAGACTGGTTCCATCCGAATCCATTCTGCACTTTGTTTGGGCCCCTTCAATCTGAATTTTAAAGCCTGCGTTTGTTCTCATTCTCCAATGCCCCTCCACATTCAGGAAGGGTCAGAATGCAACATGTCTCAAAGCCACTGTGCCCTGGGTGGCTGCCAGACTCCAGGAAATAATTGCCTTCAAAACCAGGATTGTGTCCCCCTTGACTCAGCTTCAAATTAGCATAACCTACAGCACCAGGCCATGGCGGTTGCAACTTTAACTTTTGCTGTTGTTAGTATCAAAATTCAGTTGAACCGTTACCGAAAAGTTCCCAGAGCTCGATTCTGACTATGCAGTCTTCCCACTGTGTTCAACCTCCTAATGATAAAACACTCCAACGTCTAGTTTACAACTTGAAACTCTGAGGCTGGAAGTAGGAGGAGACACACATCAATTGGCTTGGTCTCCTGTAGTTCATTGTAGTAATTTGTCTCATATTTCATTATCCTGGGAAAGAGAAAGTGAGGCTTTGTCATTTGAGATATGGCAGTGCCACTTTGTGCAGGGGAAATCTTCCAGCCAGCCTCTCCAACTGCCCTGCACCTTCCTCAAAGTAAGTCTCTATCACAACCATTACCACCCCGCTCCAACCCTCCCCGACCTTCTGGTCAACACAACATAGCATGGCCACAGACAGCAGAGGACTGGGTCCCGCCTTTATGCAAATGTTTAGTCCCTTGAAATGAAAACTGCTCTAAAGTAGCAAGCTGCACGCCACTCCACTCCCATGCCAGTTGTTTTGATTGCAAAACCCAGAATGCTATGATTCTTATCTGTCTTGTCTAATCTCAGGCCCAATACAGGTCTTGAACTCTGAATTTCAGCTCTTCCCCTAGACTGGTCAAGACAATGCACACGACAAAACAATCCTGAAGAAGGGAGTCAAGTTGAATCCTCCTTGTGATCTTTGGTCCTTAAAGTCTGAGCATCTGTCCCCATCTGGCAGTATTCTTAATTGTATGTCAGAAATATTTTCACGTAGCTGCAGAATAGAATTGATTTTCCACCCTCCTTCAACAGGAGTACAGTGTGTAATAAAGGAATGGCTCCCCATTAGGTAAAACTCCCAGCCAACCCTCTCACCCCTACAGACATAGAAGCCTGTTATTTTTCAATTACTAATGACTAGAGTTTTAAAAAAAAAAATGTGTACCTTTTTGGTATTTCAGAAGGCTCCTTCTATGTGTAGCTCGTTCTTTAGATCATTGCAGTGACTCCATGAAGCAGGACTTATTTTTCCAATTTACAAGGAAAGATACAAGATTGCAAAGGTTACATCTCTCTTCGCAGCCAATGCTCCTTGCCCCGTGGGTTAACTCCCTACTTTACTGGCCCATCCTTGGTTGTGGGACGTGAGCTATGCTCAGTAGGAAAATAACAGCATCCATGAACAGAATGTGTGGATCTTCTTATTGCTTCTAATGGAAAGAGCAACAAAAAAAAAAGAAAGAAAGAAGTATTGTTTTGTGTAGCATAATTGTGTGGCTCAGATCAGTCCATCACCCCGAGGGCCGAGCCACTTCTGAATTTCTCCTCCCTCACTACGGCCGTGGACGGCTTCTCACATTCTACTCACCTAATGGAGTTTATATAAAATCTGTTTTTCTATGAATGTGGGGCTCTAGAGGTCTTTCCAAGCTGCCTCACATTATGGCCTTTCTTCCTGGAGCAGCAAGTGAGTGTAGCTAAATGTATCACAGTCTTTTACAAGTCAGCGCTGGCCATTCTTTATTATAACAACAGGGCAGATGGTAAAATGGGAACTCTAATGGCATTAGAGTGGGAACTACAGTTTTGTGAGGAGAGAGAAAAGAGAAGAGGTAGAAGACGCCATACGAAACAGAAGTGATATCCACATAGTTCCACCATCCAATGCCCACCATTGTCAGCCTGCTGAGGACCACTGGATAGCAAGAGAGCCAGCGCTTTAGATCTCAAGAAGGGAAATGTACTCAAAAAGAGGAGATAAATAATGTCAGACCTCACAGAGACTTCTGAGCTCAATAATTCTTCAACTCTGAAATTGTCAAATGTAGGTTTTGTGCTAATTGGTAGTGAGAGTATTAATGGTTCAAATGTTTAGTCACACTTTTGTGCTTTCTTTTTTAATTGCTGGGCATCTGTAGCTCATGCCTGTAACCCTACCTTAACCAGGAGGCTGCGATCTGAGAATCACAGCAAAGTAGCCTGGACAGATAAACCAGAGAGACTACAATTAACCAGTAAAAAGCCTGAAGCGGAGGTATGGTTCAAGTAGTGCAACAGCTTTAAGCAAAAAAGCTAAGCAAGAGGGCTAGGCCCTGAGTTCAAGCCCTAGTATCAACACAAAGATAAATAGATAAACTAGATAAACAGACAGATGGACAGATAATCTGTATGTCTGACTAGCTAGACATATAGACATTTCTATAATCTTCTTGGAGAAGAAAACATAACCTTTGCTCCTTGAAATTCAAAGCCTAGCAGAAAAGAAGGAGATATGAAGCGATTGAATAACTAACATGGTTACTTAGGAGCTCTCATAGACCCACGTTGATGTCTTCACACAGAGATAAAGGGCAGTATTCCAGCCCAGGAAGGGCTCAACGAAGTTCTTGGAAGAGGCAATGCCTGGACTGAGCCTTAACAATTACGGAGGGCTCAGACCAGATGAAATATGGGAGTTGAGAACGTGAAGGAGGAAGCTAGAGGAAAAGATGGTCCAATAAGAGGAACAGTATGGGGGATGGTGGGAATGCGATGGGAGAATGTTCGTGGAGTTTGCACTGCACGGTCAGCAATGGGGAAAAGGCAGGGGAAAGTGAGCCCAGCTTACTAGGTGGTTTCGAGGAGCTCACATTATGCTCTGCAGACTCTGGGATCATCCGGGTTTATACATGAGAGCAAAATGGTGACTGTTGCATTTTAGGTAGATTCTTTTGATGGCTTTGCCAAGGAAGGAGAGAACCAATCTTGACAGACAGCAGGCAGGCAAGAAATGATAGCCCGAGCCAAGACCTCAGGAGGAATGGGCAGGAAGGCCACACTGTGGAAGATTTAGGAGGTATGAATTGGGAGCCCTGGGGAGTGACTGAATACCAAGGAATGACCTCTAGGTCTTTGGCTTGAGCAGCAGTGGGAATAATTCTACCTTTCCAAAGGCAGACTACTGCAGGTAGGGTTCCTCTGAAATATACATAGTTTGGTTTTCCTACCAGTTATCAGGATAAAGCTGTTTGGCAAGAAAGATATATGTTAACCTTAAATTCGTAACAGAGATGTACCTGTAAGTAAAAAATGTGGGATATCCCTAGCCTATGGTCAATACTAAAAATCATAAAATAGGTGAAATTACTCAGAAAAAGAAAAGAACGCTAAAGTGTTCACACCTGGGTTAGCAAGTATTTAAAAGTTAGGTAATCCTCCAAGTCACCCCCATTATGGCCATGTGTGGGTGCTACACCGTTTGTGAAATGTTTATTATCAGCCTGTTTGGGGTAGGTGGAACCTCCCTAGGCAAGACGTACCATATAATTCTGTTGCTACAAAACTGAGCAGATCTTCCCCCAATCCCCTGTTTGTCACGGTGTGGGAGACTCTGTGTAGCAACCTCTACTTTCCTGAGAATCAGTCTTGCAATCTCTACTTCTTAGAGTCAAGAACAAATTTTCCAGAACTTAAGTGAACAGAGAGCCCCACACTTTCATTACATCTTGTTACTCATTTCCCCACTTCTGGTTATTAATTGTTAACTTTGAGACCCAATGTATATAAAGTTTCTCATGAGTAAGAAATAACCCCAATAAGAAAAGTTGGACTAAATTTGGGGACCTAATACTGAACTTCTGAGAGTTTTATAAGAAAATTTAAGGGGTTTTCTCTCTCTCCCTCTCTAAACACTCAAGGACATACAATTGTTCCAGCAGATAAAGTAAGATTTCCTCTTATCTACCATTTATATTTAAATGTATGATTAAGGGTCTCAACATGGAATCATTTGCATGGCTAATTAGGAGCAAACCAGTTTTAGGAGGACTCGGCTATGTAGAAAGCATCTGCAGTATAGTGGCCTGTGGACTTTGGCCATATGGTTCTTCTCTGTTGGAATAATACCATTACAGCCCCCAAAGAACAAAGATACTGGGTGAAATGGGTATATTTTTGATTCCTCCTATAAAGATTATCTGTGGAGGCTGCAGCCATGAAAAAGACTTGCCTAAGAGGATGAAATAAAGCAAGTGTGCAATCTCGAGACGGCTGCTTCACCTGCAGCCCTCCTTTCTGAGGAGAGCTTGCCCAGAAACATAAAGTTTATGCTTACCAAAGCTACTCTTTCCAAACCTGAATATACAAGAAGGTTTAATTAAGGAAGGAAGGGTGTTTTTTTTTTTCCTACTCTTAAGCAGACCTCTACAAATAGAATCAAATGTGCATGCAAATGAAGCCATCTGGTTTATTGTAAATAGCACCCAGTTCCTCCCAAACAATGGAAAGCTCATTGCATAACACAATGAATACTCAAATTTTAACCTTTGAGTCACTAATAATTTTCGGAGTAATTAGTCTCTCCTAACTGGTATTTGTATTGAAAAGCGCTAGCCATTGAAAGGAGAATGTACGGAGAC
Source organism: Perognathus longimembris pacificus (assembly GCF_023159225.1). Taxonomy (NCBI): domain Eukaryota; kingdom Metazoa; phylum Chordata; class Mammalia; order Rodentia; family Heteromyidae; genus Perognathus; species Perognathus longimembris. The sequence goes on from NC_063162.1 coordinate 148,676,899, forward strand.
ACTTCTCAGTCAGGTTCAAATTCTGGCCACTTGGAAAGGGCCAGAGGAAATGGCTGACCTTGGGAGAAGATAGACAAGGCCATCAGCCGCTGAAGCAGGCTGGTACCTCCCCAGCCTCTGCCTAGAGAGCCCCTGTGAACTCCCCTCTGTCCGGTACCACGGCCTCTGTGGGGAGGAATGACAGCAGAGGCCAGGGACACCTCTGCTGGCACTGCTGCAGTTATCACTGGCCGCCACCATTCAAGTAAGGTTATTTCTATGGTTGGAGCTTCTCTCCCATCTTACCCCCCTTATCGCCCCTCTCATCATCAATTTTATTTAATAGCTACTCTGCAAAACCACGTACTATTGTTACCAGTGCCCAACCCTAACTCCCATTCTTGTGTTACAAATGTAATTCTTTAAATCATCTAGGAGATCAAGAAACAAGGAGTACGTAACAGCATTGTCTAGGGTGACAACAGTGATACTGGTGGTTTTACACCAATTAATAACATTTAGTGAGTGGTTGTTGTGCACATGGCTCTCTGCTCACTGCATTGCATCAAGTTATCTGTGGTAAGTCAACTGTATCCTATCAATGAGCTATTCTGCTACCCAAATGAAGAAACTTACTCCCCCTAAGTATAAAGATGCTTAGACACTGCCCAGCCTCACCCAGCAGTGAAGCAACAGAGTCAGAATGGGAACCAGCCCATGGAGCTCCACAGCGACACATGGAAGCCGCATGCCACAGCTTACAGGTGACAGACAGGCCAGAGCAGCCCTGAAATCCCATCCTGTACCTTCTGAAGGGCTCCCACTACCCCTTTTCCCCTGCTCCCCATTGAGGCAACTACCACCAAGGCCCTGGAGGTTCTTGTGTAGCTCCCAAGTAGATGCTGACCTCCCTCTGGGTTACCTCTTTCCCTTCCTTCTCCATGGGGATTTCAGTATAGTGTAAGGTTCATGTGCTTTGTGACTAGCAGTCAAGGAAAACCTGTAAGTACACATTGCTTGCAAGCTGCAAAACCCGAAGTGGTCCAGGAACTGGGGCCTTCAAAGGGCTGATCAAGAGTGGGGGTCACTCAGCTGGCCAGACCCCCAACTAAGCAGGATGCGGGATCTTGATGCTTTAGACAGCAGACACCAAGAAAAACAGGAGAGAGAGGCTGTATTCATTACCTTTTGGTCACTGTGATAAAAATACCTGAAGAAAATCACCTTGCAAGGTTTCTTTTGGCTGGTATTTTCAGAGGGTTGAGTCCGTAGTTGGCCAGGCCCATTGTTGTGGGCAGTGACACACAGCAAAGTGGTGGGGACATGGACAGAGGAGGCTGCTTGCCTAGTGGTCTCCCGGAAGAAGAGAAAAACAGAGAGCAAGAGCTGGGGACAAGATAGCCCCTTCCCAGGAGCCCTCGTGAACCACTTCCTCCAGGCAGGCCCACCTCACACAGCTTTCTCCTCCACCCAAGAGTTTACTCAACCATGAATCCAGCAATGAATCGACCCATTGATGAAGCCAGAACCCTCACGATTCCGTCTCTCCCCCAAAGCTCACCTCTGCACGTTGCATTGGGAATCAAGTCTTCAATACATGAGCCTTTTAGAAAGACACTTCAGATCAAAATTGTCACACACACCCTCATAAAAAAAAAAAAACCCGAAGGTGCAGAAACACTCACCATAAGGTTGAGATCTTGCTCAGCCTTCCTCCTCTGAGCTTCTCTTCTGGGATCTGATGACCAGACATATATTCCTCATGAGGAAACTAGAGGATTTGTGGAAACGGAATAATCTGTGGCCAAAAAGAAAAAAGAAGTCATGAATACTGACCCTTGAAGAGCCTTCAAATGAGACCAGAAGTCCCCCATGCTGTAGAGAAACGCAATGACTAGCAAATCCACCTTCCCTGTCAACACACTGCACACATTCTTGGGGAAACAGAGACAAAACAGGAAGCAGAAGAAAGATTTTGAAAATTAAACCAATATTCTCTTAGAGAGATCTAATACTGAAATATTGTATCGAAAAAGGAGAAAACTAGGACAGAGTGCTATGGGGAAAAACTAACAGAAAACAAGAAATTATAGCTGGAAATTGAAAGCATGGTAACTGAAATTAAGATGTAATTGTGGGGTTGAAAATAATATTGAAAGAATACCCAAAGAAGTGAAACGCAAATAAAAGGAGATCATGTTTAGGAATGAAAATGAGCAAGAGGAAGATAAACCTAAAATTAATAGGTATTTGAGAGGAAGTGTCAGGAAGATTATTAAAGTCCCAAACCTGATGGGGGTACAAAGGGCAAAGCAAGAGAAACCTACAAAATTTCAATTAAAAGAAGATAAAGAAAAGATACTGAGAGTTTCCAAAAAGAAATAATGTGTGTGTGCCTCTGTGTGTGTGTGTGTGTGTGTGTGTGTGTAAGTGACCTACCAGGTACAGCAGGCATTAACTTTCTCAGTAGAAGCCCTGACAGGTTGACAAGTTTCCTTCTGGAGTTTTTCAACTTGGTGTGAAAGTAGAATAATGACCCTGCGGGAGAACAAGGGTTTGGAAAGTCCAACTTAAATATCCCTTTTCTAAAAAGTCTACTGAAGGTAAACACCCAGATAAAAAGGTCATAGGATCCTGAATTTGGGGGGTGGGAGGATAGATAGACTATCAGAGTGGCAGAAGGAAGCCCCTGCGGTAATGGGGAGAGAGGACCCAGGATGCCACTTGTGGAGCAGCTCAGTGGGAACAGAGAGATGAGGAAGTCACTGCTAGAGGGGAAAACAATATGGCTGCTACACTGGGTGGGTGGCTCATGCCTGTAAGCCTAGCTTCTCTGGAGGTTGAGATCTGAGAATCATGATTCAAAGCCAGTCTGGGCAGCAAAGTCCGTGAGACTCTTATCTTCAATTAACCACCAGAAAACCGAAAGTGGCGCTGTGGCTCAAGTGGTACAGTGCTAGCCTTGAGCTGAAGAGCTCAGGGACAGCACCCAGGCCCCAGAGTTCAAGCCCCACAACCAACAAATAATAATAATAATAGCTGCTAGATTATTGTGAAATCCATAGAAATACTGTAGTAAATACTTGTTGGTCAGATTAAAGTCAATGGTGCTGAAGGTTGAGGTTGGCTATGACACTGAACACCAGCAAGTCCTGCGGGAGGTGACACCGAACTCCAGTGACTCTGGTTTGCTGTCCACGCTCGCACTACACTTGGCTAGTAGTGCCTCTTGGTTCTTCTCCAAACCCAGGACAGGCTAGTCTTTGTCCAGGGAATATGTACAAAGCTTCCCACATGACTGACTCATTTTCAAGCTTGAAGAGCCTTCAATGTCATCCCAACCATTGTGCCAAACCTCCCATGACTGTGCCTCAACTGCCAGCCTGAGGCTATGGGTCCTCAGATCACTCCCCAGTCTCCTAACTGTTACTGTGGACTGGCCCTTTCATGCCCACTCATTTCTATTCTGCATACTCCTCCCCTCCCAGTTTCCAACCCTGCTGCCTTCTGCCTGTCCATGAAACCATCTCTGCCACCCAGCTGTGGGGTCCCTGCCACACAGGGAAACTCTTATTTCCAACTTGATATGCTCATTCACTGAGCTTTATTGACCTTGATAGCAAGTACAAATTGCAGCTGGCCCGATAACCTTACAGTTATGGGGCTATCAGTCTTGCCAATTCATGGCATTGTTCAATGAAGTCTCCAGGGAATAACAGAAATAAAGTCAGGGATGAGGAAAATTATGGCAAACTAGGGGAAGCAGTGGCCAGTTATCTGTCTGTGCTAAAGCAGCATTCGCTGTTATTTCTATTTATTTAGCATCTTCAATACTCAGGTTAGTAATAAAGCACTTTTTGTGCCATGAAGACTTTGCATATGAAGTAGTTTGGGATATAAATAAGAAGAGCAATTTATTAGTTATCCAGTTGTTTAACAATTATTTATTAGATGCCAAAGGTCACAGAAATGAAATAGTCTTATCTCGGCTTTCAAGGAGTTTATAGTCAGTTGGGAGTAATATAAGCGAACAATAATAATTCTACAAGTTCCCTGATTGTGCAGTGAACACTAGGAAAGCTATCCTGTTATTTTTCTATAACACAAAATCCCAGTAGCATTCTTTCAGAAAAAGACTCAGAATCTTTCAGAAAAGATTCAGAGAGGGTTACCTTAGTCTAAAGCAACAGCATCCCTTTCCCTCTTTTCGGTAGTACTGGGGTTTGAACTCCGAGCTTCATGCTTGCTAGAGAGGCCTCTTATCCCTTGAGCCATGAATAATGCTCTTTTGTGTTTTAGTTATTTATTAAGTATATTTTCTATCCTGTAATTTCCTCAGCCCAAGTTTCTCTGATTGCTGTTTCCCTAGTAGTTGGGATTACAGGCACAGACTACCATACCCAGCCCCTAAACATTTTTTAATACATTGCTCAAAGTAAGTAGACATTCCACTGAAAGGGCATGCTTATAAATTATATGCACCATTGACCTCACGTGGTATATAGATTATATAGTAGAGCTATATAAAATAGGCATTTGCAGGGATGGGCTTTTACAGATAAATATAGATGGCATTCTAATACCTTCTGTCTGGGCTCCAGTGGCTCACCTGTAGAAGCACGGAAGTAACAACTCAGTTGTGATGCCTACCTGTCTAGTCCAAAGTGAAGCTTCTCCATTGTTGGTAGCATGTGACATCGAGGCATTTTCAGGATCCCAGTAAATACTGCTCACACATGGCGGGATTTCGCTGAGAATAAGCCTATGCAAGCGAGAGAATTCGCCTAAAGTTGCTTAGTGAGCATAGAATTAGAATAAATGGAAATGGGATCTGTAGAGCTGTTTCATCAAACTCGAATAAGCGATTGAACTGCCCTTCTCTCCGGGGATAGCTCTGTCGGAATAACTAGTGCCGGCCCTCAAATAAATACTGGCATGTTTTACTTTTAGCTCTCCTTTATTCTAGAATCATTTTGGACAGCTGCCCTTCTGTTAATACATCACCACCTCTGAAAATAAGAATGAACTTCATTGGATTGAAACTTGAAAATGTTAATTACATTCCTGTCCTGGGAATTCAGCCTAAAGAGACAGAATTGCTTTGCTTCAAGCTAAAGAACCACCAGGGACTCTGATCTTTGCAGGCTCTTAGGCTGTTAAAGAGCTGTCACCCAATTAGGATAAGCCCACGCTCCTGGCCCCAGGGGACTCATCTTCCTTCCCTCTCCACTTAGGGATTTCAAGGGTGAGAGGTTGCTCCTTTGATTCAGGTTTTCTCCGAGTCCTTCACTGCTAGGCAGATGGGCGAGCCTGCCCTTCCCTCCTTATGAAGGACACCAGGTGTTCACCCACCTGAGAGGCTCATGACTCAGGTGACCTGGCTTCGATATTATCCTACTCAATGTTAGGCAATATTCTTCCCCATAAAAGACATTATCCTATTTTTCTCCTGCTAAAGGCCATGATTTTTCCAGGTTTTTTTTTTTAATTACAATTTCACTAAGACTTTGGGAATCTTAAGAAAAGTCCAATTGCCCCTTTCCTACCACATGTTTTACCATCATTGAGGTTTCAGACTCATTTTACACTGACTTAGTGTTTTTGTATTGCCTGCTAAAATAATTACTAGGGAGACGATTAGACTAGGAGAATTCCAGAACCCAAGAAAATATTTTGAAGGACATTATGTTCATGCATTCAACAACTTACCTAAAGTGTACAAATTCCTCAGGGAACCAACACCAAATTCAATGTAAATAGTAAAACAAAACTTGAGCATAAGCCATCAGAAACCACCATGTGATCTCCAGTAAGCCAATCAGAAACCACCATGTGAGCCAATCAGGAACCACCATGTGACCTCCAGCAAGCCAATCAGGAACCACCATGTGACCTCCAGCAAAGCCAATCAGGAACCACCATGTGACCTCCAGCAAGTCAATCAGAAACCACCAGGTGATCACCAGCATGCCTGCACCTGAGGAAGTTCAAATAGGACCAATCAGAGTTTTCCATCTTGAGATTCAACAACTGCGAATCCAACACACTCTTTAAATCTTGGGTTTGTTCTGAACACACACAACTTTTTCTTAATGACATTTTTGAGCCAATGCAGCATAACAGTGACCTTCAGTACCTTACCTGGTGTGAGGTATGATACATAATCTGGAAATGACTTAAAGTCTGAAGGAGGATGCACACAGTTGATATACAAATATATCTGCATTTTATATAAGGAACTGCAGCATCCATGGTTTTGCTACTCAGTGAGAGTCATGCAACCACCTCCCCCAGGGGGACGGGAGAAGTACTGTTTCCTCTGCCTTGTTTCCACACCTTGTAAAGTTTCCTCTCCTACTTTTCCCCACTAGTGGATGAAAAACCACTGGCTGCTTTGTTCTAGGATCCTAGATGCTCCAGTAAACTTGGTAAAATGTCAATGTGCCTATCAGCATGTATTTACCATAAAACTCCCCATAAACTTATCACTACAGCCTGGATTCAGTACAAAAGAAAAACAAATTGTATTAATTAGGTAGGAAGGCATTTTAATATCTCATAGAAGAGTAATGTTATATGTTTAATTTAACATTATGGCTTAAGGAATAGTAATACCAATGCAAAATCATCTTTATTTAAGAGTAGTGGTTGGTTTTATTATTGCATATATACATAATTGCCATAAAAGGAAGGTGGATATAGTTTGTTTATGAATAGAAACTAATGAAGTGGACTTATTTGATTCATTGTACTTTTCCAAGGAAAGATACACCAAAAATCCGTTTTTACACAACCGTGTTTGATTTGATATTAAAGCCCCAGGCTTTAACAACTGCTTTAAAACATGCTCATATATTTCAGTCTTCAACTGTGATAGCAAATGTGCTCAGAAATATACACATTAAAAAGAAATTTCTTCCCTGACAGTGAAGTTGAGAGCCACGTCGTGGTCTCAATATAAAATTCTTAGCCCATCTGGAATCGGAGTATGCAGGCTGAGGGTTTTTGTTTGTCCTGTGAGCTGCTTTTCTCCAGGGAAGCAGCTACTCTAACAGGCAATACCAGGAGAGATGTCAGGTTCCATGGCTTCCCACAAGGTCCAGACTTGACGCTGAGATCAGTTGGCAGATGAGCTTACCTCATCACTTTCCACCCCACAACACACCCCACAGGTCAGAACTTCTAGAAGACCCAAGGAAGGGGTGATTAGGGAAGAGATGCCCTCTATATGGCAACTCACTTGGTGCTGGGAAAAGGCAGGAAACGGTCATAAACTTGTTGCCTGGTCAGTCGCCACTTTTCCTCAGCTCCTCATTTCCACAGGACTTCATTCCTGAAACCCCAGCTCTACAACTCTTGCTTCCACCAGAGCAGTCCTTGGTTTTCCTGAGACAAATGTGGGGGAAAAGCAAGAGCAGAATAACAAACCTGGCCATTTTCTTTTCTTTAATCATGCTTAGTACCAGCCCGCTGCTTCTGTACCAGGCCAAAGCCACTGGCATAAAGACCCAAGTTCCAACAACAACACCAGCCCACATACAGAAGCACCGGGAGCTCTCAGCAATTATCTTCTGGAATCCCTCCAGGGCTCTTCCTGTTAGAAATTCCAATGACCACATACAATCAAATATTTTATAAGTTTTTTTCTTTTATGATTACATATTACTTGTATAATATAATAGATTTTATTAAATCATTTTCACACACATATATAAAATATTTTTATTATCTTCACCTCACTTATCACATTCATCTCCATACTTCCCATTAGTTCTCTCCCTCTTCACAAAAATTCCCTTTCATACTTTCCTTTTTCTCTACATAGCACACATGAGAAAAAACATGCAGAACTTCTGAGATTAGCTTATTTCACTTATTTTCATAGATGATGTTGTTCTTCCTTGTGGCTAACTAATAGTTCATTGTTATATAAATACCACGTTTTCTTTACCAATTCACTCACTGATGGGCCCCAAGGCTGATTTCATGCCTCAGCTATTGTGACTGCTGTTGGAATAAACATAAGTGTGCATGTATGTCTTTCAGAAGATGACTTTGATTCCTTCAGGTGCATGCAGTGGGCTTGTATTTCTGGATCATATGGTATGTCCATTTTCCATTTTTTAAGGAGCCTCAATACTAACTTCCATAGTGGTTGCACTTTGGTAACATTCTCACTAACAGTAGGAGATTTCTTTGTCCCATATGCAGGCCAGAATCTGTTGTGGTTTGTCTTTTTTAATATTGGCTATTTTGATTGTGGTGAGATGGAAACTCATTGTAGGTTTGACTTGCATTTCCCTGATGGTTAAAGATATTGAACATTCAACCACTCTGGAAAGCACTATGAAGGTTCCTCAGAAGGCTAAACATAGAACTCCCCTATGACCCAGCAGCCCCACTGTTGGGCATCTCTCCAAAAGATTACAAGCAAGACCACACTAAAGCCACCAGCACAACTACATTCATCACAGCACAATTTTCATTGCTGAAATATGGAACCAACCCAGATGCCCCTCAGTAGATAAGTGGATCAAGAAAATGTGGTACATATACACAATGGAATTCTATGCCTCTATCAGAAAGACTGACACTACCCCACTTGTAAGGAAATGGAAGAACTTGGAAAATTTATGCTAAGTGGAGTGAGCCAGACCCAAATAAACATGGACTCTGTGGTTTCCCTCATAGGGAATAATTAGTATATCTCTAGGATAGTCATAGCAGACTATCACAATAGTTCAATAGCTATGCCCATATGAACACATAAGATGATGATAAGCAAAATGAACTCCAAGTTATGGAAACAAGTGTTATATCATTGTTGTAGTTATTTTCAACATGCCTTGTGAAACCATACCCCTTTTTTTCCTCTCGTATTCCCTTCCTGTGGTTTTACCCTGCCATCACTGTAACTGATCTTAGTACCCTTGATACTGTGTTTACATGTATTGGAACTAGGGAAGGGAAAGGGAATACCAAAATTGAGACAAAGGATAAAAAGACAAACCATTCCAAAACCAATACTTACAAAACCAATTGGTGTAAACAAACTGTACAACTCATGGCGGGGCGGGGGAATGGGGAGGTGGAAGGCGGAGGAAAAATGAGGGAGGAGGTAACAAGTTGGATAAGGAAATGTACTTGTTACACATGAAACTGTAACCCCTCTGTACTTCACTTTGGCAATGTTGGCCATTTTTATTTCTTTGGAGAATTATCTGTTCAGTTCATTCGCCCACTTAGTAACTTGCTTATTCAGTCTTTCAGTACTTAGAATTTTCGGATTTTCTATATAATCTGGATATTAATCCCCTGTCAGAGAAATAACTGTCAAAGATTTCCTCCCGTCTACTAGTCTGGCTCTTCACTCCAGTGATTGCTTCTTTTGCTGCACAGAACTTTTTTCATCTTATGTGATTCTTTTTGTCAACACTTCCCATTATTTCCTCAGTTACCAAGTCCTAATCAGAATGTGGTTGCCCATCCCTACATGTTGAAATGATTTTCCAATGTTTTCCTCTAGTAGTTTCAACATTTCAGGTTTTGGTTCTGTTTTGAAAAATAAGGATATAGTTGAAGTCTTCAACAAGTAAGTATCCAGTGCTCCTAACACTGAGCTATCTTTTCTCTAAAGTAGTTAGAACATCAATGGTTTTCCCCATTCCAGAAACAGGACTAGAAGATAGATATGAAATCCAGATTCTTGTCCTCATACTGGTCTTAAGGAAGCAGCTGTAGACAGACATGCCCAAAGGCAAGATATATTTCTCAAAGTAAATGAAGTAAATAAATCTGAGAAGACACTCTTTAGGCCATTTATTGGTTGTTGGGTTGTTTTGAGGGTTTAATTTTTAAGTTCTTTGTATATTCTGGATATTAGGTCATTGTCTGATATGTAGCTGGCAAAAATCTTCTCTAATTCTGTAGGCTGTCTATTTCACTTATTAGCTATGTCCTGTGCCATGCAGAAACTTTTTAGTTTGATGCAGTTTCATTTATCAAGTAGTTCTTTGATTTACTGTACTTCTGGATCTTTGCTCGGAAACCCCTTGCCTGTGCCAATGACTCCTAATACTTCTCCTACTCCTTCCTGTAATAGTTTCATGGTTTCAGGGTTTGAGATCTTTGATCCATTTTGAATTGGTGCTGGTGCAAGGTGATAGATAGGGATCAGATTTCAGTGAACTACCCTAAGATCCAGCAATTCCACTCCTAGCCATTGATCCCAAAGATTACAAAAGAGGATACATTAAAGCCACCAGCACAACCATGTTCATTGAAGCACTATTCAGAGTATCCAGGGTATAGAATCAGCCCAGATGCCCCTCAGTGGATGAATGATCAAGAAAAGGTTGTCTATACACACAAGGGGACTTTGCTCAGCCATTAGAAAGAATGATATTGCATCATTTGCAAATAAATGGAAGGACCTGGAAAATTTTGTTAAGTGGAATAAATCAGGCCCTGAGAGACAAAGGTTGCATGTTTTCTCACATATGTGGAAATTATAATTAGCTTTAAAACTTGTAAGTAAATATGTTGGGTGGTATGCAAGTGTATACAAGTGTAGTAACTAAAACATGGTAGATTCAAGGGAGAATTCAAATAGCCTCATTCCTTAGAAAGGCAAAGTTAAAGTTCAATCTGGTAAATGCCAGAAAGCAGAACTTGAAAGGGGTGAGGCCAGGGTTCTGAAGAGAGAGGTAGACAAATGAAGAGGAGAAGTGGAAAGAATGCAGTAAGGAATCCAATGTATATCCTACAAAGTTAAGACAAGTAAGAGAAGGGGTGAGTTGGGAGGGATAGGTGAGAATGTTGAAAAGGGTGACATTGATCAAGACATATTCATAGCTGTTCTGTTGAATGGCAACTGTTTTGTACAACTACTTAAAAGATAATAAAATATTAGTAAGATAAAGTAAGAACATTTAAAATGATTAGTAAAGAGAAAAATAATTGTGGTTTCTTGTTTCATTTTGGTTTGTGTTTTATTCTGTTTTCTTGAGGCAAATAATTGTAGGTTATTTCTTTCAAGTTTTTCTCACATTAGAATCTCTACAGAAGGGGGGGTAGAGTGGATTACAGCTGGAGTCTTGTGGTTCCTCACTGTACCCACTATAGGGGGTTGATGCAGTATGTAGGCAGAGGGCTAAGTTGGTCAAGCTTATATTGTCAGAATCAAGGCTTCACTCTGGAAGCTTTTCTTCTTTGATACCAGAAGTCACTACTGGCTCCAACAAGTCTGCTGTCTGTGGGCCAGACAGATTCCCATGGACTCTTCTCTGTTGGCTCTCCCAGGGGTAGCAAACATCCCAGCCTATAGTGTCCCCCAAGTCTACAGTGTCCCCTAAGCATATCATAGAGTGAAGGGAGCAAAAGTACTGAGTTCTCCATCAAAGGGGAGGACATGAGAGAACATGGCTCTGCCTGCCAGCCTCATGACGTCCACATCTCCACAAGCCACAACAAACCCCGTGCAGAAGGGACAATTGAGCTATGTTGTCTCAAAACTCTCAGTCCTGCACAGTAGCATGATACACAGGACAGTAAGTCAGTGGCTGTGCAATTCCTGGGTCCAGGAGTCTCAGACTCTATAGTAATCCACTGGGAATAAGTGTAGCTCCTTGCTGTGGAAAGTGGGGCTACTGGCCAGTCTGTCTTCCATAGCCCCAGTTCCCCATTGCCTAAGCTGTTAGCACGTCTGTTTCCAATCACCCCCATGACTGCCTTTGGTAACAATCTCCCACTAAGACACTCTGGCAGGTACATCCAGGGTTCCTGACTTACGACTGTCCCCAGTTTCAAATAATAAGGCCCCCACAAACCAAAATATAGAAATGTGCAAAGAGAGATTTCTTCTCCACTGCTAGACTGCTGTGTAAGAGGGGCCACTCTCACACCAAATCTTCCCATTCGATTTAAGGCTCAAAAGCCTTAACGGCTTCTCTTGCAGCTACATCTGCCAGTGTGCAGTCACCAAGATACCCGTCATGCCTTGAGGCTGTGATTCAGCGTTGGCTCCCCCACACCAGAAAGAGGTGGCACTGTGGACTGTTTTTGCTTTTTTGCTTATCACCATTCTATTTCTCCATGTTTATAGTGTCCTGTCACCTCCTTCTTAATCCAGATGTGTCTCTCTTTCTGCCCTAAGAATGTAGAATCTGCTTCACTACCCTGACTCTTCATTTTTGTAAAGTTACATGGTGGAAGCTTCTAATCAACTGCCTTAACCCATAACTGCTATTAATATTTTATTATGTATATGTTTCTGTGCTGGTATTGAAATGATAACATGTATAATAAATATGCCTAAGTAAATTTATTTTGTGTACACAAGGATGTAACTTTGGGGAAGTGAAAGGTATGTTTCTGGGGGATATGGAATAAGGCCATTAAACTCTAGAAATTGATATCGTTTGTGCAATTATCCTAATCAAGGTGTAACTAGTGTGGTTTGGCTTTTCTCCTCACAGGGAATTACTGGAATGCTGCCTCTTTCCCGAACCCTTCATCCTATCTGCACTTCTCTACATTCCAAGGAGAAACGAGTGCTGACATCTCTTTCTACTTCAAGACACTTATCCCCCGGGGAGTGTTTCTTGAAAATATGGGAAACACGGACTTCATCAAGCTGGAGCTGAAGTGTGAGTACCAGTTCTCTGTCGATGCTTGAGTAGCCACTTTGTGGCTTCAGGCTAGTTCTGGACTGGGATAGTGTTATACTGTAATGAGAGCATAGATGTTCTCCATTGCAGAAACAGGACAGGACTAGAAGACAGACATGCAACTGAGAGTCTTCTCCTCAGGTTGCTCTCTGGGAAGAAGCTGTAGGCAGACATGCCCGAAGGCAAGAAATGTATTTCCCAAGTAATATGAGAGAAGCAAATACATGTGAAGTTCTTTCTTATGGAGTAATTCTCCAAGGACATGGGTCAACAATAAACAGAGGATGGTGTAAAGAGATTTGAGAGCCAAGAAGAAGGAGAATTAACAGAAAGGAAAACAAATAATAAATAATAACATCGTTGTGACTGAGACAGCTGCATACAATTTATCTGATGGAATGCTGGGTGTGCAGCTTTTCACCCTGCACCCTCCCACCCTGCAAAAATGCAGGGTCTAAATGTGTGTAGCCAAGGACACAGAAGAAGGCCAAGGTGGACCCAGGGTATGTGCTGTTTAGATCAGTCCAGGTGGCCTTGAGGCCCCAGGCTGTGAGGGGTCTGTTGTTGAGGATGGCCTCTGTGGCAGGAAGTGGCCCACTGCATTCAAGAAGAGCCACTCTGGTGAATGAAGCCTTATACTGAAAGGCTTTAATATTGTCAGGATAATAATACTCCCCCAAATGAATCTATAAATACACTACAAGATACTAAAAATATTTTTTTGTTATAAAAGGAAAAAGAAGGGCAATTCTTACCTTCTTGGGTCTTTGTAAGCTCAGAAGTCAAGTTCAGCTTCAGGAATTTACAGCCCATGGACTTCCAGGTGAAGTGAATATTTGCAAGCACAGGACTCATGTGACTGTTTAGACAGGTCAGGGTCTACAAGGCCACAGTGCATATCCATTGCTCCTTCACAATCTCTCAGCCTGGTGGAGGCCATGTCTCCCTCCCCCTTCATCTGAGGGCCCATGCTACTGGTTCTCAGAATGAGCCCAAATCCATTTCCAGTGTTACCTGATGAAATATTTTTCTCTCTTGATACTTATAACTATCAATATGCTTCTGTGTTTTAAACTATGTGATAAACGGTTTCAAAAGAGAATCTCAGGTGAACATCATTCTGTAGAAATCCCATTGAGTTCATTTTTATTATTGTTATAATTAAGGACTTGTACAAAGGGGTTTCAATCCCATGAGTCAGGTGCAATGAGTACAATGCTTGTTGAGCAATGCCACCCATTCCTTCGCTTTCCCACATTTTCCCCTTCCCATCCCTATCCACAAGTTAAGTAGGGTTTTGTGTTGTTGTTTTTGCAATGACTGTATTTGTTCACCCTTCCTCACCTCCCTTTCTCCCCTCTTAAAAAGCCAATTTCTATTTTCTGGAATTCATTTTGATAAATAGTACCTTAGATGTTCAGAGAAATTATGCCTTTGGATTCCTCCCTACATATCCCCTTGTGAAGTTTGCTTGTTTGTGGGTAAATGCATAGAGCTCTGTATAATTTATTATGGCCCAGTGTGTTTTATATCTAGCTCCCCCATATGAGAGAACACATGTACATTTGTCTCTTTGAGCTTGGCTTACCTCACTTAACATGATTTGTTCTAGGTCCAGCCATTTCTCTGCAAATGACATAATATTATTCTTTCTCATGGATGAGTAAAATTCCATTGGGTAAAGGTACCATATTTTTTTTGACACATGCATTTATTGAAGGGTACCTGGGCTGTTTCCATAACTTGGCCATTGTGAATAGTGCAGCAATGAACATGGATGTCCAAGTGTCTTCACTGTGTCCTGACTTGTCATGTTCTGAGTAAATGCACTGTTCTTTTATTTGAAAAAAAAAAAAAAAAAGGAAATGATGACTTAGCAGAAGGACCAGACTTTGGAATTACGTTCTCAAGTTCAAATCCAAATGCTGGATGAATTTATGGATCTCTTTGTATCTCACTTTCCTAAGCTGTAAAGTAGGGATATTCATTCATGGGGGCTGTTCTGATTAGTGGACATAGATATTCATAGAACATTTATTTCAGTATCTGGCATATTTAATTATCATCCCGGGGTTGCTCATTATGCCAGATATGACAGAAAGAGCGACTGGAGGAGCATGTTCTTTGTGAAAGAACTAAAATTACATATTTATTTATTTGTTAAAACACTGTATTGAATTAAGGATTGGAATTATATAAAAAGGAATTTCACTTTCTTCTGTTAAAATTAATTGAATCAAACTATTTTCGCACTTCTATATTAGTTGGGTCATGTTTTAGAAATAAATATCCCATGACCCCCCAAAAAAGCCAATTTCATATTTTAGCAATTTTCTCATTTCTATTTAATGACCCGTTCTCCCTATCTTTGTTTCATATCCTCCTCTTTTATAAAGCAATGCCTGGGTGTCAGGACAGACTAAGTGTGGGGACAACAGGGGCTTCTGCCTATCACTCGTGTCAACACTGCCATCTATTTCAGATGGAGTTGTCATCAGAGGTGTTTTCAGAGCCTTTCTAAAGCATGAAAACTCTGCAGCTGAAGGATAAATTGTCATGACATAGCTGACATATTTTCTGTCATGTAGTTTACTCTGGGTGAAGACTCTGGGACACAGATTTGAGGGTCTCTTTTCAGAGACCCTTGTACCTACAATAAACACAACAATTTCAAATCCTTTTTCTAAAACTCTGTTTCTTAAGATTCCCCCCAGTGGTGGATATTGGACACCCATCAGGATATGACATCTCCAATGAAGTCCAAAGGAACTTTAGTGGGGGGAGACAGACTTTTTTACTTGAGAAAGACGTCTTCAAAGTAAATAACTAAGAAATAGTGTTAGCCAGGCACCGGTAGTTCATGCTTGTAATCCTAACTACTTGAGACACTGAGATCTGAAAATCAGGGTTCGAAACCAGCCCAGGCAGGAAGTCCATGAGACCCTAATATCCGATAAACTACTCAGAAAAATCCAGAGGTGGCATTGTAGCTCAAGTGGTTAAAGGGCTAGCCTTGAGCAAAAGAAGGTCAGGGACATCACCCTGGCCCTGAGTTAATGCCCCAGGACAGGCAAAAAAGAAAAGAAATGGTTCTACAATAAAGATGAGGATAAACTGAGGCATAAATTGATAAAGAAATGCAATTCTTATTTGGGTTGATCAGAACTGTAACTTGGCAAAATGCAGATCTAAACAGTCTTAGCTGTGTGCTTCAGGGCCTTACCAATTTCAAACAAGATTTCCAGGCAAAATCCTAGAATGAGAAAGGTGATTTCCTCAGTTATTGGGCAAGAGTTGGATCAAGGTAGACAGGGTAGCAAGATGGCTCCTCAGAGAGGGATTGGGAATCTTCAGGAGTGTGTGTAAAACAGTTCTTAGAGATAGAGTGAGAGAAAGGTTAAGCACAAAGAAATTTCTGGAAAGGAAAGGAGCCAAGAAATAGACAGGCCAGCTGGCTAGCTATAGGCCTGGAATGATCCTCTCTAATGAATACTACGGCTTTCAGCATGCATCTCCAGGATGCAATGACTTTGGGCCTGATGGGGTTCCAAGATGAGCTAGAGAAGGGGCTGTACATCATCACAGGGTCAAAGTTTATCTGGTGCTAATATCCCTGAAACTTATCTTTGGTCCTCTGATCCTGTTTGGGGGCTACCTCAATCTACCTCAATCTTTGGATTTTAAACTCTTCCATAAGCAGCATGCAAAGAGACCATGCTCTGTCCTCACTGATTGAAATATTTAGTTCAGTTCTTCTTTTTCCCCTGTTGGGATTCCTAGGACAATGAGTAGAGAATTCTCTCCATGCACAGTTATCAGAGGGCTCCGTTCTTACAAATTTTGGTTTAAACAATCTCTCTTTTTTTTTTATTACCTTGAGGCTTGCTGATTTCTTTGTGATAGAAATTCCAACTTGGTTTCTCTGTGTGTGTCTCAAAGGCATTTTGTTACAGTGCATGCTTACACAATGTTTCCAGAATGGCAATCCTGTTAATTAACTACATTGTGCCCTTCTGTCAAGAGTGGAAGATTTTTTGACTCTTAGAACAGTGAGCCTGTGTACAATAAGTTAATGAGATACTATTAACATCTTACGCACAAATAGGAAAATACACAGGATACAATCAGGGAAGTCTTACTCATCAGCATACTTTGCAGGTAAATTTTAAAACTCTGGTTTCACTTATTTACTGTGAGTTTCTTCATCCCTTCAATGAGTACTGTCTACTATGTCCCAGAAACTATGCTGGGTGCTGGGGGACATAGTCAAATTAAACACGATCCTTTCCCTCAAAGATCTTTGTTTTAGAAAACAGGCCCCAAAAAAATCAATAGTTAGAATCACTCCGCTTTGTTGGTTGTTGTGTGGGAGGCTTTGTTCCAGGTATTTTATACAAATTACCTCACCATCCGAACCATCCTCTGAAGTGGAGCACTATTTTGTGTCTCCATTTTACAAAATGAGGAAACAGAGGCAGAGGGTAAGGAAGTTGTCTGACCCAGTGACACAGCTAGTAGGTGCAGAGCTGAGGTGTGACCTTAAAAGATTTTTGTCCCCATATGATTGCTGTGAAGGAGGAAGTGAGCTGCCACCCATGACAGTGAGCTGCCTGACAGTGCCACGGGAGAATATTAAACTGGATCAGAGTGACATGGGGTGCCAACCTGGGAATGGAATGCTTTAATTAAATTTTGATGGATGAGCAGGAGTCGGTAAGGTAAAGAAGGAGAGGGAAAGGCAGGAAGCAGGAAAAGACAGTTGTTTCAGAATTACACCAAGGAGTGTATTGGAGACAGACTGAAAGGACTCAAGAAGTACAGCATTCAAGGCTGGGTGATAACAGGAACTAAGATGCACCATCTCAGATGCCACACGTGGGAACCAGGAAGTGTGTAAAGTTGGGCACAAGGGGGCCCAAGAGTTGGACTCTTCTTGCACATCACTGCTGAGATGTCCATAGGAGATGACCATGGATGGATGGACAAAGACCTGGAAGCTAAGTCCCAGTGTTACAGATTCCAATGGTGACAGCAGGAAGGCAGGAAGAGGGTATGTCACAGGAAGATGTGTTGCTGAGTGGAGAGGCTGGTGCTGCCCAAAGCAAGAGCACAGGGACAATTCCCAAGTCCCATGATCAACAACAAAAAAAAATTATTTATTCAATTATTTATTCAATTTGGAACAAATTTTATCCAACAGCCACAAGAAAAGTTTATAAATATAATTTAAAGGTGAAATTTTGAGCCATGTTAAAGCTACTAAATGTAATTTTAATCTTATTATTAAAGTATTTATAAATACTTATAAATATTTATAAATACTTATCTTATTATTAAAGTATATAAATACTTATCTTATTATTAAAGTATTTATAAATAAGGGGTTGGAGGCGTGGCTCAGCTGGTAGAGTGCTAGCCAATAAGCAAAGTGTCAGGTACCAAGTTTGAGTCCTAGTCTCTAAAAAAATATTCTAAATAATTAGTAAATAAAATTGGATTGTTTACCTGGATTTCTTTTTCAATTCCACTGCAGAGATATTTATTTGAACACAAAATATAGACACCAAGGGTGGTAAAGAATATACTTTAAAATAGAGTGTGTCCTAGATGTGAACATTTGCCTCCTGCCAAATGTGGTCTACTAATGTTTGGTGATCTGGAATTTTCCAGACAGGGCTAGAATTCCACTTAAGTCACTCAGAGTTACCTCTTTCTACTAGAGGCAATGTTAGAAGAAGGCTTGCTCTTGACCCATCTCTCCTTGTTGCATCTTACGGATATTCCCAAGTCTCCCTCACTCAGCATCCCTTTCTTCCCCCACATAGAGTTGGTGAGCTTGGTCTTCTTGCACTTCCTTGTACAGGTATTTCTTCTTTTACAGTCACAACCACCTCCCGGGAACACTCAAGGACATGATCCTTCTGGTACTGTTCGGACAGACACCTTGTTCTCCCCCTGAGGCGCAGCTTCTGCCCTGGAAGTAGAGAAGCATCTTGGATGCAAATTCCCCAAAGCCTTACTATTGACCTGGTTCTTTAGAATTGCACGACTAATGCCCAGCTTGTTTATATGACCAAAAGAAAAGCAGTTTGGGATGATAAAAAGAAAACAAGAGTCAAGAAGCAGGATTCCCTCAGACACTGCATTGTATGTACATTATCATATATCTTATTTCTTTCATGTAAAGTTCAAGAATAAGCTAAAATAATCTGTAGAGGTAGAAGTCAAAATAGTAACCACCCAAGGGAACAACCAAAGAAATTTATTTTCTTTTCTCCCCCGCCTCTCCGTGTGTGTGTGTGTGTGTGTGTGTGTGTGTGAGAGAGAGAGAGAGAGAGAGAGAGAGAGAGAGTACTGGGGCTTGAACTCAGGGCATGGTTTGCTGAGTTACTTTTTCACTCAAGGATGCTACTCCACACCTTGAGCAATAGCCCCACCTCCAGCTTTTTGGTAGTTAACTAGATATCAGAGTCTCACAGAAATTCCTGCCTGCTCTGGTTTCAAAATATGATCCTCAGATCTCAACCTTCTGAGTAGCTAGGATTACAGTGGCAGAAACATTCTTGAGCTTGAACCAAATACGTATGTACAAATATATCCAGCTACACACTTAGAAATGTGCACATTTTGTTAGACACAAAATATATTTCAATGAAAAAGCGGTTAAAAAAAAAAAAACAGAAATCCAGCTGTGAGAAAAATCTCAAAGGTCAAAAAAGGTTACACTTGATTGTTTTGGTTTATGGCTGTTTTGTTGTTGTTTTTTCAAAAAGAGACCAGGGTTCTGAACTGACTGACCCAACACCAGTCCCCTTATTCTACAAGGTTAATGAGGGTTTCTTTAAGGTCTCTTTCAGCAGGGCAACTCCACAGGCCTGTCAGGGGCTGTCAGAAGTAGAGAACAAGGTTCCCTACTTCTCTTCCTCCCTAAGTGAACTCATTATTAAAAGCATTGTTACTTGGAAGGTGGTGGTTCTCAGTCCCCTAAAGAGGATCTGCGGAGGACTTTCACAAAACGAATGTCATCCACTTGCAGGAATTCCAGTCGACTTGTGTGCTTGAACTGGATACAGTCAGGATGTGACTGAGAATCACTGGTGCCTGGTTGCAAATGCTACTAAGGTCCCATCACAAACACCCAAACTGGAAGTCACTGTCACACTCCACACACCCTCTCCATGCTCTTCACTTCACTCTCTTCCTCGTTATCCAGAGCTGATATTGGATCGAGGAGGTCACCTGCTCATAGTGAAGAAACTGCTTCTTTTGATGGAAAACTTTGCTTTTGATGTGGGAACATACTATTAGTCCTGTAAGCCATCATTCCAGGATAATCCCAGAGAAAGCATCAGTTCCAACACATTGCAAACACCCAGGTGGGAAATGGATGTAAAGGAATGAAATCTTCTCAGCTTTCTTTGTCTCTCATAATGGCTTTGCTCATTGAAATCCCTAGATTCTTTTGGTGCCAATCATGCAGTTTGAACTCAGGGCCTCAATGCCATCCCTGAGCTTTTTCTTGCTTAAGGCTAGCACGCTACCACTTGAGCCACAGCTCCATCTCTGGATTTTGGGTGGTTAATTAATTGAAGATAAGAGTCTCACAGACTTTCTTGCCCAAATTGGCTTCCAACCATGATCCTCAGCTCTCAGACTCCAGAGTATCTAGGATTACAGACATGAGCCACCAGCACCTGGCTTTGAAATCCCTAGATTCTTAATTCACACAGGGTCATTATTCATCCCCCTCACTCCAGTACCTTTCTCCTGATATCTGTCCTCCCCAATGAGACAAACTTCTACAAATCTGACCCCACTACTCCTTTTCTTACAATCCATAGTGGTTGCCCGATGTCTTGAAGGGCCAAATATAAAGGAATTGCCTTGGAAAGTGATTCAAGAGTCCTTTCACTACAAACACTACCCCTTGTACACCTGTACTGCCTACTTTAGACAACCTCCCACTCCTGTAAATTCCTGGACATCACCCACACCTTCCTAGATGCTCCACATTCACTTCATTCTCTCCACTCATTGAAATCCTACTCATTCAAAGGACTTGTTTTCTCCATCTCGATTTTAAATTCTAAACAAAAACAGCCGAAGTCTTTATTCTCCTAAAAATATCAAGATGTTTACAAGATAGTTAATTTGGTGCACTGGCTGGAAGATAATAACATACTTACGAATGAGTATGTTCGGGAGTGTTTGAATGCAGTCTAAACCCTAGGTCATTAGCATGGGGAAATGGAGGAAATTTTACAAGGACATTTTTCTGGTAAAATTTCTCTTCTGTTTCACTGGCTCTGAGACTCATGCTTTTCACATTATTACTGCATAGGGTAGGTCACAAAATCTTTCCTCAAAACAGAAAGTGGGGAAGCAGGGAAAGGAGCAAGCTAAAGACTCACAACTACAATCAATCTGCTTGTGACCAACCAACCAGAACACGAGAGTCCTACAGGAGAGGGAGCTTCAATTCATCCATTCTGAGACAGAGACCAGAGAAAGAATGAACTATTACTGCTAAATAATAAACACACAGAGAAATGGGGGGGTCAGTAGAAATACATGTGAATGAATATTTTTAAGTTCTAATAAGGTTAGAGAACTTACATCTGCCATTCTAGGAGCTGATAATATCTCTATGGGCTCAATATTTTCATAAAAACAAAAGCTTCAAGAAACAAGTTGTTGTCATAGTTAGTATGTGTTAGTAAGACTGGAGAGTTGATGTAACTAAAGATGACACTAGGGACCAATTAATTCAAAGCTGGTTGGGGGGAAGGAGAAAATACAATAAATCTGGAAGTGGAGCTTCATTTAAATAAAGTGAGTGATTGGAGAATATTACTTGAAATAGCTCAAAGCCAAGAAATACCTCAAAGGGCCAAAGAAAACTCACTGTAAGTACAACAATGTTAGGTTTGTGCAAGACATCAAGCAAACACTGTGTAATTAAAATCATATAAGGAAGCATAAGCCAAGCAGATATCAACCAGAAAGCCTAGAAAAAGTTCTCTACAAATGAAAATAAGGAATTCTGTTTTTAAAGTTACATTTCACTGAAATTATGATACTTTGAATAGTAATCAAGATGGAAGAAAAGGAAATTATCTAGTCTTTCTAGAATCTGATATAGGATTAAGTACATACTTATAATACGTTAACCTTAAGTACTTTAAGAAAAATTTTGTCTTTCTACTATATTCTTGATTTATTTTTTTCCCTTTATCATCAAGCTCAGGTACTTTTGATTTATAAAGGGACTTCATTCTAGTAGTTTATGAGCTGGTTGAATATTTTTTTTCTTCAGACAAAATGCTGTGTATGTCACGTCCATTCCACAGCTAACCGTAAAGAACTTTGTTAATGCTATTTTGAACGTGTTTCAAGCTTCCTGGGCCAGCTAGAGGTTGGAGTCCTAGGGTCTGATGACCTTATGATCCAGAACAGAATGCTGAAGAACAAAAGGAATTGCTTCCCAGGTTTCTGAATGCCAAGCTTGTCTGCCACATAGGAATATCTTTCCCTGTTGGAAAAGGACTATGATATTTAAAGTCCTTTTTTCAATCATTCATTCTTTTTTCATATTTTAAATAATTTATTATCTTTAGTAGTACAAAGAAGTTGCCATTCAGCAAAGCAGTTTATGAAGACAATGCATCCTGATCAATGTCACCCCTTTCAACATTCTTACCCATCTCACCCAACATACCCTTCCCTCACTCTTAAATTTTGTAGGATTGAATTTTTTACTGCATTCTCCCCCATATCTTCTCTTTATTCCCCTTGACCCTAACTATCATCCTTTTCAATTACCCATTTCCTGGTGTTTATTTTGTTGAACTATGCTTCTGCCTTTCTAAGGAGTTACACTGTTTGAGTTCTCCCCTAAATCTACCATATTCCAGTTAATAAATTTATGTACACTTTTGTATCACCCAAGGTATTTACTTATATATTTATAAACCTATTCTAGCTTCCACATATGAGGGAAAGCATGCGACCTTTGACTCAGAGCCTGATTTACTAGACAACATATTTTTTTTCCAAGTCCTCCCATTTCTTTGCAAATGATGCAATATTATTCTCTCTAATGGGAAAATAAAATTCCATTATGTATACGTAACACATTTTCTTGATCCATTCATTCATTGACAGGTATGTGGGCTCATTCCATACTTTGGCTATAGTGAATAATTCTGTAATGAACATGAATGTGCTGGTGGCTTTGCTGTTTACTGTTTGTAATCTTTTGGATAAGTGCCTAGGAGTGGAATTGCTAGATCATAAAGTAGTTGTATGCTTAGTTCGTTGCTGAACCTCCATATTGTTTTCCAATGTAGTTGAACACGTTCAAATTCCCACCAACAGGATATTGAAGATTTATTTTGCTCACATCCATGCCAGAATCTATTTGTATTCTTAATGACTGCCATTCTGACTGGGGTTAGGTATAATATCAGTGTTGCTTTAATGTGCATGTCCTTTATAGCCAGAGATGTTGAGCATTTCTTCATGTGTTTATTGGTCATTCTTACTTCTGAGAAATCTCTGTTTAACTCATGAGCCCATTTGCTAATTTGATTGTTGATTATTTGAGGTTTAGTTTTCTTACATCCTCTGTATATTCTGGATATTAGGCCATTGTCTGATGTGTAGCTGGCAAAAATCTTCTGTTCTGTATGCTATCATTTTAGCTTGTTAGCTATGTCCTTTGCCGAAGTTTGATACAACCCCATTTATCAAGTTTTCCTTTGATTTGCTGAGCTTCTGGATCTTTACTGAGAAAAATTTTTCCTGTTACAAGGAGTCCTAATGTTTCTCCTACTCCTTTCTGCAATATTTTCATGGTTGTAAGTCTTTGATCCATTCTGAATTGATGCTAGTGCATGGTGATAGATAAGGATCCAGTTTGAGTTTTCTGCATGTGGGTATCCAGTTTTCAAAGCCCCATTTGTTGAAGAAACTGTCTTTCTTCCAGTCTATATTTTTGGCTCCCTTATTGAATATGAGGTAGCTAGTGGACTGTAGGGGTATCTCTGGGTCTTCTGTTCCCTTTGGTCCCCAGGCCTGTTTTATGCCAGTACCAAGTACTTTTTTTTTTTTACTATAGCTTTGTTGTAGACTTTTAATTTTGGCATTGTTATGGCTCCAGCACTACTTTTTCTACTAAGGATCACTTTTTCAGTTTGGGGAATTTTGTGGTTCCATTTGAATTTTTGTATTGTTTTCTTTATCTCAGTGAAGGATGATTTGGGGATTTTGATGTGTATTGCATTTCATTTGTAGATTGCTTTGGAAGTATTACCATTTTCAAGATAGTAATTCTACCAATCCAGGACCATAGAAGATCTTTCCACTTCCTTATGTTTTCTTCCATTTGTTCTTCAAATTTATATACTTCACATTGTAGAGGTCCTTCACATCTTTGGCTAGTTCCTAGGTATTTTCGTGGACTATTATGAATGCAGTTGCTTTCCTAATTTCAGTCTTGAGTTTTCTCATTGTTGGTGTACAGTAAAGCTACTGATGTTTTTGTATTGACTTTATAACTTGCTACTTAGCCAAAGTTTTTAATCAGCTCCAGTAGCTTGGAGGAAGGGTTTATAGGGTCCTTTAATTATAGCATCTACAAGTAGTCATAGTTTTACTTCTTCTTTCCCTATTTGGATTCCTTTTATTTTTTTTCTTGCCTTATTGCTCTGCTAGCAATTCCAGAACTAGGGTGAAGAGGAGTGGAGAAAGTAGACATCCTTGTGTTGCTCCTGAATTTAGAGGAAATGGTTTTAATTTTCACCATTAATTACAATGTTGGCTATAGATTTGTTTAAAGTCCTTTATGATATTCAAAGTATACCTTGACAAGCACAAGGGCAGCTCATATAAGAGCAGGAACATGAGCCTGTCTAAATGGCTCCTAGACATTCTTCTTTGCTTTACAGTGTCAGTGACTGCCAAAATCCCATCGATTTATTCAAATATAATGTTGCAACTGGGATTTATTTTAGTATAACAATGTTCTGATACAGAACTGGATATAGAAATAAAATCATTAGAACACAATTCACTCCTTTAAAATTCCAGTTGTTTGAAGAACATGATCCTTTAATTTAAATGAAATGACATATTAAAAAATTAAATATGATAAGGTCATGATCCATTTAGGAAAAATATATATTCTTATTTAGGAATAAGGTAAGTTGCTATATAAAAAAAAAACAGCTTTCAGTGGCTGTATGAGTTTATATACATGTAGGTCTTCTGCAAGGTGATATGAAGATTCACACTCCTTTTGTTCTGTGATTCCATCATCTTCTAGGGCCTGAGGCATGTAAGTACAGTTGGCATACAGAGAAAAGGAAGATGGAAGAGCATTCTCCTTTCTTAAACCCTAGTATGTGACTATGGGTCTCTGGTCTGAATTCATTGGCAAAAACTTTCTACATGGATCCATTTAGATAAACAGGGACTGGGAATACAGTTAGCTCCTGGGTGGATGGCAGCTTCGCAGAGCTAATTGAGCAAAGGAAAATAATCTTTTCAAGAATGACTAGCAGTCACATGTCCTACGGAAACCAAAAGGGTAAGCTTTAGCCTTACCTGGAAAAATTCAAGTTAGTTTCCAGAAGATGCAGCATTTTATTTATATCAAAGGATGACAGACATGTAAAGATAAGATAAAGGCATCTTTCCAGAGAGGAAACAGCACAGGCAATACAAATAGAAGAGGAAAATCATGGGGGCATATAAACAACTGGAAATCAGATTGCTCAAGGCCAAAGAACAGTTGAAAGATATTTTTCTTTACAGAAATGCCCCCCAGACTACACTGTGTAAAGTTTGACAAAGGAAAGCTAGCTGGACTAAAGGCCTCTTAGGAAATTACTCATTTTACTTACTTTGTGGATGGTGTTAAAATGATCAAATTTGGTTTTCTGCATCTCTGAATTTGATTCCTCTGATGAGAACTGATGGGAATGCAAACGATGTTTCATGAAGAGTGGTTGATGTTTAGTATTCTACAGAGCCTTTCCCGGTAACTGCAACCAGAGCCAATGAATAATAGAAGCAGTGTATATCTGTCAAGTGTAATTATAACACTGAATTATGCTCATCTTGCATTACAGATTGGTATACATTAGTTCAAACATTGGAACATGCTAGTACTTCAGACCTGTGAGGATTTTACTTTGAAAAATAGAATGTCCTTATTTTGAGCCATGTTTAATAGAGGAAAGAAACTCATCTCTGACCAAGAAAGTATTTGATGGTAAAGTCTGACCACTCTTGTTTTTAAAATAAAATAATGGTTTCAAGTTTCTAAAAACTGGAAGGAGATCATGTGGACTGTTTTACTCTAGTATTAGAGTTCTTCCAACTTCTTGTATTTAAATGAAATTTTGTTCTCTGCATTTTGATTAACTAATCCTTCTGATTAAACACTTGTCAAAAGTGTAGGATAGAGTTGCTTTCAAATGTCACTGATCATTGCAAAAGAAAGTGAAAATTATCACTGCTTTAAAATTATTTAGATATTATTTTTATTGCTATGTGAATAAAAATCCACAGGAGTAAAAAATGACTTTCAAAAGTCAGGCTTTGCCAGGCCTTTGTGGCTCACACCTGTAATCGTAGCTACTCAGAAGGTTGAAATATGAAAATTGCAGTTCGAAGCAATTAATCACCAGAAAACCAGAAACGGAGCTGTAGATTGAGTGGTAGAGACCAGAACAGGAAAAAAAGTCAGGCTTAATTCCATATTCCAGTTTATTTAAGTTATTATTTTGGAGTTTAAATTTCCAAACTTTTTTCTATAAAATTATATATCATTTTCAAAAATGAGATCATATGGCACATACATAATGTTTTGTAAGCTACTTTTTTCATGCAATATTTCAAAAGCATATTTCTATTTTTTTAATTCCACAACAGTAATTTTATTGCAACTGAAGCCAAGGACCATATTAGAATCTCCAAGAGGGCATGTATAATCTGAAAAAACTATGTCTTTATGTTTAGAAAACAAAGCCAAAAAAAAGTTATTGCTTTACTAATGCAACCTATTGAATTCCTATTGGGTGGTAAAATGTTTATCTGAGATCTTCTGGAATTTTCTTCATCTGCCTCCCAGAGGGGAGGGGAGGCCTAACAGTATCAGTGGTATAATTACATTATTCTATCAACAAATGGTAGCAAGGATTTGAAAAGACTGTAGAGTACAGTGCCTCCGGTGCCAGCTGTTTCCATTTACCAACCTCTGTGATATGCGTAACTATTAAAAGATTTTTAAAACATTTCACAATATTTGATCCATTGCCTACTTATCACTAATTTTCCATCATACCACATGATCACCCAATATATCATTTCATTATTATTATAGTTTTTATTATCTTTAAGTAGTTGTACAAAGGGGTTACCATTCAACCAATCAGTTTATAAGTACAATGCTTGTGTGTGTGTGTGTGCTGGTCCTGGGGCTTGAACTCAGGGCCTGCATGCTGTCCCTGGGCTTTTTTGTTCAAGGCTAGCACTCTACCACCCGAGTCACAGCTTTACTTCTAGATCTTTGGTGGTTAATTGTAGTTAAGAGCCTTGTGTACTTTCCATCCCAGCCTGGCTTTGAACCACAACCCACATATTTCAGCCTCCTCAGTAGCTAGAATTATAGGTATTACAAGCATAGTACATCTTGATCAATGTCACCTCTTAAGTCATTCTCCTCTACCTTCCCAATCCAACCCCCCTCCTCAGTTTTCTTAGTTTCATAGGATATGCAATGAATATTCTGATTTCATTCTCCCTCCACCTTCCTTTCTTCATTCATTTACCACCACCACCCTTGTCCTTGACCTCCCCAATACATACCTCAAGTACCAGCCTCCTGGTGTTCCACACTACTTATTTTATTGAGTAGAATCTCTCATCCATGTATCACAGCAGCATACAGTGGGACACTAGGATGAAACTAAAGGATGCCCCAGTGTGAGAGCACTGCAAATGGGTTTCATGGTCCCTCCATCCCCAGTGGTTTGCCTCCTGAGGGAATGGCAAACCATTCAGAGGCAGAAGCTGGTGACAAGCTTAACCAGATCTGCAACTGATCTCTCAAAGGAACTATTCTAGAAAGAAATTATGTTCCCATAGTTCATTAAATCATGAAGGAACTAAATGTGATGCTTTGTACAAACTGATCCTTGAAGAGTTTTTACATTTTTATATGTGTAGCATTCTGAGAGGCCAAATCATTGTCTATGAAATACATACATAAATATATATATATATATATATATATATATATATATATATATAAAATGGTTATAGTTTCAACAGTTGTGATCAGGAACAAAAAAGGACTACTTTTGATGAGTCATTTGTAGGAGTAGTAGTAATAGTAAAAATTCTCCATTTCAAAAAAAATGTTATTTTTATGTAGAATCTGGTTGGTGAATGTAATCATAAGGGATCCTGGGCAGCACTTTCTATCATTTAAAGTCTGTGACCTCACCTTTCTACTAGTTCTTCCACAGCTTTAAAAGAACATTGATCCTAGGAAACTTCCAACCCTAAGACTCTGAGATCCCATACTTAATGCTTTAATGGGTATATATATATATATATATATATATATATATATATATATATATATTTTTTTTTTTTTTTTTTTTTTGGCCAGTCCTGGGCCTTGGACCCCGTGCCTGAGCACTGTCCCTGGCTTCTTTTTGCTCAAGGCTAGCACTCTGCCACTTGAGCCACAGTGCCACTTCTGGCCATTTTCTGTATATGTGGTGCTGGGGAATCGAACCCAGGGCCTCATGTATATGAGGCAGGCACTCTTGCCGCTAGGCCATATCCCCAGCCCCTAATGGCTATATTTTTAATTCTAGATTCCTTAATACTTAAATTCTTCTAGTAATGAATAGTAGAATAATTCAAAAATAAAGAACAAATTAGGCTGGGAATGCTGGCGTAAGTCCATAATGCTTTCCCCTTGGAAGATCATGGTACAAGGCAAGCCAGCACATAAAAATTAGTGAGATTCTATCTCAACCAGTGGCCGGGTTCAGTGGCGCATGCCTGCCATCCCAGAAACGAAGGATAGTTCACGTAGGAGAATCAAATTCCAGTCTGAACCAGGCTTAACCCAAAGGAGCCACTAGAGGGCTGTGGCTCACATGGTAGAGTACCTACTTAGCAAGCACAAGGCCCTGAGTCCAGACCCCAGTATTTCCAAAAAGAGACAGATGACAGATAGCAAGAAATGGAGAGAGAAGGAGCAAAGCTTAAAGCAACTAACACTGAAGCTACTAAAAATAATTTAGATCCATTGCATCTCTGACAAAGAAATGTCAAAGCAAAAGGGATTTTTTATAAAAGTTTTTCACACTTGAAGAAAGTCTGTTATGTTTGGAGAGATTCTCCTTCCTTCTCAAATGTCTCACTTTTCCCACCTAAAATCTCTGTGGGCCCTGCACCACGGTTTTCCTTTGGTCTCACGGACAGTGAAAGATTTTTCCAGAATTAGGGATATAGCTCAGTGGTAGAGAGTTTTCCTAGCACTTGGGAGGCCTTGAGTTCAATTCTAGCACAGCAAATAAATAAGAGAATAAAGAATAGAGACATGCATGTGTACATACATACATACATACAGTGTTCTAGAAAGGAAAAAATGCTAAAAAAAATAAAATAAAATTTAAAAAAAAACAAAGGTAAAGTACTGGTTGGGTAAACTCAGAGTATGGCAACCAGGAAACAGGCAGATACGTGTATCCACAGTACCCACCAGCAGCCATCTTCTTCGGAAATTTTAACATCTCATCCTGGGAGCTTGTCTCTGGCTTTTCTTGGTCATCTATGCCTCTACCAGGACAGTCATCCAGTCACTTAGACATTATAATCCATGCATCAAATCCTATGTTACCTCCTCCAAAGCCTTAGTTTGGGCCAGCTTCACACTTGTTTTCTTTTCCAACTCAAGCTCTGTCAGCTTTCAGATGGGTGACCTATTTTGACCTTGAATCCCATGATCCTCTCTACTGGAACTCTCCAGGGCCACCCCCCTCGATAGACCTGCTCCCTCTGACACCACTTGAAGCCAGTGTCACCAATCACCCCTGCTCCTTCCCAGAAGCCCCCATCCTTCAGTGAAGTTTTTCTCATTTTGCTGCAAAACCTGAACATGGTCCCAAGGAAAACCTCTTTGCCATCCATCCCTCCTCACTTGGCACTTTTCTGCATCTCTGGGGAAGCCTGAGGCATGCGCTCTCACAGTTTCTCTACAGAAGCTTTGCCATTTCCTTTTATCACAAAAACTCATCCCCAAGGTCACATCTAGGACTTCCATCAAACACTGGGCCCTCTCTGCTGATGGCTTACATCTCTGCTTGTCCCAACCAAACCAAATCACACCCCTACATGGGGAGAGGGTATTGTTTCAAGTTGCATAGCATTCGTGTGTGTTGATTTATTCTTCTGACTTAACTTGTGTAGGTCTACTAATATTCAAAAAGTTAATCTCAGAGAGTAGTTCAATACAGGGAAAAACTAAAATTGGAGAGGAATTGCATTTTGAAGACAGCACTAGGCCTCTGTGTGGCCAGCAGTGTCTCCCTCTGTTCTCTCTTCCTTGTGGAGGCATTAGTTTGTAACGTTATTTTTTAACTATAATTTTTTTAAAAAGCTGAAAGACTGACATGCATGACGAGAAATATTTATCATACTCTAGAGGTTATCAAGATACCAGCAAATTTTAAATGAGTCTATAATATTGATTCTTAAGTCCTGAGGGTTTTTTTTTTGAAGAATAGTAAAACAACAGCAAAATTCCCCTGATAATGTTCATTTGGTTTTTTTAGATGTGTTTAATACGAGTTTTTCTGGTGTGAATATGTGTGTATATATACTACATATATCTCTAAAACTCTACATCCCTAATCTAAGTTTATACTAAAAGAAAAAAATAATTGTTTTTTATTTCCTCCACAACATGAAAGGCAATACAATAGTTAGGAAAACAAAGGCTATATGTTGGGTTATTACTAACTATTAACATCTGATGGCCTCAATTTTCTTACCACATCAGTGAGGGTTAGTTTGACGTTGCATCCCATGCTCGACAATCCCTGGGTCTTCACATTGTTGGGCTCATAGGCGCACAATCCCGCTCAGAAGTGTTGAGAAGTTTTTGGACATGCAGAGTTAGAACCAACTGATAAAATTCAAGACTAGAATCCCTAGAAAACCGCATACCCTCGGACACCAACTGCAGGTACAAAGCGGGCTCCTAGTGGCGATCATTCTCTAGGACACTTCCAGAACTCACAGAGGGCTGCCAGGTATGTGCTGTAGCAGCTAAGGAGAAAGCACACCCGGGAAAGGCAGGTGAGGAAAGAGGCCCAGAGGGTAAAGTCGGGTGCCCAGCTCCCCCCTCTCCCTGTGGAGTCAGAAGCCCACTTCTCCCCTAAGGTTCATGTGTGAAAACAGGACTGAGACAGTGACAACCCAGAAAAGGTTCCTAGAGCCTCAGTTGCAGAGGTGGTGTTGTTGTTGTTGGAGGAGGCTCAAGGCTTATAATTATGTAGGAATGGTCAACTGGTCCCATGACACCGTTTCCAGCCCCTTGGGTGTTTGTCTATATGGAAATGTTGTTCTTTCTGGCATTAATGAACATATACTAGCGATATATGTTGATGCAGTACGGTGTGACATTTCAGTGCATGCCTAGGATGTGTGATGATCCGATAATGGTAATTGATATGCCTATCGCCTGAAACATTTCTCATTTCTGTGGATGTGCTGAGAATATTTAAAGCCTTGCCTACTAGCTGTGTTCAAATGGCGAGTTCATTATTGTCACACAGAGATAGGCTACAAAACATTAGAAGTTAAAATCACTCTCTCTCTCTCTACATCTGTCTGACACCTTCCCCCTGCCGCCCCAACACATACACCCTTCCCAGCTCTAGTAACCACCATACTGTTCTTTCTTCTGTAAGGGGCAAGGTTAAATTCCTCTCCACTGTTTTAAAAATCCTTCTCTTGGGGGTCAATGAAGCAAAAGATGCCAGGTGTCTTACTACTAGAAGGAAACTTAGAGATTCTAGCAGTTCTTAAAACAAAATCCCAGGACCACTTGCACTCAAATCCCCTGACATTAACGAAGAGCAGATTACAAGGTCAAACCTGGAACTTACCAAATTCTATGCAAGCAGAATCTAAGAATATGCATGCGTTTAATAAGCGTATTCCCCTGGCAGTTGCTCATGCAGGCCAAAATTTGAGAAATGTAGTTTGGATCCAAGTTCCTTGTTCTTAAAAGTAGAGTGAAATTGCAAAAGATGTCACAAAGGGAGAGAATTCTAGTTCCGGTTCCACTGCGGAGCTTATGAGTTTATCTCAAGCAAGTCATCACTCCTCACTATCAAGCGCTAAGGAACAACAACATTTTGGAATGTTTGTTTTAATTAAGGCATCGGCCAATAAATACTAGAAGAAATGTTCAACATCCTGAGCCATAAATGAAATGCAAGCCAAAAACCATGTTGAGATTCTATCTCACCACCATCAAAATGACTGCCATAAATAAACCAAGTAACAACAAATGCTGGCTGGTGAGGATGGAAGGGCACCTATATACACCATTGGTAGGAATACACATTAATGCATCCACTATGGAAGCCAATGTGGAGATCCTTGAAAAAGAAAATGCTCAGTATAGAATTACATAAGATCCTGCTATACCACTCCTGGGTAGGATTGAAAGTCAGCATGCTTTCATAAATGGAAGAGTTTTCTTCATACCCATGTTTGTTGCAGCTGTATTCACAATAGTCATAGGATCTGCTTAGGTACCCAATAGCCACTGAGTGAATAAAGAAAATGAGGTGTATATCTACAGTGCAGTATTTTTCAGAAATAAAGAAAAGGAAAAATAAGCTGGAGAATGGGGAACTAGAGATGATGTCAAGTGAAGTAATCTGAACACAGGAAGACAAATGCAGCCTCTTTATTCCCATATTCAGAATCCAGGTTTTTAAGAGGACAGGGAGGTGAGAGGAAAGCTATCTGAGGGAAGAAATGGTGACAGGAGAAGGAAGTAGTAAGGAGAGGGGAAGAAGGGTGAATATGATCAAAGTTCATAGCAATGCAAGTGTGGGGAAAGGTTATGATAAACCCATTCTTTCATACAATTGACAATAGAAATAATGGGTTGTTTGTGAACTAAGAACCTCTTGGTTGAGTCATTCTGTGATCTTAAGGGAGATGGTTGCCAAACTCATGGTGGTGTCCCAAAGGGCTCGAGTGGCCCTGGGAAATGAGTGCACCTCCCTCTTCTGAGTGTCTGTGGTGACTGCTGGCCTCTGGCAGCGATGGTCCTGTTGGTTCTTCCCTTCCTACATTGTTCATCCATTCACAAGCTGTTGAGTGTATACTCTGCGGCAGACATTGTCCCAAGTGCTGAAGACAGAAGAATGGCCAAAACAGAAAATGCCTCTGCCTTTGGGGAAGCCACGAGCCCACGATGTGAATCCAGACAGTGACATGGGCTACGGACATCATTTTTAAGATCAGGATAAAAGGGACGAGGGAGCAGTAAATGCTAAGGTCCTGAGGCAAGAGCGGTTTCAAATGTTGTGGAGGATAAAATCTCCTGTAATGGCAGGACTGGGGTTTGGACTCAGCATCATCCTTGCTGTGCAGGTGCTCTAAGCACTGGAGCCATTTCTACACCTTTGAGGAAGCGTTGTGTGACGGTGTTTAATAAAGACTAAGAGGATCGGAAATCAATACACAGATTACCAGAAGCTTTTACAAGGAATCTGGCAAGAAAGGGGCGATATGCAGTAGTAGCTGACGCTAAATAACGTTGAAAAGAGGGGCTGGGAATATGGCCTAGTGGCAAGAGTGCTTGACTCATATACATGAAGCCCTGGGTTTGATTCCCCAGCACCATATATATAGAAAATGGCCAGAGATGGTGCTGTGGCTCAAGTGGTAGAGTGCTAGCCTTGAGCAAAAAGAAGCCAGGGACAGTGCTCAGGCTCTGAGTTCAAGCCCCAGGACTGGCAAAAAAAAAAAAGAAGGTTGAAAAGAGTTCTGTAGTAGGGGTGGGAGTTCTGCGGTAGGGGTGTTAAAGATGAAAGGTTTGTCTACATGTTCTTGTGGAATGATTCATCATAAGACAAATGATGATGCTCCAGTAGAGAGGGGATAATCACAGAAGTGGTTCCCTGAGTAGGTGAGAAGCAAAGGCATCAGATGCAAGTGGAGACTTGGGTGGGAGCACCGATCATCCTCTTCCCTTTTCTCTCCCTCTCTTCTTTCTGGTTCCCACAGTGACCTGATCTTCAGCCCTCCTGCCTCTTCTCAGGGCTCTCAGGTTGTATGATTTAGTCTGTCTCCCCATGTCCTTGGGGAGCACGGGGATTGGGGGGGGGTCGTCATGGGAGGAGCAAGGAGGGGGATCAGTTAGGTTCAAAGCATTCCCCACTGGAGACTGGCACTGAAATAGGTATTCTGCTAGTGCTGTCTGAGTTGGATGCGACTTTGCACAGGAGAGTTCTCTGGGAAACTACCATATCTTGGACTTCATGCATTTCAGAATGGAAGAAATACACCATGGCCCAAACTGTGACATCCATGGCTGGTTCCGTTTGTTGGGCCCCACTGAGGCTCCACTCTCCTTGTCTTTCCTGTTTCCCTCTTCTGGATGGAATGGACTTGTGTCCTGTGTACTCCCGTTGGCACATTGGTTCTAGTGTCTACACATCACCTCATCTGCTGGGAGCACTCTGAGTCCAAAAGTTGACTCTGGGGCAGTTCTTAAATTGGTCCCCCTGATCATTTAAGCCTTCTGTGATTTGTTTGAAGAAAATTTTATGAAGCTGGAATGAGAGTGTATGGCGCCACCTGCTGGACTTTGCTCTCCTTGCAGTGGTGGGGGAAAATGATGGTTTTGCTCCATTGATTAGTGGAAGAAGATTCCATCTAGCTTTATTCAACAGTTCCCTCCACCTGCTAGCATACTTTTCTTCATGCCAGTATACCACACTCTGCACTTGCCTTTTAATGTTTCTCTTTTATCCATATAATGATGCAATGTCTAAAAACTACCATGAAGACTAGGTCCATTTCCTTTTGTTATTTTTCTGGGAACCTCTTAGAGATTTAGGCCATACAATCTTGCAATTCGAAAGAATGTTAGGGGTAGCCTAGTTCCGTGACTTCCATCATACTCTGAACACAGGAACTCTTGGGAAACTATAGATACAGTCTTGGCCTCAAAGACCAGTAAACCAAGTCCTCTTCCTCCCCCCTGCCCAAATAAGGCCCAACTAAGGGTAGATGTCATCAGTACAGATTCTCAGGCCATGCCCCACATCAGGTAGGATGCTGGCAGGGATCATCAAATTGGCTTAAACAGCACCCAATATCTTCTCCTAGAAGAAGTCGTGAGGTGGTATAGTCCAGGAATAACGTAAGAGCTGAACAGTCTCACCAAGGACCAAGATTGATCCCATCACCCTCTCGGCTCTCCTCGAGGCCTGACATGTGTAGCATGATTTCAGCAGCATGAGGAGCAACAGCCCCCACACAACATCAAGGGACAGATAAAACTTCCATTTTTCTCTGTATCTCTAATAAACTAAGAAACTTTACCCAGAGGCCACCGAAAGACACCCACCCATGACCTACTGTCCCGGAGTAATGCTCTACTTCAGGCCAAGTGGGAGCCTGGCATGGAGTGTGAGAGAGCCATGCTTGTCTCCATTAGATGCAGGTTCATCTTCAGGACCTGGGACAGGGCTAGACATGCACAGGCGCACAGACACAGGCGAGACTCTGACAAGAATCCTCTTTCTTGGATAGTCAGATCAACCCAAGTGAAGGGGGATGGGGGGGGAGAGACTGGTGAAGGGCAGGAGATTCACCATATTTTCTTCCATGACTTCTTCTCTTCTGAACGAGAGGCAGAAGACATGGCCTTGGCTCCTTGCCCTGTCAGGAGGTGGCAATGACTATTATTACTAGCAAACAGAGATAGTGTCTTTCTCCAATGTATCCTAGCCAAGACCATAATGACAAAGTCTCTCTCTCTCCAGGGCAAACACTGAGCAGGTTGGCCAGCCATATCTTTAAAAGACTGGGGGTATCTAAACTGAGGGTTCATCACTGTGAAGCAGGCTTACTGCATGTGTGGCATCCACCCAGGATATACCATGTCACTGCCTTGGATTCCCTGGGCATTGGGGGTGGGGGTGGGGGGAGGGAGGACAAGGGAAAATGAAAAAAAAATGACATTAACAGGAAGCTCCTGCTGCCAGCTCCGTTGAAAGTATAAAAATCCTTTGTCTCTGACCCAGGAGTCTCATGTCTGCTTTTCAGCATCATCGAACGGTGGCCAACGAACTTATCAACTTGTCAGGAAAAGATCTCAGTCCTTCCCAGTCCTCAATATCATCTGGAAGGGCAACCATTCTTGTTGACTCTAGAGTTCCTTCCAATGAGCCATGCTGCCAGACACACCCACTCCTCAAACCCTTTCTTCTGTAAATTAGAATGTTCTGTGTGTAAGAAATTCCCTCTCTGTGCAGACAGCAACAGGGCAAGGCGTCCGTGTCCAAGTGGAGACGCACATTAAGTAAAGATGGTGTCATTGGCTCTGGTGTCTTCTACACTGCCTCCCTTTCTTCGCTCACTGACTCTCTCTATAATTAGCTCTTTTAAAATGTCAGTTGCTCTCACCCAGAAGACCAAGAGCAATCAGCCGCAAACTGAACTTTAGAAGCTTTTAGAACGCACTGGCTGTCTGCCTAGGAGATGGGATTTCTCAAAGGCATCCTTTAGCAATGTCAGGAAAGCTGACACTGAGTGACTGAAAGGAGCCTTCCCCTTCCCTTTCACACCACGCCTTGCAGGACCACACACACACACACACACACACACACACACACACACACACACACACACACAGCCTTTCCTAAGAAACCGAAGGGAAATAGGGAGGCCTTTGGCCTCGAGTTCCCTTACTCTCAGTCCCTGTTTTGAGCTCCAGCACAGCCCTGGCACTGACCCTTCCTGCTTCAGGGCTAAGTACTGCTGTAAAGAGGGCCACAGTCAAGAGGAGGAAAGAGGGATCTATTGTGACAAGCAGGGTGGCTTTTTTTCTAATGATCACTACTGCTCAGAATTCCCCCAACTGTGACAGTTTAAAGACTTGGACAAGGGGCTGGGAATATGGCCTAGTGGCAAGAGTGCTTGCCTCGCATACATGAAGCCCTGGGTTCAATTCCTCACCACCACATATATAGAAAACGGCCAGAAGTGGCACTGTGGCTCAAGTGCGAGAGTGCTAGCCTTGAGGAAAAAGAAGCCAGGGACAGTGCTCAGGCCCTGAGTCCAAGCGCCAAGAGTGGCTAAATAAATAAATAAATAAATAAAGACTTGGACAAGAATTCACCATGGCAAAAGGACAGTAGCAGAGGAAATTAGACCAGTGACATGTATCCCTTGGAGCCGAACCCCAGGGTTAAACTCAATTTACCACCAAAATTCTATTTCCCTCGTGGCAGGTGATACCTTTAAAATCAAATGATCTTTGCTATTTAGCCCAAGAGCACACACCCCCACCCCATTCTCTTGTTGTTCAGACAACCTTCATTTCAAAATGGATCTGCTGAGATTCAGCACTACAAGAGAGAACAGCTTCATAGTTGAGCCGAGGCCCCTTTCTCCCCAACTCCCCCACCACTGTTGGCTGCATAAGAGGTGCAGAGAGAGTTTTCCCTCCTTCTGCAGGCTACGTGATCATCTACTTGCATTCCAAGCATGCTACCATGGAGACCCTGATGGGGGTCTCTGGCCTGCAAGCCCAGTCCTGTGGAGATGACCCCTGGAGACAGAGGCTCCTAATGTGAATGAGGGATTGCACTAGAGTGTGTAGGGAATCACTGCAGGTGTTTAAATTGAAGTTCTCTTTTTAATGACATGAAGGATCAAAATTCTTTAGTCCAATGAGGTTGATTAAATTGAGTTCTGTGTGTGTAATATCCCTGTGGCTCAATAAAGTTAATGCAGCTCTCAGAGGGGACCTGACACAGACGCAAGAAACAGTAGAGGTCCTGAGAGGAAGTTGGCCCACTGTGGTTTTTAAATTAGAAGTTTGATTGCTTGCGACACTGTCTCAAAATGGTACCAGCCCAAAGAAACTGAATGTTCTATTAGCCTTGGACCAAAAATAATACATGACAGATATTTAATTAAACTGCTTAGAGATTAGGCAGAAAGCTTCCTGATGGATATGGGGCTGGATATCTTTATAAGTGAAGTCTGGAAATTCACCAGCATGCTGCATCTTTAATGTTGAAAAGAATTCACCAAACCTCAGGGAGCTCAGTTGCTGCGTGCTGTTTCGGCAGGAAACTGCCTTTCCTGGAAGTTGCAAGAACAATATACATTTTTTTAAGTGTTTACAGAGCACCAAGCCACCACTGGAAGCTCCAGGTAAAACTTAAAATGTGAACTAAGGTGCCTCTTGCATCTCAAGTTGACCATGTAACCACCAAAACCATCCACCCATCTCAGGGAGGTGACATATTGCAGAGGTTGGCTCAGAGAGTGCCAAACACAAGGCTGGTGTGTGGTCCAGGCCAGCATCTCAGATGGGGACCAGCCAAGGTTGATGACATAACACAGAAAGGTTCACAGCACAATGCTACCAGGACATGTGCAATTTGTGGGGCAGTTATAAATGTGCCTGCCCACCTGGCCACTTTTCTTAACAACTATGGAAAAGGACAGTACACATTCATGAAATACACTTTCGTAAACTTTCCCCAACAGTAGTTCTCAACCCTAGCTGTGTAATCCCACTTCTTTGGGAGCTTTGGAAGTGTTGAGTGCCTAACTATGGTTCAAGTCAGTCAGCATCTGCAGATCCAGGTATTTCAA
Source organism: Perognathus longimembris pacificus (assembly GCF_023159225.1). NCBI lineage: Eukaryota > Metazoa > Chordata > Mammalia > Rodentia > Heteromyidae > Perognathus > Perognathus longimembris. The sequence continues at coordinate 148,715,502 of NC_063162.1, forward strand.
ATGCTGCCCAGGTGACTGTACATCACTGGCTCAGTGGAACTGGACAGGTCAGGTATGCGTGGAGTCAAAGGCCCTCAAGCCCTGAAATCTGACAGACTGAGAGGTTCAGATCCTGTCTCTATAACTCGCCAATTATAATATTTAACAAAGTATCTTACTATCAGTTTAACTTCTCTGTTTCCTTGTCTGGAAAGAGTCAATGATGCTAAAGTCAATGTTGGCTTCTAAAGATCAAATGTAAGAAAATAAAGGCCTATGTCACACTCAGACCTGCAATTTTTTAAAAAAAAATTATTTTCCTGCCCTTGGTTAGTAATGGGAAGCAATGGAGTCAAGGTTCTCAGAACTTCCTCCGATGTTTTTGTGCCATGGAGTTTTGTAACAAGGTTCTGGGTTGGATTCCTTACTCCCCCTGCTGTCTTCCTCTAGAATTCATTGACATTTGGTACCTGCAAGAAATGTGCTCATGTATTTCTCTTGCTTTCTGTTCTTGCAGCTGCCACAGAAGTGGCCTTTTCATTTGATGTGGGAAATGGGCCGGTGGAGATTGTGGTGAGGTCACCCTCCCCGCTCAACGATGACCAGTGGCACCGTGTCACGGCAGAGAGGAATGTCAAGCAGGCCAGCCTGCAGGTGGATCGGCTGCCCCAGCAGATCCGCAAGGCCCCCACAGAAGGTCACACCCGCCTGGAACTCTACAGCCAGCTGTTTGTTGGTGAGTCAAGGAAGGCAGTGGCTACTTGGCTTTGTTAGCTCTAGGAACCTTCACAATAAGTTGGGTGCTGGTGGCTGACACCTATAATCCTAGCTACTCAGAGGCTGAGATCTGAGGATCATGGTTTGAAGATAGCCCAGGCAAGTCCATGAGACTCTTGTCTCCAATTAACCAGCAAAAAGCCAGAAATGGAGCTGTGACTCAAGTGGCAGAGTGCCAGCCTTAAAAATATCTAAAGGACAGCACCCAGACCCTGAGTTTAAACCTCAGATACACACACACACACACACACACACACACACACACACTTCACAATGACAAACAAAAGGAAGTCTATGGAGGATTTTGAATGGGACTTTTCAGTGTCTATGCTTCTCATTTCCAAGACAGAATGGAATGAGGAAAATACTTCAGGAAAGTCTCATGGTTCTCAGCTGGGATGTCTCTCAGAATTCTGATATCTTCAACTTTAGGTTTATGCTTTTAAATTCTATGTGGAATTGTTTGATCATTCCAAACACCTAAAACTGTGGAAAGGGAAGGAAAGGAAGAAAAGGACCAAGGGACACAGGGAGAGGGGTGGGCTCTCCAAGTTCACGTTTGTTTCAAATGACAAAGATGGAGGAGGAAAGGAAATAGGAAGAAAATGAGCCAAGTTCAGATCTGCCTGAAATGCTCAATAGAAACTCTTTCTTTTCTTCATCCATCCTCCAAGGCAGAGAAGGATTTAGACCTTGCCTGGTATATAGTGTCCTTCAGTACTCAAAAGAGGTCTTTGAAACATTGCACAAAATCAGCCTGTAAACGAACTGGATCTAGCCCCATGACCTAAAACAACTCCAAGACAATATCTTCTGCTATGGAGCGTTGATTGTTCTAATTCTATTCATATTTTAGGAAATTAGAAACTTTTCCTCCATTGAACAAAAAGAAAGTAAGTTTGAAGGACTTTGCAGATACACAGCACCTTCAAGTCCCTCTCTGAGTTTCTGAGTGTTCATTGATCAATTCACTCAACTGTGTCGGTCTCCTACCAAGCAAAAACTAGTTGTGACCTAGTTGCTTTTCAATTCATTACACCTGCCAGCTGAGCTCTACCCTTGTGGTAGAGCCTCACCAAGGGTCAATTAATGCTAACAAGAGCCAGTCCCCATGGTCCCTTTCATTGCTGTACTGGTATACTTGACAAACATTAGAGAAGAAAGATAAAATTAGATAATCACTCCTCTCATGTGAGGTGAGCAGATTACAGGAGCAAGGTGCTACTCGGTGAGCCTTGAAAAGGGACTTAACTTGTTATCAACCATACTTTCCAGGGGGGGTGGAAAGAATGACAATGTTTGAAACAAAATATTACCCAATCTCAATGGAAACCCAGCCCTTGCTAATCCTTTCCTCAAGCGATAGGTCACAAAATGGCACGTTATTTTATATTAGCTAAACATCAGGTTCGTTGCTTCCTGCTGAGCATGGTGAATAAATTCAGTTCATCCATATGTCTTGCTTGCAAATACCATGTGACAAGTTCCTCCCTACATTCTACTGATGAAGAATAGCCCGGATGGGGGCTGGGAATATGGCCTAGTGGCAAGAGTGCTCCCCTTGTATACATGAAGCCCTGGGTTTGATTCCCCAGCACCACATATATAGGAAATGGCCAGAAGTGGCTCTGTGGCTCAAGTGGCAGAGTGCTAGCCTTGAGCAAGGAGAAGCCAGGAACAGTGCTCAGGCCCTGAGTCCAAGCCCCAGGACTGTCCAAAAGAAAAAAGAAAAAAAAATAGGCCAGATGTACTGGGTTTGCATCACAACAGGTCTCTACTTGGCTCAGCTTCTCATTTTCCTGGTTTTGTCCCTCACACAGAGAACCAACTTAGGCTTTATACCTTTCTGCCTCTGCCCACTTATAGCAGTCACCAGGAAGAACTCAAAAAGTCCTACTAGGATTATTAAATTAAAAGGGATAAGAATAGTATTTATTATAATCTTGGAAGGAATGTTTGTTCATTTAAAGAAAATGACCTGAAGCCTGGCACCAATGCCTAGCCATTCTGAAGACTGAGTTCTAGAGGACTATGGTTGAAGGCCCATCTTGGCAGAAAATCTGGTAGGTTAGGTTCTGTCTCCAGAGAACCAGCAAAAGTCAAGTTGGAGATGTGGCTTAAGTGTAAAGCACCAGCCTACCAAGCACAAGGCCCTGAGTCCAAAATCCCAGAACTGCCAAAAAATAAAAGATTACCAAAGGGTCACTTGTTAAAAGAAAGAAGAGAACTGAAGTCAGAATTCTCCAGTACAGGGAATGTAAGGAATGTGGAGAAAAGGCACATCTCAGAAAGAAGAATGAAGAGGAATGGAAAGAGGGAATACAGGAAAGTTAGAGAAGGTACCAGCACAGGAGAAGAGGAGGTTATGACTAGGCTGGCGCAAATAATATCAAAGACCACAATTTTTTTAAAGCAAAAGCAGAAAACCAGAAAAAAAAAATGTTTTTAGAATTCAGCAATTGAGAAGTCAGTTGATAACCTTGAAGAGAGAAGTTTCCAGACAGTGGGCTGATTTGATGAGTCAGTAACTTCTCTCCATTTGATAATAAAGGGTAAGTCTTAAGTTTATAATTCCTTGCTATCTGAGAAGTGGTCAGGGTTCATGTCTCCCAAACAAAAACTAGGTAAGCTACCTGACAGATGTTGTTCTGCAATAGAAGTCTACCCCAGAATAACTGGTTTGGAGCTTAATTTCTAGAACAACAAAAGTTCAATAGCTCTGAAGCCATCACCATGACCTCAATAAAGCTGCTAAGTATGCAAGCAACTGGGGTCTTTGTCTCAGCTCAACTCTAACAATAGCATCATTTCTAAGCAAATACTATCACCTCATTGAGTCTGTTTCCCCATCTGCCTAGTAAAAGAGTTACAGCCACCCAAATTTCCCTGAGCTTCAGACACTCTGATGACGGGCTGACTCATGGCTGAATGAGACCCAACCTGGGCTGCCAAGTGAACCAGTTTCCCGGTCAACACAGGCTTTGAATCCCATCCCCACCATCTCCAACGTGGAGACCACTGACACATCTCTCCACGTTTCTGTGCTAAACTGCTATAGAGTACCTGTGTCTTGGGATTAAATAAGGCATTCCATTCAAAGCACTCGGCACATTACTCATTTACAATGAGTAAAAGAAATCCTCATTTATTTTCTTCATATCCTCTGCTTTTTAGTCCCTTCCTCCTCTATCTAACACTCCTCTCCTCCTAAAGAAACACCCTCCAAATGGCATCTCTCTTCCTTCTCAAAATAATGACTTGAAGCTGGACACTAGAGGCTATAATCTTAGCTACTCCAGAGGCTGAGATCTGAGGATCATGGTTCGTATCCAGCCTGGGAAAGAAAGCCCAGGAGACTCTTCCGATTCATCACCAAGAAGCCCAAAGTATGGCTGTGTTTCAAGTGGTAGACTAGCACTGGCCTTGAGCACAAACAAAAGCTGAGGGACAGCACCCAGGCCCTGAGTTCAAGCCTCAAGACCAGCACAAAGTCATCAGAAAGTCCACCACACACCAGCACCCCACGGCAGCTGCGCCACGGACAGAGCTGCCCGGAAGCTCCACGAGCGTGCTGCAGAGAAGGAAGAGCTTTGACACAACTGAGGGCTGCATTGGGCTGAAGAGAGATCACGGCTTTGCACACAGAGTGGCTTCCAGGACAGGCCGGCCTCCACCACGCCCACCTCCTTCTCCAAATGAACCAGGAAAATACTGTTTTCATTCTACATCTAAAAATGAAATTAGAAGTTGTCATCCAGAAAGCGGTAGCCCCGGTCATTTGGCTGTGATCACCATCCAGCTATGATTCTGGTATAATCGAGAAGTAACAGATCTGTCTCAAAATTAAAACTGACACAAGAAGGGGGGAAAGGCAGTGGCTGGTGTTCTGAATGGCGGAGGAAACTTTTGTGTTCCATTTTTGATCCAAAATGAGGCATGAGCATATGCACGAGCTCGCTGGATGGGCTGTGGACCCCCGTGTACCGCACGGTGATCTGGTCCCTCCGCCAGCCTGGGTGCTCAGACCCCAGTCCTCCAGCATAGCCATGGGCCAGATTTTTCTTGGGATATGGAGAACAGCAAACATGCTTGTGCTCACTAACTAAGCATGAGTGACGCCAGGCTGGCCTGAGCCAAGCTCTCGGGCACAGTGATGTGCCAGAGCCGCTGTAGAGTCCTGGCAGCGAGGGTCTTGGTGGCAGCCTGTGAGAAAGAAGGTGTCTGTTAGGTCCACAGCCAAAAAGCCTGGCTGCTGTCCCAGGGCAGGGCTGGGAGTTGGTCAGCATGAGCCATAGAAGGGAGCTAAGCAGATAAAAACAAGTCGGCCCTTCAGGGCAGATGCTAGGACAGGGTCCATTTACAGCCAGCTAGACACAGGGAGGAGCATGTGACACTCTTGTGGGATGTCATTTAAGGAGGAAGCCAGAGTTCAACGATGCCAGGTTGCTTCAGAAAGCTCTGGGAAGACATCTAGCTCAAGAGAGAAGGCTAGGTCATCTCAGCGAAGGACAAATGCTTGGGCTCTGAGCGCTCACTTGGCTTGGAGAGCTTCTGTAATCTCCTGGAGGATAAAGTCTGTGCCACATGTGCTAGACGTAGCCCAAAGGAGTGAAGATTTATCCATTCAACATCCTTCTTCTATCTCCCAAATGGAGACTCACTGGGAACCCCTGTCTTAAGGAAAGAGGCTCCCTCCTTCTCTGACAGTTTATCTATTTGACCTTCCTCCCCTGTGTGGCAGCCTGAGTCTGGGGGGATGTGGAGATTTATTAAATGGACTTCCAAGCAAATGGAGATGAGAGTCTGGAACCGTTCCCTGAGCTAAGCTTGGCCAGCAGCCCCATGAAAGATCCCAGTTTCTTCCAACTCAATAACATGGCTTGTTTAGTCAGCTGTTCTTCAAACCTTCTGAATTCCAAAATCGTGGATGGGTAAGTTCAGTGCCATCTGAAATGCCGCGTGACTGGGAGCACTGAGAGAAAGTCAACATGGCAAAGAAAGGAAAGGGAATGCTAGTCATGGAGTATGCTCCAACTGTGGATAAACAGAATGGGCATTTCTCATGCATAAAAAGCAATACAATTAAATGATCAGAAATATAACCAAAAATATGTGCTTGCTCCTGTTTACCAACAAGCCTACCACAAGAACAGCAAGAGGACTGTGTAGTAGGCCCAGGGTGATACCTTTAGTCAAGTGTATTGCAAGCTTTACCTCATTTAATCCACACCAGAAACCTGAGAAAATATATACTACTGTTAGTTCCTGCTTAATTTGCACTGGCTAAGAAGTGAAGCTAATGATAAACTATATCAAACAGTAAATATTCACACACAGTGAGACCAAAGGATACTCTTATGGGAGGAACACAAAGACACAATGCTTCTCTGTTCATATAAAATACTATTTATGGAAATGAAAAAAAGAAGCTAGCGCAAGGTCATGTAAGCTAGCAAGGGATAAGATATTGAATCCAGAGACTCGGTACTTACCCATTCATATGGCAAAGCAAAGGTTGCACTGGACAGAGATGGACAGGTAGGAGGACTTCACTCAATGCCATTACAATCAGACCAGACCAAAGCTCAGTCTGAGGTTACACACACTGCAGCCACCAACAGGAGAGTTGTCTGTGGTAGTTGATTGGCTTGGAGTGTGTTACAATACACCTGGGGAAGTTCTTGAAGAGTTAGGATAGGAGAGATCACAGGCTGTGTTTGCTAATTAGATTTACTCCATCTTCATTTACTCTCATCTTCCTGAGTCTAGGTAATTTTACAATTCAGGGCAAGACAGCCTGAGGAAGTCAGAGCCAGCTCTCCCATGGAGACTGGGAGATAAGGTACCACCTGCTTCAATGTCTACATTGCAAAGAGTGGGTCAAAAGACTTAAAATAGTTTTACATCTCCAGGGGCAGAGAATGAAGTAGTATTTACTGTGCAAGTTTTCTAAAGGAAATGGTCTTAAAAAAGAGGTCAGGAAGAAGTCTGCTTCAAGTTCAGTCAATGTGAAAGTTGAGTCAGGATGTTTTAGCTCTCTTGGGCAGTCCACGTGAGGGACTGAGCTCAGACTGTGGCTTGGGTGACCTTTTGAATGTCTGGATAGATAGCTGTGTAGTGAACATCTGACAATGCATCAAAGAACCCATCCTAACAGACATTTGCACACCCCACTGCCCACCCCACCCCACCCCCCCCAGGAATCAATGCTCTCAGCAATGGCGTCCATGGTAGAAGAATGTACGAGGCAGGGCATGGAGGTCAGGCACAAGTCAGCCTGGCAGGTTTTCTTTGAAGCCCAGTGTCTCCATGCATCTTTGATAGCGAGAGTTTTGCTGTCACACTCAGAGATGGATTAGTAAGAGAGTTTCATGCAAAAGCACTTCTCTCTTCATCAGAAATGAAACTCCCCACTTGAGTGTTTACAATATAGAAAATACGATATGTCTATACATATCTTATTCTTCCTTCTTCTTCTTCTCTCCTCTCCTTCCTTTCCTTTTCTCTTTCTAGCTCTTGTGATAAATAAAAAAAAACCTTTACAAAGATTATCAAAGTTAATGTGGACCTCAAGTCTGAATCACATTCTTCTGGTCTCCTAGCCCTTGTCTTTGAGCAGCATTCCATGCACGTTCCTTGGAAATCTTGCCTTCTTTGGGTTATAGGGCACAATGCTCTCCTGCTTTTCCTCCCACCTCACTGGCCAGATGCATGGCCAGCAGTTTTTGCTGGAATTTACAGACCAGTGACCCTGAAATCTCTAGACGTCACTTATCTTGGGAACTCCAGCTCCATTTACTTAACTGTCTACTTAGGATCTTACTTCAGGTACCTTGTGGCAATCTCAGAAGACAATGGCAGGAAATAATCCTTGTTGCGGACCTCAAGTCTGCTCCCCCACCGTTCTTCCTCCTCTTTATAAACAGCAGCGCCATCTACCATTTTTGCTCTGGCTCCAAAATTCAATCTCTTTGAATTTCTTCTGTCCTTTCCTTTTTCTCTCTGCCTCATTACTCAGAAGCCAATAGTAAGCTGTGTGACTCTGCCTCTACGTTATACTGTCCTCTGTGGTCACAAGCCCTGCCCTCATCAAGATTACCATTGCAAATAGTTCCTAACTGATCCTCACCACCAGGAGATTTTGCTTGCCTATACCAAGCTTGTTTCTTCTTTGTAGCATTTGCACTGGCATTTCACCTATGTGAGATACTGCTGTGGTTATCACCAAGGCTTCTTCCTCTCATTGTCCCATCTTAGTACTGTAACACCCTTAGCTAGACCACCCAGTCTCTGCAGTGCAGTCATTCACCATTCTCAGCTCTCCTTAGGACTTGAAGATAGAGTACCTAGCAGCTGAGACCTAGAGTTATGGGGTCCAACTGACCCTATAGTATTGGCTGGGCAGCAGTGAATATTTGCCGAGTTAACAACTGAATGAGTGAGTGAATGAATATGAATATGAATGTGTTGATATTATTACTTCACTGAGTTAATACTCATATCAAAACTAGATCATCCCTTCTAGACAGAAAGCAAGGATACAAGGTTATCATTGCTCTACGAGGTAGTCATTATTACTTTCCTTGTTACCTAACTAGTAACTTCTTACCAGAAGCTGTTGCATGTTTGTTAATTGAATGCATTTTTATATGAGTAATTCCAGAAAAAGAAAACATCATTATGTTTTTAAAAAAAAAAAAGGAAGAAAACCAGATAATCCTATCTCTAAAGCAAGAAGGTATTTTTCTATACAATCTTTCCTCAATTTTTTGTCTTAAAATGTAATCTTTGGCCAAGCAAAGTGGCTCACACCTGTAATCCTTAATATTCAGGAGTCTGAGATATGTGCATCGTGCTTTGAATGCAGCCAGGGCAGGAAAGTCTGTGTGACTCTTATCTCCAACTAACCAATAAAAAGCCAGAAGTGGAGCTATGGCTCTGAAGTGCCAGACTTTGAAGTCAGACCCCACTTTACCACGTGAACCTGAGATAAGCAGGCCCTGTGAGCAAACCCAGAACAAGCTTATTAGGGTCCAGCCAGTCTAGAACTCTAACCGCTGGAAATGCTTAACTCTGACTGCCCCCAAAATGCCTCAAACCCTGAGCCAATCAGATTTGTACCTGTGTCCTAATCTTGCTTGCTTGAACACCTGATTGTTGTAACTTTGTTTTTTGCCTTTATAAGCCCTGTGTAATCACAGCTCAGGGCTTCCTCCTAACCTCCACTGTGTCGGTGAGTAGGACGTGGCCCGAGTTGCAGCTTGCTTAAATAAAGCCTTGCCTTGCTTTTGCATTTCGGAACGTCTGAGTCTCGGTGGCCTTCTTGGTGGTCATTTTGCGACTTGGCACAACAGCTCAATGGTAGAGTGCTAGGCTTGAACAAAAGAGCTCAGGGACAGCACCCAGGCCTTGAGCTCAAGCCCCAAGAGCAGCACCAAAAACAAAGTGATATTTACCATCTCTGGAAATATCCTTTTCATTAAGTCTCATAGACTAACCTAATCAAAGCCCAAACAAAAAGTTAAAAGTCAAAATACTATGAAAGACAGCTTCTTAGATTAGTCTAGACCTTGAATGAATATAGTTTTCAATCTCTCTGATATCAAACTGAGGTCTTTCCTGTTTGGCAGTAGCTGAGACCTTAAGGCCAAGTTGCTGCCTGGCTCCTGAGTAACTGCACTCCTACATAGAGACAGGAAATGATGGCATGATTAGAAACCATTGCTATAAGCCAAATGAATTAAATGGCTTGCTAGATAAACTCAAGTGAGAAAATAACTAAATGACCAATTAACTGTATCAAAGCACAAATGCAGATAAATTGAAGAAGCCTTCCATTAAATGTTTCTCACACCTTTGTAGCTGTTCAGGGAGATTACCAATGTTGATATTCCTTTTTTAACCTAGCCTTTGTTCACCAAACTCTGCCAGGCTGCGGCCTGAGTCCTTCGCACCCTGCTCCACAGAACTGCAAACTACAGGCCAGGATGGCACTCCCCTCCTGGGCATGGCCATGTGAGTCTCCTCCCCTTCACTCTTCAGTGATCAAAACTCGATCAACTTTTGCCATGTCTGCTCTCCATTTTCCAGGGAGCTAAGAGTTTTCACAAATGAACCAAATAACGGTGGGCATGTGTTTTACTCCTCTTTTGTTCTCATATGCTCCAAACACAATCAAATTGACAGTATTCTCTAAACCTTTCCTGAATCTCAACTACCCATGTCCACAGACAGCTGAGCTCGTCATTTCCAAGGCAGAGGTTGCGTGTATAGAGACAGCTAGAGGAATATCCTGAACTTAGAATGAGGAACTCATGGGCCATGGAATCAAAGCTCCAGCAGATCTGAATTTCCACTGTAATCTTCTAACAGAGACTGGAATGCTCTGACCCAGAGAAAACATTGCATGTAAAGGGGCTGGTTTTGGTGTCAATATGGGGGGAAAAGTCATCGAGTTTATTAAATAATTTAGGACGGTTTTTTTATTCTTCCAAAAATGGCTCCATAAAACTTCATGATAATAAATGTAAACTGCCATACAGAAAAAGATTATAGAGCCAAGTGTAGTGGCATGAGTTTCGTGTGTGTGTGTGTGATAATTACTGATTTACTGGTTATCTGGATGCCCAACTTCAATAGATGCTGCTCTTAACCTACCAGTTTCTGGTGATCAACTCAAATTTTACTCCACTGAATTTCTAACAATAGTTCCACCCAGGGTATTTGTGTGCAATACAAAATATTTTGCTAGTTCAAGGCATCTGTGATCTTTTCAATTTATTATTCCTATTCCATTATGTAATTTCCATCTTTATTCTCTGTAATTTCTTTCATCTTATCATTTGGTTTTTGCTCTGGAAACCACCATGCAAGCCTTTGTAGTAATTATTTGCCTGGTATTTATTGTCTAGGCATTTGTGATTTTTGTCTAAATGTGTCTCTTAAGTACCATATTGCTGAATCTTGGAAAAATCCAATTTGAAAATGTCATTATTCATTGATTAAAAACTACAGTTGTCATTTTTATTTTTGCTTTTCTCTTCATGTATTTTTATTTACTATGTTCTGTTTGCCTCGCAATCTATTTTCCATTAAGAAATTGAACATTACTCAGTACTGAGAGGAAAGTTGGACGTTCTACCTTCATTTCTCTGGCAGCCACACCTAATGTACTAAAAAACTCTTGCTTGTGCTTTTTGTGTTGGTTGGTTGGTTTGTGTGCAAGGTAGGGTCTTGCTATGTGATCCAGGGTAGTCTTGAACCCTTGATGCTCTTGTCCCAACCTTTAAAGACTGTCGGGCTCGGGTTGCCTCCCCTGGCGTGGGGACTAAGGCTCTGCTATGCTTCTCACAGCTCCCTTTCTCACCCTCTCCCCTGGTCACCCAACCCGCAGGTAAGGCCAGGGTGGAGTGGGGGAGTCAGCACTGACCTCACGTGCACGCGGCCTAATGAGAACGCTTACCTCCTTACCAGTAAAGAAAGCCAAGCATACGCAGGTCTCGAAGAAGCTTCAAGAGCTATCTGATTTATTAAGGTGGGGGCAAGGACTAATGATAGGAAGAGAAGAGAGAAGGCGATTGGCCAGGACACTGATAGGCTACGAGTTTACCATATGACCCCCTCATGAGCTAACGTCACTCGAAAGCACCATGCCAGGGAGAGACTGGGGGCGCATGGGCTGGCAAGAAAGTTGGGGGCTGTTTGCAAAGCTGGTTCTTCTGGTTCTGGACCCAGAGAATTGTGGCCTGCTTCCGCATTCCCCAGGGCTGGGGGAAGGGCGGCGTCTCGGGTGCGCTCTCCAATGCCCTTAACCTGAGGTCTATAAGGCTGAATGAACCCCAACAAAAGACTACACCACACCTGCCATGCTGATAGTATCTATAGTTTCAATTGTAGAATATTACAAATACAGTTATTCACAAGTACTTATGATACACAAATAGTTAAGTGTCTCATTTTACTTGATCTTACTTCCCATACCTTCTTTTTTTCAATCTTTTATTATCTTTAAGTAGTTGTATAGAGGAGGTTCCACTTAACAAAGCAATTTATGAATGCAATACATCTTGATCAGTGTCAGCCCTTTCAACATTCTCACCCACCTTTGACCCACCCCTTCCCTTTTTTTCTCAGTTTCTCGGTAAATACAAGGAATTCTTGACTACATTCTCTCCCTTTTCTTCCTTTCATTCATCTACTTCTCGCCTCTTGGTCCCGCCCCCTCTCTTGGACATACCCATTTCCTGGTGTAGATTTTGTTGGGCTTTGACTTAGTCTTTCTAAAAGAAATTATACTATTTGAGCTCCCATGGAGTTATTGTTGTTGGAACTTCAAAAGGTTTTACCTGGGAGTTACAGCTTAACATGTGCATCTAAGTGTCCAGTGCCTTCATTCAGTCACCTCTTCCTCCATTCTCCCCCATCCTATCTGTTCCCTCTCATCTCCCCATCCATCTCACATTTCCCACTTCCGTTATCACATATGTACATTGAGTATTCTTGCTAGAGTCCCAGATTCATTTCCCTTTTTACTTGGTTTGATCCCCAGCACTGCAAAACTTAACCAATTAATTAATTTAAAAAAAAAAAAACTTCCTGGATGAATCTTCCAGAGTCCTTGCTGACTACAAATATCTTTACTGGTTCCCATGTTGAGATCAACACCTTGAAGATATTAAGCCAATGTTGCCATTGAGATGTTTGACTTAGTTGCATTAGTATTCAAGTTTTTAATCTCTGAAAGTTTTCAGGAACAGAAACATGGCTAATTTCAGCTTTCTGACAAGGGCTTGGAGGCCTCTGGAGACCATGAGTCTCTTTGTCAATCTGGAAAGGCCTATGTCTGTCTCCAAGAATGTCCCACACGATTAAACACAACATAAGAATTTAGAAAATAAGTCAAATATAAGTGAAATCAAATTCTCAAATTATAGAAAAACACCAGATTTCTAGTAATATAGAGTAGTTATATGCATTGTTTTGGTATTAGGTGCTTCAAATACCAATAGCTAGTGTCAAGTTTAATAACTACCATAAATTCAAATTAATCATCATGACAAGGATTTTTTTAAATCATCAGCTGCAATGTAATATGAAAATACCACTTATTTCTCTTGACCACAGTCTTATTGGTACTAATACTACTGAAGATTTCCCTACCTTCCTACTTGAAGGAAATTGGAATCTTTTTATATGTTGGTGAGGCAATCTCCACCCAGGTTCTCATGAACTGAGTCCTGCAGGTGGCTTTCTGTGAGGTGTCTCGGGTTAAGATCCACAGATTACCTCTGAAGACCTTGTTTTGCTTTTTCTAATCTACACCATTTAAGACTGTGTAAGGGGCTGGGGATATGGCCTAGTGGCAAGAGTGCCTGCCTCATATACATGAGGCCCTGGGTTCAATTCCCCAGCACCACATATACGGAAAATGGCCAGAAGTGGCGCTGTGGCTCAAGTGGCAGAGTGCTAACCTTGAGCAAAACAAAGCCAGGGACAGTGCTCAGGCCCTGAGTCTAAGCCCCAGGACTGGCCCAAAAAAAAAAAAAAAAAAAGACTGTGTAAGCTCCTTCTATGTAGATTGCTTATTCTAGAACATTCTAGATTATTATTTCTTCAAGCAGTTCCTTAGCTGGGCTTCCTACTTTTCTCCTTTTTTCCTGTGGTTGTCATAATGCACATGGTGACACTTCTACCTGTACCCTCCATAGTTTGTTCATTCTTTGCCCTTTCCTATGACCTTTCAGGAGAGCTTTTGACTCATTACTCCAAACCACTGAACATGTTCTTCAGTTCTATACCTATATTGCCATTCAACCCCTCCAAGGCCATCTTTATTTCAATAATTATAATGTATTTTATTTCAGTATCTCCAACCAACTCCTATTCACAGTAACTCCTCCTCATTGACCCATGTTTTCAGTAGCATGAAGGTATCATTATGCTACTGTTGCAACTTCTTGTCACTACGGTAATTAAGATGTCTGCTATGCTAATGTTACTTTCTCTGCTGTGCCCTCATTGGTTCTCTCTCTGCTGCTACAGGAGCCTCAGTGTTGCTTACCTTTCATGGCGCCTGCTGTCCTCAGAGGTCAGAGCATGTTTTCCTCTGAGCTCAGCTTTATTCTCTTGAGATTACCAAATTCCTTCCCTACTGTTGTCCATCTCTCTGCTGTAGATGTAGCTACAGAATTGGTATGGGAAAGAAACATTTGCCTCAGGACGTGGAACTTCTAATCTTCTATCTGTCTCAACCTGTTCCCACCTTTCCACCTTGCACATCCCTCACTCACCAACACATACACATCACTTCAAAGTCCTCATTCCCACTCAGGGCCGGGCAGCCATCTTCTGCTTTGATGGACTCATGTCAATGGTTTAGCTATAGCTAGGCATATTCTCTCATTACCCCCTATCCTTGGTAATATCTCATTACTGCATTGAAGTGTCTGTCTCCAACAGAAGCAAATTCAATAGCCTTGTACTATCTTATTTTTTTTTCTTGGACTTTCTGTATAACTTAACATCATCCTTGAAATCCCAACCTCAAAATATTCTGTTCTCTCAGCCTCTTTGCTGACTCCCTGTTTGCCTTCTCAGTGACCAGGCTTCTCCTCTTTTTCTCTGCCCTCTTGGCCATGGAGAGCCCATGCATTCATGAGGGTTGGTTGTCAGAGTTTTGCCGAGTCCTCCTAGCACCACCAATTTTGCTCAAATATTAATCAATCTGTCGGTATTTTCCATACCTATGCACCCCCATATCAGATGTAGGAGAAGAGCAAGCTTCCTCAGACGCCGACCTCCACGTGCAGATGCAGCCACAGAATAGGTGCTGTACAGGCTGACATGGCCTGGCCACGCTGAATCCAGCACTGGAACACTGAACACGTTAACTCCTCTGATCTCAATGTCCTCGTCTATAAAATAGAGATCACCATAATACTTATCTCTGAGATACTTAGCTCCACGATGTGTGAAATTATGGAATCATGCCTGGTATAGCTAATATGATTTTACTTTTTGAGATTGCTACTGTTTTCTCCTGTTTGTTTTACCTCCAGAACGTCTTAGCTCCATCCTCATTGCAGAAGAATTCACATTTAAATGCCTGAAAACATTTTCTGCTCTTGGAAACTTGGGATTCCTTCTGTCTTTGCTTTGAAATTTCCTAGTTTAATAGTTAGCAGTTATGTCCACTGCATGTTCTTTTCCTCTGAGGACATAAGAAGATCCATGTGGCAACAATCAACTAAAAATTTCCATGCTATTGAATGAAATTATGAATAAGCACTCAGGAACATTATCTGAAAATGTGGTTCTCCAAGACCAATATAAAAGGCTTCATTCCATGTATGCCTTTTGATATCGAGTTGAGAGAAACATCACCTATTGGTGCTTGTCAGTCACACTGCTCTGTGTGGAAGAATGAGGACCAGTTTCCTTTAACTCCTTCCGCCATCCCATTCTGGGGTTCTCAGCTTATCCAGAGATTTCAGGCTTCTAATTGACAACCTTCAGAACGAAAGCAGTGCCTAGTTACTTGCAACGAATGAGTCCCTGTAAGATGTATGTTGTGTCTACTGATGTTACATGCAAGGAGACTGAGCTCCAAGGAAGACCTTGAAAGATCACACGGCCAGGGAACACAGAACCAATAAGGAGAGAGCATCCTACAACCCCTGCCATCTTGTCTCCTTCCCCTCCCCACTTCTTCCTCACCTGCAGGGCAGCCCCCCTTTCCCTCCTTGACGTGGAGCCCTCTCTTCTTGAAGGTGATCCTCTGTCCTCCTTCTGTCCGTGGGGCCTATCCTAACTGCCCTACTCAGAGTCCCAACCTCCTCTCTCCAACTCCAGAGCCCACTGAACTCCCCTTGATTATCTCTCCCATAATAGTTGCCCCCTTCTAACTCATGGAAGATTTGGTTTACTTATTGAGTTTATTGTTAAAGTTCTCCAACCCCACCCTCTGCAAGATCATATGATCTACGAGGACAAGACCATATGATCTACAAGGACACAAGCTTTTCATGGGGATGAGATAAAGGAACAAAACATTTTTTTAAAGGGTCAGGTCCAAGGGTGTGAACCATCACTCTTAAAATTGTCCTGTGATTGAACTTAGCTCTTAAGAATACTAAGTCTAAGTTTGAGAACAGTGTTTGTTTTTATTTAACAATTCCCCCTGATAAATGCTGTCACCCTTTCCTTTAGTACAATATCTGACTATTTTGCCCCAATCTTCCATGTATTTGGTGGTGGTATTCATCATTATGGGTAGTTATGGCATTTTCATAATTAATCTTTAATTGCAACACTTGCATAGCATTTCACATGAAAAAAAATGATATCCAAATTAAAGCCACATCTCACCTTGGGTAATTACCACAGGTATGACTAATGCGTGTGACGCCCATGCATGGCAGGGGGCTCTCTCCGATGACAATATGTTGGTTTTCTAATTAACAAAGGTTAAGTAGCATTTTTGCTTGAGGACCTATAATTTAAACTTCTGACATTTGGCACTGAGAAAGATTTCTACAAGGCAATAAGTTGGACTCAAATAACTTTCACTGGTTCTGGTGCATTAACATCTCTTGCATAATAAGTAAAGACCATTTTCGGGATAAAAGATTTTACTTCTTATCAAGTAGATCAGAAAAAGTACTTTCCAGCTCACTGATCCATTGAAACAAACCAGGAGCCATCTAAGGAAGAAAATAGCTTAACTTATTTAGTTTTGAGAGCAATGGCATTCTATTCACCTGCTTTATAAATTAAGAAGAGAAGGTTAAAAACTTTATATAGCTTAGTGAATGGAACAAATACAAATTACACTATAACCATATATTGTGGTTAGTTGTGGTTTTTTTTTTTAAGGAAAAAAAGCCAGGCACTGGAGCTCACACCTGTAATCCTAGTTACATAGAAGGCTGAGATCTGAGGATCATGATCCAAAGCCAGCCCAGGCAGGAACGTCTGTGAGACTCTTATCTCCAATTTACCACCCGAAAACCGGAAGTAGAGCTGTGGCTCAAGTAGTAGAGCACTTTGCCTTGAACCAAAGAAATTCAGGGACAGCATCCATGCCCTGAGTTCAAGTCCTAGACTGGCAAAGAGAGAGAGAGACAGACAGACAGACAGACAGGGGCAGAGACAGAGATATGTATCACAAGAAAGAAAAAGAAATTTAAGAGAAACTGAGCATCATTTTCTGAAATACAAAGAGGGAGATGCAAAGGGAAGCGGAAACTTCATAAATCATGGGCAAGACCAATTTAGAACTGTAAGAACTGAAATGTCACCCAGTCCTGCCCCCTTTGTTCTGGGTGGGAAGTGTGGTGTTGAGAGAGATTCAGCCATGTGATGAAAACCACTCGACTAAAGCAGTCAACGATGCTCCTTGAGAGGAATACACAAACACAGAGGAGGCAGGCAGATAGAGATGTAGAGCCCCAAAAGGAGCTAAGACAGAGACAGGTAGCACGGAAACTGGGCTGCTACCCATCATCCCTACAGAATGAGCACACTCGGGAGACATAAATACATACACTATACATATACTGTGCTATTCACCAGACCATGCTAAGTTTATGTCTTAATGATAGAATCAAGACATGATCTAATCTGGATTTATTCGCTCTGCTAAGTGGCTCTCTTAAAATTTCTGTTCCATGTCAAATTAACATTCATTTAAAGAATCCTTTTAAGATCTCTCCAACCTCTGCCATTGCTGAGGATCCATTAAGTAAAAATTATTTTCCTATTAAAACAAGGTGGGGTAGGGAGAATGCAGTTAAGAATTCGATGTATATCCTACAAAATGAACAACAGTAAGGGAAGGGATAGGGTGGGAGGGAGGGATGAGAACGTTAAAAGCCGTGACACTGATCAAGATGCATTGTATTCATTAACTGCTTTGTTGAATGGCAACTTCTTTATACAACTCCTTAAAGATTATTTTTTAAAGACCTAGAGAAGCCAGGTGATGGTGGCTCACGCCTATAATCCTAGCTATTCAGGAGGCTGAGAGCAGAGGCTCAAGGTTCAAAGCCAGCCTAGGCAAGAAAGTGTGTGAGACTCTTCTCTCCAGTTAACCACCAGAAAACCAGCAGGAGAGCTGTGGCTCAAAGTGGTAGCGCGTTAGCCTTCACTAAAAGAGCTCAGGGATAGTGGCCAGCCCCCAAGGCCATGTTCTACAACCAATAAGAACAAAACAAAACTAACAAAAAGGACCTAAAGAAGTAAAATCTCAAAAATAGTAGAAGAGGGCTGGGAATGTGGCCTAGTGGTAAAGTGCTCACCTAGTATACATGAAGCCCTGGGTTCAATTCCTCAGCACCACATATATAGAAAAAGCTGAAAGTGGCGCTGTGGCTCAAGTGGTAGAGTGCTAGCCTTGAGCAAAAAGAAGCCAGGGACAGTGCTCAGGCCCTGAGTTCAAGCCCCAGGACTGGCAAAAAAAAAAATGAAAATATAGCTGAACAATAATATTAATTTAGATTAGAGAATATCTTTATAAGTCTCATATCAAAGGCAAAAATTGTTCAAATGGATTTAACCAATTGAAACCTCAGATGGAAAAAGGAAGCACCATATGTAAGTTAAATGATATAAACATGACAGATATAACTATAAAAGTTATTAGTAAGAAATATACCATCTCTAATCCCCTTTCCAAACCAGAACATAAATCATCAATTAAAAATAAAAATATAAGCCAGCCTCTGGAAGCTCAATCCTGTAATCCTAGTTATACCATGAGATCTAAGGACTGAGTTTAAAGCCAAACTGAGACTGTGATCTCCAATTGAGTACCTAAAAGCCAGAAATGAAAGTGTGGTTCAAGTGGTACGGTGCCAGCCTTGAGAGAAAAAGGCGAAGAGACAGCACCCTGGATGTGAGTTCAATCCCCAGTACCAGCACATGCGCGCGTGCGCGCACACACACACACACACACACACACACACACACAGAATGGAGAAAATATAAAAAGGATCTGACTCTCAGTAGGTAAATTAAAATAACAAACTCTTTGTCCTTTCATTCAGTTGAACTGACATAAATTCAAGCGACTATGGCTCAGTGTCAGAACTGATATGGAGGAAGTGGTTATTTTATTCCACTGGTGAAATATAGATTGGTCTGTTCTTTTCAGAGGAAAACTTATTTCAAATGTCTTCAAAATGTTTATGTCTTTGTGCCCAGGAAAACATATAATGGGAAGTATAATTAATTATTTCTAAGGGATTAACTTTAACAAAAACCTAGATAAGTAGGCCAGGTTTTTAATATACATATATATGTGGGGAGCATATTAGTACACTATCATACAAAACAAAAATTGGAAAAAACGTTCAAGTCCACAGTAATGGAGGAGCAAAACAAGCAATGGTGCCTTCACAAAAGCGGAAGCTGTGCAAATATTAAACTAGATGTTCTGGTTGTGCTTATATTACTTGGGAAACATTTCATGATGCATTAATACAAAAAGCCAATGTGAGAATGTGTGTATTGTTGTCCAAAGAAATGGGACATAGATGAACATAGAAAAGTTTGTTCCCTAAAAATAGAAGTATTTTGTATCTGAATAATATCACACTTCTCTTTTGCATTTTGATTATTGGCAGGTTAATGGCTTCCACAATGCATAAGTAGTATATTGATAATCAAGCAAAAAAAAGGGGAGGATAACTAGAAACAATGTTGTAAAGTGTTTCCCTATTTTGATAAGATATATTTGTCTAAGTTGATTAGTAGGTAAAATTCAAATGCCTATGCCTTTATGTAGAAGGTCTTTCAGAAAACCCATACTGTAAGTACAAAAGCCATGATGGTTAAAATGAAAGAAACCAGATTGAAACTCTAAAATATAAAGAGTGATGACAGGTTTGAAAGTCTTCCAAAATCAGACAGGGGCCATAATTCTCCTCAGCACAGAGGTGTGAAGCCGGGCAGGCAGACAGATGGTAAAATGGGAACTTCTTCAAAGCACTTGTTTTTAATCACTTCTTTTGCCTTCTACTATCTCATAGCTTTGATCCAAAAAAGGCATTGGACTGTCTTCAATGAATCCAGGACTCAATGTTTTATTTTAAAATAATAAAATAAAATGCTCCCTGGAGTATAGCTATTTAAATCAATGCCGTGCCCAGTAAGAGCAGGTACAAGGCTTGGGTTTAAAAAGAGACAAGAGAAGGATTTGTTTGCCATTCTATTCACTGATGAGAACTTATGGGTACAGCAGATGCTGGTACCTCCAGGGCCTGAAGCCTTTGATCCATCTGTCTTCCGGCTGAGTCCACTAGGCTGTGCTCAGGATAACAGACTAAGTGATCAGAATCGGTCCCCAGCCTGGTGATCTTTCTCAAACTCTAACAACCCTATTGATTGCTCCATTTTAAGGACATCCAGATCTATATCACAGAAACATGTATGTCTATGCAGTCCCTGACCCAAAAGCCTTTCTTTGTCAATGCTAGTCAATCAAGACAAGATACTCAGGAATCTGATAAATCTGATACCATTCTGTCATATAGGGGCTGAGTCTTTGTGTGTGCCCATCTTGGAGCTTGAACTCAAGGTCTAGGCACTGTCCCTGAGCTTCATTTTTTTAAGGCTAGTGCCTACCACTTGAACCACAGCTCCACTTCCAGAGTTTTTGGAAATTTAGTGGAATAAAGAGTCTCACAGACTTTGCTGCCCAGGCTGGCTTCAAACTGCAATCCTTGGGTCTCAGCCTCCTGTGTGGCTAGGATTTCAGGTGTGAGCCACCAGAGCCAAGCTGGGGTGGGGGGAGACTGAGTCCTAAAGGAAACATCCTAGCTTCCCAAGCCTCAGTTTCCTTATCTGTGTAATTGAAATAATAGTAATGACATCTCCTTGTCAGCTTATTGTACTGATTATGTGAATAGTTTATACCAAGTGATTGGAATACCCAATACATAGCTATCAACAAAAGACTAAGTTGGATTTTGTTTTTATCTTCCTAAATCCTCAACAGATACTTTTTTCTAATTTTAGCTTACTATTTGTTTTGGAATTAGACTAGAAAATGCATTATTTAGGATACATTTATAGTATATAAGTTCTAGTTCTATCTCTTCTACCATCTGCTTAAGCACACACACACACACACACACACACACACACACACACAGCTAAAGATATGACAGACACAATTAAATCTCCTTGTGACATAATGCTTCAGTGACTCCTTCCATGAACTCTACTAGGAATATTTTAATATTTTCATGCTCATGAATCTCAGGCTAACTTTATAACATATCCCAAAAGTCACAGTGAACGTTCTATGGGGCGGTTTGTCTTGCAATGACATTTAGACAGAAGCAGTGAAATCTAACTTGATTTAGTGACAAATCTGATGTCACTGAATTTGATGTGAAATGATTAATTCCAACTTCTAGCCACTCTGGACAAAGCATTTGGTGAAACAACACTCAAGATCTACAATCTCATTTCAGATGGATTTAATATGCCTTCTGACTGAGTTGTTATCCATGCTAATATATTCATGACTCTGCCCTCATATTTTTGTTTTGTGATAAATAATGTATAGAACTGAATGTTGTTGTGAGACTAAAGAGCAGAGAAACTAAAGCTCTTTGTAAAGCTCTTTTTTCTACAGGAAACCTGTTTGAACCATTTTTTTGGATAACTCCAAATACTTTATTTCTGTAGCAAGTATATGGCTTCTGAGGAGACGCTCCTTTAATTAGGCGTTGGTGCCTAAGGGGAAAGCTTTAACACTGTCTCTTTAGGTAGGACCAACTTGAAAGTGCCAAGACTCCATAGGGTAGCATCCACCTCATCTCCTACCACAAACGTTCAAAGGTGACCTCTGTGCCTTCTGTCATTGCCAGGTGGGGCTGGAGGACAGCAGGGCTTCCTGGGCTGCATCCGCTCCTTGAGGATGAATGGAGTGACACTTGACCTGGAAGAAAGAGCAAAGGTCACATCCGGGTTCAAATCCGGATGTTCCGGCCACTGCACTAGCTACGGGGCCAACTGTGAGAATGGAGGCAAGTGCATAGAGAAGTACCACGGCTATTCCTGCGACTGCTCTCACACGCCATACGATGGGACTTTCTGCAACAAAGGTAAGGCAGAAACCACTTAGGACCTGTTTTACAGATGGCCAAGTAATCCCCAATTAGCTGCCCAACGGTGTTTCCAGCTGGAACAAAGTGTGTTTTATCCTGAGGCTGAGATGTGTAGAATTCCTCCTCTGCCTCACCTAGGAGATTTCCCAAATCATCTCCCAACCCTCCCTGTTTAATAAGGTGAAAGGAGTTTTAAGTGCAGCCAAAAATCCCCCACATTCTGGCATTGACATGGCAAAGCCAAGAGTTTTGTCACATCCTAACAGTGAGGGACCAAATAAGCAAGGAAGAGGCACTCAGGCCCAACCCTCCCCCTGAGGGCCTCCAGCCAATCAACGTGTGGATCCATTGCTGGTATGAATCAGCCAACGAAGGCCAAAGATCTTGGGGACTGTTACCCTCAAGTCACTAAATTTGGATTCAAACCATGCACAAAGGAAATTTCCTTTGGTCAGTTATTGTCATCTAACCAGGACACATTTTTGAGCTAAACCATGGGGATGCTGAAACAGCGCATCTAACAGGCCAGCTTAGAGCAGCTGTTCCAAAGTCAGTGAGTAGAAACAAGAATCCAATGCATGTACATATTTTCTTTAGGATATACTCTGCCATCCTATGAGATTAGAAGAAACTCACCCAACTGGTCTGTTACTTAATTCCCCCTAAGTAAACAAGAAGGGTAAAAAGAACAGCAGGTGATACTTCTCCTAAGCAACACCATAAAAGCCTGTAAGCCACTCTTCTCTTTCTGCATGAATGCATAGCATTTGAGTAAAGTTTCCTGTAAGTAGTTGATGCATATCTCTCTGAGAAGCTTTACATAAGTAGCCCACTCATATGCTCATGAAGGCACTGGCATTATTCACACAAGACGTCACACACAGAAGGAATTGTTGCCCAGCATTCGCTACTACTGTCTGGTAGGGCTAGAATATGAGCATACAAATTAGATCCGACAGGGTTTGAAGAATGAGCATGAGACCCCAGCAAAGATGGAAAGAACACTATTGCAGAATAATGCCATTGCACATTAACGGTGCTATTACACCGAGTCTTTCTGCTCAGAACAACATGGTTCTGTGGTTTTCCAGTGGCATACAATGGAATGAGCTTGCAGAACCCATTAATTTTGCACTTGTAGAAATGACAGTCTTGCAATTACCGTTCATTGTGCCTGATGCTAATTTAATGCAGTCATTTCCTTGCCAAAGGAATGTCTCAATGCAATCAAGTAAGCACTAACGCCTAAGACATTTCACTACATATGTATCAATTGAAAGGAAATCATCCTCCCTTTATGTGTCCAGAGTTAAGTCAAACACCCCAGACCACACAAAGCCCCTGAGGGTTCACAGACAATATGCAGGAAGGGGCAGAGATCATTCTGTTAGCCAATCTTGGAGACCAAGTTAAATGAAACCTCTGTGTCCCCTTTGACATTATTTCAAAGGGTTCACGCACATGGCATCTCAATATTTTCCATTAGGGGGGAAACTTGCATGTGGCTCAATGGGTAGCTTTCAAGGAGACAAAGTACAAGTTTTAAAAACTGCAAAATCCCTTTGAGAACCCTTTGTAAGCATCCTTCTGAGTCAAGACAAGTCCCTCCTTGGTTTGACAGCTGTACGGGTTCAGCAGAGTCACAGGGCCCTGGGAGATCCATCTACCCTGAGCTCACGTCTTCGAGGGGATGAGAGGACCTCCCTGCTCAGATTCCTTCTCTGTCGGCTCTGCTGTGGACCCCGGCAGCCCTTCCTGTGATGCTCACACTAGAGCTGTAACCAAGCCACTCAGCTTCTAGATAAAACAACCACACCAGCCAAGGGATGAATTCTAGGCAAGTCCTTCCCTGGCCTTCCCTTGATAGCTCATTTCTCTGCTGGTAGAGATGGGAAAATGCCCAGGATATTGTCCTAAATGAAGAAAGGCAGTCCTGACCTGCCACATGCAATCCAAGTACATGTTTAAATTAACAAGCATACACACATGCTCAAGCATGCACGCACACACACACACACACACACACGAGAAAAACAAACTGAGAATACACACCAGAATTCTCACTGTGGTTATGTTGTACAGAAGTGTGAAAAATGCTAGTAATTTTTAAAACTCTTACTTGCTTGCCTAATTTCACGCAGTGATATATTACTTCTAATGTCATTATTTTTCTTCTTCTTGAGAAAAACAATAGAGTTCAAGTTCTTCCTCCAGCCGCTTAAGAGTTAACTGTCTCTGGTTAGAAAATACCTAGCTATGAACTAGAAATCATTGTGTCATTTAGTCATACTCTGTGGGACGAAGCATAACATACTCGGTGAAAATTGTGTATCAGTAAGTTACCCTTGAGAATCTTTCAATGCATTTAGCACAGCCTATTTTACCACAGTAACCCCACACACAAAAATTATCATCTTTCAGATGGGCCTTCCTGGTACCAGACTTTATGAAAATGAAAACCTGAGACACCTGTATCTTATTCAAGCAAGAGAAAGGTCCCTACTAGGCTACTCGGACAGGCTCAGGCCTCAGACAGTTTGCCTCCATCTTAACCCATTTGAGGCCATGATGACAAATAGCCCAGACCATTTGAATTCCATGTTTCTTTCCTCTTCTCTCTCCTTTCCCCTTCTCTTTCTCCCCCACCTCTGCCCTCTGTAAATATACTCTTTATCTCTATCAACACACTCTATCTCTGTATCTACTCCTGTGTCTGTTGCTACCTCTCTACATTTTATACCTAGTCCCCTTATTTCTCTTTTGCATGAGCATATTGTTGAATTTGTCGGTTACATCAGTCTGTCTGCCCCTAACTAGGGGCGGGCTGGGGTGGGGGGAGGGGAAGGGGACGGAGAGTGAGTCAAGGCTGATTCAAGGTCAAGGCCGATGATTCTCTTCAGTCTTCTTTCCTCCACTAGCAAAACCTCCTTCCTGACCTCTTGTCAAAAAACAGCTCCCAGGACCCCTTTACAGATAGATCAATAAAGACTGGATCCCAGGCTAAGGCGATCTGTCACCCAGAGCTATTTGCATGTTAAACAGGAGCACTGACTGGGAAGCAGACAGCTGGTATTCATCCAAGGACCACATAGTGGGTCATTTCTTCTGACTATATGAAACTGGGGGGTTTCACATCTTCTCGAGATTCTCACCAACCAGCAGCCACTTAACTCCGCTGAGATGGGCCCGCCCTCCACAGAACCCCTTGGCAGCCCATTGGCTGAGGCTGTGAATGCCCCAGGAGGAACCTCCAACAGCGAGAGTTTCTTGTCATTGTAATTTGTACATATATTCTTCAAACATCTGAAAACATTTTCTAGCTTTAGAGAGTGCTGTATTTCTCTCAAGCACTCATTTGTTTATTTCTTGATAAAGGCAACCATTTGAAGGATCAAGGTTACAGGACTGCTGAGAGGCTGAGCGTGATGGGTAGATGGCTCTGTCAATAGTGGCAATGTCCCAGGGTTTACAGGTATGCATACCCGCCCCACTGGGGTCCTCCTACATCCCTTTCTCTCCTTCCCAGTTTCATGATCTGTATCTTAATGTTTTATGATCAGTATTATTAAGATGGCCAAATCAACTCTGTATTTTCAAAATAGACAACGGAATGAGATGTGAGTTTGAATCCAACTTCCTCCCTGTTGATTATGAAACCTTGAAAAAACTTATTGAATGTCACTAAGCCTCATCTTCAGGAATATATATATATATATATATATATATATATATATATATATATATATATATACTTATGTGTGTGAGAGTGGGTGCATGTGCACACTGGTATGGAGATGAAATTCAGGTCCTGGGCACTGTCGCTTAGCTTTTCACTCAAGGCTAGAGCTCTATCACTTGAGAGAAAGCTCCTCTTCTGGCTGTGTGTGTGTGTGTGTGTGTGTGTGTGTGTGTGTGTGTGTCCCCTCTGTGTGTGTTTAAAGGTAATTGGAGATGGTCTCCCAGACCTTTTTGCCCAATCTGGCTTCAGTCCATGATCCTCTGAGCTCTGTCTCCTGAGTAGCTAGGATTACAAGCCTGAACCACAGATGCCTGACGAAATACCTCCTTTTTTATGGCCACCACAAGGATCATATGGAATACTGTGAACAAATTCACCAATACAGATCCTGGCTCACATCGTACACCAGAAAACTTCACTTTTGATTCTCCATACTCCTCCCCTCGTAGTGTTCACTTGAAGCCATCTCACCTTTTAATCCCTGCATGATTGGTCTGCCAGATGCCCAAGTGGCATCATTTGCATGACTCCAGAATCCTGGGTTGTCACTTTAGTGACAATGGAAATGTCATGAAACATCATCTCTATTTAAATTTTAAACACCCCCCCCCCCCAAATAATACGCTGAAGGTAAAAATGAAGTCTCTACAGTCAAAACCCTGGTGGACTAAGGGACAGGCAGAGATCCTGGAAAACATACTTGGAGACAGCACTCCCAGAGGTCACTTCCGGTAGTGCACTTCCGGTAGTGCACTTCTGGTGGCACACTTCCTGGTACAGTGTTCATCCTTCCAAGAGCCAAGTTGGGTCACCATAGCAAACTTTTTTTTTTTTTTTGACAGAACCTTAGCCCACTTCCTGGTTAAATCTCTAAATGAGAGAAGATTTGATTTTCCACCTCTCTCTCTTTGAATAATAGTGTTTCATGTTGGACCAAAGAGGCAAGTTTGCCAAAAGTAATTTCAAGACTGCACAAAGTCTGCTTATCCATAGCTCCAGGTGCGGAACAGAAACCAGAGTAAAACCGTGGTATGTCCTTTTAGAGTGGATTAAAAGCATTCCAAGACAACTAATTAGTGTAAAATACTGTAAACGAGTGAGGGGAAAAGAGGAGAGAAATGTTGGAATTGAACTTTTTAGGATCTCATCCCTGTAAGAAACAAGATACTGTTGTTGGCAGCAATGGTCATTTTTTCCCCCTCAGTTTTACCCACCTGATCTTAATAATCTCAGCTTGGAATAAAATTTTACACCAGTCAGGAAAGAGTTTCATGGGCTCCTTTGCCATTTCCAGTTGGACCAGAAGGTTGGATAAATTTGAAAGAAATCCCAAAAACTAAGAACAGACTCTACCTGCCCCCCTTTTCCCTTTGAGTGTTGTCAATTAGTATATTTCTTAAATCTTCCAACAACTTAAAAGTGTAATGGTAACTCATAAAGGTAATCTACTTAAAAGCTTTATGAGGAAAGATTTTTAAAAATAAGAAGAAAGTTTAAACATAAATATGCACATAGTGATGGACAAAATAAAATACTTTTAATTTGATTCCCAAAAGTCAAATCTGTAGAAATAGCTAGCAAGTGTAAGTGATTTTATTATAGAATTTGAAAGTAATAAAATAATATTCACCTTCTCCCAGGGTTCTTCGTAGTCTGTGATTAAGAAAAACTTGCTCAATTAACCTTCTCAAGAAAGAGATTTTAAATGTCAGTGAGTAAGACCAAGTCCTTTGTAATAGTTTCTTAAAGTAAGAGAGGACAAAGGTTTGGGATTTTACTTTGATGGTTAAGATTAATACCCTTCCTTTACAAGTTGGTGCAATTTTCTAGTCCCCACCATGTTTTCGGATGCAACGGATTTTTTCCAGTGCGTGTTTTGTGTATGTGGTGTATTTGCACTTCCCATTTTTCAGCAATGATTGGAACTCTAAACACTGTGACATATACAGAAACAACATTCTATCTTCTCTTGTGTATTAGCTTTATGACTTTACCCACAACTCTATACATTTCTCTTTTTTTTATTTTGTGAGCCTAAAATGAACCATAAATTGTCCTGAGGGTTTTACTTTTAAATTGCTTGTGTTTGGGGCTCCCCTAAAGGCAGGTCTGCTCACTCCTGTCCATGTTACCTGCAGTACATCATCATGTCTATGGGCCATGAAACCCTGACTCTGACAGACAATTTCTCTCAGCTACTACTGTTTTGTGAGCTCATCATTTCTAACAGGCAGCTCTGGACTTAGAGCTACACTCATTCTAGACATCCCTTGGCTAGAGAAAATTTACTTTCTCAAATGATCAAATCCAAGGATCTTTCACCTGGCTTTTCCCATATCTGATAGTCCATTTTCTACATCAGTCAAGCTTCGAATTTATTCATGTTTTCTATGATTTAGATAAGTTGGCATTTAGCATTTTGGTTGTTTGTTGTTTTCTCCTTTAAAACCAAACCCTGGAACTAGGGAAGGGGAAAGGGAATACCAAACTCAAGAGGCAAAGAATAAAAAGACAAACCATTGCAATAGCGATACTTACAAAAGCAATTGGTGTAAACCAACTGTACAACTCATGGCGGGGGAGGGAAGTGGGGAGGGGGGTGGGGGGAAAATGAGGGAGGAAGTAACAAGTTGGATAAGAAATGTACTTGCCTTACATATGAAACTGTAACCACTCTGTGCATCACTTTGACAATGAAGAAGGAGAAAGAGAAGATGGAGGAGGAGGAGGAGGAGGAATTAGGAGGAGGAGGAGGAGGAGGAGGAGGGGGGGGAGGAGGAGGAGGAGGGGGGAGGAGGAGGAGGAGGAGGAGGAGGAGGAGGAGGAGGAGGAAGAGGAGGAGGAGGAGGAGCAAGAGGAGGAGGAGAAGAAGGAAGAGGAGGAGGAGGAGGAGGAGGAGGAGGAGGAGGAGGAGGAGGAGGAGGAGGAGGAGGAGGAGGAGGAGGAGGAGGAGGAGGAGGAGGAGAAGAAACCAGACCTTAAAGTTTAAGCTGAGTATGGGGGTTCAGGCCTGTAATCCCAGCTACTTAGACAATGGAGGTAACAGGATTGAGTTCTGAGGTCACCCAGGCAATAAGTACGTGACTTTATCTGAATAATAAACTAAAACAAAAATTTCTAGAGGTCTGGCTCACATGTTTGCCTAGCAAGCACATAGTCCTAAATTCACACTCCAGTATCATTTTTTTTAATCTGAGGAAATGAAAATTATTGGACTTAAATGGGTTCTCTGAACCATTTTTAATGTGTTGTCTTCGTGAGAAGTTGAGGACCAGGCACAAGACCCAACAATTTCCTCCAGTTGACTCTTTCAAGGGAAGAGTTTCCTAAACAGAAGATGGCTTCTAAAGTGCTCAAGCTGTAGGGTGGCTGAGATCCTCTATGTAATTGAACTGCTGGCAGTAAACAATGACATCGCTGTGTCCTTAGTTACTGAAAGAAGATCAAGGAGCTTGATCATTAGTAATAATTTCCTTTCTTCATATCACTGGGCAGAAGTCTAGAGAATTACGAGAATTTTTGTGCAAACTGCTATGTGGGGAACAGTGGACTGCCAGGAAAGAAGGTGGAGATAAGTGACACCAGGCAGGGAATGGGCCAGAGGAGGTGGATCCGATCACAGTAGAAAGAGAACTGCAGAGAAGAGTGAGTAAGACCAGATATGGATGACTCCTGAGGAAGATTCTAACAGGAAGCAACCTTCCCCATCTATTCAAAGGAAGCCTGGCCAATAAGGGGTGACCCTTCTGACACTGAGGCATAGAACTTGGCTTAAAGAAGAATACTTTTAGAGGGCTGGGGATATGGCCTAGTGGCAAGAGTGCCTGCCTAGGATACACGAGGCCCTAGGTTCGATTCCCCAGCACCACATATACAGAAAACCGCCAGAAGCGGTGCTGTGGCTCAAGCGGCAGAGTGCTAGCCTTGAGCAGGAAGAAGCCAGGGACAGTGCTCAGGCCCTGAGTCCAAGGCCCAGGACTGGCCAAAAAAAAAAAAAAAAAAAAAAAAAAGAATACTTTTAGAAAAACATTTGTAATGAAAGAATCTCAACAGGGGGGAGGGGGGTATGAGGGACAAGGTAACAAACAGTACAAGAAATGTATCCAATGCCTAACATATGAAACTGTAACCTCTCTGTACATCAGTTTTATAATAAAAACTTTAAAAAAAAAAAAAAAGAAAGAATCTCAAGTCTAAAGGTTCAAGATGCCCTAGGAATCTCAAGCATAACAAAAACAGGAACCACTTAAAAATGTGTCATTAAGAAGGGGTGAGGGTGGGGCTGGGAATGTGACTTAGTACCACAAGGCCTAGCATGCAGGAAGCCCTGGGTTCGATTCCTCAGTACCACATAAACAGAAAATGGCAGAAGTAGTGCTGTGACTCAAGAGCTACAGTGCTAGCCTTGAGCAAAAAGAAGCCAGGGACAGAGCTCAGGCCCTGAGTCTAAACCCCAGGACTGGCAAAAAAAAAAAATGGGGGAGGTGGAGGAGGAGAAGGAGGATATGGAGAACAAGAAGGAGGAAGAAGAAGAAGAGGAGGAGGAAGAAGAAAAGAGGTGGGTGGCTCTGATCAAGAAACACTGGACACTTAGATAGATAAACTAAATTATAATCTACCTTGCACAACTTTTGGAGCTCAGAAAAATAAAATAATAATAATCTGAAATACATAAAAATATTGTTTCTGAAATACATGTACAATAATTCATATTATATTTACTTGGTTTTAACATTACAAATGGGTGCTTTTAGGAAATAGTGGCTATTTAAGATTGAAATCAATTACGCTTTCAACCAGTGCCCCACTAGCCAGTAATACTTTGTGAGGATTTGTCTTCATAGTTTCCCATGTGCAAACAATAGGGAATTATATCCGTTTTTTCAAAATTTTTATTGCAGTAGTATTCTCTTTTTAGAAATACACATACTTCTCTTCCCAGTATCCGCCCTTGCTTTAACTTCAAGATAATTGTATATAAACTTAATGGACACCCTCTTTTTGACTATTTCTACTTTAAATATAACAATTGAAAGAAGTCAAGGGCTAGGAATATGGCCTAGTGGCAAGAGTGCTTGCCTTGCATACATGAAGCCCTGGGTTCGATTCCTCAGCACCACAGATATAGAAAATGACCAGAAGTGGCACACTGGCTCAAATGGCAGAGTGCTAGCTAGCCTTAAGCAAAAGGAAGCCAGGGTCAGTGCTCAGGCCCTGAGTTCAAGGCCCAGGACTGGCAAAATAAAAAATAAAAAACAAGAAAATACGCTGGTTTCTCTTCAGATGGTATAAATCTTTAGCTTTTTACTAAAGATTTCCATGAAGAGGAACAATTCTGAGTCTTAGCACACTCAAATAAACAAGATCAGAGATGAAACGGGTAGCGTCACCACAGAAACAACCAAAATTCAGAACACAATAAGGGACTATTTTGCAAACCTTTATGCCAACAAATTCGTGGAAGAAATGGATGATTTCCTAGAAAAAATTCATATCCCCAAACTCAACCATGAAGATTTAAACCTTCTAATCAGACCCATATCCAATATTGAAATAGAAACAGCAATACATGATCTCCCATCCAAGAAAAGCCCAGGTTCAGACGGATTCACAGCAGAATTCTACAAGGCCTTCAAAACAGAACTCACATCAATATTTCTCAAACTCTTCAATGAAATTGAAAGAGAACGTTCACTACCAGACACATTCTATCAAGCCAGTATAAGCCTCATCCCAAAGCCAGGCAGGGACTCATCATGGAAAGAGGACTAGAGACCGATTTCCCTGATGAACATAGACGCAAAAATTCTCAACAAGGGGCTGGGGATATAGCCTAGTGGCAAGAGTGCCTGCCTCGGATACACGAGGCCCTAGGTTCGATTCCCCAGCACCACATATACAGAAAAACGGCCAGAAGCGGCACTGTGGCTCAAGTGGCGGAGTGCTAGCCTTGAGCGGGAAGAAGCCAGGGACAGTGCTCAGGCCCGGAGTCCAAGGCCCAGGACTGGCCAAAAAAAAAAAAAAAAAAAAAATTCTCAACAAAATTCTGGCCAATCGACTTCAACAGGTCATCAAAAAAATCATACACCATGACCAAACTGGATTCATCCCAGATATGCAAAGTTGGTTTAATATACGCAAGTCAATTAATGTAATCCACCAAATCAACTGGAGCAAGGTAAAGAACCACATGGTTATATCACTGGATGCAGAAAAAGCATTCGATAAAAGCCAGCACCCATTTATGCTAAAAGCCCTGGATAAACTGGATTCCAGGGAACATTCCTGACCATAATCAAGGCAGTTTATGACAAACCAACAGCAAGCATAACTCTAAATGGTGAAAAACTAAAGCCATTCCCTTTAAAATCAGGAACAAGACAGGGATGTCCACTCTCTCCCCTTCTCTTCAACATAGTACTAGAATTCCTAGCCAGAGCAATTAGGCAAGAAGAAAATATAAAGGGGACCCAAATAGGAAAAGATGAAGTTAAACTTTCCCTCTTCACAGATGACATGATCCTATACCTAAAGAACTCCATAGACTCTACCCCCAAGCTATTAGAACTGATCCAAAACTTTGGCAAAGTCTCAGGATATAAAATAAACTCTCGAAAATCAACGGCCTTTCTCTATGCTAATGACCCGAAGACCACAGCTGAAATCAGGAAAGCAACTCCTTTTGCAGTAGCCTCAAAAAACATAAAATACCTAGGAATAACCTTAACCAAAGAAGTGAAAGACCTCTATGATGAGAACTTTAAAAACATGAAAAATGAAATTAAGGCAGAACTAAGGAAATGGAAAACCCTCCCATGCTCCTGGGTTAGGAGGATTAATATAATCAAAATGGCAATATTGCCAAAGGCTATCTACAAATTCAATGCAATACCCATTAATATCCCAACACCATGTTTTAATGAAATAAAGGAAGCAATCCAAAAATTCATATGGAACAATAAAAGACCCAGAATAGCAAAAACAATCCTAAGCAGAAAGAACAGTGCTGGAGGAATTACAATACCCAACTTCAAGCTGTATTATAAAGCTATAGTAATAAAAACAGCTTGGTATTGGCACCAGAACAGGCCTGAAGAACAATGGAACAGAATTGAAGATCCAGAAATGAACCCACAGAACTATGCCTACTTAATCTTTGATAAAGGAGCTAAAAAATAGTCTGGAAGAAAGATAGCCTCTTTAACAAATGGTGCTGGCAAAACTTGTTCAACACATGCAACAAACTAAAACTAGATCCTTATATATCACCCTTCACCAAAATCAATTCTAAATGGATCAAAGACCTCGAAATCAAAACAGACACCCTGAAAACACTGAAGGAAGGAGTAGGAGAAACACTTGGGCTCCTTGGCACAGGACAGAACTTCCTTAACAAAGACCCAGAAAGGCTACAAATCAAAGAAAGGTTGGACAAATGGTACTACATCAAACTGCAGAGCTTCTGCAGGGCAAAGGACATAGCTCACAAGATAAACAGAAAGCCCACAGATTGGGAAAAGATCTTTACCGGCCATACAATGGACAAAGGCCTCATATCTAAAATATATGCAGAACTAAAAAAATTACATTCCTCCAAAACAAAACTGCAAAGAACCAACAACCCCTTCATCAAGTGGGCTAAAGACTTAAAAAGAGACTTCTCTGGTGAGGAAATAAGAATGGCCAAGAGACATATGAAAAAGTGCTCTACATCACTGGCCATAAAAGAAATGCAAATCAAAACAACATTGAGATTCCATCTCACCCCAGTAAGAATGTCCTATATCAAGAAATCTAACAATAACAAGTGTTGGAGGGGATGTGGCCAAAAGGGAACCCTATTTCATTGTTGGTGGGAATGTAAACTGGTTCAGCCTCTCTGGAAAGCGGTATGGAGATTCCTCAAAAGGCTAAACATAGAGCTTCCCTATGACCCAGCAGCCCCACTTTTGGGTATCTATCCAAAAGACCACAAACAAAATCACAGTAAAGCCACCAGCACAACAATGTTCATCGCAGCACAATTTGTCATAGCTAGAATCTGGAACCAGCCCAGATGCCCCTCAGTAGACCAATGGATCAAGAAAATGTGGTACATATACATAATGGAATTTTATGCCTCTATCAGAAAGAATGGCATTGCCCCATTTGTAAGGAAATGGAAGGACTTGGAAAAAATTATACTAAGTGAAGTGAGCCAGATCCAAAGAAACATGGACTCTATGGTCTCCGTCATAGGGAATAATTAGCACAGGTTTGGGCAAGTCATAGCAGAGGGTCACAAGAGCCCAATAGCTATACCCTTATGAATACAAAAGATGATGCTAAGTGAAATGAACTCCATGTTATGGAAACAATTGTTATATCACTGTTGTAACTACTTTCAATGTGCTATGTGTAACTGTAGCTTCTATTATTGATGATCTTCTTGTATCCCTTCCTATGGTTGTACCTACACTATCTCTGTATCTTATCTGAGTATATTGGAAACCATGTATACTGGTATTAGAACTAGGAAATTGAAAGGGAATACCAAAATTGAGAGACACAGGGTAAAAAAAAAGACAAACAACTACAAAAGCAATACTTGCAAAACTGTTTGGTGTAAATTAACTGAACAATTCATGGGGAGAGGGGAGGTAAGGGGGGAAGGGGGAGGGGGAATGAGGGACAAGGTAACAAACAGTACAAGAAATGTATCCAATGCCTAACATATGAAACTGTAACCTCTCTGTGCATCAGTTTGATAATAAAAATTTAAAAAATAAACAATAACCCATTCTAAAAAAAAGAAAAGCAAGAAGTCAACAAATAGATATGCAAATATGCAAGTGATTATCCTTGCTTTTGTGAGAGGTCTTCTAAAAAAAATGGTCACTATCTTTAACATTACAGAATTTTATGTAAACATTCTGAAATTCAGAATTAAGTGCAAATTTTCTTTCTTTCCATTAATACAAATGATTTGCCATTCATCCAGTCCAGGAACCAATTTTACTTCCTGTGTTTCTTCCCAGGATTTGGGTCAAGTATAGCTTAAAGAAGAATATCCACCTCTAGAGGTAAACCATTCTCTCAGAAGTAACCCAATTGTTGTTCCAGATTCTAATTGTTTTCCACCCTAACCAATCTTTATTTGCTAAAGATCTCAGTAATAACACCTAAGATGCTTAATTTGGGAACCAGTTTCAGAACTGTTTTTAGCAGCAGCATTATTAGAACCAGAAGTCAACAATGGTGTAACTATGTTGCCATGCAGTGTTCGTTTGTTTTGTTTAGAAATTGCCTCAATTTTAGGAAATGTGTTTTCACAGAACTAAGAAAGAACCATTGAAAAACGCTCGTATTATGAAGTATTATTAAGGTTATTTCTCTCTGCCTTGAGAGTCCTGCAAAAGGATCACATCTCATCATTCCCGAGCCTCCACACCATCTTGACCAGATTCCATTGCCATAGATGGCAAAAACACTGGACTCGTCCACTGACTTATGTTAGTGCCTCTGCTCAGCAGTGTGATGCATTATCTGAGCACTCAAAGATCACAGAGCTCAGCAAGACATAGGCCTCGGATTATCTAAATTCACGGCACATGCTCCATGTTCTTGGTCAGTCCAACGTTTGAGTATAGTACAGATTCAATTCCTATCTCCATCACTGTGTTGTTCTGAATCGTTTGATCTGGAATATCTTTTAAAGCAGCTAATAAACTTGAAATTAAATAAGAATGGATTTGGAGGCCATTCTCTTGGGATTAACATTCAGATCTCTAGCAAATATTACCAGTACCTATCTTAGAGAGTTTTAGAAAATAAAAGGCAACTGCTGTGTTCTAGAAAGCTTAAATTGTCCTTTTATCCCAAATGATGAATCCTCTCTCTGCCTCCTCTACCCAGTGTTAAGGATGACTCATAACTAAGTCATTTCTGCATTTTCAGAATCAGAAATTAATAAGACTATAATAAGCAAAGTGATTTTTCCAAATTTGACTCTTGAGCTAATCCAACTTAAATCCCTTTGAAATAAGTCTATAACAACCCATTGACTTTTATATTTCCTTAATAAATGCCGTATAGTAAAATCGTATAAGTTCAGTTAAAATGTAAATTAAATTCATAGAACTCATATCAAAATAGTAGAGAAAGTTACAAACTCCAAACAAGTTGTACAGCTCCCCCTGTCTATTTACCAAGCCAAATTGTTATCTTCTTAGAACGTCCTCCGGTGTCACAAGCCACATGCAGTTATTAGAGTACTTACTGATTTCTTTAAAAATATCAAAGACTATTTCAGAATGTTTTATTCCTATAACTATAATGAATTAATTACTATTCTTCCAATGTTCATCACTTGCCCTAACATTCAAATGCCATTGGGTTACATGTGTCAACACTTCTTCAATTGCTAAGAGTTCATGAAGATCTCTTTGTCACCAAACCAAAGTATCTTGCAGTTGGAAAGGATACTTCCTCCTTTTGTATTCAACTGACATCCCATTTCACATCTCCTTTTATAGTAGACACTATATACATTCGCAGCAATTTCTAGATGTAAGTATTATCACCTCTGGTGTGAAAAATGAAGACACTGAGACTTCTAGAGTTTAGGCGTATTATCTAAAACTCACAGAGCTGGCAAACACCAGATTGGGGTCAGAATCTTGGGACCAAACCTGTTTTTCCCAGCTTCCCCACCAGCATGGAGCCGTTGTGAACTCTCTGGGCAGGAGAGCCTCGAAGGCACTAAGGAGAACTGGAAACCACATGAGGCCACTCACTCCACCTTTGGACACATCTGGCCACTGGAAAAGTCTCCCCTCATCTGGCACCATTGTTTCTACCAACAATAGGGAATGTCTTCCTGAGGAGACATCTCTATATCTTCAGATTCTCCAAAACTAAGGAGACAAGTAAAAGTGTCTCGTCTGAAGCTTGCCACATAAAAGATGTTTCATAGATAACTCGTTTCGTACTCCTTCTTTAACAGAAGCCAAAATGAGCCCTCCAACTAACATACTCCAGGGAAAGAGATGACCTTGGTCACTGTTCCCATCTGTTCTCCAATGCCCGGAGGCCTTAAAGGTTTACTTCCTCCTGTCAATGTTGGACAGTGAGTTGCTAAGTGCCCTGACCATTAGGTAATACACCTTGCCCACTTTGGCTTGTTTTTTTTTCTGTCATGCTGATAAAGGTAGGCCTGTGGCCTAGAAGTCCGGGGAAAGTTTCCTTTTCTTTTTATTTTCCTTCTTCCCTGGGGCTCCTGGTGTGTAGGAAAGAAATACAAGCATGCACATACACATACACGTACATACATACACATACAACAGAACAAAGACAGATGTGGGCTCCACCTGTATGTTTCTAAATGTAAACACATGCACACACACATGAACAGAAACAATTGTGAGTTCCACCTATAAGTTTCTACCTGTAAGTCTCGGGTACAAAAATACTGCTTTTCCTTTGCACTGGTCAAGGCTCCAGGACACTCCTCCACCATGACCTTGGGTTAAGGGTGGGAGACACTTCACTCTCCAAGTGTAGGAGGAGAGAGACGAAACAAGAGATGTGGAGAATCTCACCAAATCGATTCTTCTGGCACCAGAGACCTCTTTAGAT
The DNA here is from genome assembly GCF_023159225.1 of Perognathus longimembris pacificus. NCBI lineage: Eukaryota > Metazoa > Chordata > Mammalia > Rodentia > Heteromyidae > Perognathus > Perognathus longimembris. Next base: position 148,752,729 of record NC_063162.1, read on the forward strand.
TGCTTTCTAACAAAGAAGGTGATTTGCAGAGTAAACACGGGCCATGCCCTGTGCGTTTCCTCATTGATGAAATTCCTGCTTTGCCTCACCAATTGGTGGCCCCTGAGAGGAGGCGGCGTCTCTGTGCTGAGCTGCGGACAGTGGCACGGAGCAAGCCTTTGATCAGAATTCCAAAATCTCAACAACACAGGGGAAGAGCCAAATAAATCTCTGTCCCCTCTTCTGAGAAAACCGGAGGGTGGCGTCCTATCTCCTTCCACATTACACAGCTGTTACAAAGAGGAATTCAGCCTGGGACCATGAGCCTGGGCTCCAGCTTCTTTGTGCCCTCTGTACAGCTCTCTCTCTCTGCACGTGCCTTCCCTTCTCTGGCCAAAGGATAATGTAACGATTATGACACGCATGGGATATTTATCCTCAAGACAAGAGAAAAAGAATTCACAAGCAAGCGTACTGGAATCTAGATCAGATATTCTTTCCTACTCATAAAAATCAACTATGGGGTTAAATAGAAGCCTTGCCAGCCTCACATCTGCTTATGCCAGGTCCAGCAACTCCAGCACACACATCTACACACACACACACACACACACACACACACACGTGCTACCAAAGGGTCTATGTACTGCCAGTGAAATGGAACTTGCAATGATTTGTCTTAATTAAACTGGAGAGTCTACAAGTTCAGATGGAAGAAACGGTGGCAGAGTAGAATAGCTCCAGGAAGTGTTTACAAACCAGACACGCTACACCCAACGTGATTTCTTGTGATCTGATGTACAGCATTGAAGACAAAGCCACTTTTATTGTTCCCCATGTCTTAGAGCATCATAGCCAGAAACCAACTTGAGAGACGATCTATTGTTCGACAACAAGATACACTGGGGATCATCAAATGAGTCAGAATCATGGGAGCCTAAGACTTTGCCACCAATGGCCACGAGAGGGGGGGGTAGCACGGTGTGGGGAACGTGGAAGGTGTGGATCACAGGGTGGGTGGCTCACCCTCTGAGGCAAGAGTAAACCCCCTTGCCTACAGGTAACTGTGGAAACACCCTGAGGCCTGTGGCGGGCAGACTGTTAAGCCTCCAGGAGCTGTGTCTATGTCTACCTTCTCTCCTGTGGGCTTGTGGTTCTCCTGATTTGCAGATACCTATAGCAGCAAGAGTGAGTCCAGGAGAAGTGGGTGGTTCTTGCATGCCAAGTGGGTGGTGCTTGAACTGAGCCAATGAAGCTGAGCCCTTCTGCACAGCAGGTGTTCTGTCTGAGGAAGAGCCTAGGCCAGGAGTGTAGAGCCTGTAGCAACTTCAGAGTAAGGGGAACAGCTAGACACCGGTGGCTTCAGCCTGCAATCCTTGCTACTCAGGAGGCTGAGATCTGAGGATCAAGATTTGAAGCCAGCCCCAGCAGGACAGTCCATGAAACGCTTATTTCCAATTAACAAGCAAAAAGCTGGAAGTAGAGGTGTGGCTCAAGTGTTAGCCTTGAGCAAAAAAATCTAAAGGACAGGCCTTGAGTCCAAGTCCCAGTATTGGCAGGCACACACACACACACATACACACACACACACACACACACACACACACACACACACACACAAATGTGAGGAGAACATTAGACTAGCTTTCCACAGGAGGTTGAAATGACTCTGTGAGGACTGAGACTGGAAGTTCTTTGATAAGATGCTGAACGGGCCAGTCAGGGAACACAGAAGTCAGCAAAGACATTCTCTCCCCTCCATGGTCTTGCCCAAAGCCATCCCTGCAATGGAGAAGAAAGCAATAGTGTTTTCTCCTCTCCTTTGGGAAGTTTCCTTTGCCCAGAATCAAGGCTAATCAAATTAGTGCTATAATCTAGTTATATTCACAAACCATCTTTAATTATTGATCGTGTTAGAATATTATACTATAGAAAATGCTTCTTAAGTTCCTTAAATTAATTTATATTATTATGATGTACTAGTTAGACTTTGGTACCTAGTATTTGCATTTCTAGTAAGAATATTTTCCTTGAAACCACATGACCTTCATCTCATCATTTAAAAGTGCTGCCTAATATTCCATCCAGTGAGTTTTCCAAAACTTATTTAACCTAAATGTTAAATAATTACTAGCATTAACTTCATATTAGTCACTATTTCTCTCAAAACAAAAAAAAATGGGTATTTCAATTTCTTTTTTGTAAATATTTCAGTAATGTTTTCTGTAAGCTTTCAGTATTTTATGTAACTCAGGATAGCTGGGCAGATGGGTAGAGGTAGAGAATATAAAATCCAGCTTTCCCAACATAGAACCAATCTAGCTTTCCCACCCACAAGGCCAGGGAGCACACACACAACACACCCCGAGAGACTCCACTTCTCTGAACATGACTTTTCCTTTGGTGTGAAAATAAGAAGCCAAAAATGGTTTGGTATCATTTAAATTTCGACCTCTTTAAATCCAGAGGGGTAGGGGAATCTGAAGGGAAGTTCTGTTAAGGACCACGTGGGACTGGCAGGGCCAGCACAAGGTTAAGTTCACAAGGCTGAGTCCACTCCTGAGTCCACTACTCTGGTGCCTGCAAATTTCCCAACAGACAGCAGGAGAATGATCAAAAACCAACTGGATGGATTGGTCATACCTGTTTATCCTTGCTTCTCAACGTGTGGTTTACTGTGGTTGACTGTGTGCCTTATTCACTCCTGGGAAAAATGTGTCAATAGCCTATATTTTTCTGTGAATTCCTGCAATTACTTCCTTCCCCTTCTTTTAACCTTGCTCAGCCAACACAATCCTGAGCTTCTTTAGGAACAATTATTTATAGGTTGACATTTTTTTTCTGGTTCCTATTAAACAATAATTAAGAAAAAAATTAAGCCACAGGTCAACCTAAACAGGAAGGATGGGGCAATGAGAACAATACTAAGAAAAGATCGAACGCAAAAAGGAGGAATGAATACACCCCCTGTCTGAGGGGCTCCTAGAGCGGGAACGGCTCTATGCTTCTGTCCCACAGGCTACAAAATGAAAGGCTTCTGATGGCTGAGGAGAAGTTTAGCTGCAAGTTCCTCCCAGAAGCTTAGCTTCTCCCTGCCACCACCACCCTGCTCCACGTGGAAGTTTCCTCTCTCAACTCCAGGGCAGTCCATCACACCAACATTCTCATGCAGCCTTCAGATTCTTGGCTGCAAATCTTCTGAATGGGGAAAACTAGAAGATTCTTTGTGGGGTTTGGGGGGGGGGGTGGAATGGTCAGCCTTGAGAGAAGGCCAGCAGATGATACACGGGGGCAAGTCTCCCTGGGGGAAAACTAGTTGGGGCTCAGGACTTTCAGGGATCATGGCATTTATTTCAAGCCACTGACCTGATAGAAATCCAAAAACATGAACAAAGCAGGTTGCTCTTAGGTGTCAACCTGACTGGATTAAGGTGTATCCAGAAAGCTAAGGAAGCGTGAGAGTGGCATTGAATTGGGGGGGGGGGGCAAAGGCAGGAAGATCTGCCTATCTGGACAGCCACAGACAGCTCAGTGCTAAGACAGAACAAAAAGGGAGAAGAAAGTCAAATTTGATTGCTTTCTTTCCTCCCATCTTCTCCAGCCCTTGGACATCAGGACTCTAGGTCCTCTAGCCTTTGATGTTTGAGGAAGGGCAGCGTAGGGACTGCTAAGCTTTATGGACACACTGCAGTCTTTAGCCAAGGCATGCTGTAACACCCAGCAAACATGATACACTTAAATACCATATTGAAACCATTTCTGGAAAATGTAAGCAGAAATAAAACAAAGTAGTAGAATTAAGTCATTTTTCTTTCCTTCCCTCAAAGTCAACTGATATCAAAAAGAAGGAAATGGAGGACCCCAAATAAATTCATTTTCAGTGAAACACGAAAATACTCATTGGCACAAACCATGACTTGGGAGTAGTATAAGCCAGCTGCTTTGAAATTTGACTCCGAATGAAAAAGAAGACCATGAAGTCATGTTTTCTTCACTTTGCTCCAAGTTCAGCAATTCCTTTATTCTACTAAAGTTTCTTCTTCCCGTTACTTTCTTATGAAGTATGGCTTTATTTTGTTCCTATGAAAGTAACATGGGAGACGGTACATTCCTTTCATCTTTGGGTGCGACTTGAATTTTTTTGTACAGATCGTGTATGCCTTTTTATTATTATTATTATTATTTGGTTCCCTGACTGGGAACTGAAATGCCTTTTTTTTTTAAATCCATCTATTTGTTCTTTGTCTTTTAACATTTTTCCCCTCAAAATGAACATACTTTTGGAGTAGGAGATTTTTTTCCAGTTAGCATTCTAAAGTTACATCCCTCCAATAAGTGCTTTATAGGGTAGGAGGGGCAAGTTTTTCTCCCATGCCATTATTTTCAAGTCAAATACTAAATTGTTTATAATAAAGCATGAATACGCTACGTGGGACAGACTGAAATGTCTGGGGCTTAGTTACAGACTTTTAGAGGAGACAAGGAAGCAAAAGTCCAGCTCTACTCTGCCTCCTGGGCCTATTTTGCAGTAGATAAAGGAATAGCACATACTATATTCTTTTTTTTTTTTCAGTTCCAAGACCAGCACTCAAACACAGTACTTGCTGCTTTCACTCATTGACTAGCACTCTACCAACTGAGCCACACCTCCAACCCACACATGCTGTGTTCTTTTAAGCCCCTAAATGGCTAAATTTTCTTTTAAAATCAGGAAGAATAAAAGTACCTTTGAGGTCAAAAAACATTTTATATATACTATTCATATGTTGTCTTTATTATCCATGTGCTGATAAAGTGTAACTTTTCCTAATTTTTTATCGAAGAAGGAAACCACAAAAGAAATGTGTCATTTGTCCCAAAGGCCATGTTCCCCTTCCCGCCCCCCATCTCTCCCAAACTGAGGACAATTTACCCAGCTCCATTTCCACAGGTGTATGTTGAATGGTATATTCAATTTCTCTTATATTTGCTCCTCGGAGATGAGAACCACACTGTGTGGCTACACATTCCTTCTAGACACAGGAGACAGAACATTCTAGTCCCGAGAGTCCCTGTCTTTAGCTTGGCATCTGGTAGAAAGATGTTGGATAAATATTTGATGAATGAGCATTTCCTAGAATCAGCTTTAAAATGAAATGGCTTTTCCTGGAGGTATGTTCTGAATGTGACTTCACTCTCACTGGGAAAATAAACAAGAAGCCAACTTGAAAACAATGAAATCAGTGCGCGTGATTTCCATAGACGCTTTAGGTAACTTTTTCCTGTCCACAAAATCCCCTTCCTGGAGCAATAAATTCACAACCTAAACTCTCATAAGCTTCTCAAACTACACACACTTCCTATCTGAATACAATCTGTCTCATTTCAGCCTCTGCTTTTGGGAAATGTAATAGTATAGTTTTTGTGGTTGGTTTGGTTTGGGTTTGGGCCTTTTCTTTCTTTTGGGCTATAATACGGTTGTCATTTGTTTTTATTGAAAAGGTGCTATACAGAGGGGTTACAGTTACACAAGTCAGGTAATGAGTACATTTCTTTCTAAACAGTGTTACCTCTTCCGTCATTGTCTCCATTTTTCCCTTACAACCCCTCTCCCCATAAGTTGTCTAGTTCATTTTCAACATAGTGTTTAGTGAATATCACTGCTGCATGTGTTCACCCTTTGTCCCACCATCTCTGTGCTTCCCCTTACCCTCCCCAAGACAAACAAACTCATGTACAAGACAAAAGGTACAGAAATAAAAAGAGGGGAGATGGGGGAAAAGCAAAAAGCAGAAAACCTCTTGTTTCCATTTCTAGGAGTTCATTTTGATAAACATCACTTTATATAGTCATGTGCACATAGATATTGAGCCTTTGTGATCCTTTCCTCTCCTCCTTTGTCCTCACAGTGAGAATGTTTAGAAGCCTGTATAATTTATCACGTCCAAGTATAATTTTTTCTCTTTTACTATTATCTTGTAGATTTATAAACAAATGAGGGAAACCATGCAACCTATGTTTCTTTGAGTCTGGCTTCCTTTACTTAATGTATTTTTTTCCAAGTCGTTCCATTTCCTTATAAATAGTGCAATATCATTCTTTCTGATGGAAGCATAGAATTCCATTGTGTATGTACACCACATTTTCTTGATCCATTCATTCACTGAGGGGCATCTGGGCTTATTGCTTATCTTGTCTGTGGTAAACAATATGGCAATAAACATGGTTGTGCTGGTAGCTTTAGTGTGGCCTTGTTTGTAGTCTATTCAATAAATGCCCAGGAGTAGAATTGGCTGGGTCATAGGAAAGCTCTATGTTTAGTCTTTTGAGGAACCTCCATACTGGTTTCCTAAGTGGTTGAACAAGTTTACACTCGCACCCACAGTGTAGTAGAGTTCCCTTTTGGCCACATCCCTGACAGCATGTTATTGTTAGTGTTCTTGATAGTGGCCATTTTAACTGGGGTAAGGTGGAAGCTCAGTGTTGTTTTGACTTGCATTTCTTTTATGGCCTGAGACATTATTGGCCATTCTTACTTTTAATTCTGAGAAGTCTCTCTTTAAATCTTTAGCCCCTTCATTAATTGGGCTGTGGTTCTTTTGAGAGCTTATTGGAGGGGGGGATTAATTTTTGAACTCTTAAGTATATTTTAGATAACAGGCCCTTGTCTGATGCACAGCTAGTAAAATCTTCTACCATTCCGTGGGCTTTCTATTTATCTTGCTAGCTACATCCTTTGCCATCCAGAAACTCTTCAGTTTGATGCAATCTAATTTATCCAGTCCTTCCATTGATTTGTTGTGACTCTGAATCTTTACTTAGGAAGTTTCAACCCATGCCTAGGCGCCCTAGTGTTTCCCCTACCCCTTCCTGTAATATCGTCATGGTATCTGGCCTTATATTGAGATCGTTGATGCATTTAGAATTGATTCCTGTGCAGGATGATATATAAGCAGCCAGCTTCAGTTTTCTGCAGGTGTATAGCCAATTCTGCCAGCACTATTTGTTGAAGAGGCTGTCTTTCTTGTGTCCTGTGTGTTTGGCTCCCTTATCAAATATGGGATATAGGTCTGTGGGTTCATTTCTGAGTCTTCTATTCCACTGGTCCTCAGGACTGTTGTAATACTGTTTTTGAAACATTCTTCTTTTTGTAATTATGTGTGTACCAGTACTAGGGCTTGAACCCAGGGCTTCATGCTCTTGTTTGGCTTTTTCTCTCAAGATTACTACATGAGTCACAGCTCTGATTCTGGTTAATAGGAGATAAGAGTCTCTCTGATTTGTCTATCTAGGCTGTCTTTGAACCAGAACCCCCACATCTTAACCTCCTGAGTGGATAGGATTATAAATATGAGACACTGGCCATGGCTTAAAATATTTTTTTCAAATTTTAAGAATATACAGCAATGGGTTAATTCCAAATCAGTGATGCTTATCAAATATTAAAGTCGGAATTTAATGCATTCTATAATTGATGTTATCTTATAAGCCCTTCCAGGTACTTGAAGACTACTTTTATTTCTCCTTTTTCTTGGTGTTCCCAGTATCTTTTTTTTTCTGAGAAAACACTACTATTTCCAGGGCAGTTGAACTACAAAAAGGCTCAGGAGAGGAAAAGAAGAAGGCTTCTCAAGCATTCAGGGCACATAGTCCTAACACATTCATCCCACTGACCTGCAAAATGTCAGTGGGAATGAGACACGCCTACACAGAGAATATCTGAATCTACATTTGACCTCTCAAATCTAGTCAGATTTATTTTGATCATTGCACTGAGTCCCTATTAGCTTTACAAACACTCATTAAAAAGCCAACTCACAAACAGCATTTTAAAAGAGCTAGCAAACATCCCACATATATAGATATAAAATCTCCCCTCGAGCTGACCTATTTCAGGATCAATTGACTACAGATCCCAAAGAACAATCAGCAGCAACAAAATTCCCTTTTCAAAAGCAAAAGTATTATTGTTGTTAAAAAACTAACAAAGAAACTACGCCTTAAAAGCGCAGGTCAAATGTTTCACCTCTTAATCCCAAATGAAATGATTCACCTTTCAGTTCAGCTTTTCTAGTCCTTTTGGGTGGCCTTACACTGCAGCAGGATTCAAGGATTTGAGGGCCCCGGGCTGGGAGCTGATTTTAGGAGCCCATCGGATCCCTAGTGAGGTGGTGTCGTGGGGCGGGGGCCATGGGGTCGTGCAGCTGGGAGGAGAGGAATAAACAGCATGATGATTTCTGACCTACAGCTGGGGTCTGGGAGGCCCACAGTGCGGACGGCCCCTGATAGTTGCCGAAGCCCTCTAGACGTTACCAACTCGCTCTTTTAATGATGCAAGAATCCAATGCAAGAGATACTCCTCTTAGATCCATTGTACTAACGGAAGAACTGGGGTGAATAGAAATTAAGCAGCTTGTCCAAAATGACCCATCTAGGTGGCAAGAATGACTTGCACATAGCCAGCTCACTGTGCTCTGAACCACACCGAGCTGTAGATCTACCCAGAAGGCTGAACTTCCTTTTGAGCAGCAGGGCAGAGGTGAGCCACTGGCAATATTTAGAGATACACACGTCCTCCCTGGGACATGCTACAGCTTGTACCAGGATCCAGGCTTGGGGGAGACCTTAGAAAACCAGACTTTGAGCTGGGACCCTCAGTCTAGGCAAGGTTTCCCTGACTGCATGCTCCTAAAAGAATTTTTAAAAATTGTTAGATGCAACTCTCAATTTATGTACCCTTCTTTATGTAGTTTGTTATAAAATGGTATACATGTACTGTTGCACTAATGTATGCCATAAAATATGTACAGAGGGGGGAAATCTTTCTTTTACACCACAAACTTACCATAAATTTACTTCGAGTAACACTTGTATTAGCATTGGAACCACATGTCCCAGACCAAACATATATATTCTTTACATAATTTAGGTTCAGTTTTATTTTGATGTGGAGTGTCTTGATCTAGAACCTCGTTTTCCTAAAATGATTCCCTCGTTGTTTTAGATTATTTATCAACCTATGCATAATGCCGGGTGAGGCCCTTCATGTATTACAATCGTCCTGAAACTATGCATTAAAACCAAAACAAAATAAAGTGTCTTTTTGAAGGCCTACAAGCAATCCCCAAGAAAAAGGTCACCTGACAAAGGAAATTCTCACTAGAATAATTCATTCAAATACCAGAAACAAAACCTAAGTGTCGACCCATTCTTTTTAGCATTTTTTCATAGCAACAGGAGAGCCAATGTGCAAAATGGGGCTGCTGTCAGTGGCAAAGCATGTCATATCCAGGCCAAACATTCGTTTCCCTGATTATAGCAATAATACTCAGAGAGAGAAGGAAACATCAAATTAAATTAAAGCATTTTGGCAGCCCTGGAAGGCTCCAGCTCTCTGATAGCACCTCACATTCGATCAGCCTACTGCTGCTTCTTAAAACCAAAACAAACAAGGGTGGGGGAAGAGGAGCTCCACAAAGCCACCTCAACACCAAACCTCTCAAGCTTCCGCCCTCCACAGGACTGTTGAGCTCTGCACATGCATCTGTCTGGTGCCTGGTGTTTGCCTGAGCTCTCCCAGAAGCCCTGGGAGAGCTGAGAGGTTTATCTGCAGCTGGTGCCATTGGAGCCTGAAGCCCCACAGATTTTCCTTCTCCCTCCAGCCCTCTATTCCCCCTCCTAACCACACACACACACACACATACACACACACACACACACACACACACACACACACACACACACATCTCTACCTGGCAGAACTGTATAAAGACAGACTCTGCCTTAGCAACCTCAATGTGTCTGAGAAGAGGGGTGGCAGTTAGGTTCCACAGGGACTGACCCAAGCCTGCCGCAAGCAAGGGTCTTGTCTGCTGCTCAGAACCTCCAGCCCGAGGCAAATCCCAGCTTCTCCTCAGTTCTTCTTGGAGGCAGGGTCAGGCAGCTCGGAGCAATTTATCTTTTGATGTGATAGGTTTGACAACAGGACATGACCTGAGAAGTCAAAATCCCTTTAGTGTCTCACGAAAGGTGATGGTGATGGTGGTCGTGAATATGTGAACTGGGTGATTTTTCACTCAAGCACCTGATACAGATTAATTGCCTCAAAAGCTTAAAGGTGATTCTTTCTCTTTCTTGGAGCTTTTTCCCTGAGGGTTGGAATACATAACATTCTTCCACTGCTCCTTTAAAATCCCTGAATCTGGCTGAGACAGATGAGGGAGAAAGATGGAGTGAGAGGCAATGTCCTCAGAGCTGAGGATGTGGCCTAGTGGTAGAGTGCTTGCCTAGCATGCATGATGCCCTGGGTTCAATTCCTCAGCACCACATAGGCAGAAAAAGCCGTAAGAGATGCAATGTACTCACAGACAGACATGCTGATGTACAACTATTTCAGGGTAATACAAATAAAAATAGAGTGAACAAAATCCTCTACCCTGAAATACTGCACGCCTCCGTATGGCCATGAGAATCCTAAGTATACAAATGGCCACACAGTTAATACCACAAGTGGTAGCTGACTACAAGTTTACCCATGTATTTGGTTCTTACTAGATCCACTTACTAGCCCCTCCTCTCATTATGTCTTTATTGGTTCTATCCTCATTAGGCACCTGGACTTCCATGAAAACATTCCAAACCCTACCTTTGTCTTAGAGGATGGTTAAAACTCCATAGCGCACTTGTGCTAAAGGTGTGAACCCCGCAGGTCCCCCTTGCACAGGAAGCAGAGCCTTCTGATGATGGAGATAGTGCACACAGAAAGAGAACATGAGTCATTTGGGAAGAAGGGGAGGACCATCTCCTTTCTGGAGTTAGCAGCCTCCGGTTTAGACTGTGCTTTGAATTCCAGACACCTGTGCAATCTGAAGACTGCTGCTTTGGGGGCCAAAAACAACTCAGAGACTTGTCAAGAATTCTTTCTTTAAGGGAGTCATAGCATTTAGCAAATAGGGCAGCTGTTTCCACAACAGCCTCTCTTCCCTCTGCTACCAGAAGTTACTTTTGCAAGTTTCTTTTGTGTCCAAAGGCAGGTCAGGAGCATCATTTGGAAGTGTTTCTGAAGAGTGTGTGTGTAAGTGTGCATGGGTAAGACCGAATGAGAGTATGGTTATATATGCATGTAGATATAATTTCTGAAGGAAAATACATACCCATTCTTTCTGGAAATCATGCGTATGTTTTCCAGAAAACCATCCTGAATGTAATTTTACATATGTGAGGAGAAGGGACATAGATCCCGTAGACAGCCTTTTACAGGTAGCTTTCATTGACTTCATAGATGAATGAGTTTATTTCATGCAGTAATGAGTACATCGATTCTGTTTCTTTCCAGTAGTGTGGTGCATACAGGAACAAAAATATAAAAGGAAACATGTAGTTGTCAGTTCTGTCATTTACACTGCCTTCCTCCTCACTTTAGAACAGTGGCTTTGGATTGGGGTCATTGCCCCAGGGGTAAAACACTTGCCTAGCCGAGTATGGCCTGGAGTTTCCTCCCCAGGACTGAAACATCAATTTTTACTGAAGTAGACCCTAGGGGGAATCTAGCTTTAACCAAAGAACACACATATTGCATATGGAGATTACAAGAGGGATCTCACTACATTAGGGTCTCAAACAACCCAGTTTGCATCAGAATGAAAGCCCCTCGTGCAATGAACGCGTGCTAGTAAAAATAATAAAAGGGTCCAATTTTTCAAAGCCATGTGCAATACGGCAAGGGGTGGCCGAGGCTCATTCTCTTCTGTTTCTTGCCTCCTCTTCTCAATTTCATTTTTCTCCTCCTTCTCCCCAAAGCAGAAGTACAATAAATTCCTGAAACTATCACTTTCAGGAACTGTGGATAGTTCACAATCCTGAGCTTATTTTTCCAAATATACTAACAACCCAGTATACATTTCTTTCAGATGAAGCTTTGCTTTGTTATCTCATGTGTTATCATTTGGGGAGACATTACCCTTAAACAAAATTATACACCGCAATAGCAATAGAAATATACCACCAAGAAGGTTTGGTTGTTTTTTTTCCCCAGCAAGGGAGATGGTGGCAATAACTATGAAATGTCTAAATAATATATGAATATGACCAAATTGATCCGTGACTCTTCTGATTAATGTTCCTGCATCCAAAAAAAGTACGCATTCCATGTTTAATATGGGCCAGTGGACACGGAGGTTATGTACCAAATGAAGCCCACCCTTTGTCCTCAAAGGCCCTGTGGTCACCAGTGGAAGTAGAGTAAACGCTTCGAGTTGCAATGTAGTGTGAGTTAAGTTTATTGCATGGGAGAATGCATGTTTGCATTCCCGCAGTAGCGGGGGTAAGCGGTCAGGTAGGAAAGAACACCTCGTGGGGGGGGGGTGAGGGGGGGTCTGCACACTCAGAGGGGAGCAGCTCCTGACTGAGGGACCCAGGTGGCTTCTTCCCCTGCCCACTTCTTGAACCCCGCTGGCATCATAATTACCTGTCAGGAAACATTTTTTCCCAAGAAAATGGTAAAAAAAATCTACCCACTAAGAATTCCCAAACTTTGAGGCCTCCAAACATCGGGAAACCGCCCAGCTCTGGAGCTGCGCGTACCGAATCACCTTTTGTTTCTAACACAGCCCCATGCCAAGAGCAACCGCGGAGGATTTCTGCCAATAGGCATCAACTTCAAGACTGTCCGTCTCCCATTTAATGTGAACCACCCCCCCCCCCCGCAACCGTGACCATTTATGCACGTTGGAGCCACCAGGGCACTGTGGCGTGGCGTGGCCTCCACAGATGGAGGGAGGTGTAAAGACAGTTTGTGTTCTTTGAAAGACAAGTTGGCACTGGGCTAGAACATTCCCACAAAGCACAAGAAATCATAATTAATTAATAGGCTCACTAAAGTGGTCACATAGACCAAAAAGAAAATAGCAGCAGTAAGGAAATCGAATGAGCAAAGTTATACAGAGTTTATCCTTCAGCTTCCCTTCCTCAATTGGGACCAATTTCTTGATGTGAAAGACACGCTATGGTTGGCTGGACACCCGTGGCTCATGTCTGGAATCCCAAGCGCTTGGGAAGCAGAGCTTGGGAGGCCCTCAGCCAGCCCAGGAGAAATGTGTGAGACTCTATCTGAAAGAACTCAGGTATGGCTCAAATGGTAGAGCACCTGTCTGGCACATGCAAGGCCCTGAATTGAAACCCCACAATCACCAAAGGAAAAATAATAATAATAATCAATTGCTCTTACTTTCATTTAAGTTCGTAGGTAATACACCATCAGTCACTACCTGGGATCTGCTTTTATTTTTCACTTTCCAGGGTGAAAGTGGTAGACACATCACTTCGTGTCTGTGAAAACATCTCAAGCTTGCTCAGGCACGGCGTAGACAGAGCAGAAGCTCAGCAACTCCGCCCTTGCCTCTGGCCCGCTGGTAGGCTGGATGGCCCTGGATACGTTTGGCACTCCCTTAAGCCTCCGTGTCCTTATCTGTAAAATGGGGGCCTCACAGCTACCTTCAGGTGTTGCCACGGAGTGAGTTAGTTAAATAGGAGAACATGGCAAGTGCTTGATTGGCCTGGTGGGCACTTCCCGGCTGGCTGTTTCCTCGTGGTATGGAGAGTGCCTGGGTAGGGTCATTGCTGACGCAGGGAAAATGGACCCGGGGCTGTGGGTGGACTCGGAGAGCGCCTCCCTCGACCTCTCTGAGCCAGGACGGTGCTGAACACACGGTGGTGGCCTCCGAACCCTGATGGGCGAGAATTCTGTTTGCCTCAGGCAGATCAGCTGATGAGCAAGATAGAAAGATGGGATGCACGGTGCTAAGCATGGAGCGTAGGTTAAGGTCCTTGCTACCTAGCATGAGCCTTGAACCCAGCAGGTGGGACAGGCAGGAACTAAATGACTAAGCCTACAAATGAAGTAGTAATATAACTCCTCAAAGCAGTGGCTTCATAGCGAACTGTGACATTAGCAGACGTTGAACTGGGGACAACTTCACTCGCTAAAAGCTATCCGAGTAACCTCTGACCAACCTCTGCTTAAACACGGCCCACCTTCCTAAGCCAACATACAAGGAAAAGCAGCAGAAATTAACAACATCTGTCTACCTGTTAAGCCATGTAATTCCTTTGGATATATTATCCTAAATGCACTTTGTAACATTCTCGCGAATAACCCGCTCTCTTAATTAATGATGATGAGTAAGTGGTTGGAGTGACATTTCTCTCGTGAAGCTCACTTTACAAAAGAAATGACACTGAAAAAATGTCCGCTAAGAAAGGTCAATGTGGGCCGACAAGTTGAAGCGCGCACCAAGGTAATACAAAATAAAAATTGCAAAAGCCATCCAATTCCGTGTAGCTCAATTCAGCAAATATTGATAGAGGATCTGCTTAGGGCCAAAGTCTGACTGAGGCTGAAGCACACCGCGCTTCTCAAAAGCTCCGTGTAGTAAGAAGCTAGGAGTACCTACTCTCACTCAATGTCCCAGCTCCAAACTCTTCCAGACCTTCTCCTGAGTTAGACTTCTCCTGAGGCCCTCTAGGGGCTTGCTTATCTGCAAAAGATGTGTTGCATGGAAAACGTACCTATACTTATACACATATACATGCATGCATATAGCAAAATGCTATTCCAAAATTATTTGTGTGTATACATAGATTTGTAGATGTAGGTGCTTCCTCTAGAAATGGGCCAATAGTGTTCACATTGATTCCCTAACTCTAGTTCTTAAATGGTTCCTAAATGCTTACGAAATGAAGTATTATGTATATTTTATTGTTTTATATACATATCATAGATATTAACATCAGTGCTATACTCATTATAATAGCTTGCATTGAATACTACCTTTTATTCAAAGTAAATATATTATGCATTAAATATTTAATATTCGGTATTATTTATACTATTAAATATATTGTATTTAACACATATGAGAATGAGACGGAGAATAAAGATGATGAAATGCTATAAGTTAAGAGGCATGGCTCAAGCAGTAAGCAAGCACAGAGCCCCTGGTATTTCAAATAAGTAACTAAGTAGATCTACCAAAGTGTTAACAGTCAAGGTATCTAAGGGCTGGAAATGTAGCCCAGTGGTTGAACACTTGCCTAGCACTGCAAAGGAAAAAGGAATCTACGTATATAGGAATTCATTTTTACTATTTTTACCATTCTTCTCTGAGTTAGAGATTATTTCCCAATGAACTGTTCTTAAAAAAAAAAAGAAAAGAAAAGAAAAGAAAATTTAACTGTGGGATTCCCAAGTCTTGGTGACTTCCCTTCTCCTGGAATAGCACGTCTCCCGGGATCCCCACAGCAGCCCCGCACCCCCCACTGGGAGCCAGCCCTCCTAGCACGGCAGGATGAGCGCTTTGGGAGTTCCCCCCAGATGTGGTGTTGAGAAGCACGGCCAAGGTTGAGTGGCTCCGCGTGGTGATGTCACCAGCAGCTGGCTGTCACTCCTCCTGCATGGCTCCGTGCACACTGGGCAGGGAGAGCCCCCGCCGCCCCGGGCTGTCTTGCAGAAACTGATGTATTTGTCAGTGCCAGGAAGAGGTCACTTTCTCAGGGAAGCCATCATGCAACCCACTGGCTTCCCTGAGAGAGCCGCGCCTTCCATCCCACCATTTCTACCTACTGCTTCGTGGGTGTCCTGATCCGTGGGGGTCGTGAGATGCCTTTGCTCCTCTCCGACACCCCGAGCCCCTTTAGGAAAAGACCCTGTCATGTCTGCTTTGGTTACTAGCGTGAGCCTCACACATACCAGGTTCCGGGAGGTGTTTCCTGAATGAAATGCAAACCGGGTCATGCTGCTGGCTGGAGCGATCGTGCAGTGCCCAGGGTGGCCGGCGGGGCTCCTTCCGCTGCAGGCGGCACGTAGGGAAGAAGATGACTATGGCACAGAATCGAGGAGTGCATCGGAGAACACGAGGGCGGTGGGAGGCCAAAGGGGGCAGGAGAGGTTAGGGAAAGTAGCCCCCCACGTGCTACCGTGGGAGCCCAGGCTGGGAACGTGTGCTGTCAGGCAGGGAAGGGCCGTTAGTCATTCTAGAAGTAGAGTCAGCACCTTGTCCGGTACCAGCACACAGAAGCTTCTCCGTGAATCATTTTTGGGAGGGATAATAAATTACTGCATTTTTGCTTTTCTTTCTTTTTCCTTTCACCTTTCCCACATCCAGTGATGTCCACTTACCATTGATAAGCAACATTTGAAAAGGGACATAGTTTCAGTTTAGTGGTGACACGATGAGACTATTATACAAGGAGCATTGCTGAGAGACTGAAGGGTGGACGATGGGAGGGACGGTCCTCTGAGGACACCCCTTGGAAAGTCACCACCGTTGTCACGGTGACACCAAGTGTCCAAATAGACAGCACAGAAAGGCACCAAGGACAGAGCAGCCTCACAGGATGGTGGGCAGCGCTCCAAGTGGCCTGGGATGCCTGCCTCTGACCGCCCACCCATGTGTGGCCTGGGCCTCCATACTCGCCTGCGATTGCATTTCCTGAGGGAGTAGGAGGTAGAATCTCCCCCTATGAGGTCTCTGGCTGAGGATTAGGGAGCAATGGACTTGGGGCTCAGGGACAGGCGGAGGGCGAGACCAGCAATGCTGAATGAAAGGAAGACCTCCCTGAGGGCCAGCGAGGGCCGGACACACCACCGAGGCAGGGCCCGTGGTGAGAACTGACAAGGACGAAGCTGAGGAGGAAAAGGGACAGCGGACGAGAGCGTCAGAGGGCGGCCGTGCCGTGGGCCTCGCTCCCCTCAGTGAGGCCGAGACCACTGCGGTCTGCATGGAAGCCAACGAAAGCTACCCAGTGAGGAAAGATGTGACAGGAGCTCTGCATAGCATCCTAGCCTGGGGACAGTTCCTCCTTCTGTCCCCTCACCCTGAGTCCTTTCTCTCCTTCCCCCCCCCCACCCCACCTGCTGGCAGTGACTCACTTCTAAGGCAAACCGAAGCTCCTCTTGAATCTCCTTACAGATGCTTTCCAAGGACATCCATCTGTGCTTGGGGGGGGGGGGGAGGAATCCGTAACAATCATCCTGAAATACACATTTCCAGCCCCGAAGGCACCTCCGATTTTGCCTGTTCTTAGCTGAGCCCAACCCCCACAGGCTCCCCGTGTGATCTCAGCATGGAGGGCCATCCCTGTCACCATCATCCACCTGGAAATCCAAGAGTCTCCTGACTCCTTTCCTTCCCTGCCCTGCTCCACCATCAAGCTGGGTCCCCTCCTCCACCAAGCAGCTCTTTGTTGTAATCAATCCAAACTGCCCCCCACCCCGACCCGACCGCCACGGCCTCTTCCGTGGTCCTGTCCCCCGTCCTCTCTTCCCAACCCGTTCAATAAGCGGCGACACAAAAGCCTTTTCTTGAGATGGGATCTCACGGGCTAAGCCAGGCTGAGCTCCGGCTCCCGACCCTCCTCGCTCAGACGCTCAATGACTGGCACGCGCACCATGCCTGGCCCAAAACGATCTTCAGAAAGGAAAAAAAAAATCAGATTTTATTTTCACCTTTGCTTAACTTCTGGAATATTCTCTATGTACAGACAAAAGGAAAAAAAATCGTCAGGACGTCCTGTCTTCCCCTCTGTCCCTACTTCCTACCGCTTTCTCCTGAAGGCTGGTCACCCGGCCTTCACTGCACTGGCTCTCAGCACCCCGCCTTCCCCCTGGCCTTTGCAGATGCCCTCTGCCCTTCCCAGAAGGGCTCTGCTGTCCCCTACCTCCGTTAAATCTCACTCACTCACCTTAGGTTATTAATTTACATGGAATTTACTACCTGCTAAATTTTTCTGTGGGTTCATGGCTCACAGAAGGCACTTACTAAATATTTGAAAGAATAATGAAGAAGACTGAGTGCTAACCAGAGGCTGGCTGGGCTCAGGAGACCGTGTCTTTAAGATGGCAGTGATTTAAAGTGCACAGTAATTAAATGATTGCCTGAACAAGGTCACACTGCTAGTGGGTTGCAAGGCCAAGTCTCAACCCCACATCTTTCGATTCCTGCCTGCTCGCGTACCGCCTGAATGGCCGGTCAGTTCTGCTGTAGCAAGGCCTTCCTCTCCCTTGCTCTCCTCAAATCATTTCAACTCCACGACCTCCATATTTGCGGGTAACACGGCACCACCCCGGAGCACGACCCTGGAAATTCTAGGTGCAAACGGTCTGATGTAAACTGTTTGGTGCTGTTGGTCTTCAGTTGCAATCAAGCAAGACAGGCTCTTGATCCCACAGAGCAAAGGCGCAGCTCATTGGTGTGTTTAAAGCTGCTTCTCACCCGTAACCTGTGCCATTCACTCGGGCTCAACTTGAGAGGTCTTTCTGTGGTATTGTTCCTCCATTGTGCAGATTCAGACCCTTAAAACGTATTACCTAGAAGCAGAACTGGAAGTGGCCAGGCTATTAGAGAGAATGGTAGGAAGTCGGTTATATACATACATGCCCACCTGGTAACACAGAAGGAGTAGAGGTGAACATTAACCCATCCCATGTCCAGTGGTGTTGGTCCAAAAGGATTACAGGAAATGGGAGAAAACATTAAACACATTGAATCTCAAAAATACCCTACGTGGTTACTGTATATGATTTGGGTACACTAGATATTGTATATATGCCTACCTGATCTAGGGAAGGGAAAGAAAAATGAGGGTGTAAGATATCACAGAAATGTATTCACTGCCTTATTATGTAACTGTACCCCCTCTTTGCACAATAAAATTTAATTTAAAAAAAATCAGAAAAGAAGTTGAGTGGTACACTTGAAGAGAAAAAAAGCAGATTTGCCCAATGGAAAGCTAACAGGAAAAGCTGTTTTGGAGGGCTGGGGGATCGAGCTTAGGTGAGCAGTGTTGTGCTGTGTAGAATCCTGATTCCACACACTAGAGCACCCAAGGCCTCAAGGAGCAGAACTCCAGAACATTCAGTGGAGGCTTTTGCTAGATGACTAACTAAAAGGCAGTTCATGAGAGCAATCATTCCGGGCAATGGAGTTCAGCCACGAAAGAGTCTAAAGACCCTGAACTGTGTTCAGGCCTGACCCCCGGCCTAGCTCTGCTTCCCAGAAACCCCCGACTAGAGCTGAGCAGAAGCTGTAGATGGCTTTTCAAATCTAAAGACGCTGGGGAGGGATAGAAAATGGCTATCGGAAGCAGAAAGGAAGATGGAAATATTTATATTTTGTTTATAACAAAAAAGAAAAAGAAAAGCAAGAATCCCACCACAATTGGGAGTTTCATAAATGTGGACTCCATTGACTAGCTGGTCAGTGGTTGTGCCTAAATAGATGTTCATGTGTTGGAATCTGTCTACATTGGCTAGAAACTGCTTTGTTCAACTCCTTATTTGGTGATGTTATGCTGGTAGTTTAAAAATCAAACAAGGACCCTGGCTGATGGCTCATACCTGTAATCCCAGCTACTCAGGAGGCTGAGGTCTGAAGATCAAAGTTCAAAGCCAGCCCGGGCAGGAAGATCCATGAGAAGCTTATCACCAATTAACCACCAGAAAACTGGAAGTGGAGCTGTGGCTCAAAGTGGAACAGTGCTAGCCTTGAGCCCAAAAGCTCAGGGACAGTGCCCAAGCCAAGTTCAAGCCCCACAACCAAAATAAATATAAAAATTAAATGTTTAAAGCTCAAACAAGGTAGCAGTATTTGCACCATGAGGATAGGCAAAACTAAAAATCTGACTCACAGAGCCAGTCATTTAAAATTTACGAACATACCCCTGAACCTGTTAGATAAATTCCTTGTGGGAACAGTTCCCTAGAGTTACTATATGAAAAAAAATTCGAAAGAAAAGAAGAAAAACCTTAGCATATTCTGTTTTAATTACTAATGCACAGTGGCTCTGTGCAATTATCTTTTATTATGCATCCAGAGTGGATCAGCATTTGTGGACTCTCCTGGCAAACCCGCCATCGTTTAACACATCATTCTACAGGGGAATATTTCCAAGTTGCAAGTTATCAGCTTTAAAATAAACTTTTGGAAAAGGGCCCATTTGTAAGTTGGGGATTTTCAACTCTAGGTCCTCAGGGAAATTAGGGAATAAAATAATCATGTCAGTTTTTTGAAATATGGTTTGTAAAATATATCCAAGGTAAAAAGGCAGAAGGAATAGAATTGTTTAACTCTGAGATGCAAAAGATGAGGAGTAATTTAATTAGGGTGAATTCCAGCTGTTTGAAGGCTCTATATGAAAAGCCTCAGGGATCTGATTAGACAAGGGGATAAATTCCTTTATAGTATTTTTCTGGAAGAAATGATTTATGAATTTTATTTCAAACATTCACCAATTTCTTTTCCCCCATCAGTCATAATTTACATGTGGCCTGTGTTGAGGGCCACCAAGAAGTAACCAAACCAAAGTCGCATGTCTAATTTAATGCCACTGCCGCCTTCCACATCCTGTCTATAGAAATGTAGTATGGTTCACATTTTTGAGCCGTGTGACCGAACTCCATAAATATCTTCCATAAAACATCTGAGAATACTCAGATCCAAAATTTATCATCTTTCAAACAAAATGAATAAGATCAAGACTATCTCTTATTCACCTAAAAAGGTAAATCATACATTCTAAGGCAATACTTGATCACTTAATGAAGAATAATGATGTCACGGGGGACCTTGTTAGATTAGTGTTGTTTTAGCGCTGCATCTAGGAGGGCTGGAGATATTACTTTCTAAAAGTTGATACAGGACCTTGATTTGGTAGCCCCTTAAAATGCTGTGAGACAATGAAATGACAGCTATGAATCTCCGATGATTCGCACCCCTCCCGGTCTTCGTTGAACAGCTGGTTTATGCCATGGTTTTCAGGATGACGCGTTTCTATACGGCATGTCCCTTCATCCACAACTGACTTCAGCTGACTTGAATCCTTAAAACTTTTGGATAACCAAAAGGCACCAGGACTATTCTCTGAGGTGAGTTTAGGGATTATCTAAACTCATTCCATTTCTGAATATCCCTTGGTGATCGCGTCAGTCTGGCCACTTCTAGGTCGGCTGATGATTGCCTGTCTCACCCTGGCAGGGGCTACTCGCCTCCCTGTTCTGTCAGGTGGCCATCCTGCCTCATCTGCAAATCCAAGAGTCTCAGACCGTGTGTGTGTGTGTGTGTGTGTGTGTGTGTGTGTGTGTGTGTGTGTGTCTGTGGCACATTCTAGCAGTCAGAACCTCTGCGCTACCTCCTGGGACTGAGCCTGAAGAGCAGCTCTTTACCAGGCCCCCACAGATGGCCTGAGGTATGCCGGGGGCTCTGTTCTGCTCCTTGTCTGAGAGCAGCTCTGGCTTCTCCAGGGTGGGGCACCGTGCCTGTAACTGAGGGGCCTGGGGGCTCAGGCAGCTTCCCTTGCTTGATCAACCTCTGTCACATCGGCCCTTCCTGCCCTCGACTAGACCCAGGCCTTCGTCCTTGCATTTCATGGGTCTGGAGGGTTGGTCGTCCTTGCGCAGCTTCTCTGTCCACCCACCTCCGATTCGCTCAAATCCGTGGAACTCCCTTCCTCTCTCCTCCCAAGCCCCAAGTCTACCTCTTCTCTCCCATGTGACCCAAGCTTGTTCTCAGAGGACAACCTCCTCCTCCGTGACCACATGGGTGCCTGCGAGTGTTTGCTTCAAGGAGCCTGGCCTACCTTTGCTGCTCTAGACAGGATTCCTGAGGCCTGTATGAGGATTGTCTGTCTGTCCCAGAGACTCAGAACTACCTGTGCCCCACTCATTGTACCCCAACTCCCAACCCAAGATGGGCAGCGAAGCCCAGAAGTCTCAAGAGAGGGATGAGAATGGTAGGAACATGTGGGTTTCTCACGAGCAAGTAAGTGTTTCCTCACATGACTGCCTCGCCTCACCTGGTAGACGCACCTTTGTGACTCACCTTTATACAGATGCCAGACTCCGTCTTTTCCTATAGGAAGTCTTCCTTGACTCCACACATAGGTCTGGTACCCTTCTGTTCCAGGGACCTTTTTGTACACTGATTCTGGGCCCAGAAACTGCATGTCAATCATCAGTTTGTACTTATTAAGCCTTAAGATAAAAATATATATATATATATATATATAGGCAGACACTGGTGGCTCAGGCCTGTAATCCTAGATACTCAGGAGGCTGAGATCTGAGGATCACAGTTCAAAGCCAGCCGAGGCAAGGGAGTCTATGAGACTCTTATCTCTAATAAAGCACCAAAAGGCCAGAAACAGAGCTGTGGCTCAAGTAGTAAAGCATTATCATTGAGCAAAACATACCTCAGGAACAGCATCCAGGCCTTGAATTCAAGCTCCAGGACCTACACACAAAGAAAAAAAGGAAAAGGCTTGTACCACGCATGCGGTGCTCAATAAATGCTTGCTAGAAGAATGGCAAACTGAGTCCACCAGCGGGATAGGCTGGGCACCCCTCTCCACACTGTTCACTTACATGGTGTGCTCATGGGTGTGGTCCCATGGCTGGCGTGTCTCACACCACCTGCACGGTGCTGCTGCGCAGAAAGGCTCCCAGTCAGGGACTGTGCGTACTCATCTTCACGTTCGAGTAAGCATGCGCAAACCGCTGTGGATGAGGTATTCATTCAAGCCTGTGTCCCTGACAAGGATGCCTTTGGCATTTTAAGCAGGAGAGTCCTCAGCTGTGTAAGACAGACACAGACACAGACACACACACACACACACACACACACACACACACACACATTTTACAGGGCACTCTACGCCTACCCAGTGAATGGCATTAGAATCTCATATATCAGTTCAACGACCGCACCCACACAACTACATCTGCACGAGCCCTTGGGACAAGGGGACATGGAGGAAAGTCGTACTTCCCATAGCTCAGAAAATGGAATCTGCCAAGGTCTCTGCCATCACAGTGAGAAGCGTCGTGGTGTGGTGGTCATGTCAGATGACTACTGGAACACCGTGAGTGCAAGGTGGCACCAGCAGCCACCTCACCCCTATGACACTCCAGTCCTAAGGCTAGGGAGGCCATTCAGCACCCTTGACAGATACCAGTATGCTGTTTGTGAAACACCTAGCTAATCATCATTGATCGAGCACTGATATAGTCCAGACACAAAGCGCAGTGTTTCCTAGGCTGTGCTTAATCCTCACACCCACCCACGAAGCCCCAGTTTTCTGGGTTTTTGTTGTTGTTGTTGTTGTTGTTGTTGTTGTTTGCCAGTCCTGGGGCTTGAACTCAGGGCCTGAGCACTATCCCTGTCTTCTTTTTGCTCAAGAATAGCACTCTACCACTTGAGCCACCATGCCACTTCCAGCTTTTTCTACATATGTGGTGCTGAGGAATCGAACTCAGGGCTTCGTGTATACGAGGCGAGCACTTTACCACTAGGCCATATTCCCAACCCCAGCCCCAGTTTTCATAGAAGGGAACAGGTGGGAGAGGATGAAGATACTGACCCAATTACCACCTCTGGCTTCTGGCAAGGCCAATAGTCTCTCCTGTGTGTCTGACTCCCCTCCTCTGTGCTTATCTCTTCAGCAAGACAAAATTCCCATTCCACACTGTCCTCTCCCAGGGGTTCAGATGTATAGCAGGGTCTTGCAAACTGCATTCTGCATCCTGCTGTGAGTGTTTGGAGAACACTCTTACCCTGGGAAAGGAAGACTGAGAGGGGCTTTCAGGAAGGTCTGTGTAGAGAACAGTGGGGCAGGGGCTATGACCCTCGTACAATGGACCAGCAAGTTCAAGGTGTTCTCAGGACATTGGTGAGGAGACAACAGGGAGACTTACAGCGACAGCTTGTCTGCCAGGAAATTATTAAGAAGTAATTAGCACTGATCAGGCTATCAGAAATGGCTGACGGAGGAAAGGTTAGGGACTTCCCCTTCATTTCTCTAGCATAATGATAATAATAAGTACTGTTTATTGGGATTTAATTAGAGACCCAGAGAAGTCAATTGAGAAAGTTCTTCTAAGGCCTGCAGTCCATCTAAATGCTGTTCTGTCTCATTTGTCGTCCTGAGATTTGGAAACTTTCCACAGAGTCTCTCGGACCTCAGAGTTGACCAAGGCCCTTTCTGGGTGAAGATGTGAATCAAATCCAGTCTCAGAGACTGTCCCTCTGGGCTTTTCAAATCAAAGACCCATGTGATGATTCTTTGTTTTCAGTAGATCTCTTCAACACAAAATTAGCTATTTGATCTGATTACTGTGTGGAAATTATTTGGTCTGTTTACTGCACATGAAATTTTTCTAGTGTAATTTAAATTTCTTAATTTCTGTTTATTTTTTTATTTTATATGTTTCCATACTCTGTTGCATGCCAATGTTTTCTGGAGGGGGAAGTACTGGGCTTTGAACTCAGGGTTTTAACACATGCTAGATAGACAGGCACCTAACCACTCCTTTTTGCTCTGGTAAATTTTGAGATAGGTTCTTCCTTTTGTTTTATTTTTTTGTTCCAGTCAACTTGGACTTCAATCCCCTATTTATGTTTCCCACAGCAGCTGGTATGAAAGTACAGGACATTGTGCCCAACTACTGATTGGAATAGGGTCTTGCACACCTTTGTAGAGCAACTGGCCTCAAACGTCCATCCACCTGATCTCTAATTCTCCAGCAGATAAGATTGCATCTGTGAGTCACCAGCAACCGGCCTGTTTTTCTTTTTCATAGAGTATTTGTGCTGATGAAATCACGCTATCTGAGGAGAGGCTTACTCAGTCTGATGGACATCTCTCCCGGATGCCTTTTCTGCCCTCGCTGAACACCATAGAGGCTGTTAGGAATGCCACAGCCCACCTAAGTTCAGCATGGTGCTGCCATCAGATCTCGCCTCACTGTTGGGTTTCCTCTTTTCCTTTTCCACAGACGTCGGTGCGTTTTTCGAAGAGGGGATGTGGCTGAGGTACAACTTCCAGTTACCCGCAGCCAGTGCCAGAGACTCGGGCAGCCGGACAGAGCACTCCGTGGACCCTCAGCCCCCGGCCCCAGACCTGGCCCAGGAGCAGATCCACTTTAGCTTCAGCACCACCAAGGCGCCCTGCATCCTGCTCTACGTCAGCTCCCTCAGCTCTGACTTCCTGGCCGTGCTCCTCAAGACCGCAGGTGAGGACAAGGGACCTGGGCCTCCCACCCCACCCACCCCCCTGCGCCGTGCCAGGCAGGCAGCGAATTAGGAGGAGGCTGGAGTGTTGCGTGCCTTTTCCCCCTCTACACATGGAGCCTCACTTCTCTGAACCTCATTTCTTGTATAAAAGCCAGCAAAACCACTTGCCAGATGAGAGTGCTTGATGGTAATGTGTTCCCGTAATAATGATATATTTTATTTCTCCTGAGGCATGTCAAGTTCTTTCCATATTACATGAATAAAAAATGCCTTCTCATATATATATATATGCACGTACATACACATATACATATCTGTATATGTGTATGTATGTGTTGTGTATATATAATAGCTTTTCAAATATATAGTGTATAAATTATATCTAAACAATACATATTTTTGTTGGTATCAAATAAATACCTTCACTACCATACTAAATGGGGATGAGCTTTAAAGTAGTAAGACTCATTTTATATCCATCAATGAGTTATCCTGATTTATGATAAGATATCCATAGGTTCCTATGGAACCTGTAAACTTGGAATAGAAATAAAAAATCAAGATCTTTTCATCCCTCAGCCCTATCAGAATTTTGCATTCGTCATACACACGCGTGCGCGCACATGCGCGCACACACACACACACCTGGAATTGGAGTTGCTGAAAGCAAGTATATGTGTTCACTGTAATGCACAGGCCACCAACTTGATCCCTTACCTGTGCCACGAGTCACAGAGGACCCCTGGGAGAATATGCAAATGAGTTTGACCTTCATCAGTGAGCTCTGAAAGGAGTCTTAGCCAGTCCTAAAGTGTCTAAACATGCTGCATGTAGACATCCATTTCCTCTCTGAAAACTTGAGTTCACACACGATTAAAGTATTAGCCTCTGTTTCTTATAAACAAAAGTGTTTTAAGTGTATGAAGGAAGAAATTTCTCTGACTCACTTCCCATAGGGATTGCCTGAGCTCAAAGCCTGGAGACTCTCTGTCCCCATTGTCCAGTTCTCCACATTTCAAATTGTCTTCCAGTGGTGTGGTGGGTCACACATAGCAACTCTAGAGGCTGAGGTGTGAGGATTGCAGTGCAAAGCCTGTCTGGGCAGAATAGTCTATGGGATTCGTATCTTCAATTAATCCCCAAAAAGGCAGAAGTTGAAGTGTGACTCAGAAGGTAGAATACCAGCCTTGAGTGGAAAGAGAAAGCTCAAGGACAACACCTAGGTCCTGCGTTCAAGCCCCTGTACCAGTACACACACACACACACACACACACACACACACACACATTGTTAACCCAATTCATCTAGCGGTTTTGTTTAGTAGTAAAACTTTAAACTCCCTCTCTAGACAATGCACTGATAGAAAGATGAGAGAAGGATTAGAAATGTGGCTTAGCAGTAGAGTGCTTGCCTAGCATGCGCAAAGCCCTGGGTTCAATTCCTCAGCACCACATAAACAGAAAAAGCCACAAATGGCACTATGGTAGAGTGCTAGTCTTGAGAAAAAAGAAGCCAGGGACAGTGCTCAGGCCCTGAGTCCAAGCCCCAGGACTGGAAAAAGGAAGGAAGGAAGGAAGGGAGGGAGGGAGGGAGGGAGGAAGGGAGGGAGGGAGGGAGAGAGGAAGGAAGGAGAGAGAAAGAAGCCAAACTTCTGACATGGTTTCAGAAAGAATTGTTCACTGTACTGTCATTTTGTAAAAGAAGAATTGGAGGGAAACTTAGTTCATCTTTGGTAAAATAGCAAAAAATAATTTAAAGTCCTGACAATGACAGGATCCTCTGCTTCTTTCTGAACTAAGAAGCCATTGTGTTTATTTTTTAAGTCACTGTTTGGTGGAATAACATGTATCTATTAAAATATAAAATTTAAGTTTATGAGCCAAGCACTAATGGCCCACACCTATAATACTACCTGTTCAGGAGGCTGAGATCTGAGGATTACTATTCAAAGCCAATTAGCCAGCTAAATACTGAACATGAAGATATGACTTACGTGGTAGAGCACCAGCCTTGAGTTTAAAAAAAAAAAAAAAAAGAAGCTAGAGCATTAGGCCTTGCCCTAAGTTAAAGCCCCAGTGATGGCACAAAAAAATAAAGATAAAACATAGTACTTATGAAGAGTAGTGGCATAGGGCAATTCTGTGTAATATAATATTAAACGAAGAAAAAGAAAGGAAAAATAAGTTAGAAACTTCAGCCAGATGCCAGTGATTCACGCCTGTAACCCAAGCAACTCAGGAGGCTGAGATCTGAGGGCCACAGTTTGAAACCAGCCCAGATATGAAGTCCATGAGACTCTTAGCTCCAATTAACCACCAAAAAGCAAGCAGGGGAGCTATGGCTCAAATGATAGAGCATTAGCCTTGAGCAAAATAGCTCACAGATGGTGCCCAGCTCCTAAGATCAAACCAAGGAACACACATATGCACACACACAGATATAAACTTGAATCTACAACATGAGGTTGACTCTGAAAATCGAATATAAAGATGAAACTAAAAGCATTCATCTAAGCACCAAGTGCGTGGTTGGATGTGAACATTTATTTCTCCTGAGTAAAATACTTTTCCGGGTGTGTGAGATGCTAAAAACGCGGCACGTGTCACTTTTCTGAACAAAAAAAAAAAAAAATACTGAGTGAACTCAGAAAATAAGAATGGACGAGCGAAGAAACACCTGCTCTGCGGGAGTTCACCAGTTTCCTTCTCCAAGATTAGGTGTGATGGATTTTTAATCCACATGGCCCAGCCTCCCGTGTGGCTTCTCCTCACATCTCTGTCTGGGAGGAAGCGATCGCTTTGCCATGGTCAAGAACTATTTGAGCATGCATCCACAGACTCTGTTTTCCACTCCTCAGGGGTCACCATGAGGAGATCTGGTCCCGGCCACACTGGGCAGCTCACGTTCTCAGCGCCTCCGCCCACCGCTGTGTGCGCTGTGCTCAAGCCTGGCCGTCTCCGCAGGCAAAGGCTCTGATTCATCAATAGCATGATAGGGGCTCACATCATGGCGCTCACTCTGTGTCCGGCACTGTGCAAAGAGGCTCATTGATTTCTATGAGGCACAGAATGCCAAAGGGGTAGCTGAAATTCTTCTCCCTTTCTTCAGATGGAAGAGCTGGGTGCAGAGAAGAGAGGCTGAGTGACGCCATACTCTCACACTGGTGGGGTTGGGGAGGGGGGGTGGTAGACAAAGCTGGGTTTCTGGTTGCCAGGGGTCTGGGTCCAAGCCTAGAATTCTCCACCAATGTCCGTCTTTGGAACACACTTAGCTCATTTGAAAAATAAAACCGGGCTATTTCTTTCTACTTGTCATCAGGCCATCCTCAAATTGCTGACAGACATTTTGCCTTTCCAGACTCTAAATACTGTATGTGTTTTCATGGTGTGAGATTTCAAGTTAGGAGTGACTATCAGGAAAACAGCCTGTAAGTCCTATTCGTGCAATGAAAAAAAGATACAGGAAGAAACTAATCTTTTAACAAAAGAAAGAAGGAAAGAGAGAGGAAGGAAGGAAGGAAGGAAGGAAGGAAGGAAGGAAGGAAGGAAGGAAGGAAGGAAGGAAGGAAGGAAGGAAGGAACCACCCCCTCCAGCCCTCTCTGGCATGGATAGTGTTTAGTAGGAATATTTACAATGTCCCTGTGAGAGACTCCATGGCCACTGTAGTGAAAACAAGAGTACCCCAGTTGCAGCACCTTCCAGTCAGGAACCCCTGGCCTCCTAAGGAAAAGCCTAGATTGTCTGGACTTAAGTTCTGCTGCTGCATTTTGCCTCAAACAACTGACTTCTTCATGCCTCTGTTTCCTAGGCTGCAAAATAGTTTCTCCCAGGCTGGGGATATGGCCTAGTGGCAAGAGTGCTTGCCTCATATACATGAAGCCCTGAGTTTGATTCCTCAGCACCATATATATAGAAAGGGCCAGAAGTGGCACTGTGGCTCAAGTGGCAGAGTGCTAGCCTTGTACACAAAGAAGTCAGGGGACAGTGCTCAGGCCCTGAGTTCAAGACCCAGGACTGGTTAAAAAAAAATAGTTTCTCCCTCATTGGGTTACTGTACAAGTAGGTCAAGCCTAAAGTGTTGTGCCATGTATCTATAGATAGATAAGGGCTAGCAGTTGTTATTTCCAGAGACTCAATCTACATTTTGCCCTTACTCTTGATTTACAAACATTCCATGGCCACCTCTGCCCCACCCCCCAGCCCACGAGGCTCCCTGGCCTGGACACCCCCTCCTTGCTCCTCAGTCAAGACCTGCCTTCACTCTCTAGGTTCAGATCCAGCCTCATCATCTCTCAATATCATCTCCTGGCTTTAAACTCCAATTACACTTATTTTCAATGTCATTCTTTTGGCACTTAATGCACTGTATTGTTATCTATCTCCATTATAAATATGCCCTGTCTTGCCAGAGAGATGAACAGCTCCCAGCACTACATCTCCTGCCTACAATAGGTGCCCTAGCAGTGTTTGCTGATAATCATAGTCATGACCAGGAGAGCATAAATCTGTTGAGCATGTTATTTGCTGAAGCCAATAAAAAACCAGTCCCTTTCAATGGCCTTAATTCACTCAGGAGATGAACATGAGCACGAAGAAGTGAAGTAACCGCATTTGAATAATATTTTATTTTAATGGGTAAATATTAATATTCCACCACCATTTAGTGGTCCTCTTCTACTATTATTGGAAAGGAATTAATTACATCATTTAAATGCTTCTTATTCAAGAATATTGCCGTTACTGTTTATTGGCTTATCCTACCTATAAATCGAAAGTTTCAACTCAACTTTTTTTTTCTATCAAAACAAATAATTCCTGTGACCATTAAACAAAAATACTTGTGAGGATTTTGAATCAAACTTACAAAGTCGGGGACGCCAGCAAAAAGGGGAAAACATAATGAAAACAACTTAATGCTGGTCATAACAGAGCTGGAGAATGTGAGAGACACACCGACGTGGAGAGAAGAGGGAGGACTGGGTCAGGCTTTTGCTAACAGTCCCTCGAAAGCAAAGAAGCTTCTTTTGCTCCTCTTTTTATGCCCGGGATCCATGCAGAGTGTCTGATGCTGCTTGGCCATTGGGGTGGCCGTCCGTGTTAGAAATGGACTCTTCACCTTCGACTGGACAGGCAGGAACTAAATAAATGTGGTTCTTAGGAAGTAAGTGCACACGTGGCGAATCCGAAAACCAGCTGTCCTCGTGTGAGGGTCACGTGTCCTGAGTCAATACGGATGGCAGCTCGTGTTTTCTACATATGACCCAGATGTCTGTCACATTGCCTCCTTCGCTTTGTCAACTGATAGATGCGGATGCTCTCAGGGAGCACAGGGTGAGCAGAGCAGTTCAGGAAGAGGGGAGAGCGCCCTCCAGGCCCCATGGTAGGGGGACAAAGAGATTTTCTGGAGGATGGACAGAGTCTAAGGCAGCTTGGTGGTAAAAGCAAGAGGGAGAAAGGCATGACTTGAAAATAAGTAGCAAGCAGAACATCAAAGCAGACAAAGGGCATCATGAGCTACATGAAGAATGGACGACTTCATCCAGTGAGAAGCCA
This sequence comes from Perognathus longimembris pacificus, assembly GCF_023159225.1. Lineage (NCBI taxonomy): Eukaryota > Metazoa > Chordata > Mammalia > Rodentia > Heteromyidae > Perognathus > Perognathus longimembris. The sequence goes on from NC_063162.1 coordinate 148,783,301, forward strand.
GAAGGTTTTGAAGGATTTTTTTTAAATGAATCCATGATATAATTTAATTATGCATTTTTGAAAAGTTCTCTCTGCTCCACAAAGACAGCATTGGGAAGAAAGTTCACCAGCAATGGCCATGATTTTATTCAGCTATTATCCACTCTGTTATAAAGAGTGGGTATCATCCTAAGCAAAAACCCTGTTCTCCTGGAGCTTGCGATTTGAACAAAAGAAGATAAGAGGAGCTAAGTGAGTGTGGTCTATGATGTAGTGAGAAGTGTTGTGGAGAAAACACAAAACAGAAAAGGAAGGGCCTCGCCAAGGTAAAGGAAGGAGTAAATCCCACTTTTATTGAGGAAGCCACAGATTAAAAAAAAATTATTGAGAGGATGACCTAAAAGCAAACATCTGAAGGAATAAAAGATAAGCCATGGGACTGGGAATATGGCCTAGTGGCAGAGTGCTTGCCTGGCACACATGAAGCCCAGGGTTCGATTCCACAGCACCACATATATAGAGAAAGCCAGAAATGGCGCTGTGGCTCAAGTGGTAGAGTGCTAGCCTTGAGGAAAAAGAAGCCAGGGACAGTGCTCAGGCCCTGAGTCCAAGCCCCAGGACTGGCAAAAAGAAAAAAAGAAAAAGCCAGGCAGATGACTTGGGATTGAGCAGCCTAGGCAGAAGGCCCCCAGTACCAAGGTTCTGGGATCAGAGCTTGCTAGGTGCTGAGGAGGAGACAGAAAGAAGGAAACAGGGCTGGGAATATGGCCTAGTGGCAAGAGTGCTTGCCTCCTACACATGAAGCCCTGGGTTCAATTCCCCAGCACCACATATATAGAAAACAGCCAGAAGTGGCGCTGTGGCTCAAGCGGCAGAGTGCTAGCCTTGAGCAAAAAGAAGCCAGGGACAGTGCTCAGGCCCTGAGTCCAAGCCCAGGACAGGCAAAAAAAAAAAAAAAAGAGGAAACAAAAGATCAGGTCAGAGATGGTGGAAGGAACCTGAATCAGAGACCAATCTGTTGTAAGGACTTTGATTTTTTTCGAGCGTCTGAGTGAGTTGGAAAGCCACTGGTGCCTTCTGGGCAGAGGGACTCTGACTACTCTGTGGGAACAGTGTGGGAAAGGCAAAAGACAGATTGGGCCAGGAAGGAGGAGGAGGCTGGGCTAAGGAGAAGAAGTAGCCCAGAGTGAATGCTATCGCAGTAACCCAGGCAATGACCTCATGATGGGGTTCAGATAAGGATGGTAGTGAGGAAACGGCAAGGCTCGAGCCAATTTGTAGATAGACAGAGGGTTTCCTACGTGTGGTGGAGGGAAAATGGAATGTGAGGTCAAGGTTTGGGGCAAGAATAACTAGAAGCATGAGGTAAGTGACTCCTTACCAAAATGTACCAGGCTGTGATAGGCTACTTTCTGGGAGAGAAGATCAATGTTGTGTTTATCTACTTTCTGTTCATTATTGAGTGGACACTGGGGGGGAAGGAGTCAGGGATTCAAGACAGGAGTATGACACAGTTGTACAAACTTGGGTTCCAAGAAGCCTGCACCTTAATCAAACCCAAGACTGAATCAGTTCACCATCCATGTGTATGTGAGTGAGAAAGGAAAGATGGTGGAGGATGACTTGGGCGGGGAGGGGAGTGCTATCAATGTAAGTTGTCCAAAAATGAGGAAGGGGGACTGGGAATATGGCCTAGTGGCAAGAGTGCTTGCCTCCTACACATGAAGCCCTGGGTTTGATTCCCCAGCACCACATATATAGAAAATGGCCAGAAGTGGCGCTGTGGCTCAAGTGGCAGAGTGCTGGCCTTGAGCAAAAGAAGCCAGGGACAGTGCTCAGGCCCTGAGTCCAAGGCCCAGGACTGGCCAAAAAAAAAAAAAAAAAAACACCAAAAATGAAGAAGGAAAGATCAAAAAGAAAATGCATGAGTGTATGTATGCTGGGAGCATGTAGGGCCCAGAGAGACGCAGCTCTGTCCAGTGCCCCTCTGGGGGTATGGGGACCACAGCAAGGGCAGCTCCTGAAAGTCGAGGGTCCCAGGGGTGTGGAAGGCACTGGCATGTGAGCACACCTCCACTGGGAATGGTGTCGCTGCTGCGGAGATGGAGAAGAATGGATGAACCCAGGGGACGTAAATCCGCAGCGCTTGGTAGAAACAGCCTAGGCGCAGGAATCTAAACTGAGATGCTAGGGTAAATGTCAGTGAAAGCTGCTTGAATTTCACGCGGGGAGCAAAAAAAAAAAAAAATAGAAAATGCAATTCATTCTGGATTATGCTCACACAGGTTTGTTTCAACTGGGGAGCACAGTGCAACATTTTCAGTGGATATAATGCTAGACTATCCAACTACAAAGGGTCACATTTCCAAGGGTGTGTGTGTGGTGTGGTGTGGGTGTGGGTGTGTGTGGAAATGTTTAGAATCGTCCTTTCTAGATGGTAGGGTTCTGGGTGCCAAGGTGTTTTCTTTCTCATCTTAAGTTCTCAGGTGTGATGAGCATGCTCTAGGTTGCAACTTGAAATCAGAGAGTTCTTCCTGTTCCTCTAGGAGGAAAATGGGAAAATGGGGCAACATGAAACTTTCCAAGTGCAATGGAATCCAGAGCCGAGACCTCCCTCACGGGGGCTCTTTTCCTGTCCTTCCCTAGGAAGCCTGCAGATCCGGTACAACCTGGGAGGCACCCGGGACCCCTACAACGTGGACGTGGACCACCGGAACCTGGCCAACGGGCAGCCGCACAGCGTCAACATCACCCGTCAGGAGAGGACCCTGGTGCTCAAGGTGCGTGCGCGTGCGCGCCATGACGCATGCGGTAACGATGCGCGGGTACAGCGTGCGCACGCGCGCCATGACACGGGCAGTAGGGATGCACGGGTATAGAGGGCGCGTGCACGCCATGACGCACGCGGTAACGATGCAGTAACGATGTGCTGGTATAGCGTGCACGCGCGCGTCATGACACACGCAGTAAAGATTCACGGGCATAGCCCGCGCATGCGCGCCATGACACACGCGGTAACAATTCGCTGGTATGTAGCGGGCGCATGCGCGCCAGGACACATGCAGTAAGAATGCGATGGTATAGCGTGCGCGTGCTCGCCATGACACACGCAGTAACGATACGATGGCTTAGCGTGCGCGTGCGCGTGCCCATGTGCACCATGACCCATGCAGTAACGATAGGCGGGTATGGCGTGCTCATGCGCGCCATGACACGCAGTACCGATGCACTGGTATAGCGGGCGCGTGCGCATGCGCACCATGACGCACGCACTACCCATGTGCTGGTATAATCTCTACGCTCTGCAATAACTGCCAGTGGTTACCTTTCAAAAGAAAGAATAATGATTAAACCTTTTACCACGCATTAGTGAAGGAAAAAATAGAAGTAGTTCACAGCTGTCCCTCAATGTGTGCGTTTGTATATAAACACAGACCTGCATATGTGTGTGTATGTGCACATGTATTTGTACACACATGTATATGTGCATGCACGTGTATCTATGTGTGCGTGTGTATATGTATACCTGTAGGCGTATATGTGCATGTGTGTATGTACACACATATATCCATATGCACATGGCTATACGTACCTCTCCAAGGGGGATTTATCCCAAGATGTCCTGGGAACACCGAAATATGAAGAAGCTCAAGTTCCTGATGCAAACGCGCGTAGTACTTCACAGAAGCTGTGCACATTCTTTAAATCACCTCCAGGCGACTTACAATAATATCTGGACACCGTAAATGCTACACAAACAGTTGTCATGCTGTGTGATTTGCGGGATGATGACAAAGAAAAAGTATCCGCGTATGGTCCGTACCAGTGTAATTTTATATTCAAATATTCTGTGTGTGCGCGCGCGCACCCTCACGCACGCATGAGCTAGTACTGGGGCTTGAACTCAGAGTCCTGCACTCTACCTTTTTCACTCAAGGCTAGATCTCTACCAACTGAGCTATACCTCCACTTCCAGCTTTTTTGCTGGTTCCTAGGAGATAAGAATCTTGTGGATTTGCCTGTCCAGGCTGGCTTTGAGCTGCAATCCTCAGAACTCAGTCTCCTGAGGAGCTCAGATTACAGACATGAGCCACAGGCACTGAGCTTTACATATTCTTGATCTATCGTGGCTGACTCCAGACATGCAGACCTTGTAGATAAGGAAGGTTGACTGTAATTCTTACATGAAAGGCAATGGTGAGATTGGTGGCAATGAAATATTTTAGGGAGAGGCAGAACGAGTATTTGCTTTGTATATATATCCTTGATGGCTTGCCTCCGTCTGAAGCCATCTCCCATTCGAGTATCTATCAGGCCACAGTGCACTTCTTTCCCATCATCTTTCCTGGCCCCACGCTCAGATATCTGAAACTTATCTGCTTCCCAACAAAGGTGATTTGGGTTTATCTGACCTACTTCTTTCTAGACTCCAATAACAGTAGGAATAGCTACATTATTTTTCTTCTGCCAAGGCTTTGCCTTAAAAAAAAAAATTCCTCCAAATGCAGGCTTTCCTTCAAATATCTCACACTCCAGCTCTAGACTTTCAGCACACAACAGGATGGCTTTCCTTATGAAACTTGGGGTTTCTTTCCAGTTCATTTATTGCCCCTTCCCCCACCACCATGGTGTGTGTGTGTGTGGGTGTGTGTGTGGGTGTGGGTGTGTGTGTGTGTAGAAGCCAGCCTGGGAGACACCATGAATAAAACATGGCATAAGGAGGTCTCCCTGGGAACCAAGCCAAAAGATGAAGGAGGGAGCTGTCACCGCACTTTCTAGGAGGCTTTGGAAATAGATACCTGTCAGGCTGGAGCACAGCAGGAGGAGGCTGCGTTGTCAGGAAGCGGAGCTGTGTTTGGCAGGGGCTCTGCAGCCTCTCCAACCTCACTGGGATTCGGCTGCCAATGGGGAAGAGGAGGCTGCAGGGAAAAGACACAGGCCCCGTCTCTGCTGGGCACCAGTGGATGTCAAATTCATGCATTGAAGGGGAACTTGCAGCGGCCCCTGGCAGTCACTGCTAGAGGGCGTTTGAAGGGGAGGTCTTCCCTAGGAAAATGGCAACCAGCCATTCCTTCCTGGTCGGCCATCTTTCAAACCATGGCCTAGGTGAGGTGGTCCCACAGTGGCTGACGGGGGGGGGGGGGGGGCGGGGGGGCCCTGGGCCTAATACCTGGCACCTCTTTTAAGTGCTGTAAATTTTTCACTGAGCAGATCAAGCTGTTCTTTACCCATGGTACAAGTCTACATGACAGATGGGTTTATGCCATTTTATGGGGAATATGTTCATTGGTATTTAATTAGGCATTCTCTTATTTTAAACCACCTGATCTGTCACCTCTTTTAAAGAAAGTGACTTATCTTTGGTGTTTCTCAATTACAAAATCATACTAAAAGTTTAGAAGCAGCTCAACAGTGAGCCCGGGAATGTGGTGGGGTTCCCTGCTCTGGGTGAGCAACCTGAGGACAGCAATGGAGGCCTCGAGGGGACAATTGAAGAAACTTGGGACTTTTGAGGCATAGAAAATCAGAGGTTTTTTCCATGTGTGCGAAGCCAGAGACCAGAGGGCGGAGGAAGGCGGGAAACTGGCTCTAGTGCCCGAGCTTCTTTTGTCCGCAAATGATGAAGAGCTAGTTTGTCGGAATAAAAAACAAAAGCCGGTGAGGGAGGGGACAGGTAAACCCCTTCAGGAATTGTAGAATTTAAGAAGCACAAAACCAAACTTTTGGGAGACAATCCAGATTTAGGGAAGGATGATTGGAACTATGGACTAAAATCCCCCTCGGCCAGTGCCTGCCAGCCCCGTTCCTGTCTTCCTCTCCTCTTTCCTTCACTGCTTCCTCCCAGTTCTTCCCTTCCTTGTCCTCCCACTCTCCCACCCTGACCTCCCTTATCTTTCTATCCCCCACCCCCAGCCCTGGATTAGTTATCTTTTACAGAAAGCTCTGCCTTACACAAATCATCATCACCCTCAAGGCAGTCCCAGGTCGATGTCTTCCCAGGTTTTGCTCTCTAATTGTCCCAGCTGGAGTCCTCTGGCTGGGGTCGAGAAACAATGACCTCAGGGGCCAGCAGTCCCCCCCCCCCCGAAATCCTAGCTGGCACGTGGAGGGGGGGGCAGCTTCCCCAGGAGACCCAGGGAGAAGAGGGGGACGCTCCTGCTCTGACCCCAGGAGAGGACAGATGTGGGAAGCTTCCCAACAACAAGGAAGGCATCGCAAGTAGCAACTGGCACCCGAGGGTGCTGGGAAGCCCGCCCACTGCCCTGCCCCCAGACGCAGTGTGGTGGCACCTCGTCTCTGGAGGGGCTTGGAGAACTGACTTGAGCGCCATTGGGAAAGCCTTCCCTCCCCTGAGGGGAACCTGGTCTCTCCCCGTGCAGCCCCTGCCTTGGGCGCAGATAACAATGGAAAGTGGTGAACGAAGAAAGCTTGGGACTCCTTTTCATGGAAACTGGGTCCCCTGGAAAGACTCCGAGCCTCTGACCTTTGCTTTCTCTCAAGCAGGGAAGCCTTACAGAGCCGCTACAGTGATTCTGTTAGAACCCCCAAAGCATCTTTCCCTCGCCATAGTCTCCAAATCCATCTCGAGCAGCTCTACGGCCTTCGCAAGGTGTGCAAGGAGATAAGACATTTGCAGTGATTGTTTCTGGCAAAAGGGATTACAGATGCCTCTGTTTCCCCTAGAGTTTTTCTACATTGCCTCGTTTTCCAGAAGCATAGAAGGCTGTTTTGGTACTTGAAAAACAGCATGAAATGTGCAAGCATCCTCAAACACTTCTGTAGCTCCCATGTACAATAAAATATAATGGCAATGACACTTAAATAATACTGGATTAAAGTTGAATTCCAAGTTTGAAAGTACTAGAGAATGATGGCTTTGGAGTTGAGGTGAACTTTTATGCATGTGAATGTTCAAGCATCATAGAATTCAGATCTTGACCCGTGTTTGTGGGGTTTGAAGTATCACGTTTACTCTCCTACCTGGGTTTGGCTAGAGCTAACATCAAATTAATTTGCATTCCCTGGACACGCATGGACTGAAGCGGTGCTGAGCACTTGAGGGAAATTGACCTTGGATGAAATATTTGCTGCCAAGAACTGAAGTGTCTGATCTCCACGTCGATAATGAAGAACTGGCACTGGCTGTTAGCAGATACCCAAAATCCAGAGCCCACGCAAGGCCCCAAGTGGCGCCGTTTATGAAAACTCCCAGTTGCCCCTGAAATAATGGCTTACAGTTTAATGTCACAATGTAAACAAGCCTGCAGCGGGCCCAGAGGCCCCCAAAAAGCCCGCACACGATGGGAAATGGGGCCAATGAGCAGGAGCCCAAAACCAAACATCACAGCCACTTCAGCCCTTCTGCTCTCTCTCCCTCCTGCCTGCCTCCCGGGAACGCTTCCTGCCTGCTGCTTTTCCTTTCTTCCCCCCCCCCCCCCCCCCCCCGCCAGCCTCACGGGGAAAGTGCAGAGAATGAAACCAAGAGAGAAAGAACAGCACGCAGAGCCCCAGCCCGAGCCAGAGGGACCCCCGGTGACATATGCAGATGCTAAGCCCTTAACCCACTTGCCAGGACAGACTTGGGGGTCCCGGAGGCAGACAGCCCTACTGCTGAAAATAGACCAAGGCCTCCAGAGCACTCGAAATTGTCTGGCCAGTACATCCTCTCTGCAGATACCACGACTGGCCCAGAAAACGGCTCCCCCTGCCCCACACGGTCCGTTTAGGTAGCCATGTCCATGCCAGATGTGAGCCACGTCTCTGTTTTAGAGCAGCCCAGGGGAACCTGGATCTGCCTAGAGCTCCAGTGCGACTGGGTGGAGGGCGCCTGGGAGGGGGGCACAGCATGCGTACAGTAGGTCTCTCTAGCTGGCAAGGCGGTGGGGGGGGGGCGTTTTCATTGTTTCAGCCTAGCATAGACTCGTGCATGGACCAGCTACACGTTACAGATGCTGGCATTTGGCCCTATTGCTTCTGATCTTGTGTAACCCAGGGCGAGCCGAAGGTTCCTGTGCTCCTGGTCGCAGCCTGGGGACAGGCGGTGGGCAGGGCCTCCCCACGGCAGCAGGAAATGCGGTTTTCCCACCATGCTTCGGATGTGATGGGTTCTTACAAAAACCGGGCCTGACTTCAAAGTGGAATTCTACCCCAACAGTTCCATAGAGAGTAGAAGGGGGGTGGGGGGGGGGATAAGGGAGCCAGAGACGAGATGATAGTCTGAGCTGCTCCAAAAGTAAAACTAGCTAGGGGAGGAAAAATGAATAAACTCCACATCCTTTACCGATAACTCTCTATATGAGTACGACCTAGTTTTTTTGTGCCAGTGCTGGGACTTGAACTTAAGGCCTGGATTCTGCCCCTTAGCTCTTAGTACTCTACCACTTGAACCATGTTTCTACTTCCAGCTTTTTTGCTGGGTAATTGGAGATAAGAGTCTCATGGACGCCAGGCTGGCTTCAAACCGAGATCCTCAGATCTCAGCCACCTGAGAAGCTAGGATGACAGATCTGAGCCACCAGCCTCTCCCCTATGTTTGCCTCTTGATGGAAATTAGACCGCAGGGAGCTCAAGGATCCATTCTCTGGCACAGACACTCAGAATCCGTGTCCTCTCCAAATCAATGGAACAGACGGTAGTGTGTCATTTTGGCTTTCGTCTAACCGGAGAGCCACCCTCTCTTTGCCAAGACAAAGGCAATCGATATTCTGAGAGCAAAGTAAGACCTTCCTTAACAATAATTTCTGAGTCCTAAGGAACAAATGATGATCAGGTGACCAGGTTCTTATACCACAAAGAATGTGGTATTCTATGCTTGCATATGAGGTGCACTGACCGAATCCAGCCTCTGTTAAGCCCAGTCTCCCAGCTTATCTTTCTAACCCTCTGGTGAATACTATTGGTAGTGAACACATCGCTAGTGAACACATTCAGGTCAATTTCTTTAGTAGCCACGTGTGAGAGTGAACACGCAGTACTTGTCTCTCTGCATCTGGTTTATTTCACTTACTATGATGTCCTTTAGTTCCATCCATTTTGCTGCTAAGGATTCTTCCTTATGACTAAATAATAATCCACAGTGTGCACATACCACTATACCTGATTTAAATTGAACAAGGATCTGTTGGCCTGGTCAGATGACCACGGATTAAACCAACAGAAAACCAGGTTGGAAAGCTGACTTAGCAGGTTATACAAATGTATTATTATTTTTAGAAGGGTAGAAAGGTAAAGTGTACGCGATATGATATGCATTTTATAAAACAAATGACATTAACTTTTGAAACAAGCCATGGGCAGTGTGTATACCAGAGACAGAAAATACACCACCTCCTCCAGCTGATGAAAAACTATTCTCTCTACTACATACTGCTGATAGGTGATAGCGTCAGAGGAAAAAAAAAAAGATGTAATGGAGAACAAAATACAACCATTAAAAGAAAAGACCCACTCACCCTTCCTGTGGGTTTTAAACCCTAACTTGCCTACTTAAAGAAACTAGGAGATCTGTGTTGAAGGTGGGTGCTGTATAGCAGCCCATATCATACACAAGTAAACATCCAATCCCAATTCCGTAAGCACACTTGAACAAAACTAACCATCTTTCCATTTTCAGTACCCTTCTTTTGTGTGGTATCCAGGAACCCAGCTGAAATTAGATACTAAAGAGCAATGAATTATTCAAAATATGTGCCTTTATTACCCTTGAACTTGTTGCCAATAAAAAGCAATACCAGGGAAAAAAACATACAGATGTAAACACTCCTGAAAATTTGAATAGCTGGGGTTGTTCAAGCTTTTATTAAAAAGACTAGCAAGTTTTTTCTTAGAAGCTTTAGATCTTTTTAAGGGATGTCAGAACACATAACGTTGACCTAGCTAGCCTAGGGGCTTGCTCTTGAAATTACATTTGCTGTAGCGTTTTCCCTTTGGCTAATTTCATTTTTTTATCTAGTCTGGATGATCGACTCACTACCTTGGCTGCACTACTAGCACGTGAGGGAAGGGAGGCGACTGAGAGCATGAAGATGAGCCCTGGGATCTCCCCAGCCTTCCCTCACAGAGCACTCCCCCACCCCACCCCCCACCCAAGGCTCTCCACTGCGTTCTCAGCAAGCCCATTGCTGCTGAACTGTCCACTTCAGTGGCAGGCAGACTCACGTTGAAGTCTATGGAGAACTTAGGTCAATACTTGAGGAGTTTCTTAAAGCATCACAATGATTTGATTTCAGAGAAGATACCTGGGAAGACAAGAGAAGAGTGCCTGTATTAGAAACACAAGCACTAATTTAGTCTGTTGATATGCCCACATTCATTTTTCCTTCCACATTTTTATGTATGCAGAGAAGCCTGTTCATAACTGAGACACATGGAAAACCTCATTACTGTGTGTGTGTGTGTGTGTGTGTGTGTGTGTCAGTGCTAGGACTTGAACTCAGGGCCTAGGTGCTGTCCCTGAGCTCTTTTGCTCAAGGCCAGTGCTCTACTACTTGAGCCACAGCTCTACTTTTCTGGTTTTCTGGTGGTTCATTGGAGATAAGAGTCTCACAGACTTTCCTGCCTTGGCTGGCTTCAAACTGCAATCCTCAGATCTCAGCCTCCTGAGTAGCTAGGGTTCCAGGCGTGAGCCATTGGAGCCAGGCTCTCGTTAGCTTTTGTCATGTCTCCTGTAATGTTAGGTTGGGCTCTGGGTCCTTGGAAGGTGCTTTAGCAAGTTGCCCTTATTTGATTCAAGAAGAAAGTAAGAATATTTGCTGAAGCATCTCCTAAAAGGGGAAACAACATACCCAACTTTTAAAGCCTCTTTGTGCCAGCACCTTCAAATCAGCTTGTAGCGTGTGTGTGTGTGTGTGTGTGTGTGTGTGTCGCGCACACGCACATACTGGAGCTTGAACTCAGGGCCTGGATGCGGTCCTTGGGCTTTTTAGCTTGACACTGGCATGCTATCATTTGAATCACAGCTTTACTTCTGGCTTTTTGGTGGTTAATTGGAGAATCTCATGACTTTCCTGCTGGGGTTGGCTTCAGCCTCCTTAGTAGCTGGGATTACAGCTGTCAGCCCCAGCTCTGGACAGGTTGTAGCCTCAACCTCACACTATCTTTTTACTTAGAAGTATGCATGGCTCACCCTCAGGGCGGGCTCCTGGGGAGCTGGGGAGGGGTCTGATGAAAAGCCTGATGCTGAAGAGAAAGGGTTCCACCTCTGTTCAATTCTAATCCATTAACAATATACTTTTCCTCTTGTTTTTTTTTCAGTTTTTATTATAAAACTGATGTACAGATAGGTTACAGTTTCATACGTTGGCATTGGATACATTTCTTGTACTGTTTGTTACCTTGTCCCTCATACCCCCCTCCTCCCTCCCCTTTACCCTTCCCCCCTGAGGTGTTCAGTTCACTTACACCAAACAGTTTTGCAAGTATTGCTTTTGTAGTTGTTTCTCTTTTTTTTACCCTGTGTTTCTCAATTTTGGTATTCCCTTTCAATTTCCTAGTTCTAATACCAGTATACACGGTTTCCAATATACTCAGATAAGATTAGAGAGATAGTGTAGATACAATCACAAGAAGGTGATACAAGAACATCATCAATAGTAGAAGCTACAGATACACATGGGACGTTGAAAGTAGTTACAACTGTGATATAACAATCATTTCCATAAAATGGAGTTCATTTCACTTAGCATCATCTTATGTGATCATAAGGGTATAGCTATTGGGCTCTTGTGATCTTCTGCTGTGACTTGCCTAAACCTGTGCTAATTATTCCCAATAAGGGAGACCATAGAGTCCATGTTTCTTTGGCTCTGGCTCACTTCACTTAGTATAATTTTTTCCAAGTCCTTCCATTTCCTTACAAATGGGGCAATGTCATTCTTTCTGATAGAGGCATAAAATTCCATTGTGTATATGTACCACATTTTTCTGATCCATTTGTCTACGGAGGGGCATCTGGGTTGGTTCCAGATTCTTGCTATGACAAATTGCGCTGCAATGAACATTGTTGTGCTGGTGGCTTTACTGTGATTTTGTTTGTGGTTTTTTGGATAGAACTTTTCCTCTTGTTTTAACCACATAGCACTGGGGATGTAGCTCGGTGGTAGAGCATTTACCTAGCATGTGCAGGGTCCCAGGTTCGATCCCCAGCACCCAAAGGTGGGGAGAAAAACAAGCCAGAATCACTGAGAATTAAAGAGGAGAACACAGAACCATCTGTCCATCTGCCACTAAGCCATACTACATTTTGGTCCAAGTCCCAAACAGCAACCTTTTTATTTAAGCTTGACTTGATTTAAAAAAGAAAGAAAGCGGGGATATGGCCTAGTGGCGAGAGAGCTTGCCTCGTATACATGAGGCCCTGGGTTCGATTCCCCAGCACCACATATACAGAAAACGGCCAGAAGTGGCGCTGTGGCTCAAGTGGCAGAGTGCTAGCCTTGAGCAAAAAGGAAGCCAGGGACAGTGCTCAGGCCCTGAGTCCAAGGCCCAGGACTGGCCAAAAAAAAAAAAAAAAAAAAAAAAAACAAACAAACAAACAAAAAAAAACACACACAAAAAAAAAAGAAAGAAAGAAAGCAAGCATGCGGTCATCTTCTGTACCATTCACCCAGGCTCTCTGCCCATGTGAACTACCGTTCAAATGAATTCAACTTGAATCAAGTTGGAGAGCAAATATGAGCTGGGAAGCTACTATAGGAAAGAAGTCAGGCAGGGCAGTAACTCAGACAGAGCTGGGTTGCCCATTCATGTCTTCTACCCAAGAGAATTTCCTATTCTGGGAAAGGGGGAAAGAAAGGCAGCACACTCAATAATGCGCTTCTTCCTCCCGTGGAGGTTTGTTTCACCCAATTCTCCTCCCAAAGGCCCTGCCACCTCCTTATTTCCTTGTGTTCTGTGAATAACAGGAAGGTTACTCAGCAGAAAATATTAACGATTTGAGCTGTTCGCCTCTAAAGCAAGAATTCCCCTTGGAGAATGACCAAAGGTACAGTTCCCTGCCCTTCCCCCACGTGTGTGGTGACTGTAGATTCTGGCAGTTGTTATAAGCCATAAGTAAAATTCATCCAATGCTGTCCCTGGGAAACCTGGCAACAACATGGCTCACACCTGTAACCCCAGCTTCTCCGGAGGCTGAGGTAGAGAGAGTGGGGAGAATGACGAGAGACCAGCCCAGGCACAACGCTTACAAGATGCCATCTCAACAACAACAACAAAAAAAAAAAACCCTACGTGCAGCAGTGTGCACCTGTCATCCCAAGCACACAGCAAGCAGCTAGAAGGATCACAGTCCAGAGCGAACCTGGGCAAAATAGCAAGACCTCATCTTAAAAATAACCTCAGCAAGGAGGGAACGGAGCTATGGGTCAATAAAGAGCATCTGCCTAGCCAGCACAAGGCTCTGAGTTCAAGACTCTGCACCACCAGACAATGAAAGGCTTTCTGTTGGGGGCCTAGGAAGCCATCTGATTATTCTGATTGTCCATGGCTGAAATTCAATATGTGCTCTTCCATAATTCACAAAAATTATGCCAAAGAACATAAGGAAAAAATAAGTTCTAACCCACCTCACCCATCTGATCTGAAACAGAAAAAGGCCCATAATGAATATGTCAACACGTCCTCCAAGTTTTTCATTTCTTTTCTAAAGCAATTTTGTCTGCAAATGAATTATGCACTACCGGGCTAAACAAGGCCTCCGTTCCTCCACTCCAGAAAAATGTTTTTCCTTCACTTCACATTTCTTACTGCTCCGTGGGAAGGCAGACCTAATGCAATTTCTGATCCAGTTTCTGGTCTGAGAAATCAGTTCTCTTTCTTTCTCCAGAACACAACCAAATCTTACGATTCCAAGGTTGGGGGGTTCAATTCCCCATCCCCACTTCACAACCCCCCCCCCCCCACACACACACACACGAGCACAGGAAGTACATGAATCATCCTCCAAGAAAGAAGATAAGCTTCTTGGATTTCTATTTTGTCCAGGAGGAAAACCAAAGTCCAATCTGTGAGGCGTGATATCATTCTGTCCATCTAGATTGCCATCGAGGCACTCTTGAAGATTGTAATTCTCCAAGCTATTTTTTCCCCCTGTAAGTACAATAGTCAGAGCAGGTTGTTTTTTTATGCACAGGTAACTGAAAGCAGATTCCTATCTCATATAAATTTATCTTCTCTCTGAAAAGTGAATGTATCTCAACATGCGGCCTGAAGTTCTGGAGGGTTGCAGGCAGCCCCTCCACCCTGGGGAGGGAGCAATCAGCTCTGCCGTGTTGCCTGTCAGGGTTGTGATGGGCTGGAGCCTGGAGCCTGGAGCCTGGAGCGGCTTCTGAGCTAGAGCTCAAATGCCCTCTAGTGGTCATTCGCCATAGTCCATGCGGAGAGGAACCACCGGCTTTGTGAAAACCAGCTGCGTCTGGTTTACCCCTGGAGCTCATCCCTCCCGAATCTGGGTTCTTGCACCAGGTGTTCAATGCTGGATGGCTTCTAAGATGGTTTCTTGACATGGAAGCTCACAGTTGTCTATTCCAAGGGAATACTTTTCTTTTTTATTGTTATCATGAAGGTGATGTACAGAGGGGTTACTGTCTCATCAGTCAGGAAATGAATACATTTCCTTCCGGACAATATCACCTCTTCCCTCCGTTTTTTCCCCTCCCATCTCTGCCCACAGGATGTAGAGTTCATTGGCCACATCGTGTCTAGTGAGTACCACTGGAGTATTTGTTCATCCTCTGTCCCTCCATTTCTGCACCTCCCTTGCCCTCCCAAACACAGACAAACAAACAAGATAATAAGAACAGAAAAGAAACCTCCTGTTTCCATTTCCTGGAATTCATTTCAGTCAATATTATTTTATGTGATCAAAGACACACAGAGGAACACCTTTGTGTTCTTCTCCTAAGAAAGTATCCTCCTCTGGTCCCTTGGTGTGTGAAGGCCCAGAGTCCTGTATAATGTATCGTGTGCCTCTGTAATTTAGATCTGGCTTCTGCGTAGGAGAGAAACATGGGCTGTGTGTCTCTCTGAGCTTGGCTTCCTTCACTTAACATGATTTGTTCCAGGTCCATCCATTTCCCTGCAAATGACATCATAGTATTCTTTCTGATGGCAGTGTAGAATTCCACTGCGTACATGTACCATGTGCAAGGGATTTTTTGTTTTTACCCTATTCTGTCTCTGAGCCCTGGGGCACACAGAGGAGCCTCTGAATGTACCTGCTGGAGCTGATTCCTAAATAATGGCTTCTGTGCACACTTGGCCCATCCGTGGGCACAGCCCTTTCTGCTTTTGAGGTGTCTTGAATCCCTCCATCTTCCCAGAACAGACCAGAGAATTGCCCCTTCTCTAACATTAAGATGAGGAAATAGGATACACATTTTGGAAGGAGTGTAAGTTTCCAAAGGCCACAATGGGTAGAAGAGGCAGCGGAAGGAAGAAAATCCACACGGAATTCAATGAAGAGCAAGTCTAGGGGATAGGAGTAAAGAGCCACCACTTCCTTCAGGCCTTCCTCCAGTTCCTGTCACCTGGGGCCCGCAGCAGAAATTACACTGAGAGGACAGATGCCTTGCCCCGAGGGAGGCGGCCTTCATTAAATGTGGGGTTCTCGACTCTGGGGTTCTGCCGGTGTCTCTGCACCCCGCACATGCACTCTGAGGGGGGCATTGACATCGTCAGCGGTGCCTGCAGCTTCTTACTGCCGGCAATCTCTGGTTGATAGGAGACAAGCTGGGTTGTGAGTACGATGCAAAAGAGAACCGGAGTCACCGTGGGGTTCTGCGCTTCTTCTCCGCACCTTTTTCTGACCATGGGATTGAGTCCTCACAGCCAAGTCTAAGGCATTGCCAGGCTCCAAATTCATCTTCAGTTCGTTGTGCTAGAACTTGATGAGCGCACATGCAAGGACACGCATGCAGACAGCAAATGTCCCGCCTGCCGCCTGCCACCACTTCTCCTGGCTTTCTCTCCTCCCTCTCCACCAATGCTCCCGGCCTTCTCCCCACGCCACAGCCGAGAACTCTTTTAACATTTCCAAGGGCTGGAACTTCCTAGAGACGGCGCATGGGATGGGCTTCAACTGTGACATTTACCCCAGACTCTAATGCTACCCCTGGAGGGCCACGTGCCTGACCCACCTTCTGCCCTTTGACCTAGAACAGAATTAGAGGATGTAGTTGTTTGTCTTTTGCAAGTGCCAGGTTTTGATTGAGACTCCATCCTGAATTTGACCGTTAATGCCGAAAATCTAAGGGCAAAGCAATCTCAGAGGAACCATTAGCCTAAAAAGATTGTGCCTGTTGCTTTTGTTTTTGTTTTGTTTTTTAACATCACGGACTTTAACTATGTTACAGTTAAAAAAATCAATAGATATGTAACCTTTTCAGACACATGAAATGAGTTCATTTTTTATTATGAGTCTTTTTTCACCACCACAATGCTGTGATTGAGCAAAGAAATCCGATCCACTTAAGCTTTGCTAAAGGACCACTAAGGAAACAAACTTGTGCTCATTTAAATACTGAAACCAGTGCATTAAAAAAAAAAAGATCAATAAAGTAACAACATGTGTGGTTGTTGTACTCAAATGCCGGACTCCAGAGAATCACTCAACCATCACCACTGGAGCAAACCGATAAACCCACAAGGCCCACCAGCAAAGAAGAAAATGCTATTTCATTAGATGGCTTTCCAACTCTCTAGCCCTTCAAGAGAGCCTGATTAGACATACTGTATTCTTAGTATTTAGAAAACATCATCCCAGGGGGCTGGGAATATGGCCTAGTGGTAAAGTGCTTGCCTCACATACATGAAGCCCTGGGTTCAATTCTTCAGCACCGCATATTTAGAAAAAGCCAGAAGTGGCGTTGTGGCTCAAGTGGCAGAGTGCTAGCCTTGAGCAAAAAGAAGCCAGGGACAGTGCTCAGGCCCTGAGTCCAAGCCCCAGGACTGGCAAGGGAAAAAAAAAAAATCATCCCGCAAAGATTCATTGATCAAAGACTGCCATCCACATAGATTCATTGATCAAAGACTGCCATCCACATAGGAAAAGCCTTCACTCCCTCCGTTAAAAGGAGAATAATAGGCGGCCGCGCTCTCGGTCTCTCTCGACCATCCGCTGCCATCCTTGTCGCTGCGGCGACCCCCGCACCCGCCGCCGTCATGACTGAACAGATGACCCTCCGTGGCACCCTCAAAGGCCACAACGGCTGGGTAACGCAGATCGCCACCACCCCGCAGTTCCCGGACATGATCCTGTCGGCCTCTCGAGACAAGACCATAATCATGTGGAAGCTGACCAGAGATGAGACCAACTACGGCATCCCACAGCGTGCTCTGCGGGGTCACTCCCACTTTGTCAGCGATGTGGTCATCTCCTCGGATGGCCAGTTTGCCCGCTCAGGCTCCCGGGTTGGAACCCTGCGCCTGTGGGATCTCACAACGGGCACCACCACAAGACGATTTGTAGGCCATCCCAAGGACGTGCTGAATGTGGCCTTCTCCTCTGACAACCGGCAGATTGTCTCTGGATCCCGAGACAAAACCATCAAGTTGTGGAATACTCTGGGTGTCTGCAAATACACGGTCCAGGATGAGAGCCACTCTGAGTGGGTGTCCTGTGTCCGGTGCTCACCTAACAGCAGCAACCCTATCATCGTCTCCTGTGGCTGGGACAAGCTGGTCAAGGTATGGAATCTGGCTAACTGTAAGCTGAACACCAATCACATTGACCACACCGGTTACCTGAACACTGTGACCGTCTCTCCAGATGGGTCTCTCTGTGCTTCAGGAGGCAAGGATGGCCAGGCCATGCTGTGGGATCTCAATGAAGGCAAGCACCTGTACACACTAGACGGCGGGGACATCATCAACGCCCTGTGCTTCAGCCCCAACTTCGCTGTGAACTGCCACAGGACCCAGCATCAAGATCTGGGACTTAGAAGGCAAGATCATTGTAGATGAACTCAAACAAGAGGTTATCAGCACCAGCAGCAAGGCAGAGCCGCTCCAGTGCACCTCGTTAGCCTGGTCTGCTGATGGCCAGACTCTGTTTGCTGGCTACACTGACAACCTGGTACCGGTGTGGCAGGTAACCATAGACACCCGCTAGAAACTCTGGACAGAGCTCTAGAAATAAACTGGCTTTCTAAAAAAAAGAAGGAGGAGAATAATAGAATGATGTATTTTCACTTCTTTTTTTTTTTTTTGGCAGTTTATGAATCTAGTGCATCTGGATCACTGCCACCGCCCCTTTCCACATTCTCGTACACCCTCCCAGCCCACCCCTTCCCTTGCTTACCTTCAATTTAGGAATATGTGCGTGCGTGTGTGTGTGTGTGTGTGTGTGTATTGCCTTTTAACAAAGCAGTTTATATGTACAATACATCTTGATCTGTGTCATCACTTGAAAATACACACGCGCGCGCGCACTCGCACACACACACATCCCTCCAATTAACAAACACAAGTTAAAGTCACAGAGAAGGGGAAAGCTGGCCTATCAGACATTTAGAGTTTTCCTTTCTGACCACAGTCAGCATGGTATCTCACGTATAACGACGTGTGTTAAACTGAAGTCATGACTCGGGTCTTGGAGGTCTCAGAAGTCTCAGTGCCTCCAGTTCCTCATAGTAAATCCCTGTTGTCTTCCTTCCTTGTTTCTGAGAGCCACAAAGCCTGTCCCCAACTCCCCCAACTTCCTCCTTTAAAAAGCACAGCACAGCCCAGCACCGGTGGTGCACACCTGTAATCCCAGCTACTCAGGAGGCTGAGATCTGAGGATCAAAGTTCAAAGCCAGATTAGGCAGGAAAGCCCACAAGACTCATCTCCACCAAAAAGCCAGAAGTGGAACTGTGGTTCAAGGAGTAGAGCACTAGCCTTGAGTAAAGAAGCACTGGGACAGCGCCCAGGCCCTGAGTTCAAGCCCCAGGACCAGTGCATACACAGACATGCGCACTCACACCAGTCCAAATGTAAACTATGTTTTCTTTGGTTGTGTGTGTGTGCGTGTGTGTGTGTGTGTCTGCGTGCACGTGTGCCAATCCTGGGGTTTGAACTCAGAGCCTGGATGCTGTTCCTAAGCTTTGTTACGCAAGGCTAGCACCCCACTACTTGAGCCACAGCTCTACTTCCATCTTTTTTGAAGGTTCATTGGAGAGAAGAGTCTCAGACTTTGCTGCCTTGGCTGGCTTCAAATCTCAAGATCCTCAGATCTCAGCCTCCTGAGGAGCCAGCATTACAGGCATGAGCCACCAGTGCTGGGCTCATTTGCCTTTTGATTCATTCATAAATCATTTCCAAACTGGAGCCAGGAAGGCTGCAGGAGGGAAACGGTAATGGGAGGCAAGAGAGATGAGCGGCTCTGCTGGCTCCTCCTCTCCCTGAGTCCTCTCTGCACAGCCTCACCTCCGTCCCCTGCTCACAGGTGCTACCCCACTCACTGACCCCTGTCCCCGCCTTACAGTCCTGTCCCCTGATTCTTCAAAGTCCAGAGACGCAATGCCTTCCATTGACGCCCGCGCTGGCTGCCAGCCAACCTCGAGGGCTGTCTGTTCTTCACCGGATCCTGGCAAACAGACCCTCCACCCATCCCTCCTCTCCTTAGCAGTGCCCGGGGGATCTCCCGCCACCCCCAAGTCCTTGTATCTAGACCAGACCCAGCCAGGAGCCCGTGTTAAGAGATCAGCAGCGAGAGCAGCCACCCGTGCGGGCCCGGGCCACGTTCCACGCGAAAGCAAAGTGCTATCAGCCACAGCAACCATCTTGATGGATTCCACGTCACGCCTCCCCATCATTCGTACTCCCCATCCTGACTCTTCCCACCTAATTTACAGCAGGTGGAGCTGTCCACGGGCAGCGGGGAGCCAGGCATACCCGCCAGTTGCCCTCTTTAAAAGCAACTCTTCCCAATTTCATCCTCTATCCTTCGTTTTCTTCTTCCCCCTCCCACACACGTGTTTCCTTTATCCCTAGAAAGTCATTTTACAACTTAGCGAAATGTTGTTTTTGCCTGGAGCTCTCCAAGGAAAATATACCATAAAAATAATTTATTGGTAATTATTATGTAAATGGCCACCTAAAATGCCACGTGAGATGATTACACTGGCTTCTGGAGGGACTTTTAGCTATGAATGCGTATTGAAGCCACGAACTGTCCTCATACTAAATCTCTAAAAGTGGAACTCTGAAATGCAATGACTAAATACTGGTTCTGACATTCCCTTTTTAACGATTTTTATGTAGCCTCTGAATTTTCACTTGCACGAAAAAAGACATGAACTTAAGTATTCATTTGTGTGTTTTTTTTTTCTAACTACTTAGAAACCATTACATAATGTGGAGTCATTCAGGCTATAAATGTTTTTGAAGTTGATTCTATTAAGGAAATGCTGTATCCACTAAAAATGAGAATTTCTCCAGTCATTTATTGATATTTATTTAAAATTAAACACATTTACTGATACAGTTTAAAAGAAAAAAAAAAAAAACTTGGGCTTTAGACAGTACTCATGTTTGTCCAGCAGGTGGCGTGGCAGACTAGAGAAATAGAGCAATGCGTGAAGGCTATTTTTTTCCTACTATTTTGAGAAATTTCTTGATATGAAAAAAATAAATCATTAGTGGGTTCACTAATTATTTCAATTGCATCCGTATGGCAAGATTTCAATGGCCCTCGATCTTAACAGGTAGATACTGTCCTGATTACATTCATGTAGCAAGGATGGCCTAATGACATGGTTAGAAACTGTTCCTCAGGCCTTGTGCAAGCCTTCTGGCATCTCTGAAGGAGAAATCGCACACGTGGACAGCAAAGAAAGATGTGTCTCCTAAATCCATGATTTCCAGAGTCTTGCGCCTTTGTAAAGAGCTAACCCTTCCATGCTGGGAACCTTGCTGCACCCCGAAATTCTCCCTGGGCCTCCTCCTCCCCTTTCACGAATGTGCAAAGTGAGCCAACTAGTTTCCTGTAAGGCGCTTCCCTGCTTGAAGACATCTGATTGCAGACACCTGTAAGATTCTGTCAACCCGCTGGATCCTACAATAGTAAGAAGGGAAAGTGCGGATGGAGACCAAACCAGTCCTCCCAAGCAGGTGGCTCTGGCTTAAAAAGCACCTCCAGCTCCCATTTACAAGGTACTTAGCGCCCTAGAAATCAGGGTTCAGGCAGATGCCACGGAATCTTTGCTAGCTATGGAGGCAAAGTCCTCTTTCCTTGCTCTGTGGATGGGAAGTCCACAGGCCAAAACGTAGACCCAAAAGAGGGCTCCGGACCTCCCTTAAAATTCGTTAGTTAAGGGGCTGGGGATATAGCCTAGTGGCAAGAGTGCCTGCCTCGGATACACGAGGCCCTAGGTTCGATTCCCCAGCACCACATATACAGAAAACGGCCAGAAGCGGCGCTGTGGCTCAAGTGGCAGAGTGCTAGCCTTGAGCGGGAAGAAGCCAGGGACAGTGCTCAGGCCCTGAGTCCAAGGCCCAGGACTGGCAAAAAAAAAAAAAAAAAATTAGTTAGTTAACATCTTCCATGACGTTGAGCCCAGCTTGGGGCTAGCAGTAGACTGAATGTCTTAGATAATAATTTGCAGGATAAGCACCGCTGGATTGGTCCTATTAGCAGCGTGTAGAATGTGTTCTCAGAGGACTGGGAGCCACTGGGCAGGGCCAGGCAGGGAGAGCGGAAGGGGGCCGGGAGGACAGGGAGCCCCGTGCTCCCAGACCCCCTCAGTCTGCTACCACAGGGCCATTTAATATCTCTCAAAGGACCCAAGGCTCATCGGCTTGTCCACCTGCCACCAGATTCCTCATGCAATGAGAACCCCATGCATAAAGCCAGGAGCCGCAGTACACAGCATGCAGCATCCACAGAGCCCTGGCCGCTCCTCACTTGCTCTGTTATAGGACAGCGTAGTTCTTGGCCTTTTTCATCTCCTTCGGTATGTCTAGAAGTCAGCATCACTTACGAATAGCTTAGGCCCAAGTCGAAGGTGGGAAGCACTATGAGCTCTCACAGGGCCAGTCCCCAGTGGAGAGCTGGGCGCGTCGCGTCCTTGCTGGTTCTGGCCGCAGGGCTGGACTCGGAGTGGCTCAGGCTGGCAGGCCGGCGCTGCAGTGATGAGTTGGGGGTTCTCCGCCGTGTGGCCCCCAGGGCGGGTTGGGTTTTAACTCAAGGCTCTGAAGGCAGCTTCACCCCCCAGGCGACTCAAGGTAGGATCAGGCTAACTCACCCAGACCCAGGGGCCCAAGGAGTCCACCAGCAGCTCATCCAGCAGCTCCATCACCGAGGCCTCCCTCCAAGAACAGGGGCTACCACGGAAGAGCACGTACACGCACGGAAGACCATGTACACGCACGGAAGAGCACGAACACGCACGGAAGAGCACGTACACGCACGGAAGAGCACGTACACGCACGGAAGAGCACGTACACGCACGGAAGAGCACGTACACGCACGGAAGAGCACGTACACGCACGGAAGAGCACGTACACACACGGAAGAGCACGTACACGCACGGAAGAGCACGTACACGCACGGAAGAGCACGTACACACACGGAAGAGCATGTACACTCCCTCTCGCCTGGATCATAAATTCACATAATCCTGCAGACAGAAGGTCAGCTTTCCTGTACTAGCCCTGGGGCTCCTCCATCTTGGTCTCCCTCCTCTCTACTCGGCCTGGGACCCTCATTGAGCGCGCGCGTGTGTGTGTGTGTGTGTGTGTGTGTGTGTGTGTGTGTGTGTGTGTTGGATAGCTGGGCCACGCCGCTTTGACAGACTGACAATCACAAGGGGCAAGGACGCAACCCCACCACTGGTGGGAGGCAGAGAGCGTGTAGGTGACTTCGTCCTTGACCCTTTCTTTCCTCTCTTGCACTGTGGACGGCCCTCGGCCTGCAGGTGCCCGCATGCGCTGTCTGAGAGTGGAACCGAGTTTAGATGGGGAAGGGAGGGAGGGACCCCTGATCTGTGCCGTCTCTGGGGGTTTCAGGGGAAGGTCAGGGAGGATTGGGTGAGGGTGACTTGAACGAATAACAAGTTCTGTGCCGTGGCCTCTGCTGGCCTTGGGTTCAACACACAATAAAAATACTCATCAAGACACTGTGGGTGAAATTCAGTATCGTGAGCTACTTCCAAGTACTGCTCAAAACTGGGGTTAGGAAAGGCTGCAAGAGATCATCGGCCCTTCCTAGATCCCCGAAATGACTCCCATCTGCAGAGACGGGGGCCTCCCTGTGGGAACACGTCCTGCTGTCTCACAAGAATCCCCGTTGTCTAGGTGTTGCCCCTCGCTGTCCCCCCAGCTTTCCCCCTTGCTCCTCAAAACACAAACCCACTGGCGGAATCCCCTTTCGACGCTGCCAGTGCACACGCTGGCTTCAACGTGGATACGACCTGAGATTGCAAAATAATACCTGAAAGGACATTAAAGCTGTCACCTCGGCATGCCCGACGCGCGGCCCAGCCAGCCCCCGCCTGCTTTTAATGGCTTTAATGGTCACTGTTGAACAAATGAGCGTCCCCTTAAGGTTGTCCTGGGGCTCATGGTGTCGCAGTCTTTAATTTTAATGAGACACTATTACACAACCTCTTACCGCCCCTTAACAGCCCGCGACATTACCACCAGCCAGACGTGCGGCAAAACCACTCATGCGGACCCCCAAGAAATTACCTCGAAATTGTAACACTTCTTTGTGGCCAATGCACTGGGGTTCGTGCGAGTAGAGGCAGAGCCTGGCAGCTGGCATGGAATGATGTTGGGGGGCGGGGGGACATTTCAGGTTCAGCTTTTCTTCCCTGATTGACTACATTTTTCTCTGGCGAATGCAAATGTAGACAGCTAACTTGCCTCCCCCCTCTTCCTGATGGACGTGTCCCCGCTGGGTCAGCTTGGAGGCCCTGGCCTCCGCTGACCTCTCCACACCTCCCGTCAAATGTGGCTGGCCAAGAATGACAAGCTTGCCCCTCTTGGTGACCTGGGCTTCTTACAGGAGACAGAGCCCGCAGGGTCCGTTAGAAACTGGGTAGGCCCTGGGGTATGAGCTGCGTGGTGCTCCACGGGCGGGCGGAGGGAGAGGAACAGCTCCACCTCGCTGGAGAGCCAGCTGGGGGAAATCGAGGCAGCGGCGGTCGATTCTCCAGACAGGACGGCCAAGCCTGAGCGGGCCAAAGGCCATACGTTGGGAAAGCTGTGGATGCGCAGGACTGATTAGACGGGGGTGTCATTAGCAAGGGGAAGAATGAGTGACAAGAAACTGAGGAAGTGGGTAGAAACCGTGTGTGCGGCAGCAGACCTTCGTAACACAGGAGAACAAAGGAGAGTGGAAGCAGCCAGAAGCAGCCTCTACCACGCCACCCAGCCCAAGAAGGGCACATATGCAAATCACCCGCTAGGAAGTCAAGGCCAGAAGAGAGTGCAAACCCCAGGAGCTCAGCCAATGAGGTGTCGGGGGAGGGCTCTCATGCACCACAGTGGATCACTTGTTGGGACTGCCCAAGGTGTGCCGACCGTCCAACACTCAATCTAGTCCTTGCGGTTAGAATGATTTACCCTTGTCCACTTAGATTCCCAGTCAATACTTACTTATTAATGGCTTTATTAGTGAATTCATATTTTAGATTTAAGTCAGATGCCAGTATCGCTGAGATACTAGATGGTAGAATTAAGATTTTAAAATGTTTGAGTGGGCCATTACTGTATTTTGCAACCAAATAGTGTGAAAATTCCTACAAATAATGCAAACTTGACCATTTTTATCCAAGCCGTCAACTACATGGATTTGAGGAAGAAATGTGTGGAGTAAAGTCGGGATTTTATTTTACTGTGAAATCAGAACAAATAACACAAAATGAGTCCCCCACCCCTAAAAAAAAGTCAAGTTTATCCAGGTGTGAGGCCATAGAAATAGTTGAAGAAAAGGAAGAGAATTGTACTGTGTGTACTGTGGTAAAACACATCTGAGGACTTACTTTACTTCTTAAAAGTAGCATTAGCCAGGGCTGGTGTGTGGCTAGGTAGTAGAACAACTGCTCAGGGTTCTATCCCAGTATCAAGAAGTAAAAAGAAGGGCTGGGGATATAGCCTAGTGGCAAGAGTGCCTGCCTCGGATACACGAGGCCCTAGGTTCGATTCCCCAGCACCACATATGCAGAAAACGGCCAGAAGCGGCGCTGTGGCTCAAGTGGCAGAGTGCTAGCCTTGAGCGGGAAGAAGCCAGGGACAGTGCTCAGGCCCTGAGTCCAAGGCCCAGGACTGGCCAAAAAAAAAAAAAAGAAGTAAAAAGAAAAAGCAAAGTGAGAAATAAGGAAGAAAGGAAAGAAGGAAGGAGAGAGGGAAGGAGAGAAGGAGAAGGAAAAAAGAGAGGAAGAAGGGAAGGACAGAAAAAGGGACAGAGGAAGAGAAAAAGGAAGGGAGAGGAGGAGGAAGGGAAGGAAGGAGGGAAGTATTGCTTGGTACTCAGCCCAAGGACACAAAACTATGAAAGTATAAACATAAAATTAGATATTTTAAAGGTTGTTTTATAAGCAGATATTTATTATCTACTACATGTGTGTCATAAAATGAAATACTAGTCACCAAGACAA
Source organism: Perognathus longimembris pacificus (assembly GCF_023159225.1). NCBI lineage: Eukaryota > Metazoa > Chordata > Mammalia > Rodentia > Heteromyidae > Perognathus > Perognathus longimembris. Next base: position 148,808,858 of record NC_063162.1, read on the forward strand.
ATGATCCAAGACAAATGGTGTAATTATTGACACAGAAAAAATTAATAATGCATTGTTAAGTTAAAATAAAGCAGTGTATTAGTTGGATTCCATCCATTGTGTGTGCACATGCGTGTGTATGTGTGTGCATGTGTGTGTGAAAGCATATACATAGGAAATTACCATATCACTGTGTGGTATTTTTCCTACAAACCTCTGTTAGTGTTTTCTATGAGTGTCTATATTATGTGTATCAATTTTTAAGTTCTTTAAGAAGGTAGATTAAATTATAACAGGTGTTGTCAGGTGCTGGTGGCTCACCTCTGTTATCCTAGCTACTCAGGAGGCTGAGATCTGAGGATCATGGTTCGAAGCCAGCCCGGGCAGGAAAGCCCATGAGACTCTTATTTCCAATTAATCACAGAAAACAAAACGGAAGTGTGGTTCAAGTGGTAAAGCACTAGCCTTGAGCAAAAGGAGCTCAGGGACAGCGCCCAGGCCCAGAATTCAAGCCCTAAGAATGGCAAAAACAACAACAACAACAACAACAACGTGTAACAGGGAGACAGGACAATGAGAGGTGGAAGGGCGGACCTGGCCAAGGATGGCATCTTGCATTCAGCTATTTGGACAACAGCAAGCAGTGACACAAGTCTGCCAGGAGATGGCGCCAAAGTGAGCTACGACTATTTAGCAGCAGAATTGGAGTAGCCTTTGCTCCAGAGAAATTTTATGAGACTTAAAAGACAGGATTTCTTCCTAGAATAAGTGTTTTGCTTTGCTTTTGTTGTTCATGGAGCTTGAACTCGTCACCTTATTGCTGTCCCAGGGCTTTTCTGCTTGTAGTCTACCACCCTGAGCCACAATGCCACTTCCAGGATAAGTGTTGTTTATTATTATTATTATTATTATTATTATTATTATTATGTATTTTGCTGTTAAAGAATATTTTTCAAAGTAACCATAAGTTTGCTTTAGTGGGTTATTTTTTCCAAGTTTTTTTTTTTTTTTTTAGTTTGGTTTGGCTTTTCTTTTTTACTCTTATCTCAGGACTCTTCAAGGAACAAAAACTTACAATACCAGTTCTGCAGGTCAGACTCGGAAAATTCCTGAGATCTAAGAACTTTGTGGCACTTTACCTGATCAACTCCTAGCAAGCAGGTTCACAGCCCAGCTCTAGATTACCGTGGATAACGAAGGACTATTGGGGGGCAGGTAGCACAAACCCTGCCCTCTTGCTTCCTACCACCCTCGCCTTCTTCCACAAAGCACAGCTCCAAAGCACAGCTGGCTTCCTGCAGTGCTATGGGGGGCGGGGGGTGTCACCTCCTCAGACTCCGTTAGTGGCAAGGACTCTGTCCTCTGCACTGTCCATGTGGCTTGGGGGGGGGGGCTGGAACAAGCAAGAAAGGGAGCCCTGTGACCCCCACCTGCCCATTCACTGGCCTGAGCTGCTGAGGATGGGTCCAAAGGAGGTTTTCACAGGTGGACACAGAGAAACCCAGGAGGTGCCAGGTGCTCACAATTAGAAGCCACAACTCGACTGTATGTAAAAGATGGCTCAGGAGAAGATACCATGCAGGGACACAGGGCAGGTCGGGGCCTGCAGGGCTGTGGTTTGTCTATCCGCACATTGTACATGGAAACATGAACAGAAGTGTGACAGTTGTTCCAACTTACCCAGGGTATGGAAATCAAATACAGTAGCAACAGAGGATAAACCACAGGAAAGAAAAAAATTTTACATAGTACGTTAAAAATAACAATTTTTAAAACCTCATTTCCATATCATGGAGTTCATTTCACTTAGCATCATCTTATGTGTTCTTATGTAAATAGCTATTGAGCTGTTGTGATCTTCTGCTAAGACTATCCTAGACATTTGCTAATTATTACCAATGAGGGAAACCATGGAGTCTATGTTTCTTTGGGTCTGGCTCACTTCACTTAATATTATTTTTTCCAAGTCTTTCCATTTCCTTAAGAATGGGGCAATGTCATTCTTTCTGACGGAAGCATAGAATCCCATTCTACATATAAACTACATTGTCTTGATCCATTCATCTACTCAGGGGCATTTGGGTTGGTTCCATATTTTAGCTATGATAAATAATACTGCAATGAACATGGTTGTGCTGGTAGCTTTAGTATGGCCTTGTGATCCTTTTGGCAAATGCCCAGAAATGGGGCTGCTGGGTCATAGGGGAGCTCTATGTTTAGCCTTTTGAGGAACCTCCATACTGCTTTCCAGAGTGGTTGAACAAGTTTACATTCCCACCAACAGTGAAGTAGGGGTTCCCTTTTCTTGATGACCACTCTAGCAGGGGTGAGGTGGAATCTCATTGTTGTTTTGATTTGCATTTCTTTTATGGCCAGAGATGTTGAGCATTTCTTCATGTGTCTACTGGTCATTTTTATTTCTTCTTCTGAGAAGTCTCCCTTTAAGTCTTTAGCCCACTTATTAATGGGGAAGTTGTTTCTTTGAGGGTGGGTTTGGGAGGGGGACTTAATTTTTTTAGTTCTAAGTATATTTTAGATATGAGTCCCTTGGCTAGTAAAGATCTTCTCCCAATATGAGGGCTTTCTATTTATCTTGTAAGCTGTCTCCTTTGCTATGCAGAAGTTCTGCAGTTTAATGCAATCCCATTTGCCCAACCTTTCCTTGATTTGTTGTGTTTCTGGGCCTTTTTATGAAAGTTTCAACCTATACAAAAGAGCCCTAGGGTGCTTCCTGTAATGTTTTCAGGGCATCTGGTTTTACCTCCAGGTCTTTGATCCATTTGGAAGTGACTCTGGTGCAGGGTGACTTATATATAAGGATCTAACTTTAGTTTTCTACTCGTGTTTAACCAATTCCAGCACCATTTGTTGAAGAAGCTGTCTTTCTTCCATCCTATTTTTTGGGGGGCTCCCCTATCAAAGATTAGGTGGCATAGGTCTGTGGATTTGCAGCCAACTCTACCAAAAGGAAAAAAAAGGCAAAGAAGTGTGCCAGAAAACAGGGTCCTTGCCCTCCCATCCCTAGACTCCAGCTCCCCCCACCTGTGGAAGGAGAAATGTCTGTCACTGAGGAAGGCAGGAAAAGACGTTGAACAGCAGTGTTTGACCTGGTGTGTGTACATCTGAAGGCATGTAATGTGCCACAAGTGTGAGAGGACCCTAGGCGTTGTTTATCTCAGAGGCCACCACTAGAGATGGAGCAAGTAGATGTTAATCTATTAAAATGAGCAGGGAAATCCATTAAACATTGTTTCACAAAGGGGGAGAGGGGTAAGGAAGAATGATAGAAAAGAGGAGGTCAATTGTGCACAATCACAGAACAAAACCCTTCCTTGTACAACTAATTTAGTACATTAATAAAAATAACATGCATGTTGAAAGCAGCATGTCTGAAAACAGAGATGGAAGTGTTCATAATAAACTGTTTATGCTTGCTAACAACAACAAGAATGATCTGGGCACCAGTGGCTCACACCTATAATCCCAGCTACTCAGGAGGTTGAGATCTAAGGATCTCGGTTTGAAGCCAGCCCAGTCAGTAAAGTCCCCATGAGACTCTTAGCTCCAATTAACCACCCCAAAACAAGAAGTGGTGCTGTGGCTTAAGTAGTAGAGTGCTAGCCTTGAGCACAAAGAGGCTCAGTGACAGTGTCCAGGCCCCAAGTTCAAGCCCTACAACTGACAAAAAAAAAAAAAAAGAACAAAGACCTTAAAATCGGAAATGTGTGTCCCCTGGAGATGAAGCCCCAAGGCTCCTGCCTTATCAAACTCAAATTGTTTTATATAATCCCTGAAAAGCAAGACGTGGGCTTTGGTTTCCTCAGGCTGGACCCCAGTCGGCTCTGATGAAGTAACACTTCTGAAAAAGCAGCGTGCAAACTGGGAAGATCCAATTCCAGGGCAGGAGAGTGACGACATTTCTCTGACGATCTCTCGTTTTCTCCCTGCAGCTCGACCATTACCCCTCTGAGAGCTACCATCTGCCCAGCTCATCTGACGTTCTCTTCAACTCTCCCAAGTCGCTCTTCCTTGGAAAAGTTATAGGTAAGACTTTGAGCCTTCTTTATGTATAAATGTGTGTTTTCACTCGGTAATGTGCATGACCCATTGATAGATGCTAAGCCACCCACTTGCCTTTACAGCACACAGTGATTGCAATGAGGGCTTCTAAGTCTGTGACTGAAATGAGACCAAGGTCACTTGCTGGGGTGGCCTCATCCAGGACACACCTCTCTGCTCCATGCTCTTTGGTTTGTTAAAGACCTTGTGAGAAACACTTAACATTTTCTTCACCATTTCCCCTTTTCCTCTCCCTCACAAGGAACGTACCTGATATTATTTGCAAATTACAAAGGCCCAGAGGAATTAGGATAAGACTTTTCTCCTGTGTGTGAACGAATGTAGACCTCACCCTTGCCTGTCCTTTCCTGTAAGAGGTTAATGCTGTCTGGATGAGAATACAGATGTGACAGGCTACGAATGTGTGAAACCCCTGGCATTGCTCCTCCAATGGGAATCAGATGGACAGTCAGAGGACAATCACACATACTGCGTGTGTCCACTGTGGGGGAGGGGAGCTGCTCTGCCCCCTGCACACCTGGCCAATCCCAGGGGCAACAGGTTTGGCAAAAGTTCATTCACAAAGTGGCCAAATGTGAGGAGGGAGGAGCCCCAGACCCGTGGGATAGGAGTTCGAGGTATTTAAGGAACAAAGAACTAGGGTGGCTGGGTACTGGTGGCGATTACACCTGTAATCCTACCTGTTCCGGAGGCTGGGATCTGGAGGCTCACAGTGCAAAGCCAGGCTCGACAGAAAAGTCCACAAGACTTCATTTTTAAGATAACCAGCAAAAAAAAAAATACTGTTCTGGAGGCTTGGCTCAAGTAGTAGAGCTCCAGCCGAGCAAATATGAGGTCCTCAATTCAAACACTGTAGAGTGAAGAAAGGCAATATAAATGTGCTTTGTACGTGTGTAATCAGTCAGCCTTTGTGGCTCCTCACAGGACACGAGTCCAGAAAGTAGCAATGTCAGAGTTCTCTGCAGGCGGAGACTTTGACACACCGAGGTCAGAGGGCCGTCCATCGCCATCTGTCGCTCGTGCAGCCCAAATGCAAAAGAATCGGTGGCTTCCACCAGTTTGGAAGTAGGCAAAGGCCACCCGCAGTCATGTTGCCTATGGTAAAGCCGGCGGGGGTCTTTACTCTCCAGTGACGTGACTATTCACGCGGTGAGGAAAGAGGGCAACTGAGCACAGGTGACAAAAGAGGGTTTTCCTGGGGCTCCAAACAAAGAATGTGCCTTCTGGATTTTAAACTTTAGAGATGGAGAAGATGTTTCCATGTGTAGAAACCAACTGTGCAAGTAGCAATCACACACACACACACACACACACACACACACACACACACAGGAATAAAGACGATGCCATTCACATGAGAGTAGTTAGGGCTCCTGCCACAGGCCCAGCAGGGATCAATTCTCACTTCCACAGCAGCAAGCTCCCCCTAGATGGAAGCGTATCCTGTCATTCTACTCCATCCTAACACAGAGCAAGCAGTCAGCAACTACTTCACGGATTGATCATCAATAATGAAAAAATAATCAAAAAGTGTATCGATGTAGATGTGTCCTGCAGAGAAATAACACTAGCACAGAGGCCGGAGTCTGCAATCCTTCCCATCTTGCAACCTCATTTCTTTGTCTTTTTACTTGTCAACCTGGTGACAACAAAGGACAAATGGTATTAGCTTAAGAAGCAGGTGGAGCAGGTTGGACTTGCTGGTACAAGGTACCAGGACCAGAAAGTACCTTGTGCTTTGTTATCTTAACCTCTCAGGGGCTGGGTTTCCTCAAGTGCAGAAGGGAAAACACAAATCCCTACGCGAATCTCCATGAGGAGAGATGATAAACTTCTTTTTAACTAATCTATTTTCAGCGTCAAGGTTAGTGCTTGTGGTACATAAAGTATATTTGTAGGCTGTAGCTCAGTGGTAGAGGCATATACAAAACCCAGGGTTTAATCCCTAGCACAACAAAAAATTTTGAAGTAAATGAACTATGCATTTAATATTAAGCTAATAACACCTTAGGGTTTACCCAACACAAAGCCTGATACACCAATCATGAAAACAGTTCCCATTGCTGAATAGGTAACTGTCATTCTGCCATCTGCTGTTTGTTGTCTCTTCCAATCCTGGCCGGACCACTACTACCTACATTATATAAAAGAAGGAACCAAGGCTTGGATTGGTTAGGAGTTTTTGTGGGGGAGGGAGTGGGGTTGATCTTGGTCTTGTTAGCAAACAGCAGGGTAACACTGCTGACATCTGGGTCAGTGGATTCTGTACCTGACAGCATCCCCAGCCTATACCCACTAGATTCCAGCAGCATTCTCAGATGTGACACCCAACAAAGGCTCCAAACATTGTCAAGTGTTCTCTGGAGGATAAAGCCACACCATCTGAGAATCACTGGCTTAAAGTCAACCAGCTAGTCCAGGTGAACAAAGCTAGAGTTTAGTAAGCACATGACACCATGCCCTAGGCTCTGGCTCCTGATCAACTCCAGCTTTCACAACCATAATAAAGCACGGATGGTTAGTTCTCCAAGGTATAGTGTTGTTAATGTAATCAAAGGGATCAAAGGGAGGAAGAAAGGATGGGAGGGAGGGAGGGAGAAAGGGAGGGAGGGAGGGAGGGAGGGAAGGAAGGAGGTAAGAAGGTGGCTAGGGAGGCTAGTTATTTATCACCCCTTCAAGTTAATAATCCATAAATATTTGATCATTTAGAAAAGGCAGAACTAGGGAAGGACATTTTTTAAAAAATATTTCTCTGAAAGTGACATACAGCTTCGGGGAGAAACAACTCATTTGCACTCCCCAACTATGCAAATATTCATCTAAAAGATGAATTGAACTTGCAACAGATATCTCAAAAATACTCCCAAAAGATGTCAACACCCCTAGAGATTGAGACTGCCTCCCCTCATTGTTGCTTTGCTATGTCAACTCCTATCAGAAATTAATCCCATGGAAGAAGGAGACAGAGATTGATCTAAATAAATACCAGAACTTCACAGTGAACTCTTTGATGAGCATTACTTGGAAAGGATTCATATAAAGGATTGAAGAAAGGGTACACAATCTAAGACAGGTATGGTCTTTATAAAGTGAATGAAATAGAGTTTAGAACTAAAAAGTGAGACCACAGCCAGGCACCAGTAGCTCACACTTGCCATCCTAGCTACTAAGGAGGCTGAAATCTGAGGATCACAGTTCAAAGCCAACCCAGGTAGGAAAGTCCACGAGCCTCTTATTGCCAACTAACTACCAAAAAAGATAGAAGTGGGAGATGGTTCAAGTGGTAGAGCTAGCCTCAAGTGAAAAAGAGATCAGCACCCAGACCCTGAGTTCAAGTACCAGGACCGGAACAAAATTGTAGAATGGGTTCTTATATAACTCTAAGTCCTTCTAGCAGGAAGTCAGGATCAGTAGACATCAGCAAAGGTTCACAAAGCAGAAATATCATCAACACAAATTATGTCCATTTGTTTACCCGCTGAGTCACATGCTAGACCTCAGACATCTGATGTTCAGCGTCAGATTCAACAATCTCTCAAGAAATCTTAAATCAATTAAGAGAAATGTAATTTGAAGCCTGTCAAGGGGAGGGGTGCCTCCCATTAACTCTTCTTCTCCAATATGCCTGTCAGTGCTTTGAGTAATGACACAAATAGCGTGTTTAGTAAGTTTCCAAATGACATGCAGCTGAAAGGGACGGCTTCATATGCTGGATGATAAAAACCACTTCAAATTATCTTGACAGGCTGGAAAGATGGGCCGAAAATAATGAGATGAAATGTAATAGAGATAAACGTAATTCTTTCACCTAGACAAGAAAAGCGAACACTTAAGTGAGAAACAGGAGACTCCTAGGGCCACGAGCAGCCCCCGGGGGGTTGGTTTGAGGGACAGTTTGACATGAATCAGTGAATTTTGGTGACTGATGCTTAAATGAATCGAATACTGAGCCATATTAATCGCATTAAGCCAGGATAGTAATAAACCTAGAAGACCAAAAGATATAGGGCTCAAAAAAAAGGAAACTCAAAAGGCCTGAATAAAGCCAGGCACTGGTGGCTCACGCATATAATCCTGGCTACTCAGGAAGCTGAGATCTATGGATTGAAGTTCAAAGCCAGGGCCAGCAGACAAGAGACTTTTCTCTCCAATTAACCAGCAAAAAAGCCAGAAGTGGAAGTGTGTGGCTCAAGTAGTAAAGTGCCAACCTTGACCAAATACAAACACAGAAGCAAGCAAGAGCACATGGGTCTAAGTTCATACTCCTGTACCAGCACAAAAATAAATAAAATAAAACTGATAAATGTCTCCTATTCCATCTGAGGTCTGAAAGGATAATTATACCCCAGGTTCCTTGGCATCATAGACTACATGGACGTACCACAGATGTGAATGTAGAGGAGTATGAATGCATAATGCTCATCACATCACTGTAAACTCTAGGTTATTACATGCCAACCACTGCGCCCCGAGTGTCAGTACTTAATTTCATTTGAGAACGTGATCATTGAGCTCTCCTTTATTAATTTCTTTTCCAATGCAGGCCATTGTTGGGCTTCACAGTACTATAAAAACATAATGAAGTATAGATCTGTGTGCATTTGAGAGGCCCTGCTCAGGAAGGACTTGAACCTGAATGCAGAAGACTGTTGCTTTATTGAGCCTCCCTGCTTTTGGGGGGACAGGATGACGGGGAGGGGGTAAAACTAAAGCAAGCTTCTATTCATACTGATACCTGATACCAGATACTGATACCTGAGAAACTACCTCATCCACTAGGATGAGTGATCTACTAGCCATCATTATGGGATTTCCACCGTGAACCTTAACATCCTCTGCTTCTTTGCCTTGGTAAGAAATCCTTATTCTAGGGCTTTCCAAACCTTGCTGGAACGTTGGTAAAGCCTCGCCTAGCAGGAAAATGACATGTTTAGCTTTTCATTCATTGATACAAATGGGACATCGTGATAGATAGCATACTGCTCCCTGAGTATTTCTAGACAAGGAGTTCCTACAGGATCTTGTGAGCACAATGAACAGAAGGCCCTGTCCACATTACACACGAACACATCACACACACATACACATACCCCTTTTTTCCTTTTATAAGCCATCCAGCCTTCAGGAACTAAGGAGCTTCCTAAATGGAGTCTTTGTGACCCCCCTGCCTGCACGGGCTGATACACAAGGCTCACAGCCCAGAGGGGGGCAGGTACCCTACACGTGGATTTCTGGTCTTAACTTGACAACTGTCCTCCCATGGTGTATCTGCTCCCTCATGCATAAAATAGAGGTGGTAATGAACCCAACTTACAGGATCCTGCAAAGACGATACATGTTTAGCGAGAAGTACAGTACCTGTTGCAAGGTACATATACAAAAAGCTCAGTTCTTTGTACTCGTTTGGAACTGAATGAGTAGATGTTCACTGTGTGTCAGGTCCAGGCGTTGTGTGAATCACAGGGTAGCCATGGCACCCAAGACTGCCAGTCTCTACCTTCAGTGGGCGTCTGCCCTCCCTGGGAGGAAAGACAATACAAAGGCAATTGGAAGTAGAAGGGAAATGGAAAATAGAAGTACATGCACTGGGGAACAACACAGCCCCATTGTAGAAGAACCAGACCCAAGGTGCCATGAGAGAGATGAAAAGAAGCAGACAGCCGGGTGCTGGTGAGTCACCTGTCATTCTAGCTATTCAGAAGGCTGAGGGCTGGGGATATAGCCTAGTGGCAAGAGTGCCTGCCTCGGATACACGAGGCCCTAGGTTCGATTCCCCAGCACCACATATACAGAAAACGGCCAGAAGCGGCGCTGTGGCTCAAGTGGCGGAGTGCTAGCCTTGAGCGGGAAGAAGCCAGGGACAGTGCTCAAGGCCCGGAGTCCAAGGCCCAGGACTGGCCAAAAAAAAAAAAAAAAAAGAAGAAGGCTGAGATCTGAGGTTCGAAGCCAGACAGACAGGAGTGTAATGTGTGTGTGTGTGTGTGTGTGTGTGTGTGTGTGTGTGTGTCTATGTGTTGTTTTTCTGCTCAAGGCTAGCTCTCTACCACTTGAGCCACAGCACCACTTGCAGCTTTTTTGGGGTAGTTTATTGGAAATCAGTCTCACAGTGACTTTTCTGCCTGGGGTTGGCTTCAAGCCATGATCCTCAGATCTCAGCCTCCCACATAGCTGGGATTACAGGCAACCCAGTGGGTGTGAGATTCTTCTCTCTGATTTAACACCCTCCCCCACCAACAAAAGCAGGAATGGAGCTGTAATAAAGCATTAGCCTGGGGCAAAAAAGAAAACTCAGGGATAGCACCGGGGCCCTGAGTTCCACCCCCAGGATGGAGACACACACACACACACACACACACACACACACACACACACACACACACACACACGGTTTAAACCACACTGCTGACAGAAGCTTGGCCCTCAGCAGTGAGGGAACACTGGTCCAGCAAGGCTAATTTTGGTCCATCAGTTAGGACAAAAGTGACTTCATCCGAGCCAGAGTGTACCTGGTTTGTCTTAATATAGCACCAGAGAGTCAGACACACTTCGGGGCACAACCAAAACCAAAGGCGGCAGTTGAGAGGGGGAGGCGGGTTCTGTAAGCCCGGCTGGAGAAGTTGCTGCCACCACTCGCTGCAAGCCGCAGGCCCAACGTGGGGCAGACACTGGCGGACGCTGCGGACTGCGCCTGCGCAGGTGGGCAGGCCCTGTCAGCCGGTGTGGACTGCGCCTGCGCGGTGGGCAGACCCTGTCAGCCGGTGTGGACTGCGCCTGCGCGGGTAGGTAGACATGGGCGGGCGCTGCGGACTGCGCCTGCGCGGGCGCCCGAGGCCAGGAGGCCTCGAAGCCTCCGGGGCGGCGGGCACTGGTTGTGCGGCCACATTCCCCTGGACGAACGAGGCCAAGAGATGCGTGCAAAACTGCCGGGGTCACGGCGCATGCTCTGTGGAGCCAGACCGAGAGCCGTGCAGGGAGCCGGTGCACTGGTGTCTGCCACCGCGTGGATTCGCTTGCAAGCCCACGGCTTGCCGCCCTCTTCGCCTCGTTCTGTGGAATGGGAGGGGGGGAGGGAGGGGTGCGGACGGCAGGAGGGAAGGAGCAGCCGGATGCCGCCTGTAATCCCAGCTACTGCAGGGGCCTGAGAAGGGGGGAAATCAGGGTGCCAAGCCAGCATGGGCAGAAAGGCTCAAGAGACCCCTTCCCCACACCGCGGTGGGCGCCGTAGAAGCATGGCTCGGTGGTATCGTGCCAGGCTAGCAAATGCAAAGCCCTGAGTTCAGATCCCGGTAGTGAAAAGGAATCACACGGCAGCTGCTGTGCACGGAAAACATCATGCGCAGTGACGGAGTGTTTTCCGGCCGGGCCTGGAGTGGTGCTGCCCGGCCTGGAAGCCACTGCCCGGCCATAAACCAAGCATCCTGTCTCCGCCTGGTTCCTGGGATCACTTAGGCCTTGGAGGCTAAAACTTAACAGGCCCACGTGGCCCCTGCCCTCACACCCTCTCCTTCCCACTACCCACCCCCCCCCCCCATCTGAGACACAGCCCCACGGGGATGCGAGAATGAAGGGCTCACGGGAGCCAGAAATCTCTTCTCTTCTCTCTTCACCTAGGTGGGCTGCCCCTACTGATGCAGGATTCGCCCCCCCCCACCGTGGCCACCCCGCCCTCTGCCTTACCCTCCCACCCCTCCAGAAAGCCAATGTGAGCAGCCTGGCAAGAGCCTCCGCCTGGCCCTGCTCCCTCGCCCCGGTGAACATGGGCTTCCCTCTCCAGACCAAAGCCTAGCGCTCCTCTGTTCCACTGTGTCTCTTCCTCTCCCCACAATTCTCTTGGGGTTTAAGGGTAGGGAGAGGAACCATCTAGCAAATAAGTCTAAAACCCAGCTACTCTCTGAGCTACCTGAGAGACTGAGATCTGAAGATCTTGGTTCAAAGCCAGCCTGCACAGAAAAAAATCTGACATGCTCTTCTCTCCACTTGACCTGCGAAGAGATGGAAGTGGAAGTGTGGCTCAAGTGGTAGAGCTCCAGACTTAAGCAAAAAAAAAACAAAAACAGCCAAGCAAGAGCCCCCCCCCCCCCCCGCAAGTACTGGCACAAAAAAGAGGGAAAAAGAAAAAGAATAGTGTAGAATTCTTACTCATGTGCAGCACATGAGTAAGAAACAGTACTAACATCTCTGCTGTAGTATTGTACTATAGTTTTTGAAAATTTTTTCTACAGGGGTAAAAGTATGCATGAGATCCACCTAGATAACGTCTTACAACCACCTGTGATTCTGTGAGTGTCCACAGTTTAAAGAAAAAATCAGTTAGGAAAAGTAATACAAGCAAGAGTAGATGTAGTCCGCTTTATCCCATGGAGTCCTTTACTCGTGGGTTGGTCTCTGTGTGTTCTTGGGGTGAGGACCCCACACACTCGGGAACACCATGGACCAGGAGAGGAACGGTTCTGATGACATCACCAATGCCCACCACATTTACCCTTTATCTTCCTGCCTTTGAGGGACAAAGTGTTCACTTACAGCCTAGACTGTCGCAGTTCTCTCAGAGTTGTTATTGAAGAGAATGATAAATACACTTCTAAAAGGAGAGATGGAGAGAAGGTGGTACATTGGGCCACCTGTTTCTGCTTTCAAGGACAGCTCTGGTGACTGATGTATCTTGACCTCCAGAGGCTAGAAGGCAGCAAGACAGATAAATGAACACGTGACAAATACTTCATTGAAGTTTCTGGTCAGTTGCCTTTGAGTTTTATTATAATGACAAAAGCAGTAGTAAAATACTGATGGGAAATCTTATTTAAGTGATGGGTAAGAAATAAAATTAAAATGGAAGAGAGAAAATGATATCTGAAATTATATATCCTGAAGAAAATATAGCATAATACTCATGTCCCAAACCATCTCAAGACAGAAAGGTTTCTATTGAGGAAAAAAAAAATGTACCCAGCAAATTATCCCTGAAGATTAGTTCTTTCTTTTGTTAATTATATCAAGCTCCAATCTTAGAAATGTATTGGATATGATTATTATTATCACTTCATGGAATCATAAGGGGCCCTAAGGAATAAATTACAACAGAAAAATGATTTCCAGAAAGGTTCAGCTACTGGGCTAACACTCATCAGCACAACAAAATTTCACTATCATAATGGTTCTGCTCATCTTTCAAATGTATCTTTAATAAATAGCATTAATAATTACACTGTCATGGGCTGAAAACACTCAATATATTGACTAAACAGCTACCAGTACAAATCTTTCCATGAAGTTTAGATTGGAAGGGAAAAATGATGTGAAATGAGGGGTAGGACTGCATAATTTTGTAATTCCTACTCTCTCCTCAAAGGAATGTAAACAGATCTTCTCATATTGAGTTTTAGATGTCTTTTTCTTTTTCTTTTTTTTAATCAATCAAGGGCGTAAACTCAGGGCCTGGGCTCTGTCCCTGAGTTTTTTCACTCAAGGCTAGTGCTCTACCATTTTGAGCCACAGCTCCACTTCCTGTTTCTGAGTGGTTAATTGGAGATGAGTCTCAAGAACTTTCCTGCCTAGGCTGGAAACCCTTAGATCTCAGCCTCCCAAGTAGCTGGGATAATGCATGAGCTACCAGCACCAGGCCTGTTTCAGATTCCCTACCTGTGAAATGTGACCCATAGTAGTGTCACTATCCCAAGGGTTCGTTGTTGTTGTTGTTGTTATTGTTATTGGTGGTGGTGATAGTGGGCATGAAAAATAGGATCATGAGTGTTAAGTGTTCATCGTGGTACCTGGCACACGGTCAATGTTCAGTCATCTAAAGTATCTGTTTGAGAGCTCGGGCTGCTACCACAGGATCAATCTGAGAACTCAGGAGACAGAGCGAGGGGCAAGATTGCTTTTCTGGCAACTGGCTGGCAAGCAGGTGGAAGATGGTGGACTTGCACCCACGTTCCATCTTACCAGGAACACAAGCTGGTATGCGTTTCTGGAAGGTCTGATTTTCATCATAGCCAGGTGGGCGCCATTTGAGTCACAAATTCTTACCCTAATCCATTCTCTGACACAGCTTTGATGTTGGCCAGCAATCTCTTGGCATTCTTGGTTTCTGTAAACCTAAAGAAAGATTGCTGGTCAGGAAGTTGTATGACTGGCATTGTTCCTTGGTGTTTTTCTTTCCATGATAGTCCCAGGGCTTGAATGCAGGACTTCATGTTCCAGTACCAGGGCTTGAATGCAGGACCTCATGTTCCTACTCAGCTTTTTCACTTCTAGATGGTGCTCTACCACTTGAGCCACACTCCTAGTCTGATGTTTTGCTGTTTAATTGGAGATAGAGTTCCCAAGGACTGTTCTGCTCAGGCAGAGCAGAATCTGAGCCTACTAAGGAGCTAGGAGTACAGGTGTACCACCAGCCCCCAGCACTCTTGGATATTTTTTCTTATTCTTATTCTTCTTTCCAGACAAGGTTTACTTATAACCAGTTAAGTGAAGCGTGAAGAGTAAGGCAAAACAGAAATAGTGAAAAACCATTCTTGTTAGTGCTAAGATTGAGTTATTCCTTGACTTCAATATTACATCGAAACTTAGGCCTTTAATTCACACACAAAAAAGGAAGGGCCAAGTCCAGTTCTGGGTCACACACATATAAAAAAGAACAAAAACAAAGTTCTTAGGCAACTTTTAATTTAAAAAAATATTGCTACCATAACCTCTCTACTTTGTTTTTGCAAAAAGTAAGTTGTTTTCACTAACAAAAGCATACCCAAAAAGGGCTTTTTTTTAGTTTATTTATTTATTTATTATTGGAGTAATGTATAAAGAGGTTATAGTTTCATACGTAAGACAGTGAGTACATTTCTTATCAAACTTGTTACCTCCTCCCTCATTTTTCTCCCACCTTCCCCCCGCTCCAACTCCCTCCACCACCACCCCAGTTGTACAGTTGGTTTACAGCATACAGTTTTGTAAGTATTGCTCTTGCATTGGTTCACCTTTTACCCTTTGTCTCTCCATTTCGATGTTCCCCTTTGTTTCCCTAGTTTCGCTGAATGTATATACAATACCCAGAGTACCAAAATCAGTTACAGTGACATCAGGGGTAAACCCTGGGGAATAAAGACAAAAGAAAATGGCATAATTTCACATAGTACGTTGAACATAACAACAACACTGATAAACCATTTATTTCCATAATTTGGAGTTCATTTCACTTAGCATCATCTTATGTGCTCATATGTACATAGCTATTGAGCTATTGTGATCTTCTGCTAGGACTATCCTAGACATATACTAATTATTACCAATTAGGGAAACCATAGAGTCTCTGTTTCTTTGGGTCTGGCTCACTTCACTTAGCATGATTTTTTTTCCAAGTCCTTCCATTGCCTTATGAATGGGGCAATGTCATTCTTTCTGATAGAAGCATAGAATTCCATTGAGTATATGTACCACATTTTCCTGATCCACTCATCCACTGAGGGGCATCTGGGTTGGTTAATGCAGTGAGAGCCAGCTCAGGCAGGAAAGGCCATGAGACTCTTAATCTCCAATAAGCTATTCAGAAAAAGACAGAAATGGTGCTATAGTTCAAGTGATAGGGCATTAACTAGCCTTGAGCAAAAGAAGCTCAAGGACAGTGCCCAGGCCCTGAATTCAAGCCCTAGGACCTTTCCCCTACCTCCCCCCAATAAGGTAGCATGAGAACAGAAGTTCTGTTCCAATAAAATTTTCTGTATCTGGTTAAACCAGATTGTCAAAAGTAGGAACTCCATTTCTGTTCCAGATCTTTCATCTTTGAAATACCTCACACATTTTTTGCATACTCAATTGTTTTGAAACAAGTAAAACTTTTAGAAGCCACAATTTCTTGTATTATGTATGTCATTCCAGAACATGGAAACATTCACCTTTATTTCTGTGTACACAGTCAGCGCTCATTATCCTGGCTTTCATGTTTGTGAATTTGCTAACTCACTTAAAATTTTTCTATAGCCCCAAGTAGGATCTGTCATGCCGTGACTGTGCTTTGCAGGCTGGCACAGAGCAGCGAACAGTGAATCGCCGACATTCTCTGCCGAGGTCACACTCCACCTTCTTCTTCCGGTTCTCACAGTTGTCATTTGGGGATCTACTTGTTGCCATGCTTTGCGGGGTGGGGCTTTGCATTAGTGATTGTCAGTGTTGAAAATGGTCCTCAGAGGAGATTGAAATGCTACCTCCCCCTTCATCTATTCCTTAAACCCTTGTGCTGTCAGGAAAGACTGTATCTTTTATATCCACAGAAGAAAAGGCAACTTGGAAGTACTCTAGAAATACGGCGTCTGTGACTTTTCACTCAGCTAAGTGCCAAAGCGCTTTCGTGAATGCCCTGTGTGGCTAATGAGCTTTGGTTTGCTTTTGTCAGACTCAAGTAGTCCAGCTCTTGCCTAGTGTGCATGAGATCCTGGGTTCAATTCCCCATGGCATATATGGGACAAAAAAATAGGATAAAAAATTAAGAACGTTATTTTTAAATAAAGATTTGCTTCTCAGAGCTACCCTGTGCCTTGTGGGAAAGATGCATGCGTTTAATAAGCTTTGTGCTGCCAAAGGTAATAGTGCTATTGACTGTAAGTTCAGTGTTATTGAGCCAGATAGATAGATAGAAGATGATAGATGCATACATAGTAGATGAGAGATAGCTAGTAGAGGATGGATAGATAGATAGACAGATATTAAATAAAGTGCCTTTAAATAAAAACATGCATAAACAAGCTATATATATATATCTTGCTTGCAGGAACCTAGCCCTGGAATTCCTTTAGAAACTGCATTAGCCATTCTCTAATTCAGTGCTCATGGCCACTACAAAGAACGAAACTACTGCAAATAATGAGAAATGACTTTATTGTTTGTAACATAAGGGATACGTGTAGAATTGTTTCACAATTTAGGGAGCCCAGCCACAGCTGTTATCACACCTGACACCCACAGTAGTAAAAAGAGAATAATGATGACCCAGTGAAGAGGAGTGCGTCTTCTCAGGCCCCCAGGGAGAGTCTGGCTGTGACTGCTCCCAGCAGAGGTGAGCTGTCGCCCGGCGCCACGAATCTCAGGGTGTGGGGATGGTGGATGCGGCATGTTTTGGGGAACAGACTCTAGGCAGCAAAGACCCTTCGCCTAATCTTGTGAATGGCCTAGCATTTAAACCTTAGGGACATTCTAATAAGTTAGAATGAAAGGAAGTCAAGTCAACCTTCATCTGAACCCCCGCCCCCAACTTTGCACACAACAGAAAATACCGTGAAAGGCTGGGCAGAAGGAAGAGATGCTCTGCGGTCAGGGCCTTGGGTGCTGTCCCATGGGGCTCTGGCTGTGTCTGGGAAGAGCAGAAACCCCAAGAGCTGCGTTACACCAGGAAGAATAGAGCAGCCATATAGAAAAATAAATGTACGCTTGTAATAACTATTCCACTCTTTAAAAAAATCCACAGTATGACTAACCTTTGCTATTACAAAGGCATTTGAGGTTTACAACAGATGCTTCATGCGACTATCATGTTTGGGAGGCAGCAAGTGAGGTTCAATTTTGAATGTGATGTCACCCTTGGAAGTGAGATAGACTCCAAGGTCGAAGACAGATACTTTTGTGTGTATCTGACTTCTATTTAGGTGTTAAAAACACTAAAGTACACTCATAAGTTAAACTTTTAATAATATTTCATTTATAATAAAGGGTATTATTGTTAATATCCCTCCTCCCAAGTCAACTAACTTTCAAACTATTATTTCATCATGACTGTCCTTGAGGAAGTAGCACTCAAAATACAGAGTCTGAAGATAACATGAGGCTTTCTGCAGTCTGCAGGGCCACTAGTGTTGATTTTATTCCACAAACTGTCCTGCAGGCTCAGCCCCGGGAGCTGGAAGGCGGGGGGGGGGGGGGGGGGGGGCGGCGAGAGTGGGGAGGGGGAGGGGGTGGACAGTGTGCATTGAGTATCTGCTACATGCCGGATGCTCTCCTGGCTTTGCGTTATTGTTAAGCAGAACTTTGTAACGAGAACCTGCTCCCTTCTCACTCGCAGAGGAGGCCCCGAGAGCTTCAAGTGCCATGTGCCAAGTCCCGTGGCCAGCAAACACTAAGCCAGGGTGCCGCTGTGTGTCTTCATGTACTTGGCTTGAAAGACTCTGGCTGATACACAGGGTATATTTATTGATATTTGAAAAAAGAAGACCCTATACCCTTGTCAAGGTTCTTCTTTCTTCTTTCCCTCTGTCTCTTTCTGTTGGTTCTAGGGTCCTGGAAGCTTAGGCTCTAGCTCTCTAGCCTGTCTTTGTGGCAGTCCTGGCTCCCTCTACACAGAAAGACCTGGCTCCAAAGTCCCAATTGCAGTTCAGGTGTGGTGACGCACTCCTATAATCATAGCTTTCAGGAGGCGGAGGCAGGAGGATCTTAAATCTATAGCCAGCTTGGGAAACTTAGTGAGACCCCATCTAAAAGAAGAATAGAAAACTTCATCCAGGTGCCAGTGGCTCACATCTGTAATCCTAGCTGCTCAAGACGCTGAGATCCGATTCATGCTATATAGGCAGCTGGCCCTTTTCCTGACTCACATTTATAGTCACTTGAATCCCAAAGCCACTGTTTTTTTAGCAAGTGTACCCTGATCTTCTTTAAGGTAATATGTTACTCTTAAATTATGAGGAAGAAAACACACTAATAACTCATTTTATCTGGTATATTCTGTGGCTCTATTCCAGGTATGTTGCCTTTGAGTCTTTACATTTTAGAAAAATCACTACAATTGCTTCTCTGCTTCCTTTCCAGAAGAGACGGGCATCACAGTTCATCTGAGGTAGCTACAAAACCTTTCCAACAAGGCTTTTAAGGTTTTCATAAGTGATTTGTGAGCTGCATTCAGTTCAATTTAGCAAATATTTTTATACAACCACTATAGGCTTGAATTTGGCTTGAGGACTGGTTTTTAAACTTCCTGTCCATTTTATTTTGATGATTTAATAAGAACAGACTAAAATATCTTCTTTTGCAAAAAAAAAAAAAAAGAAAGAAAGAAAGAAAGACAAGGAGGAAATAGCCAGTGCAGATAGGAAAATCTGTGAGACACTTGTCTCCAATTAACTACCAAAAAGCTGAAAGTATAGCGGTGGCTCAAGTAATAGAATGCAAAAACTAAAAGATGGTGCCCAGCTCCTGAGTTCAAGCCCCAGTACCACCACTAAAAAATAAAAGGCAAATACTGTCAAAATATGTCATGTACACATGTGAAAATGGTGAAAATGGAGCAGTGAAGCTCTACCACTGGTGTGGAAGGAGGAGGAACGGTGAGGGAGAATGATGGGAGGGGTAAGTGTGATGAAGGTACATCCTATGCATCTATAGAGATGTCAGAATGACACACACCCCTTGTACAACCAACTGATGCTAATAAAGTGTGGGAGAAATTTTATTCTGGTAAATGAAAAGAAGAACACCAAAAAGGAAGGGGAAAATGAGGAAGGAAGGAAAGAAAGGAGGGAGGGAGGGAGGGGGGAGGGAGGAAGGGAGGGAGGAAGGAAGGAAGGAAGGAAGGAAGGAAGGAAGGAAGGAAGGAAGGAAGGAGAGAGAAGGGAGGGAGGGAGGGAGGGAGGAAAAGAAAGAGGGAGAGAGAGAAAGAAAGAGAAGAAGAGGGGAGAAAGGTCAATTTTGGACACACAGGAGGAGAACTAGCTTAGTATAGAATTCTAGGAAATCTCACCTCCCTTTAATCACCCTGAATCTTCTAAAAGTGTGGCCTTTCCATGTTAGGTATCCTCTGAAAACTCCACACTTTCCAGGTTTTCATTTGTCCCCAAGTCCGGAGAAAGTCACAATAGCAACCTACCCTCCCGAGCTGCACTGTAGGGACCATTGGGCATGGATCTGGAAGAAACACAATGAGGCTTTCTTGGGGGGAAAAAAGGGGGGGTTAGAGAAGTGAGGCTGGAAGCAGGGAGGTCGATGCTGACCCTTAACCCTGCCTTCAAGAGCAACACAACTTTGGAATGACCACATGGAATGACCTGAAATAGGCAGCCGTGACTCACCCCTGTAATCCTAGCTACTCAGGAGGCTAAGATCTGAAGGTCTCAGTTGCAAACCAGCCCACGCAGGAAAGTAACATGAGACTCTTATCTCCAATTACCCACTGAAAAACTGGAAGTGGATCTGTGGCTCAAAGTGGTAGAGCACTATCCTTGAGCAACAAAGCACACGGACAGTATCCAAGCCCTGAGCTCAAACCCCGTGACTAATCAGAAACAAACAGAAAAAGAGGTGCCCTAAGTGATGAACCTACATGTCCCTGAGACATGTGCACAGGGACAGTCTTGATGAGAACTTTCCAGACACCTACCCCAGATGGACATGATTGGGTTTTTTTGCCTACTACCCTTCGCCCTTCACATCCCCTGACACAAGTTAAGATGGCCTCTCTTATACTTGTCCATTTTCTCCTGTGTCTAAGAAGAAAAATGACGAATTAAATGAACAAATGAGCACCATGGGAAGGTCAAGGGAATGGAACACCCAACACTATTAGCACCAAAATAGCCAGGCGTAACTGACGTCCACCATGGGAGCCCCAGGGGCCGGAGCCTGGGTCGCTGGCCTGGCATAGAACAAGGGGCACCAGAGACAAAGGCCACGGAGGAGCTGGCAAAGGGCCACAGACAGCCTGCCACCCTTCCAAACCACCCGCAGAACCATCTGTGGACCACGAGCCAATGCCACTCTGTTGTTGGCTCAGTCATTCACCCCCTTTGGTGACAAACTATATTATTTTGGAAACTAGGCTCTTAAATCATAATGAAAATGCAGGTAGGATTAATATCAATGAGAACCAAATCAGAATCTATTTTCTGTGTTAACTGTGGAGTAAAAGTGAACTTATTTTTTCAGTCAATAGGAAAAAAACAGGTTATCTTTAAGCCATTAAGGTCTGTGTGTGTGTGTGTGTGTGTGTGTGTGTATGTGTGTGTGTGTTGTAACAGCCATGTAGTAGAATAATAGGATATTCTAATATATCTGGTTTTCGTATTTCAGGAGCTAGAATAAAAAGTTTAAGCTGAAAATTAAAATGTTGCCAAAAAAAGAAAAAAAATCTTTTATCTGAGAAAAAAATTATAGGGCATTATTTAAATCATTGTACATAAACTCTTAGTTAGAAATCAGAGCCCAGCCTTGCATCACGAAGTAAGGAAGAGAAGCAGACGCACTGTTTATTAAGAGCTCCGTGATCTGCAAAGTCTAACCCTCAACTATTTCTCTGTAATGTTGTCAAGATGGAAAACAAACATGTACAGCATAGGTTATTGTTTGAGAGGCTCCTTTTCTTATCATTCCCATTTTGAAGGTCAGAGATTTGAAAACTAGGCAGCCTTACCCCTTCCCCTCTGCGTATGGATGGGGCTGGTGGCCGTAAGTCACGACTGCAGATTCCTTAAGGCAGGTGTTTATTTCCCAATGGAATTAGCGCTCCCATTTCAACAAGTTATGTCAAAGCCATCACTCAGCCCAGGGTGCAGGCTGGCTTCTTGGCCACCCTTCCTAGGTGCTGTCACGCCTCTGAGCACAGTGATAAACCGAGGACCATCAATCCTTTAACTGCTGAACAGCCTTCTTGGCTTTTACCCATGGGACAATTATTTGGGGGGTTCACAAAGGAGAACTACTGTTTGAAATGAATTTCGTAAATGATGTCTTTGTTGTGTCTTTAGTGCTGCTTTGTATTTCTTTTCGCCCAACCAACCAGCACCAGTCAGATTTGCTCTGTAGATGAACGTGTAAGTCTCCTAAGGCACTGAGTCCTACAGAGAGGAGGGTTGGAAACCTTACTGTACACACAGGGAGCAACAGCTGGAGTGCAAGAGGCCATTGCTAGGCAAGTATGGAGGGGTTAACAGTCACAACAGAACTGAGTGACGGGAGCTGGCTGCTGCTGGCTCATGCTAGTAATCCTAGCTACTTAGGAAACTGAGATCAGAGGATCACAATTCAAAGCCAGGCTATGATACTTTTATCTCCAACAAGCCAGCAAAAAGCCAGATGTGGACCTGTGACTCAAGAGGTAGAGCCTAGCCTCGAGTGGAAGAAAGTGAGGTCCTGAGTTCAAGCCCCACTACAGGCACAAAGAGAATTTAAACAAACACATCATAGATATATTTATTAGTGTGTATGAATACATAAATATAGATAATAAATTTAAATCTTTAACAATATAATTTACTAATATAAGTAAAATTATATGTATCTTATTAAATGTATCATCTTGATTATTTATAATAAGTCTTCAATGCATGCACAATAAACAAACCCATTATCTTGAATGTGTTCATATTTCAGTATAATTACCGTGTCTACTGTAATTACCTTTCCCTAGTGTCATATTTAATCAAAATAAAAAGTTTCTTTTCTTCCAGACATAAGAGATACTAGAAATAAGAACACAAAGAACTATTCAGCCATTTCTTCTCTGTACAAACACTAATTTCATACAACAAATCTTAGATGGCAAAGCAAATAAATGTAATACTATATCACCAAAGATATTTATGTATTTTACTACTGCCAGCCTAAGGGGAAAAAAAAACAAGCTAAAATTAAGGCTTAGCAATTGGCATTTACTTTATATCTTACAAACTGTCTAGGTACCTGACTATTAACTGATTAATTAACCATTTGTTTCAGGTCTTAAAGTTAGTTAAGGATAGAAGAAGCATAATGAATTATAATTATAATGAATCCTTCTGATTTTGGAGTTTCACAAAATAAAGAGCACGAGACTATTAAAAAAAAAAAACCAACTAACTAAAAGCCAAAGGATCCAGGGTATGGCTCAAGTTGTAGAAGACTTGCTCAGTAAACTCAAAACCCTGAGTCCAAACTATAGAATCATTTTTTTAAGTCCACATTTCTTTTTTTTTTTTTTTTTTTTTTTTGGCCAGTCCTGGGCTTTGGACTCAGGGCCTGAGCACTGTCCCTGGCTTCTTCTCGCTCAAGGCTAGCACTCTGCCACTTGAGCCACAGCGCCGCTTCTGGCCGTTTTCTGTATATGTGGTGCTGGGGAATCGAACCTAGGGCCTCGTGTATCCGAGGCAGGCACTCTTGCCACTAGGCTATATCCCCAGCCCAAGTCCACATTTCTTAATCTTCGAAGTTCAGAAATCTAGGCAGGGGATGCAAGAGAGCAGAGTGCTCTCTTTACACATGGACTACTGAAGTGATCTCCTTTCTATCTTAAGGCATCTCTGAAACAAAACACTCTTGTTCATGTCACAAGTTCTCCCAGTTAGCCAGCTGGTCTACTTGTTCCAGTTAGAGGGAGCTGGGTGTCTGTGCAGGTGACGCGGGAAGCTGCCGGGTGTCTCACAGGAGCTTGTAGTTTCCGGTGGATCGGAACCATACGCGCTGACCACAGGACTTCCAAGGGACAGTGCCCCTGCAGTCTGTCTTTAGAACTTGGCCAAACCCAAAACAGTAACACCTTCCAGTTCCCAGACTCATCCAGGCAAAGCACTTCTCAGGGCCAGAGACAGGACTGTTGGAAGTTGTGAGGGAAGTCAAAATTATCCAAAGTACCTCCATTGCGGGGGACCTTCTGGACTCCTCGGCTCCTGAATTGGGCCACTCATGGGCCACCCCTGACTTATTGACGTCCATCATCTCCCTGGAGACTTTTCCTTCAAGAGATAAATTACACTCAAGGTGCTAGCCCATAGGAACAGGCTGGAAAGCAAAAACCCACTGCTAAGCTAATAGAAGGAAAAAAGGCAACAAGAAGAAGAAAGGGAGGAAAAGGTGGGGGGGCAGGAGGGAGAAAAGGAAGGAGGGGAAGGGGAAGGCAAAAAGGCTGGAGGGAGGGAAAATCATTTTAAAGTAGAAGGGCCTCAACAGAATTAGAGCTCAGAATTATTAGAGCATTCACTTAGCTACAGGCAATGTGGTACTTCAAAAAGCTGAAGGCTCACAAGTAAGTACACAAACATTAAGGGCTGAGTCCCATCTAATCAGTAGGGTAGACTGGATCATTTTTGTGGTCTGGAACAGTTTTCCTGTGTCTCTGCTACAATAGGACTATGGAGTAGTCTCCGCCTTGCCTTACCTGATCATAGACAAGTTTTTTAATCAGTCCAAGGGTTACAAATGATTGTAGGAGCCAGATGCTGATAGCTCACATCTGAAATCCTAGCTACTCAGGAGGCTGAGATCTGAGGAT
Organism: Perognathus longimembris pacificus; assembly: GCF_023159225.1. Classification (NCBI taxonomy): domain Eukaryota; kingdom Metazoa; phylum Chordata; class Mammalia; order Rodentia; family Heteromyidae; genus Perognathus; species Perognathus longimembris. The sequence continues at coordinate 148,833,129 of NC_063162.1, forward strand.
CACAGTTGGAAACCAGCCCAAGGGAAGGGAAGTCTGAGAGACTCTTATCTCCAACTAACCACCCCAAAGCCAGAAGTAGAGCTGTGGCTCAAGTGATAGCTAGCCTTGAGAGAGAGAGACAAAGAAAAAGAAAAAGGTTGGGGACAGCACTCAAACCCTGAGTTCAAGCCCCAGGATAGGCACACAAAAAATTTTTTGTAGACAGGGGAATTCAGGGCTGGGAATGTAGCTTAGTGGTAGAGTGCTTGCCTCCCATGCATAAAACCCTGGTTTCAATTCCTCAGCACCATATAAACAGGGAGGGAAAAAGCCGGAAGTGGCACTGTGGCTCAAGTGGCAAAGTGGTAGCCTTGAGTAAAAAACAAGCCAGGGACAGTGCTTAGGCCCTGAGTCCAAGCCCCAGGACTGGCCAAAAAAAAAGGGAATTCGGAGGACAGAGATGTTAACTATTCCTGACCATCCTTGAAGAGCCATTTGTTTGAATGTTATGTTTCAGATCAGTGAAAACATTAGAGGTGAAACACCTCAGAGCTTGTTGTAAGTGAGTAGAACAAGGAAATGCAAAAGCAACAGAGCCGGAAACAATGTGTTGCATTGTGACTCAAGAAAGTCATCTTGCCTGGACCATAGTAACGCATGATGCACAGGAAGTAGAGGCGGGGCCAGTGAGACTGTAGGCCGACTTCCACATAGGACAGGAAGTGCCTCTGGTGACCATGTGTGTCCACTCTGTTGATAGTTGTTGTTTTTTAATGTGAATACAATCAGCACTTTTGTCTGACCAACCCCTAAGTCAACCAGCACTGTGTGACCCTTTATACATTGCTCCCTCCGACCTTGTTTCTGCCTCATTCTGCTGCCCTAATAATGGTCTCAACCTTATTTCCTGGATGAAATGGGTTCCCAGATTCAAAGAAATACGCCATATCGTTTTATGTGCTGCCGAAATGTGCAAAATTAGTCTACCCAGTCTTTTTTTTTAAGCCTAATGAATTCCTGATAAATATAGAAATCATTGTCAGCCATGGGAAAAGGAACATGTTTCCATTTATGATTGCTAAGACAAAGTAATAACTACCAAAGGAACTGATCCAATACTAAATATAAGTCATAAGAAGGTTTTTTTTTTTAAATCCCCTAACCTTAATGCTCTTGCTGAAAGATCTCTGTCCTTGAATGCACCTTGAGAAGATGGCACACGAATAAAGGACTTTTTCAAAGGCAGAAATCTCTATAGAAAAAGGAGGTGAGGAAGTGGAAAGGTAGAAAGCTCCTCCTAGGGATTCCGCGGAAGGGCTCTTTGTCTAATCCAGAAGGATGGTGTCAGCTAGGATTTGCCAAAGGGAATCCTTGACCTTGAGTTTTCAAAACCTTATGGGTTCATAATGTGGCCAGAGTTCGTGGATTTTCTATTAAGCAGCCTTACCTTCCGGGAGGAAGGAAGTTCTGAAGCAGAATTCCCCTTGTGTGGAATGAACGCAGCTACAGGAAAGCAAATCTGTACTTTTGTGCTACTTGTGTGTTTTGACTAAATAGTGACAGTATTTGGAGAACATCATTGATAACCTCTGGGCCATGATCCGGACCTCCGATTCTGCTGCCTGACACCAGGGCTATCTCGTTTACAAGGGGAAGATGAGACCCTCTGACTTTGCCCTTCCTTTTTGGACATACCAGGACCGCAGTGACCGATGGGCAGGAATCCCACACAACAATTTGGACACAAATCCCAACCCCTTGTGTTTAATCCATTCAACCTGCTCTGTCAAAATATTATACATGGAGTGACAGGTTGTCACCAGAAGTCAGTTTCTCACAAAGCACCTGATGGGGACTTGGATGGCCCGTGTCTCCACACAGTGCAAGGGGCGGGGGGGGGGGGGGGGGGGGCGTTAACCTAGGCCTTTTTTTTTTTTTTTTTGGCCAGTCCTGGGCCTTGGACTCAGAGCCTGAGCACTGTCCCTGGCTTATTTTTGCTCAAGGCTAGCACTCTGCCACTTGAGCCACAGCGCCACTTCTGGCCATTTTCTGTATATGTGGTGCTGGGGAATCGAACCCAGGGCCTCATGTATATGAGGCAGGCAATCTTGCCACTAGGCCATATCCCCAGCCCTAGGCCTATATTTTTAAGGGCACTAATTCCATTCCATTCAGCCCTGATCACCTTGGAAAGACCGCACCCCCTAACACCAGCGCAATGGGGATGAGGTGTTCAACATAGGAATCACTGCTCACTGTATCCCGTGTGAAACCACTACGGTTGGAGTTCCAAGTTCCCTTCTCCCCCCCCCCCCCCCCCCCGTGACTTGTGACCTTCAGAGAGGACCTGCGCTCCCCACTCCCCTCCAGGTCCTCAGTGGGAGACATCACCTGCTTCCCTGCCCATCCAGAGAGCACAGGCGCTGGCTTTAGTTCCCCCATGGCCGTCCATCTCCTTCTCTGACCACTGCTACATGGGAGAGCCCGCGGCTCTCAACCCCCCACGCCATTTCATGATCCACGGTGACAGCACGGTGGCCCTGTGCTGTCATTTGACAGTTTCCTGTGTGCCCAGCTTCCCAACAACATCTTGTCGCCTTCGCCCTTGTTGTGTTCTCCATTACACGGAGCTGAGCACGTAGTGGGTGCTCAAATGCCTGCTAAGCACACTCAAGTTACAGCGAGGCAGAGCGGGCTGGTGGGCGGCCCAGGACGTGGTGGTCACTGAAAGACAGTGACCCCTTCCGAGCTCTGGGACAGCTGGCTGGCTGACTCAGCCTCCCTCTGCAAGCTAGCGTCCCTGTGGGCCTAGAAGCTTCAGTAATTGGCAGTGTTGCTGCTGACATTTCTGCTGAGTACAGTCATAAATATTAACCTGAGAATGTAATAGTGAAAGTGGCGCCTTCTAGTTCACATCCCAAACCCAAGAACAGAAAAATTGGCCGTCACAGCCGTGGGAGAAGAGCAACGTATTATTAGACATTCTGCATAGGAGAAAAGTCTATTTTTCCAGAAAGTATCTTTATTGTTTTCCTTGAAATGGTGGCTAGAAAATGACCTTTAGGTTTACCGGGACAAGACCAAAGTGTTGCTAAATTGGAAAGTTATTTAATGGCTAAGACAGCTTACTGCCAGATTAATTATGGATGCTCTACCACTTCAACATTACATTAGGAAGGAAACATGTCACCAACCATGATCAATGGAGGGAATGTGAGTCTCTGCTGCATCCTTTTAAGATAAATAAGTGGAGATAGCTTTTAGTTGACCAAAATCAAATCTATGTAGCCAGCTTGAAGCTGTGGAGTACAGGGACTCTGCAGCCCTCTCTTCTAGAATACTTCAGAGTGTAGAAGAGAGGCCATTTAGAACCCAAGCTTGACTTCTGCCCTTGGTTTCTTACCAACATTTTAAAATACAGGGAGGAATGGTGAGTGAATATAGTCGTAATATCTAGTGTACATATGTGAAAGTTTAATCAGGTAGCTTGAGGGGATGGTGGAGTAGAGCTAGAAAGGGACATTGGGGAGAACAATGGCAGGGTGACCGCCATCAAGATACATTGCCCTGGCCAATCATCATGTTGAAGAAAAACCCCTTTGCACAACTCCTTAAAAAGTTTTTAATGTTACATCAAAAAAAAAAAGGGGGGCGAAAGAGAGAAAAGCTTCCTCACAGAAGGAAGTTGGTATATCAACAATTGGGTTCGCTGAAAAGCAAACAAACGAAAGAGACAGAGGTAATTTTTAACATTTTTGTCGTGAACCTGGATAAAATCCGTCTGGCGCCTCTGACAATGCATGGTAGTAACACTTGCTTTGTATTTTTGCTTTTATTTTTCTCTATCAGAGTAAAACAAATACCTTGTTTAGAGTGTCACACGGTTCTATCGGGCTTATTCAGAAATATCAGCTACTCAATTTTCAGTTTTTGTTCGGTTGGGTTTTCTTTGGTGTTTATCTCCACGCTTTTAAAGACAATTTGCTACTTGAGTCCTCAGCAACCATTTCCTGCAAGGAGTGAAACTGCCAAGTGTTTAGCTCTGAGAGCCATATGGTCTCTGTTGCAGTTACTCTGCTGCTTAGCTTGAAAACAGCTACATGTAAACAAATGGGCATGGCTGCATTCCAATAAAACTTTATTTACAAACACAAGGCAACAGGCCTGAGAGACACAGCTTACTCATCCTTGTGCCATTCCGGTCACCTTTCATCCAGAGTCACTGTCATCTGGCCTTTTCTTATGGGAGATGAGGATTCGGCTCTTTCCCAGCCAACGACTCCTGGCATGCTTCAAGATGGCTCCCTCTGGCTAGATGACTATGCGGAGTTCACATTATCATGACTTCATGTGTACGGTTGATGGTCTAAGCCACGTAGCTTCCATGATATTTCCTTTCTTGCATGAGTTTTTATTTTCCGGAACTGTAATCTTTATCTTGCTTTTCCACATGCTTAACAGTCTATGCTTTGATGATGAATTCAAATTCTCTCCCATTTTAAAACCTTTGTTCGATATGGAAATAAGATCATGTCTCCCTTTCTTCTTCTTGGAGACATCATCCCAGTGCGTTCTTACTGGGTGAGTCACTCACCCTTATCTCTTTATTATCATGCATTCCTTGGCCTCTGGATTGTGCGAGAACCCCTTCTCCTGGCACTCACGATCTCTTTCTAATGGAGCTATCTTCCTGTGGTTTCCTGACAAAGTGTGCAGGGGAGTTATATTTTCTCAAGTCTGAAACTGTCTTTATTCTCTCTCACACATCAATGAGGTCAGACTGAGTGCAGAATTCTTGGGTATGAATCATTTCCCTTCCAGATTTTGAAAAATTCCTTCTATTTTCAATGCCATTGCTCTTGACAAGCTCAATGTCATTCTAATTCCTGATCCTTCATCCCATCGTGGCATTTTTCTCTCGGAACACATTCAGGTGTTTATTCTTCTCCCTTGTTTTCTGAAATCTCATAAATATTATTTGCTGTGGGTCCATTTTGACCCTGAGTAAGGGAGTACCTCCTGGGCTTTTCATTCTGGAAAGCAAACCTCATCCCCTCGGATTTTTTTTTTTTTTTGGCCAGTGCTGGGGCTTGGACTCAGGGCCTGAGCACTGTCCCTGGCTTCCTTTTGCTCAAGGCTAGCACTCTGCCACTTGAGCCACAGCGCCACTTCTGGCCGTTTTCTGTATATGTGGTGCTGGGGAATCGAACCCAGGGCCTCATGTATATGAGGCAAGCTCTCTTGCCACTAGGCCATATCCCCAGCCCATCCCCTCTGATTTTTGAGGACAAGTTCCTCTCTTTCATATATTTTTTCCATTCTCTCTTTCCAGAACTTGTATTATCAGGATATCAGATATCCAGGAATCGAGCCTCTCATTTTCTTGTCTTTTCTCTCATTTGTCTGATTTCTTGGTTCTTTTTCCCGACTTCTGACACAGGTCCTCAAATTTACACTTTGAAAATGCTGCCTGGGTTTTCCATTCTGCTTGTTAGATCCTGAACTTTTTTTTTTTTTTTTTTTTTTTTTTTTTTGCCAGTCCTGGGCCTTGGACTCAGGGCCTGAGCACTGTCCCTGGCTTCTTTTTGCTCAAGGCTAGCATTCTGCCACTTGAGTCACAGCGCCACTTCTGGCCATTTTCTGTATATGTGATGCTGGGGAATCTAACCCAGGGCTTCATGTATACGAGGCAAGTGCTCTTGCCACACTAGGCTATATCCCCAGCCCAGATCCTGAACTTTCAAGAGCTCCGTTTTTGTCCCACGATTGTTTCCACTGAGACGTCAGCGTCCTTCTCCTGGGAAGTGCCGTCACTCCCATGATCCTGCTGTCTTCCGGCTTCCAGAAACCTGTGTATCTCCTTCCCATGAGATTTACAGAGCAGCCCGGTGAATGTATATGACCCCCACCCCACCCCACCCCCAACTAGGGAGCTTCTCCAGCACTTTTAGTTGGGGCAGGCAAAATGTGTACTGTACATTGGAAAGACTCATTTTAAAATATTCTGATGAATTAAAGCAACAGCTATCCTGGGGACACAGCTCAAGTGGGAGAGCACCAGCCTAGAAAGCACAAGGCCCTGAATTCAAATCCCAGTACTACAAAATAATGTAAATAACATTAAAGAACTAGCCTTATTTTTTAACTTACTTTACAAAAGGATTGAGTGGCAGGTTAAGGAATGCCATTGATTGGTTAACAATGACTGTTTTTTTTCCAATGGCAAACTGACTATGAAAATAAATTTCATGCTTTAACACCCTATAATTTTCTTCCTTTACCATAGGGAATTTTCCCTGAGTTGAGGAGGATGGTCAAGACAAAACATAAAAAAATCAAACATAGTTGTATATATGCTATATGACATAAATGCCACTACATATAAACATAATTATAATGATCAAATCGATGCATCTTCATCACAAGAAACTTGTAAAAATAAAAACTATGAGGGAAGTTGGAAAATCACTTGTATTCTGAGCTGGCCATGGTGGCAGATGACTGTACCCCAGAACTCAGAAGGCAGAGCCAGAAGGAGCAAGGCCAGCTTAGACTACATAGCAAGTTCCAGGCCATCCTAGCACACATGGATTAACAACGTAATATACTCATTTTGTACATACATAGAAAAAAGAACTATTATATCTATCCTTGATTCCCTAGGTCCTAGGGTTTGAATTCAGGGCCTCTACCACTTGAACTTTTGCGTTAGTTTATTTTTCAGATAGGGTCTTCCTTTTCCACCCAGGGTCAAGCCAGGAGTGTGATCCTGCCATCCTAGCCCAGCCTATGCTTTCTGGATAATGGGGACTACAGATGTGCCCCACTGTGCCCAGCTGTTTCATTTTTAAATTAACTTTTATATAGACCCCATTCTTAAAGTTTGATTTCTATCCCTTCGCTTGTGAGAAGACTTCTGCTGTAGAAAGGGAAATGCTGCGGGAATGGGCTTAAGTGCATTTATTCTTTAAGCACATTCATGGGTTGAGGAGTAACAGGTCTACTGTGTATCATTCACATGCGATCCAGGCACACAACCATCAGACACAATTCATTTCTCCGAGGGCCCTGCCTGCATGACAAGCCTTCAGGCTTTCAACTGGAAAAAATTGTTTTATTTGGTCCTTTCTGTTGAGATGGAAAGATTGTGTCTGGTTATAGAAAGAATAGTGGCAGTACTAAAGAATCAGAAAATTCATGGATTTACTCACTCATATATATCTTTTACTCATTCATATATATTTTTATGTTACTTGTATGTATATTATACTTTATATATACATATATAACCAATAGATATACAGATGTGTGTATGTATATATGTATGCACATATGTGTTTGTCTATAAACATATGTGTGGATGTATATATATGTACATATACATTTATATGTGTGTATATATATGTTATCTTTCCGACCAAGATAAAGTTCCATTCCCGGAAATTTTGGAATCATAAATGTCCTTTAGTATTATGAGTCCTACTCTCTCTACCACCAAAACAAATCCAGTACAAAAATCTATGGAAATGAGAAAAGTATTTCTTCAATAGCACACAGTTTCTGAAAGTAACATCCAAGCCAAAGCATATTCATGACGGTTATCTGTGCTTTCATGTCACAAACATGGACCAAGATGCCACTGCTCACCTGAGGATACGTACTCCCCAAGGAATCCATCTGAGAGCAAGAAGACAATTTGCTGCTGCCGAGGCAGAACAGGTGGAGAGACAGAAATAAGTGAGAAGAATCTGGCAAGGACCCAGTCCCAAGAAGGAAGTTTCAGGAAGAAAGAAGAAGTTAACTAATCAGAGCCGCAGAGATGGGAAATGAGAAGCTGGGCCTAGACCACAGGAAATGAGGGCCGGAATCTCTGAGTGTGAGCAGGACGCAAAAGGGAAAATGCCTGCAGCATGACCACATAACTGGTACCAGACCCTAGAGAGGAATTAGGAGGTCTGGTGGTATTTATCGGGGATGTGAGGATTTCAGAAGTAGAAACTTAGGCATAGACAATACCCACACCAATCCTATTTGCACTCACAGCTGTAATGGGAACCACCAGCTGCAAGGTCCCACTTGAATCAGAAGACTGTTCAGGGAGGCATATTTGAGGCAGAAACTCTGAGAACTGCGAGAGCCAGCAGGTAGAGGTATAGTGGCAAGAGAGCAGATGCCAGTAAAATCCAGAAGTCAAAACTCCTATTGAGGGGAGCCAAGAGCCTAAAGGCTCAGGCAGCACCCAAGTGATTCAACAGCCATCAAGGAAAGACAACTCACTTTAGGACAACAAATAAACAAAGAAAGAAAAATTGGCCATTCCCATCCAAATGACTGCCTAAGGGTTTAGGGTGCTTAAAGGTTTGTCTGCCTTTGAATGGGGAAATCCATTTATCCAGAGGAGTTCTGCCTCATTTGCTAGCATATGTGTGTGTGTGTGTGTGTGTGTGTGTGTGTGTGTGTGTGTGTGTGTGTGTATTCCCTTCTAGGACCAGTATAGAGCCATTAAAGAGCTCCATTGAGCCCAACCAATAAAATCGCATGACAATAGATGTCTTCTTCTTCAGCAGTTTTTAAATCAGGGTGTCCATCTCTCAGTGAGGGGAATGCAGAAAACAGAAGCCAGTCTGCCTGTGGAAAAGTTCGGCACTGTGCCCGATCTTCATGCCAAAGCAACCTGAGAGCCCACTTGGAACTCTGTGCCCCTGGCATTTATCTGCAGCATGATGTTGCTGTAACAATAAAGTATTGGTTTTTTTTCATGAGCTCATGGCTAAATCCATCGCTGTTCAAAGTGTCAGGAATACTTCTTCGTCCAGGAGGGATGAACGGTCCCTTCCTCTGAGTCCCGTGGCGGCCTTAGGCTTTGGGAATGCATTTCTTGGAAATGTAGAGACGACCCTGTTGTGAGAGAGTCCCCCATGGACCTCGAGGACTGAGAGACTTTCTGGCAGATCATCTGGATGCTTGAAAGATACCTGAGCTAGTTGGCTTCCATTCCACGCTCATCAGACTGTCATGAAGATCTGTCACCCTGCTGTCGCCGGCTGATGGCTCCCCCCCCCCGCCCCTCCCCTTTCTCATTTCATTAGCAATCTGAGTGTTTGCACCCTTCAAAGTGAAGAGCAGGGGTGTTAATGAACACAACCCATCTGTGTAGCTCATGTGACTTTTTCTCCCTAATACATCTAATGATAACTAGTAAACAAGGGGGAAGCTGCCATCTGGAGGGGAGGGGGGAAGATATGACTCAGAGGATAGAGTCTGAAGGGGCCAGAAACTTCTAAAAGTCATTTGGGTGTTCCACTGTATGTACGCTTAAAACCCAGGCTAGCCCACTTACCTAAACGCATTCAAATGAGGCCTGGTTCTGACAAAGCAGATGGCATGCGTGTCAATCATCACAATACGGTGAGCCCTGACTAATGAGCTTCATGGTCCGAATGGTAATTACACATTTTTCCCCCCGTTAGGAGTTGCAAAACTCATCAAGATTCTCCATTCCACTCTTCAGTTTGTGTCTCCGTGTGACAAGAAGGATGTATTACAACACAGTGGAGAGACAGGCAGAGTTCCCTCTCCCTCTGAAACAGAATAAACAGACAGGGAAAAAAACATGGATCCAAAGCACAAAATTGTTCTCCTGTTGACTTGGTGTATTAAAGATGAGCTATGTTTTCCAAGTTATAGCAAAACCATCAGGAAATTCTCTACCGTAGCCTCCTCTCCTGAAGGGTTTGTTTTCCCTATAGGGGGCTTTTATCTTTTTAAATTGCTTTATAAGCTATTCTCAAGGAGTTTATGGTCCCAGATAGTATTTGTCAATGTAGAGCATTTGTCAATGAATAGAGGGACTGATGAATTGGCAATTAACCTAGATAAGAAAGTATATTGATTAAATGGGCTTTTCAGTTAATAATATGCTTGACAGAAAAAAAGATGCCTGGAAAATATACTCAGGAATGAAGATTCTTATGTTTTCCTACATATTTCATTAAGACTCTTATACCTTTCATTGTAGCAAAATAAATCAAGGCCATACTCAATGTCTTTACCATAAAGATTACTTCAGAGGAATTTTTTATAACTTACTCAACACAAAAATAATCATGATATCAAAACCCTTTACCTTTCCAGTATCTCTATAGTAATGGAACAGAATAGAAGACCCCGAAGTAAAGCCACAGACCGATAGCCACCTAATATTTGATCCGGGAGACAAAAACTACAGATTTTTCAACAAATGGTGCTGGCAAAATTGTGTATCCACATGCAGAAAACTGAAGCTAGATCCTTATATTTCACCTTGCACCAGAATTGACTCAAACTGGATCAGAGAAACCATGAAAATATTACAGGAGGGGGTGGGAGAAACACTAGGGCTCCTAGTGGTTGACACTTCCTAAGTTAGAGTCAGAGTTATTTCATCTCTTTCTTATGTGCCTCGTAATCAAGGGCTGGGGATGTAACTCAGTGGTAGGGCACTTGCCCAGCAGGCCTTGGGTTTTGAATCCCAGCATCATAAAACATAAAATGCAGTGAAATATAGACTAGAATAGCTTCATGAGTGGAACCGCTCTGCTGAACACTACATTTTTGTGATTTGTATTTAAATGAGCACATTCTTTTCCCTTTGGGAGAGGGCAGCTGAATGATCTTATTGCTCCAAATGCAGACTCCTAGTTTTCTTACCCAGGGCGCCTGCGTTCCGGGCGCGAGGTCTTGTGGCCTCTTTGGACAGCACAGATAGTAATGGATGGAGGGTGGTGAGCTGAGATAAAGAATAATTTGGTTTCCCTCCCCCGACCCTACCTTTGCTAGTAAAGGCAATCAGACACAGTGACTGCCATTAGGGCGTTCGCAATCTATAGAACCGAGACACGAGTAAACACGAACCTAATACTGATAGAAAGGAAGAAAGGTATGTCCTGAGATTTCCTCACAAGGAGCTGCCCTGCAACTGTGTTGTGAGCTCCGGGTCAGCATAGGCCAGGCGTGAGTGACTGATGGGCAAGGCAAGACATGCCACGCCTGTGCTTTCAGAATAGACAGGGGGGCTTCTTCTAACAATGGGAGCCACATCTGGCCAGAGGTGCAGGAAGCTGCCTCAGAACACGAGCGACAGCCCTGAAGGAGCAAGCGCGGCTCCAGCCGGTGCACACGCGGCCCAGGGATGAGGTCCGAAGGCTTGGCTAGGGAGAGAATTGGGCCTTGTATTTGGTAAGCCTTAGAGAACTGATGAAATTGTTTTTTCCAGCCAGCGGAGTGCAATTCAGGCAAGCAGAATACATAGGAGAGGGAAGTCAGGAATTCCAACCAGTGTCAAGGGTTTAGGACTCAGAATCCAGGAACAGGGGCCCATGAGGCCGAGAGGGGAGAGTTTGTCTCTGACTCTGCTCTCTGTGGCTGTAGGGCCGGAGGACTGAGGACAGCCCTCAACAAGCTGGGCTGCAGGGGGGCGGGGCGGGGGGGGGAGATGGGCAGAAGCTGAAAGGGGCAGAGTGCAACTTTCTCGAAGCTTTGCTTTCTTGAAGTAAGAGAAGATGATCTACGACCATTGTCGTCGTATTTATCCAAGGAGATCACGTGTCACCAGCCCTCAATTATCTACCATGTAAAAGACATGATTTAGCTAGGTACCAATGGCTCACACCAGCTGCTCAGGAGGCTGAGAGCTGAGGATCACAGTTCCAAGTCAGCCCAAGCAGACAAATCAGTGAGATTCGTATCTCCAGTTAACCAGCAAAAAGCCAGAAGCGGGCTGGGAATGTGGCCTAGTGGCAAGAGTGCTTGCCTTGTATACATGAAGCCCTGAGTTCGATTCCCCAGCACCACATATATAGAAAACGGCCAGAAGTGGCGCTGTGGCTCAAGTGGAAGAGTGCTAGCCTTGAGCAAAGAGAAGCCAAAAACAGTGCTCAGGCCCTGAGTTCAAGCCCCGGGACTGGCAAAAAAAAAAAAAAAAGCCAGAAGCGAGAGTATAGCTCAAGTGGTGGGATTTCAAATTGGGGGGGCGCACAGAATCAGGAACCCTGTCCAGCGGTGCTGACATCGGGCAGGGTGTAGACAGCAGATTTAGCATTCACACGCTAGGGAAATGGGGCAGCTTCATAAGTGTGTCCACCAATAGAAAGCCAGGCTTGCCACCTGCTTTGGTCACGTGTACCCACTGGTGCGGAATGGGGACTGTATCTCCCTCATACTCGGAGCTGATTTCTAACCACCTTCCATTTGGCTGCGGGGAAGGAAATGCTCACACTGAAAACAAGACCTAGAGAAGCCTAGGGAGGGGCACTGGGGGTGGGCCACTAGGCCACCTGTGCCCCACCAACCCTGGTGGATGCCTTGCATGAATGCTTTGCCTGCCACCTTCAATGGGGACCTAGCACAAAGTGGCATTTGCCTCTCGACTGGCAAGGAGGATCATCTCAGCCCTTCACATTCCACTCCACAGCTCTGGGATTCTGCCCGCGTTTCACCAAGTGCTCTCCTCTAGCCTCCCCTTAGCGTGTTCCACACCCGGCATCCTCACAGAGGACAATAATAGCAGATTTTATGATTCCCTATGATCACCATGTCATTAGAGAACAAAGCTACAAAGTGCTCTTTAGCCAGCCTTACTTAGGACAGCCATGCTATAAATTGCCTCCCTGTGCCACTGCCTCGTGGCCAGTCAAATCACACCCACACATCCACAAGAGATGTGTTATTTATTCCACCTCCCATTCCAGAACGTGTGCTGGGAGGCCAGCTCGGCCCCCAGCCCCGGAGGGACAACGCGGCTCCTGGATCTGCTATCAGAACAGCCCATCGCTGCAACTGTTTCTGTTTGGCAACTCACACCTAGTCTGGGTAGAATATTGCGCATTGATTGCTTCTCAGAATCTATCGGCCTCCATTGTCAGACGTCCATAACATGATGAAATACCTAAAATAACTGACTTATAAAAAGCAATAATTATTTTGTCTCGACTTTGATAGACCAGTCCAAAATCTGGTCTAAACAAACAAAAAGAAAACTGAGTTCAAGCCCCAGGACAGGCAATAAAAAATAAACTAAAACAAACAAACAAACAGGCCCATTGCTTTGGACCTCTGGTGGGGGAAGCAGATGTCACTGACAGGAAATGTGTGCCAAAGCAACTTGCCCACTTCATAGCCAGGAAGCAAAGAGGACGTAAATGACATTCCACAATCCCTTCCAAGGGCACACCCCCAAAGGCTTAAAGTCCTCCCAGAAGGCCCGACCTCCCGATGACTCGACCACCTCCCAGAACACCACCATAACAACCGAGACGGTGGGGGAACTCATAGCCAAACCCAGAAACTCAAAGGTGACAGCAGAATAAGAGAATTTGACCTGTGTTTGTCAGAAGCCCAAAGGCAAGCTGAGGAGGGGAAAGCTTCGCCGAGGGAGGGGGGAACCTCTCCGGTGTGGCCCTCACCTGGGGCGGTGGCTCGTGGGAAGGACGGCATGGTTTCTGGTGAGTCAGTTTGGGAACAGGGACCAAATCTAAGGAATGCAACATGTCTTGAGGAAGCCCTGACCATCTGGACGCAGTATCCCTTGTCGCTTACGGCCTGGCTGTTGTCCACTTTGTATTCAGTGTGTCCAGTCCAATAGACTGAGGGCCATTGACTCCTAAGGAGATTTCACAGGGCCTAGGTAAACAGAGGCAGCGTCAACCCTCAACCAAGGCTGTGTCAGAGGCTTCACCCCCAAAACCCCTCACGTATCCCAAGCTTGCTTTCGCTTGAAAGACTCAAACTATGCTAAGGAATCGAATGGGTCCCCTTTCCATCTTGTTTTCTCTGGGTACTTGAGTTTGGGTCACCATAGAACTGTTGATCTTGAACCCCCTAAGCCCGGACAAGAAAATCCACTAGTTATCTCAAACTACATACATTATAGAAATTAGTGTTTCTAGAAACTGCTGGAAGCAGCTTCCAGTGTCCATTTTTAAGTTATTAGCCAGTTTGTTTTAAAAAAAAAATGCATTCCACTGAAATGTGGCCTAAATGGTGACATATTTTTAGTGTGATGTATTTTAAATTTGACTCAGCTAGTGATAAAATACAGCCCTGCGTTCTGGATACTAAACAACCAGAATTCTCCAGACTGTGTAAGAAAAATTTAACACATTAATGTCAATCAGACATTGAAATGAGCTCTCCAGGGGAAGAGAGGAAAACAACATTACTCACGTCATTTACAACTAAACCAGGCCATCAATTTATCTGTCTCTTAGCTGTTGGGCCATTTCTGGGGCTATTTCAGTCTTAGTATGGGAGACAGGGAAGAGAGATCCAATTTGCTAGAATGATGTTGTTAGAAAGCTGCAGGAAAAAAAAAAAAAAAACACGAAATGGGGCTTAAATAAGGTATGAAATAAAGTCAAACCATCTCCTAAGATCACTTAGGAGAAACTTGTGCAAAATGCAAAAAAAAAAAAAAAAAAAAAGTGCGTTTGTTGTTCAGTTACGTTTAATACGTTCCTTTTAACTTTTTAACGAAACTGTTAAAGGAGTTGAGGAATCCACAGCCGGGCGCCAACAGCTCATGCCTGAAATCCTTGCCACGTGGGAGGCTGAGAGAGGGAGGGAAGTTGCCAGTTCAAGGCTGACAAGGGTAGGAAAGTTCCCAAGACCCCTTCATGACCCATAGCTGGTTGCAGGGGGTTGTGCCTGTGGTACTAAGCTATGGGGAAGGCTGGTATTGGCAGGATCATGGGTCCAGGGCAGCCTGAGGAGAAAAATCCACGGAACTCCATCCCAGAGGAAGAAAACAGGATGAGTCTGTGCTCATGAGCTCACAGGGCACGGACTCCGCCTGACTTGCTCTTTCGCTCGTCCTGCACTGTGGGAATAAGCACAGCGCGTGACACAGGAATGTGTTCGTGAATGGTAGCCACCCCGATGTTACTTTTTATATCCCTTGATATCTTCCCGGCTGTGCCGTCTCCCATCAGGCCTCCGTGTGTTGACTATTGCTTTGCCATTGCCGTTGCTGTGACTGGCCTCCGTCTGCACAGCTTTGTGGGAAAGGGGCAGGGCTGCTTGGCCTCGTAGAAAGCAGAAAAAGCAAATCTGAGGGCAATAGGAAAAGAACATTCCAGCATCTTCTGCAACAGAGGGAAGCCAGAATGGCACGGATGAAGTAGACCTGAGTTCAAAGTCTACACGAGTCGGAAAGAAGCTACAGCTGAGAGAGCGAAAGCAGCGATCTGTGCCTGGTCTTTAACCAGAACCCAGGTCCCAGGTCCCACCCACAAGGAGGTAGCATCCACAATGCTACCTGTGCGTGTGTGCACGCACACACGTGTGCATGTGTGTACGTGTGTGTATGCATACACTGTACTCCAGGTGATGACCGTAGTGA
Source organism: Perognathus longimembris pacificus (assembly GCF_023159225.1). Classification (NCBI taxonomy): domain Eukaryota; kingdom Metazoa; phylum Chordata; class Mammalia; order Rodentia; family Heteromyidae; genus Perognathus; species Perognathus longimembris. The sequence continues at coordinate 148,848,484 of NC_063162.1, forward strand.
GCTTGTGTTTGACTCAGAAATTGGATGGTTAGAGTTCAGGCTGTCAAGCCCCTCATTTTTAGGTGAGCTTAAGAGACGGGGAGAACTTTGTAGAACATTCCGGTGTCTTCTCCTACTACTGGGATTTGACTAGAAGAACGTGAGGTAGTCACACAGCCACTGTGCAAGAGCTATCAAAAGCCAGGCACAACGTCTCACGCCTGTAATCCTAGTTCTATTCAGGGAGGTCAGGAAGATCACAGTTCAAATCGAATATTAGGCAAACTTCATCTCAATAGAAAAAGAGACACTGAAAGGCTGATTAGAAGCAGTTCCTTTCAAGGCAAAAACAAGTTTGTGAGACACCCCCCCCCCCATCTGAACCAATAGAAAGCTGGGCACCGTGCCCAGCCCCTGCCGTCCAGCTCCTTAGGAAGTCTCCGTGGAAAGGTCCCCATCTTTGCCTGGGCAAAGAGTGAGGCGATCTCAAAACCACCCAGAACGAAAAGGGCTGGAGTTGTGGTCAAGCAATAACCAGTGTCAGGAAAAAAGAACACAAAAGACAAATCAGCAAGACAAAAGCTGCCAGGGATACCAAGGACCCTCGGACAGCCTCACCTGCCAGGGGAAAGTCAAGCCAAACTTCAGAAGTTCTGTTCAAGGCTGGAGCTGGAGGTCGCACCAAACCCCAAAACCCCTGATGAAGACCCCAGCAACCCTTGGAGCAAGGTAGGGATCGCCTGAAAAGACTCAACCGCTGGGGAGAGCGTGCTTTAGCGATAGCAAGGCTCTCGTTCTTCACCCCAGGCCAGAGCATGCAAATGAAAATGACCCCTTGTCCTGATGGAAGAAGGAGTTGAGCAGGGGGCGCCTCCTCTTTGTGTCTCGCCTCAGCCAAATCCCCTCTCTTCCGCATTGTGTCTGGAGGAAAGAGAAGCATGACTAAGCTGATTTGTATTCTGCCACGCAAGGGGAGATATAATTAACACTGCCGCCGGACTCTGCAGGGCCCATGGGAAAGTTCCAGAAGGAAAGGCCCCCCCGCAGTGCCAGGCAGTGGCAGAGGGCAGCAAAGGCCACTCATCTCTAATCCCAGTGTCCTCTGCAATTAAATAAAGGGGAAGGGGGCTTAAGCTGGCCCCCCACCGCCCTGAGGAGAGAGGGTGGGCCCCTCCCCCCGCAGCTGGGGGTCTCCCCATCCTTTCTCACACTTTCATGAGCTGGACACAGCTCTCAGAAAAGAGCTCCCCAGACCCCAGGGCATCCGGCCGTTAACAGCTGCCAAGAACCGGCAGCGGTGTCCGGCGTCCCATCCCTTCCCTGGTCTGAAACAGTGGCAGAGCAATCGGCCTGGAAATGACTCTCATCTTCCCCTCTCACGCCTGCTTTCACAGGGAGAGACTATTGTGCTAAGCCTCATGGAATTGTATCTGACTGTTTCTGCCTCTTTTCTTTACATTCAGTGGTACTATTCCCTTACATCTTCAATTATTATTTTACCTTTTTTACTTTCATGACTGTAACGCACGAGGCCTCATCCTTCCCCTAACTCAAGAGTCCTGGGTCTGTTCTATAGCTGCCGAAGGAAGAGGCCGGGGCCGCTCTGCCTCCTCCCTCCCTGTTGGAATCAATGCCTGTCTTCCTGCCCTAACATCTGTCTATTCATCAATACTGTGTTTGACTTAAATATCAACCGTCTGTGATGAGACCAGGTTCATCTGTTCACTTATTCTTCAAACACATAAGGAGGATGAGGTTGAATCTGGGAGTCAGGAGTGTCTCTAATTGTTTCTCTTAGGTCACAGAGCTAAGGTTAGGATTTAATGAACTCAACATAGAAATATAATTTTATATGTGATCATAGTTTGATTCCAGTCTCTATAAAATAAAATAATGATGCTAATAAAATGATTGGATGCTAAAAAAAAAGATAGTAATGAAAGGATAGGATACTATTTAATCTACTTTCATCTAGAAAGGTATGGAAGAAAGAAAAAAAAATGAAAGTGGATAATACTAAGGGAAGAAGGTCCCAGATGTGCTGGGGGCTAATGGGCCTCTTTCATTAATAAGTGGTGAAGGTTTGGGTTGTTGTGGGGATGGGGGCGGGGATTAGGGTCAGTTAAGGTTTTTCTTGTTTTTTGTTGGTTTTTTTGTTTGTTCTTGTCCTTTGTACCAGTACTAATGCTTGAACTCGGGGCCTGGGCACTGTCCTTTAGCTTTTTCACTCAGGCCCGTGCTCTACCATTTGAGCCATTACTCCACTTGTGGCTTTGTGCTGGTTCAATGGAGATAAGAGGTTCAGAGAGTTTTGACCTGTGTTCCTCACATCTCAGCCTCGTGTGTAGCTAGGCACGAGCCACGGGCTCCCCACATTCACTGCATTTAAGAACTGACTATTGAGCAGGGAGTCTGCAAGTGCTAACTAGATTCCAGCTAGCCCACCATCCCTGTTCAGTTGAGGAAAAGGAAAATTGTTAGGAATAACTTAACTGGAGCCATCATTAAATACTCTGCCATAGAACCTGGGTACAAAGCAAGCATGGTTCAAGTAGGTGGAGCACTAACCTTGAGGGAAAAGGCCAAGGGGCAATACCTCGGCCTTGAGTTCAAGCCCCACTACCAACACACACACACACACACACACACACACACACACACACTCCTGCAGGATTCGAGCACTGTGCATTTCTCCTCGTTCTTTTCTGACTGCGTGAAGCCAGGCGTGGAAAGCACTGCTTTTGGACCAGGTCCGTGTTCTTTGCTCTTCGCACAAGCAGCCGGCATTACCTCTGCTCAGATCCCGCTCCCTTCTTTTCTGCTTCTTGTCCATCCACCTCTCTAAGCTCCTGCATAGGAATCCTCACGCTGCACTATGGAAACTGAAAAGCCATGAGATGGTTCACACACAGCTGGTCAGCTGTCGGCCCTGAGCAGGCCCGCCCGGCCAGTGCGGTACACAGGACTTTCTGACATGAAGGAGAAAGAGGAGAAACTGATCACAAGGACTTTGGGGGGCGGGGAGGTCAGTCATGGGACTTGAACGCAGGACCTGGGCGTCATCTCTAAGCATGTCTGCTCAAGGCTAGCCCTCTACCACTTTGAGCCACCGCTTTACTCCCCACAAGGACTTTAAACATGATTAAGTCTACCGGTATTATGGCTTCATGGGGGTTAACAGATAACATTTTAATGTAAAGTTTCATGGATTTTGCCAGGCAGGCACCACTATAGTCAACACCCGGAACACCATCTCCAAACCCCCTCATATCTGTGGTCACTCTCTCCCCTGCTCCTTCAGCACCCTTGGGAGCTCCTGTCCTGTGGGTTCACTTTTCCTCAACGTTGTATGTTGTATAAATGGAGGCGTGCACTGCATTCGCCTGAACGTTTCAAAGACCGTGTATTTAAACCGTACAGGATGACACTGATTCTTAATTTGGAGGTGGGGGGGGGGGTTCATCTGATTTCAGTGGCATTATTTTGTGGGTCTTAGTCTTTTAGTCACACCTGTGGCGTAGTATACATCCAGGGGTGACGTGGGCCCTGTGTCCAGCCTTTGATTTGGAGAAGGCAGAAAGGGAGGAGCCAGTGGGGAAGTGAAGCCGCCCCTTCCTGCTTTCTCTCCATTGACCCCTCTGCCTCCAGGCCTCCCGTGACCCCGCCAACCCCCCCCCCCCCCAGCTCCTGTCTCTGGGCTTCTTCCATGGTTCCCTGAGAGGCGGGGGAAGAGCCACTGGGCGGGGGGGACCAGGAGGGAGGACACTTCTCACCTCTTTCCCACTACCCCACCTTGCCTTTCTTTGAGATGTAACCAACTGATTGTACAGGAGGGTACCAGAATGTTCCAGCATTCCTGGGAAGTATGAGATATGTGATGGGAAACCTTCACAAAGGAGAACAGAGGAAGAAGTGGGAGAAAACCCAAAACAACCTCCAAAGGGGCCTTCACACAATCAGAAAAAAACGACCCTCAGACAGGAGACAACCCGCAATATCACCCCCAACACACAAGGAGAACCCCCAGACTTCAACAGAAACCAGACCCGGTCTCTGGCTGGTTCTTCCCCTGCCTAGAACATCAAGGCAGGGCGCCCACTGGCTCCCAGCCCCGTGATCCATGCCCTCCGCTGCAGGACTGGCCGGCACCAGAGGGAGGACTGAACGACCCACAAGGCTTCTGCTCAAAGGCCAGCATCTCAGAGATCCCCGGTCACCGTCACCAGATTCCATTCCATTTCTTTAACATAAAAAAAAAAGCAAAGCAACACTCCAGTCCGTGTATTATGTCTCTCCTTGGATACTCTCTCCTGGGTGGCTGCCTCTCTCTGGGTGGACAGCCTAGGACTCCACTCCGTGTTTTCTCCCCTCCCCTCACCTGCCTCTCAGTATACTGAGTTTGGAGCCTGCCAGGGGCAGCCAGCAGGAATTCCAGCAGCAGGCGACAAAGGAGCTGCGCTGGGGACCGGACGACTTGAAGCCCGCCCAGTGGCAAAGCCACCTGCGCCACAAAGGCAAGGGACACACCTGGGCCGGGGCTGACAAGAAGAGGCAAGTACTACTAACTGGTGAGGGAGAGAGAGAGAGAGAGACAGACTGACAGACAATCAGTGTGATCCAGCAGGGTACAGTGGCTGGATTACCCAAAGTAATGCTCTTGGTTAAAAGATTTCCAATACTTCACCGGGTCTCTGCAAAGGTGGGTGTTTGGGAAACTAAATGACATCTCGGACAGTATGTGTCTTTGCCCTAGCTGGGCTATGAGTTCCGTGCCTCAGTCACTCGGCTGAGAGGAAAAGGGAAATCTAATATAGTCTTCTCCATGCAATGCTGAATATATATCTCTCTCTCCCTCTCTCTCTCTATATCTCTCTCTCTACCTCTCTCTCTTATAGGCAAAGCTGAGACTTACATGGTGTGAACTATTAAATGTTTTAATAGAATTTGTATGTGTGTTAAAGAGGAGGACTTTCTTTTTAATTTAGCGCAATTTAATTTGTCACTGAAACTAGAATGCTGATAAATAGTAGTAAGTGCTTTCTATAAGCTTAGAAACACACACACACACACTCACTCACCAAACCAAAAAGTACCACCAAAGAGTAGCATGCTTTCACATTCCTGCAAAACATACCATTGCCTAAATAAAACTCAGTATAATTAATATATTGAAGAAAGATAAAGCATCTAGATTCCTGGGGTTGTTTTAATTTTCGAGGGGACCGTTTTGTCTACTTTACCTTATTGTTATCGTTGTTGTTGGTAGGAGTACCAGTAGCATCACGTGACCCCATTGCTTTTCTCCTTTGGAAACTTATCTGGGGGCTCTGATCTCCCTAAAGAACTTGTGGGGAGATGGCGGTCCGGGTGTGCTTTCCCTGTGCTGTGTGAATCCCACCGGCACTGAGGAGAGAGCAGAATCGATTTCTGCTCTTTCCTCATCTAATTCCTCATCATCGCCGTTAGCACTTCAGAAGTTCCCGGGCTTACAGAGTCGGTGTCTTGGTGTCACTTCTTCCTGCTGCTCTGTGGGCTAGCATCATTGCATCACTGTGACTGAAAGGAAGCTGTCTTCTAATTAAGAAACCTGAGCATTGGGAAATCACGAATTCCTTCAGGTTATTCATTTAGAGGGATTCTCTACCTGATCTTCCTGTAGTTCGTGGAATGAAGGAGACTAACGGAGACCAGGAAGTCTAATGACTGCCCCTCTTCCCCTGTCAGGATGCTTTCTAGAACAAAGTCAGACCTTCTCTGTAAGGCCCTCAGGAACGCCGGGGCACCTCTGGTGTAATCAGTGGATGCATAGGCAGCCTGGGGCGGTCGTTTTCCCCACACTGGCCTGCCAGGCCTAGCTCTGAATCTTCACCCACAAATGCTGTTAGCCAGGAATTCAGAGCGCCACTCTGACGTGGGAAAGGCCAGTTCGGGAGTTCTGTCCCATCCTGCCCTCGCCAGCTCACAGTGGCTCGGTTCAAATGTTCGGGTTGAAAGCTCACCACTCTTCATCCATTCAGGAGGAATTCATTTCTGTGCCACCTAGCCCCCAGTCTACCTAACAGTGTGGTCACTGCTAGCTAGAGTTTCAATCCCAAGGCTGTTGAAAATCAGTAAGAGAATAACAATCCAATATATGTCCTACTAGATTAAGAAGAGTGAAGGGAAGGTGGATAGGAAAGGGATGAGTGAGGATTGTTGAAAGGAGTGACGTTGATCAAGAAATACTGTATTTATAAACTGCTTTCTTAAGGGCAATTCGTCTGCGTAACTACTTAAAGATAACTTTTTCTGTCATGGAGCTTGAATTCAGGGAGCAGGCACTGTGTCTCAGCGTTTTTGCTCAAGTCTAGCACTCTACCACTTTGAGCCACAGCTCCACTTTTGGTTTTCTAGTGGCTAATTGGAGATAAGAGTGTCGTGGACTTTCTTACATGGGTTTGAACCACGGTCCTCAGATCTCAGCCTCCTGAGTAGCTAGGATTACAGGCATGAGCCACCAGCACCTGGCTAAAGATAAATTTTTTAAAGGGCAACTGGAAACAGGTAAAAGCAAAGTAAACAGAGATTATCTGCAGAATATTTTTACAATTTACCTTGCCAGTAAAAATCATATATAGAAGATTAAAATTCTTTGCAGTCATCTTTAAAAAGCACAACAGCAACCACCACTCAAAACTGTGTTGCTTACCACTAACCTCCCCCCCCCATGCCTCTACCTATATTGTCCCAGTTAATTCTTTCTACATTCTTAAGATTTACTCCATGTTATCCCCATCTAAAAGATGGTCACCTCTACAGTCCCAAGACTTCTAGGGATAAATCTGAGCTCAGTCCTGTGGCCTAGCGAAGGGGTAGACCAGAAGTCGGAACACACAGGAATTCTGGGAAACTTCTGTGTGAGGAAAATGAGCTCCAGCCCACTAGAGCTATGCCACTCTCAGCCATGTCTAATGTAGGAAGGGACAGCTAGGGATTGGGGTGCATGGGAAGAAGCAAAAGGAGAGGGTTTCTGGGTGGCCCCTCCCCAGAAAGGCTTTGGTGTATTCCCAGGGTCTCGGTGCTGGGTCCAGTGGGGGCAGGGGGTGAGGGGGGACAGAGGTTGATAAAGCAATTTAACCAATGCTCCTGAAAGGCAAGAAAGAGTGCTTCACTGTCTTAAGTTCTTCTCCTTCCTTGTTGAGTCACCAGAGCCGCCACATTTCCACAGAGAGCAGCTGGGCCTTTTAAGGTGACAACAGTCACTTTGTGGGCTGTAGGGGTGGCTCACGAGGTAGAACACCTACCTGCCAAAGCTAAGGCTCAATACTGCAAAAAAAAAAAAAAAAAAAAAATCCATGTTCACGAAAACCAACCTCCAATTTCTTCCTGTGTCAACCAAAGGACTGATTGGGGAGTAAGAGGCTAGCTGGAGGCTAACTCCTCTCAATCTTCTGAAACTCTCTTAATATTAATATTAATTGTTATTATTAATGGTGAGGTGCAGTAGATACACATCTGTAGTCCCAGGTAATTGGGAGGCTGAGGTAGGAAGATCTCTTGAGCCCCTAAGTTTGGGACCCGCCTGGACAACATGGTGAGATCCCATCTTTAAAAAATAAAAGTCCCTGATTTTTTAGCATTGTAACGTACCCTGTAAGTATTCTTTCTGTCTGTGTGTGTGCTAGAACTTGGGCTTGAACTCAAGTCTTTGATCCCCTCCCTCTCCTCTCAGGATGAAGGAAGGCTCTATTGCTTGAGCTACACCTCCACTTCCAGCTTTTTTGCCTGCAAACTGGAGATTAGAGTCTCACAGATTTGTCTGCCTAGGCTGGCTTTGAACTCCAATCCTCAGATCTCAACCTCCTGAGTAGCTAGGCATGAGCTACCAGCACCCAGCCTTTCTGGTGACTTTTTGTTAAGGCACAACTATGTATTGTCAGAGATGATGGGACCCAGCTTCCCTTATTATCCAATTTTTTGTTTTAAAATCTCTGTGTATCTGTGTATGCATGCACAAACAGCTCAATGATTGCTCTGTTTTTTACAAATTCTCTGAGTCACAGATGCAATGTTGTTTCTTGTTGTTGTTTGGCCTGTTTATTTTTGCCTTTTGCTTATTTGGACAGTGTGTGTCCATGAGAAGACAGAAATATGGCTGAGCTCGCACATTAGTCAGGACAAGGGGAGCACTTCCAGAAACAAAAGCCCGGAAGAAAAGAGTGTGGGGGTTCACACCTGCCACCCAGGCAGAGGGAGGGGGACCTGGGGTTCATGGCTATATTGCTTTCTGGGTTGTTTTTTAATTTAAAAAATCTAATTTAATCAAAATGCTAATCCTGAAGCACCCCACAAATTAATCTGTTCAGAAAACACCAGACTGGGTTCTTTTTGTTTTCCATTGTTCTATGTCTTCTTTCTCGTTATTATCCTGAAGTAGTCGTGTAGACGGGTTTCCATTCAATGTGTCCTTTTGTGAGAACAATACACCTGGATCCAGCACTGTTGGGAAAATGGAGGAGAACGGAAAAGGAATAGGCGGGACTCGATCGTCAACAGGCGAGGACTGTTTATTGAGGGGTGCAGACCTTCCTGCGGGTTTGGAGGTGGTGCGAGGGGGTGAATTTGGGACCAGGCGTATGAGGGGTCTGAGCAAGGAGGCAGAGGTCATGGAAAGCGCCGCTAGGTCTAGGAAGTTGGTGGCTTTTCCTTGGGCCCACAGTGGATTGTGTGCAGCTGGGCTGGGGTGCATTGCACCTGCCTGCACATCAAAGCAGGTCTGCTCATCCCTGGGGTTCTGCCCAATGCCTGTATGGGCCTGGGAAAACTTGGCGAGGTGGGGGTGGGGGGAGGTCAATCCTTCAATAACCACTTTTTCCATCACCACCCCCCATGACTCCCCACCCCACCCATCCCTCAGTTTTATTAGTTCCACTTTCTAGTTCATGTGTACGTTGGCTATTACAATGGAAATTTATCTTGGAATTAGAAAAAATGGAGAAGAAAACTCCCTTTTGGAAAATGTGGGGCTGAGAGAGCCTCTAGGCCCAGCAGCGGGTGATCCCACAGCCCCAGACCCCACTCCCTAATGAGAGCCTGCCCGGCCACCGCCCCTGACTGTGTCCACTCTGTAGTTTCTCCCCTCCCCACCGCCCCCAGCATGGTCCTGTCCCAACGCCTCCCCCCCCCCCCCGCCCCGGTCACACTTCCTCCTAGCTCTCTTCCAGATCATTCTGTCTTGTAGCCGTGGGAGCTTTTTTCTTGTATTTGGACTTTTGTTTGTGCATGTGTGAGTCTGAGTGTGTGTGTGTGTGTGTGTGTGTGTGTGTGTGTGTGTGTGTGTGCGCCAGTCCTAGGGCTTGAATTCAAGACCAGGTGCTGTCCCGGAGTCTTTTTTTTTTTTTTCTTTTTTTGCACAAGGCTAGCACTGGAGCACTCGAACCAGCTCCACTTCTGGCTTCTTGGTGGTTACTTGCTGGTAAGAGTCCCATGGACTTTCCTGCCAGGCTTTGAGCTGTGATCTCCAGATGTCAGCCTCCTGTCGCTAGGATTACAGGTGTGAGGCGCCGGTGCCAGGCTAGAGTCTGGACTTTGACACTCAGTGACTTCACTGCCCCTGGCCAAGGCAGCCTCCTCCGCAGCCACTGAACGCCGCCGCCCATGGTGTAGCACTCTGGTTTACTTCAGTATCTGTCGCTGCCTTCCATTTATAGCTCAATGTCAAGTTCTCCATCTTGAGTCCAGGAGCTGAGTCACTTCATCTTTATCCTTTCTCCACGCTACCTCCCTTCCTTCCCTGTGAGTGGTTCCTCCCACATAGTATTGCTCCAATCAGTCCCTATTGGAGATGATTGCAAGGATTTCGTCCCCTGGGTTTGGACAAAGCACCCCTCGAATGCCCAGGGCATTCGTGCATGTGATCACAGGTCGATAATCGCAAGGAGCCCTTGTGCATCTGGAGAGGTGGTGAGAACAGAGACAAGGAAATGCCGACTTTGAAAAATACTCTGAAAAAAAAAAACATGCCATTTCCAGGAAGTGTAGAATGAGATAAAATGTACATCACTACATAAGATGTACATTACTAAACAGGGAGCGTGTTAGGACCTGAAGAGTCGTGGGGTTTGTGCAGCCCAACAGGGTTTTCCTCAGAATCAATCCACCCCAAGGGGAAAATAGTTCTGTCTTTAACTTAAGTTCCAAGATGAGTACACGAGGAACACAGGAGATGAGAGCTTTGTAATTCCGTAATTACAAGTAGCTGGAGGAGAGTGTGTAAAGTATTGGGGGCTCACTTGGAATCGAATCCGAGCTACTCAAGAAGATCGTAGTTCGAGACCAGCCCCATCAAAAATTCATGAGACCTTATCTCAGAGAATCTTTTTTTTCTTTTTAGTGTCTCAACAAATAAAATGTTGGGCGTGCTGGTATACCGCAGCTAAGTGGAAAGCCCCAGTACTGCCAAATAGACAAATACACACACACACACACACACACACACACACACACACACACACACGATGTAGCGGAGCTGGAGGCAGATTTCTGTCCTGGGTTAGAAGAGTGACTGGAGTCTGGCGCTGGGCCCCCAGCCTCTGGACCAGCGGGTCCCCTCACTGTCCCTAGAGATAACTGTGGCGGAAGGGGATCCGGGCTTGGGGCAGAAGCGGAGACCAGCAGCCTCTGAGCTCCCTTGAACGTTACTATTTCTGTTCCTGTTGAATTCTTCTTCCACTTGGCCGGCCATCTGACTGAAATGATACTTAGCCACCTCTGTGTTCACTGAGTAATCCTTGCCCCGCCCCCCTCCCATCCCTGTCTCCGGTGGGTTTCCTCCTGCTTATCCACCTGGCGCGTGTGTGACTCCGAGTGTGACGGGCTGTCACGCTGAACGCCTCCGGATGTGTGTGGGGCGTCCTCGTCCTTCTCCTGGTGAGCTCAGGAGTTCAGCCACCCCCCCTAGAGGACTCTGGTGGCATCTGAACTCAGAATAGCAGTGAACACGTTGACCCCCCAAAAACACTGGAACTGTGTGACTTCAGCCTGATTGGATTTGGTTGGGGGTGGGGTTTGGTAATATTGTGGGGTTCAATTCAGGCCCTCTGGAAAAGCGTTCTGTCATTTGAGCCACACCCGAGTCCTGTGTTTTTCTAGCTAGGGTTTCATGATTGTGCTTGGGCCAGCCTTGGACCAAGACCTTCCTAACTCCAACTTCTGTATAACTGGAACCACAACCATACCTAGCTTGTTCTGTGTAACTTTTGCCCAGGTTGGTCTCAACCACGATTGGATGTTTTTATAAGACACTCATTCTTTTCTTCTACACTAGGGAATTTTAACTTTTTATAGAATAATGGTAATTCTATTGACTTTCCTTTTTAAGTATACAAATGCAAACAAACTAGGATTAACCCATAGAATTTGTAGTAATTTTAAAAATGCATTTTTTTTTTTTGGCCAGTCCTGGGCCTTGGACTCAGGGCCTGAGCACTGTCCCTGGCTTCTTCCCGCTCAAGGCTAGCACTCCGCCACTTGAGCCACAGCGTCGCTTCTAGCCATTTTCTGTATATGTGGTGCTGGGGAATCGAACCTAGGGCCTCGTGTATCCGAGGCAGGCATTCTTGCCACTAGGCTATATCCCCAGCCCCTAAAAATGCATTTTTAAATGAAAGCCTGGTTCCTTAAGAACAATTTAAAAAAAAAAAAAAGATTCAGTCACACCAAAGGGTCACCTGTAATTACCGGTTCCAGGTTCATAGAGCTTTATTCATTTTTCTCTCCAAAATATGACAGGTTGAAAAAAAAATCAATGTTTCCCCCACCCCATGGTAGAATGGTACAATACCATCTCAGTGAGGCTTGCAGAAGAAAATGAACCGAAATTGTATCTATTACCTATGTTACTGCGGTGAACATAGACTTAGATCATCCCAGAATCCTAAAAGCTTCACAAAACACACAGGAGATAGCAGAGCCAGCAGACTGCGTGACCACAGACCAGTCCTGCCTGGAGCGGGAGAAAACAACTGTTAGGCAGTGGAAGGTGAAACACACCTGTTCCTCACCAGCTGTGATCCAGCTGTGACCAGCCAGGGGAAAGCCAGGCAGCCCCGTTGTCCCATTATGTGGCTCTGCGCCACGCAGTTACTTACTGCACGCCATCCTTCCAGTGTCACTCCTTTCTTGTGTGTGAGCCAGGACACGGGTGCTGGGGTGAATTTCCTCGCAACCCTGAGGTAGAGCATGTCTGGACATCTTTTTTCTCGGGTAGTAGTGTAGCGGCCTCTCCCCTCCCCGACACCCTCTGAGATTTCTGCAGACAGATCACAGGAAAGCTGAGCCCCTGCGTGGATTCCTGACTCTTTTCTCAGTGAAGAAAGAGTCAGAGTTTCTGCACTCATCAAACTGACTCTGAGGAGAGATGAGAGAGCAAACAAGCAGGGCACTGTGACTGGCGACTCGAGCGTATAATCCCAGCTACTCCAGCAGTGGAGAGCCAGGAGGATTATGGTTCCAAGCCAGCCCGGGAAAAATCCCGGAAACACCACCACCCACCGCATTCCCTCCCATGGCCCCATCTCAACCAATAAACGCTGAGGCTAGTGATATGCACCTGCCATCTCAGCTCAGAAAATGTAAAAAAAAAAAAAAAAAAAAAGGAAGTTTATGGTCCAGGCCAGCCTGACAAAAAGAACGAAAGCAAAAAAGGCTGGGTGTATGGCTCACATGGTAGAGCAAGGTCCTAAATCACAAACCCCACTACTGCCCACACACACAAAAAAAAAAGAAGGGGGGGGAAAAAAGCACATAAGGAATAAATACAAGCATGATTTAAATTACTGATAAGTAGTGTGTAAAAAAAAAAAAATATGAGCAAATCAAGGCAGGAGCAGGAAGGACAGGAACTTCTGGAAGCAAAGACTCTGAGACCTGACGAGGCTGTTGTTATTCTGAGCAGAAGGAAACCAGGTGACTGAGGAGGAGGAAAATAAAGCTGGGGTGAGAGGGTGGGCAGCCCACCGCACCACGGTGAGTAGATTGGGTCTCGTCGTGAGTTCAGAGGAAGACAGTGAAAGGTTTCAAAATGGCGCTGTGGCCCGGCACCGTGGCTCACGCCTGTAACCCTGGCTACTCGGGAAGCTGAGGTTGGAGATTCCATGCTTGAAGCCAACCCAGGCAGGAAAGTCCATGAGATTCTTATCTCCGACTGAACAAGCAAAACGTGGGAAGTGGAGGCGTGGCCCAAGGGGTAGAACACTAACTTTAGTGCAAAAAGGCTAAAGCGCCCTACCTGAGTTCAAGCACCAAAAAAATAAAACCCACGATCCACTACTGGTGGCACCAGCGTGAGTGGAGACAGGGAGGCCGCTACAGGAGTCCACTGTACAGCAGCAATGGCTGTTGTGGCTTTGGAAGATAAAGGATAAATCGTGGAGTTGGACAAAAAAAATGTGCAGAGTCAAGATGCCTTTGGGGGTACAGCTAGTCCTATCTGCCGGTGGGCCGGATGTGGGGAGGCACCGATTTCCCGCTTCACCTGTGACCCTGAGGCTCAGACGGGTGAAGAGAGGTTTGTGGGCGCCTTCAAAGCTGTGTGCTGCAGGGCTAGGATGCCGGTGCGACTCTCATTCCCACCCAACCCTTCCCATTCCTGCCGGGCGGCCTGTGACATACTGACGAGGAGGAACCCGTCGGTGGGTTTATGGCTGCTGCACCTGTCACGGCAGCCTGAGGGTCAATCTGCTGCCTCGGACACCAGGTGTTTATAGCCAGCGAGTGCACTTCTGCCCAATTCTATTCCAAGCGTGCCTCGTGCTCAGAAGCCACATTTCCCAGTCCAATCATAAACTACTGCAAGCATGCGGGGGGGGGGGGGGGGGATCTAGAAATTCAGATCTCATTGCTGTGCTGCATGTGCTCATGGAGTAAATACTCACGCGAGCATTCGGGGTGTGGCAGGCCCTGCTCTAGGCCAAAGCAAGCGGGCAAATCAGACCGTCTCAGACTTGAGTCACTCTCATAAGGATTGATAGGTGGCCATGATAGAAAGACAGTGGTTTGCTCTGTCTACGTTTGCCAGTGAAGGCCTCCTTGATGCTCTTTGAGGACCTGGAGCAAGGGGCTAGAAAGAAGCCAACGAACAGAGTCATGGGGTTGGTGGGAAAATGCAGCAATGGGAACAGCAAAGACAAAGCCTGCAGGAGAGAAAGCACTGCTGCCTTTATTAGAATTCTATGGGTCGACAGCTGGGCCTTGTTAACACATGCCTACAGCCCCAGCTGCTAGGCCAGCCCGGGCAAAAGCATGAGACCCTATCTAAAAACAAACTAAAAGCAAAAACGATCTGGAGTATGGCTCGAGTGGTAGAACACTTGCCTAGCAATCATGAGGCTCTGAATTCAAACCTGAATACTGCCAAAAAAAGAGATGAAAATAAAATCTACTGGCTGATGTAAGAGAAAAGATGGAATTCACAGAGGCTTAAGCAAAATAGAATTTTATTTCTCTCTCACTGAACATTCTGGACAGACAGTTCCAGACTGATTGGATGACTTGGTAATCCATGGGGCCTCAGAGTCTGTGGTCTTCCTCTCTGACATTCTAATGGTTATTAGATATTAATTCTTATTTTTTGCGTGCTGTGACTCGAGCTCTGCCTGGATTCAAACCATTCGAATCACAGCCTCCTGAGTAGCTAATAATCATTATTACTGTTAACTTTAGGACTGATCTAAACACTGCCTGACTGGGCATTCCAAATAAAGTAAGCCCACTTTCTGTATCCATAAGCCCCCAACTTCCAATGGTGGCCACTCCTTGGTACCCCACCCTCCTTTGGTCTTTCAGTATCAAGAACACCCCAAGGTTTCACTGCACGATCCTTTCACTTGGCATCTTTATCTGCCTCCCATTCTAAGTGTTAATTGTTTGCCAAGTTAACTCCATGCACTCAGTGTCTGTGATGCAGTAATAACCCTCCCCGGGACTCTTCCTTCCCTGGGCCATCAGTCAGCTATTCAAAGACTGCTCTAAGCCTAAACGGTATCACGAGAAATAAGCCAGATCGCACTTGCCATACATAGGTGGACGCTACCAGAAAAGACTCCGATTTTACAATTCCCTTGAGCTGCAAATCCACATCGACTTGTCTGCAGTCATGTCACTATTCCTCATTCATTGATAACAAAGCACACTAATTGCTCAGTTAAAAACTGACCAAACGTGGTGCAGCATTGTCTTTCTCACTGACGAGAACCACATTTTGTGCTTAATTGCAGTCCTTGAGATGAACATTCTTTAATTCACTAATTAATGAATCTAGTTCTTTATTTTTGAAGCTATGGCAAGACGGCAGAATCAGCAATGGCTATCTTTGGCTCTGCCACCTAAGCCCAGTTTAGCTCACAGACTGAGCTGATGTCTTCATCTCTAAGTTGGAAATTTAATGCCTACTCCTCCTGCTCCTTTTTGTTTAACTTTTTATTTTTACTTATGTATTGTATTTACTTCACTGGGGTTTGAACTTGGAGCCTTGTACTCTCACTTGGCTTTTAGGCCACTCAAGGCAGAGGCTCTGTCACTTGAGCCACACCTCCACTTCTGGCTTTTTGCTGACTAATTGGAAACAAGAGTCTCACAGGCTTTCCTACCTGGGCTGGCTTCAAACCACAGTCCTCTGATCTGAGTCTTCTGAGTAGCTAGGACTACAGAAGTGCCCGGCTGGCTATTTCGAGAGGATAATTATGTGCATGTGTAGTTGCATGCATACATACACTGCAATTGCTCTGTCATCTTATGCGTAATCACAGCTTCAAATTTTGAAAGGGTTCTTCTATTTTAAATGGCACCGACTCCCCTCCATCTGCACTGTGTTCCATTTCATGCACCCCATGACCTTTCCGCACACTTATAAATGAGCCATGAAAGATGGAAGTTAAGAGAAGTATATCATAGTTGTTTTTTCCATCATGTGTCCTCTAATTTTCCAAGCTTTCTGATAGTCCATGAACTCACTGTCAGTGACAGACACTGAGAGTTTTATCCACAAAGTGAACAGCAGTCACGACAGTCCTGATTCCAGGCAGGTCATCCGGCCAGAGGCTGGCTCCTGGCTGTTGGGGACCCCTGGCTGACTTCCAGCTTGGCCAAGATCCGAGAGGTAAACCCAGAAGCATGCGGACCCCTGAGAAAACCCCGGGGTTTATTGCCTACTAAAAACCAGCTGTATCTTCTATTACATTTTCCAGATCTTTTATGTTCCTGGCCTTTATAACATCTCCTCCTGCTTGCCAAATTCAGATTTTAGAAGTATATTCGCTTATAAAGAAAGTCTCCTCTGAGTCCCACTGCTTTTCCTCTGCCCCCTGCATCCCATTCAGTCCAACCCTCATCCCTGACTCAAGATGGCGGCCCCGGCCCCGAGCCCCACTGTCCACCCAATGCGTGCAATCTGTGGCACCCACCAGCGCCACGCAGCTCTGACTTGCTCACATCTCTGATGAAATTCTCCTCGTGCTTGGAAATCCTGAGCACAATTTTGAATTTTTTCAGAGACACTCTAGTGCTTGCCAAGTGAGGGAGAAAGCTCTGTGAAAGGTAAGGCTCCGCACAGTCTCTCTTGTGGGACGCCTTCCAGCTTCTTCCCTCTCCTCACTACCACCCTGGCCTGCCTGCTCCTTGGGGTGAGGTGTCTCTCTCTTTACCTTCCCCTTCTCTTTTCCAACTGTAGCCTGGTTCCGTGGGCGTTTCAGTTATCATTTACACATTGGGAGCTTCCATTGCACCCCAGGTCCAATCTAGATCAGTAGCTTCTCTCTCCCTCCCTCCCTCCCTCCCTCCCTCCTTCTCTCTCTCTCTCTCTCTCTCTCTCTCTCTCTTTCCTCTTTCTCAATATTCAGCTATGAAATTACATCATGGCATGTACCTAATTTTACCTGGATTACTATTTATCTTGGCTATGGCATCCCCACAATGGGTTACTGCCCACTTGTTTTCCCTATGCCTCGTAGTGCCAAACACAGGGCCTTTGATCAAGAAACGGTGAGTTGAAGTTCTTTATTTCAACTAGAGATTTGCACCTATAACAAGGGTGATCAAGTGAATGTGCATGAAATCAGCACAATGGCTTCCCAGTCGGTGTGTGTATGTTTGCATATCCCCAGCAATTATTCAGACAAGCAGGAAATTGCATCCATCGAGAAAAACACATCCCCCTGCACTCCTAGTCTGTAGGTTCCATGCACCGTACACACCGTGATAAAGTGCCAGGACACTGTGGCGTCTTCTTTGAGGAGCTTCCAGTCTAATGGAAAGAAAACTCGTGAACTCGCGATCAGATCAATGTTGAGTCCTGATTGCATGGGAAGGCAGGAAGGGAAGGCCTGACGCAGTCCAGGGCAGTCATGGCTCCGATCTCAGCCTCCTGAGTAGCTGGGATTACCAGCATGAGCCTCTGGCACCCAGCCAAGATCATTTTTAAGAGTAAGAAATCATCACACACTTGTGGTTTCTAGGTCCTGGTGGAGAAAGCCATGTTGTAGAAAGCCATGGCTTTTACTCTGTGTGTATGAGACAGGGGTAAGGGGCTCAAAAGAAAGATGACTTCAGGACTTTTTGAGAAATGCAAGATCCCAGGAAGGCACTGTTGGTTCGTGTGTATAATCCTACCTCCCCTGGAAGATCAAAGCCAGCCCAGGCAGAAGAGGCTCTGTCTCTAATCAAGCAGCAAAATGCTAGACCAGAGGTGTGGCTCATGTGATAGAGCACTAGCTGTGAACAAGAAAGCCAAGAGAAAGTGCAAGGCCCTGAGTTCAAGGCCACAGTATCAGCACAATAAATAAATAAATGTGTGTGTTTGTGTGTGTGTGTGTGTGTGTGTGTGTGTGTGTGTAATCTAAGCCTACTTCTCAGCTGTTTTCACAGCATGATATAAACCCCAAGCCATCAAGAAGAGTCACTGAACACATTTGGGGCTGCATACCCCACAGTATGGCTTACAACAGTGGGCCCACTGCACTTTTAGGGCTCCTCCAAATGTCTTAATGTCCTTTAAAACCAAAAGCTGGGAATATGGCCTAGTGATAGAGTGCTTGCCTCGCATACATGAAGCCCTGGGATCGATTCCCCAGCACCACATATATAGGAATATCCAGAAGTGATGTTGTGGCTTAAGAGCTAGAATGCTAGCCTTGAGGAAAAAGAAGCCAGGGACAGTGCTCAGGCCCTGAGTTCAAGCCCCAGGATTGGCAAAGCAAAAAAAAAAAAAAGAAAAGAAAAAAGTAAAGTATGAACTGCTAGGAAGGAGAAGTGTGTTTTAATATGTAATACTCATCTTTATATCAACATGGTTCTCCCATCCCATTTCTGTGTTTTTATGGAGAAAGAAGTAACAATGTGACCCTAATACTGGGTCCTATTTGCATAAAGAAGGATTCTAAGAGCAAGTGCTGGTGGCTCACACGGGCAATCATAGCTATTCAGAGATCTGAGGCTCTGAGAGTGATGGTTCAAAGCCATTCAGTAGACAAGTGTATGAGACACTTACCTGCAATTAACCAGCAAAGTGTGGGAGGTAGAGCTGCGGCTCAGATGGTAGAGCATCAGAATAAACCTTAAGGGACAGAACCTGGGCCTTGAGTTCAAGCCCCATTACTAGCACAAAACAGGATGTGGGGTGGGGGGAAGAAGGAGAGAGAGAAGAAGGGGAAAGGGAAAGAGAAGGAGGAAGAAGGAGGAGGAAAAAGAATAGACGAAAAAAGGAGAAAGAGGGGGCTGGGAATATGGCCTAGTGGCAAGAGTGCTTGCCTTGTATACATGAAGCCCTGGGTTCAATTCCCCAGCACCACATATATAGGAAAATCCAGAAGTGATGTTGTGGCTTAAGAGCTAGAATGCTAGCCTTGAGGAAAAAGAAGCCAGGGACAGTGCTCAGACCCTGAGTCCAAGCCCCAGGACTGGCAAAAAGAGAGGAGAGAGAGAGAGAGAGAGAGAGAGAGAGAGAGAGAAGGGGAAGGAAGGGAAGAAGGAAGGGAGGGAGGGAGGGAGGGAGGGAGGGAGGGAGGAAGGAAGGAAGAAAGGAAGGAAGGAAGGAAAAGCAAGCAGGCAAGAAAGAGAGGGAGAAAGGGAAAGAAAAGAAAAGGACTCTAGACAGCTATTCAGCTAGTATAGCATGGCAAAAAGAATTTAATACTTTCTTATCCAGGGGAGAGAACACAAAAACATCTCTGCCGAATGGATTAATTTCCCCCAAGATGACTAGATTTCCTGGTAACACATTTTAAAAGAGAAAGGAATGCAATTGCACCGTAAGAGAATTTGAGCTTTGATGGGCCCAGAAACAAAGCACACAGCCTGACGCCAGGAGAAAATGAGGACCTGACCAGAGCTTCCTTCTAGGTGCCCAGCCGCTATAATTTGCACCTTCTGAGGAGGAGATGGATGCTTGTGAATGCTTGCGGGCAGCTAGGAGGGTGGAGATAATGGCAGGACCAGACATGGCCCTGCTGGGGAAATAAGCAGGCAGCCAGATCCCTGAGAGCCGAAAATGAAGGCCCTAAAGAAACGTTCAGAAAGCTCGCTGTCTTGCCTTAAAAGTAAACCTGAAAAGCAAGAGCACTCTAAACCAGCCCCTGATTTAGGTAAATCAGTGACCGCAATGGCTGCACGATGCAGGTTCCCATCTAACTGAGATCAGCGTTGTTCTTCATTGCCCTTTGCACATTGAATGTTCTGATGAACACCCCAAGGAGAAATGAATACTTGCCCAAGGGATACAGATTGGGTTAACATGGAAGCCAGCACTGGTGGCTCACATCTATAATCCCAGCTAGATCTCATCTGAGGATAGTGACTTCAAATGAGTCCATGCAGGAAAGTCTGTGGGTCGCTTATCTCCAGTGTCCTGGCAAAAAGCCAGAAGAAGAGCTGTGGTTTAAATGGTAGAGCACCAGCCTGGAGTAAGAAAGCTAAGTTACAGAGCACATACACACACGTGCACACACACACATGCACACGCACGAATACACATGACTGAAAGTTTGGGGTGGAGGAGGAGGTTTGTGGAAACTCCATTGCGCCTTAGGGTTTTTTGTTTGTTTGGATTTTGTTTTTTATGGGGGTTTTTTGTCACTCATGGAGCTTGAACTTGGGGCCTGGGCTCTGTCCCTGAGCTCTTTTGTTCAAGGCTAGTTCTACCACTTGAACCCCAGCACCATTTCTGGTTTTCTGGAGGTTAACTAGAGATAAGAGTCTCATGGACTTTCATCCCAGGGCTGGCTTTGAACCACTGTCCTCATATCTCAGCCTCCTGAGTACCTAGGATTACAGACATGAGCCACCAGTGCCCAGCAGGTCTTAAGTATTTAATGTACACATAAGGAAGGATCTTCACAGTCCCAGGAACGTTGGAACTTTCTAGAAGAAACTCCCCATCCTTTCAACAAATAGCATCATTTGGGTTAAAACTGAGTTTTGGAGGAATATATCCTAGCTTCACATGCTGGCAACGCCTAGAAATTCCCTCGCTTTTGCACACCATCAGCTAAAAGGGGTCCAGAATTGTACCTGCTGTAGCAAGCAGCTATGAATATTCATAAGAATGCTAAGCATGCCTCTAGAACATGGTAATGAGTCAGTGCATTTTTAGCCGTCACCAAGGTTAAGTATTCATGGAGGCAACACCTGCAGAGAAGCCAGGCCTAATCACACATTGGCGGAAAAGCGGGTCACAGTGTGTCTCTGTGTGTGTGTGAGTGTGCGCGCGCACGTGCACACCTGCACGCGCGAAAAATGTGGCTGCGCTTTTTGTTGTTTGCCTTTTTATTATTATTACTACTCTCACTGTGAGATAACACTCGTGTGCCAGAAATAACAGAAAAAGCCTGAGAATTGCCAGGAGAAAGCAGCGCTGAGCCCTTTGCATTTAGATGTCTTTCGACTTCTAAACATTGCTTTTGAAGACTTTTTTTTTTTGACCGACTTGAGCTATTTTCACTTAACTCACATAGGTCATCCAGAATCTACTTTTATTTTTTAATGAATTTACTTTATTGTTGTTATGAGGGTGATGGACAGAGGGATGACAATGACATGAGTCAGGTAATGAGTACATTTCCTTTCACACAGTGTCTTCTGTTCCCTCGCTCTCTCCCAGTCCCTCCCCAGAATCTACTTTTAAATGATGGTTATCATCATGTCTTTCAGTTTTATAGCATTGTATTTAGAGGATTTTGAATTCTATGAAAGAAAAGCTATAATGAGGAATATTAAGAGTGGCCAGGCTATCTCTAAATGCTATTCGAGAACCCATGATTTGACTAAAAGCTGATTTTTACAAAATGAATGCAGCCGGACATTGGTGGCTCATACCTGTCATGCTAGCTACTCGAGAGGCTGAGATCTGAGGACTGAGGTTCAATGCCAGCCTAGGCAGGAAAATCCATGAAACTCTCATCTCCAATTTAGTACCAGCAAACTGGAAATGGCACTATGGCTCTAGGTGGTAGAGCACTAGCCTTGAGTAAAAATAAGCTCAGGGACAGAGCCCAGGCCCTGAGTTCAAGCCCCAGATACACACACACACACACACACACACACACACACACACACACACACACGTCAGCTCACTCTGAGGGGAGGGGCCCTCTGCTTCGCTCCTGTTTCCAGTGCACAGCACCCATCAGGGCCCTGTTTTGGTCCTGTCAGTGATCTCCCCTCTGGTTGAAGCAGAGGACGTGGCCCTGGCCCGTGGCTCTCTGAGTCCGCAGCCTGTGTGACCTGGTATTTCAGTAGCTGGGCCCTAAAATGGATGCGCCAGTCTCCAATGAGCTGAAGGCTGCATTTGCTGTCTCAGATCCTTCCCCGCAGAACAGCAGGTCTGTGCGTCTCTAGAACTCAGCTCGGCTCAGTGGTCCTTTCTTTTTTATTTTTAATATATATATTTTTAATATATATATTTTTATTATCAAACTGAATTACAGAGAGGTTACAGTTTCATACATTAGGCATTGGATACATTTCTTGTACTGTTTGTTACCTCGTCCCTCATTCCCCCCCTCCTTTTCCCTTCCCCCCCCATGAGTTGTTCAGTTGTTCAGTTCATTTTCACCAAACAGTTTCGCAAGTATTGCTTTTGTAGTTGTTTGTCTTTTTGTACCGTGTCTCTCGATTTTGGTATTCCCTTCCAATTCCCTGGTTCTAATACCAGTATACACGGTTCAGTGGTCCTTTCTTGATCACATTCGGCACATCTCATGGATTTTTTTGGTGACGATTTACATAAATGGCCAGGCCGGGCACACAGGACAGAGTCCAGGTGCCACCCAGAGTGTGTGACTGGTCTTCATCCAGTCCCCTTCCCAAGTCCCTTTGCAGTGTGATCCTGTCATTTCCCGTCCAGCAGCTGCTTCTCCACTGAATGCCACCGGGTGTCGCGTGGCCAGCAGATCACCGATGCTTTTGTGCAGATTCCTAGTAGAGGGTTTGATTTCTGCAGGAGACCGCCAGTCGATTTTGCAGATTCACGTAACTTAGCAGTGATGACATCAAATCTACTAACGCGATAACTATGCCACACTATCGTTTGTCAGCGTCCTCGAGAAATAGGAACTCTCATTCCGGAGGCATATTTACAGAGCTGGGACTTTCAACAATGTGGGTAAGCTCAGATGCCAGCTCACCACATTGCCGAAAGCCATTTGGTTGGCTCTGCAGCTAATGAAACACGGTCCTAAAGCAGGTGTCGTAACCACCACAATTTCTCCAAAAACCTCCATATGTCCTTTACTTAGAAACCATCATGAATATGAAACACAACAGAATATAATCTTTTTAGAAAGAAATTGCAACTAATACAAAGCAGTTGGCTTCCCTACTTTTTTAGATGAACCTCAAACATGTATTCAAGTAGAAGTTTATTCATTTGCAAAGTGGGCCTGATCCCACCCAGTTTACAGGGTTTGTGTCAGCTTTCTGTCACTATATTTAAAAATATATATCTGAGACTAAAAAATTTAGAAAGAGCAAAGGTTCATCATGTTGGTTCATGTTTTCAAGACGTTGTTATTTAACCTACTTGGTTCCATAGTGGCACACAATATCATGGCAGGAGCATTTGGTAGAAGAAGGAAGAGAGAAAGAGCAAGACAGAGGGGAGGGGGAAGGAGGAGAACCTAGTATCTCAGTACCTCTTCAAGGCCACGCCTCCAATGTCCGAATGTCCCCCTCCATGAGGCCACACCTCCTAAAAAGTTCCACCACCTACAAATAGCAGAGGAAACAAGCTATTACCACATGGACCTTTGTGGGACATCCCAAACACAAACAAGAGCCCCGTTACTAAGAGACTCGGTGTGATACTGAATACAATGGACTGGGCACAGTGCCCCGCCCGTGGCTGTCCTTGGTGCGTAGGGGATGCTCTAATCCTGTTATGATCACAAGGCCCAAGTTGGAACTCCTGGGTCCTTCAGAATCAAGAGCACTTATGGCAGACTTGGTCCCCAGAGGAACTGCCTCTGGCCTCCAGGGAACAGGCACAGAGGCCCGTCATGTCATCCAGATTGGAAACGGCCTCAGGATTTGGGAATCCTGGCCCCCGCTCTCCTGTTCCCATTGTCCTTGTGACCTGGTGACCTTTCCCAGATGGGATAACAGCTGACCACAGGGAATTTTCCCACATTGGGGTGGGGCGGGTGGGGGGGGGGAGGGCTGAAAACATAGGAAGGTGAAAAGCTACAGGAGCAAGTGAAAGAGCCCCAAAGAGAAAAGGAAGAGCCCAGTGCCTCCTCCCAGGCTCCTCCTGCCGTCTCCTGCCTGTACACAGCTGTGCTGTCTCGGCCAATGTTCCCAGTCCCTCCAGTTGGGCCTGGGCCCCTTGTCCACCGTCAACAGCCCATTTCCATGGCAGCTCAGAGAGACTTCAGAGGACAGACGGTGTTTTAAGAATATTGGAGGGGGCTGGGGATATAGCCTAGTGGCAAGAGTGCCTGCCTCGGATACACGAGGCCCTAGGTTCGATTCCCCAGCACCACATATACAGAAAATGGCCAGAAGCGGCGCTGTGGCTCAAGTGGCAGAGTGCTAGCCTTGAGCGGGAAGAAGCCAGGGACAGTGCTCAGGCCCTGAGTCCAAGGCCCAGGACTGGCTAAAAAAAAAAAAGAATATTGGAGCCAAGGCTGGGAATATGGCCTAGTGGCAAGAGTGCTTGTCTCATATACATGAAGCCCTGGGTTCAATTCCCCAGCACCACATATACAGAAAACGGCCAGAAGCGGCACTGTGGCTCAAGTGGCAGAGTGCTAGCCTTGAGCAAAAAGAAGCCAAGGACAGTGCTCAGGCCCTGAGTCCAAGGCCCAGGACTGGCCAAAAAAAAAGACACACCTCTGGTACAGGGCAGAGAGCAAGGTCCCTCACCCAGATCTTCCATGCCGCCTGCCTCCATCTGTAGCCAGAAAATTCTGAGAGATGAGGTGTGGTGGTTGGGAGATGCGTGATTCAAGCAACTGCCACTAGAACGGTCCTTCCAATACAGTTTCCATGGTAATCCTCAGCAGTCTAAACACCGCTGACCTCCCTCCTAACCCTCGCGTGCAAGGCCCTGCCTGGAAATAGAGGCGCGGCTCAAGCGGTAGGACACCAGCCATAAGCACAAAAGCCAAGCAAGAACTCGAGATCCTGAGTTCAAGACCCAGTACTAACACAAAAATTAAAATAATTTAAAAAAAGAGGAGGCCCTTCCCACTCTAGCCCTGATCCCCGACCCACGAGATCGCATGGCTCCCTCGATATAAAATAACGAAGTCAGCCTGGCATTCTTTGTAAGAGCCAGTTTGGGTGCTCTCTTCTGAACCACATTCCAGAGCCCCAGATAAACCTGCTACCCTGGTTTACCAGCGGCCTTGATGCTGTCACCAAACACAGTTTGTTTCTCAGCTCTGCAAAAAATAAAATAAAATAAAATCACACCGGATAAAAGGCTCAGGGATTGCTAGCCAGGAGGAGACATTTAAGGATGCCCTTAGCATTCGTCTCTGGAAGGTTCTAAAACTAGAGGTAGACAGGACTCCGTGTTGTAACTTGTTATAGAGTACAGTTGTCCCACGGGGTGAACATTGGGACTGAGAGTCGACTTGAGAGGGTGTTCGCCTGACAGATTGGGGAAAGGGCAGTATATAAATGCCCTTACCTGTGATAATTGAACTGGAAACCTTTCCTAACTTCAAGTTCTCCATCCCATACTAGCCCGGAGTCTGTAAACTTCAGCACTCAAAGAGAATTGGACATTGAAGAAAGGAGGAGTTAAGCTATAGGAATTCTTCCTTTAAAACAAAGAATGGATGCCAGTGGCTTGCACCTGTAATCCTAGCTACCCAGGAGGCTGAGATCTGAGGATAGAGGTGCAAAGCCAGCTCAGGCAGGAAAGTCTGTAAGACCCTTATCCCCAGTTAACAACCAAAAACCCCGAAATGGAGCTATGGCTCAAATGGTAGAGTGCTAGCTTTGAGCAAAAAAAAGTATCTTAGGGACAGCACCCAGGCCCTGAGTTCAAGCCCCAGGACCAGCACAAAAAGAATTCTGAAGGAGCAAATAAGTATGAAGCAGAATAGAAAGGTTCAGGAAGGCCTGTGGAATAAGGTCAAGAGGCGTCAGAGAAGACTAGAGAGAACAGGAAAAAGCCAGTCACAGACACGTATGTGCAGTCATAGCTGTAACTGTGCTGGCCGCCTTGGTCTCCAACACCAGGAAGCCCTGCGGCTTAGCACGTGATCCACATCTCATCCACGCCACCCCAAGTTCAAAGCTGAGGTCTAAGAGTGCCCTGCCACCCCTGCCACCCCAGCACTGAGCACAGAGCGCTTCTCGGGTCTTACCTCTCTCTCTCTCTTTCCCTGGCAGAAACGGGCAAGATCGACCAGGAGATCCACAAGTACAACACGCCAGGCTTCACAGGCTGCCTCTCCAGGGTGCAGTTCAACCAGGTCGCGCCGCTCAAGGCCGCCCTGAGGCGCACCAACGCCTCGGCCCACGTGCACGTCCAGGGCGAGCTGGTGGAGTCCAACTGCGGGGCCTCCCCACTGACTCTCTCCCCCATGTCGTCCGCCACCGACCCCTGGCACCTGGACCACCTGAACTCAGGTAAGGGCTGCAGCCATCTTGGGCGGATTGCTTGACTCCGTTCAACCTCGGTTTCCTCAGCAGTCACATACATGAGTGACAGTAATGTCTCTAGATGAGTAAGAACGGGAGGAGCACCGAGCACTCTGCACTCGGCACTGGGGAAGGATCTAAAAGGGACGACTACTGTTCTTAGCGTTAGGGAAGTGGATAATCAGAGAAGATAGATGGATTCTTCCTTTACATGAAACTCAGAGCTCTCCGGGCCAGGCATGGTGCCTCGCCCCTGTCATCCCAGCGACTCCGGAAGCAGAGATCAGGAGGATCGCAGTTTGAGGCCGACTCAGGTCAAAGTGACCAGGACCCCCAGCTCAAGCAGTAATCTGGGCGTGGGCGATGTGTGCCTGTGGTCTCAGCGACACCAGAGGCATGGCTAGGATGAGCTCAACCCACGGCTGGTTCCCGTCAAAAAGACAAAACACGAATCTGAAGGAAAGCTGGGGGCATAGCTCAAGTAATCAACTGTGTGTGTGTGTGTGTGTGTGTGTGTGTGTGTGTGTGTGTGTGTTTGCCCAAACTGCCCTCTTCAACATGGCCATGGGGTGACTTGATGAATTATCTCTTCGCGCTCATCCCTACGGCTCTCAGCCTTTGGTTAGAGTCTATGTTCTAACATCAGAAGAGATGTATTGCACCCGCACAGGGCTTTTCCCCAACGGCGCATTGAATCCCTGTAAGACCACAGATTTCCAGGAAGCGGAAGTGTGATTCAGGTGGGAGAACGCCAGGCTTGATGGAAAAAGCTGAGCCCAGAGCTCAAGGCCTTAAACTCAAGTCCCAGTGAGCACATGTACACACGCACGCACGCACGCAGTGTTTCTAGATGCTGACAGGCTGCGCGTGGACTTGGAGCCTCCGTGGACGCAGCCCTTCTCGGCAGCCGCTCACCACGCGCTCTGAGTGGTCATCAGGGCTCTGCTGAATGAACATCACTGCCATAGATGCAACACTGAGCGGCTGAAGACCTAGCATCTCCTAGGCCTGAGCGGCGGAGAGCCCACAGAGCTGGATCGCACCCTCCTTCTGCAACTGGTGAGGCACAGCTCAGGCAGCCTTTCGAAGCCTCTGCTTTTCCACCACAAGGTGAAGAAGAGGGTACACACCACTCACTGACCCCCCCCCCAAACCTAACTCAGTGAGTGTGCGGGCACAGGCGTGATGATGTCAATACTTGACCCAAAAAAGACAAGGTGGGAGGCAACAGAGCAGTGAGGCCTGGCCTCGAACACCCAGAGCCTCAGCCCTCAGTTGCCCCATTCTTCAAAAGTGATCGATAAGACCAAACTCAGAATTCCATGTGAGATGAGGTCTAGATTAGGTCATGCGAGCCTAGCGATAGGACCTTGAGTTTAAACCCAAGGGTATGAACTCAAGGTCCTGAGTGCAAACCCCAGTACTGCCAAATATAATAATCCTCATAGCCCAATCAATCAAACATACAGTAAGCTTTTATAACATGGAGCTGCAATGCTGTTAATAATCACCATGGTTATTATATTATACACAATTTGCTGCCATGCTTGTATATACAAACTATCCCCAAGGCCCCCTGCCAGCCCCCCTTCTCCCCCTTCTAATTTATAGCAGCTCATCGAACAACAGGTGCCAATGGCGTTCATCACATTGCAGCCCTGCAATGAGCCATGAGGCTCTGAACGCAGCCTGCGCCATCGCCAGACCTGCACCTGGAAACTGTGCAGCTTAGAAAGAAGCCCAGCCCGTCCCTTTGTCAGAGGAGCCAGGTGGCGGCTCGCCAGGCCCTTTGTCCCTCACATGCCCATCCCAGCGCACCGGGAAGGGAGTGGCGTGCGGGGCGCCCAGCAGGCTGACTTAGCTTTCCTGGCCAGCATTTCTGTTTCTGGAGAGGAAAAAGCAAGGCAAGACCCACAGCCAAGTCACCGTGGAACAGAGAATTCCCAGATGCCAAATGAGGGGGCTCCAAGCTTGGGCTTCCGAAACCTCTAGATGCTACCCTGGGCCAAGAGGGGTTCCTCATCATCATGAGTTAACTAGCCAACCCCCTGGACACAGGACTGTAGAAACCAAGCGACTTTGTTCATCTGTGTGGATAGAGCATGTTCTCTACAGAGCACGTTGCTCCTGAGCGGTTCGTGACAATGTAACACAGCCGGGGCTTGAATTCAGATTCTGTGCTCCCGGGAGGGCATGATGGTGCACACCTGTAATCCCAGCACTCAGGACCCGGAGGCAGAGGGGGGTGAATCTGAGGCCGTGGAGGGCACACAGTGAGATCCTGAAGGAAGCAAGAAGCTAGAAGGAAGAGAAGGGAGGAGAGGGGAGGGGAAGTGGGGAGGGAGGGAGGGAGGGAGGGAGGGAGGGAGGGAGGAAGGAAGGAAGGAAGGAAGGAAGGAAGGAAGGAAGGAAGGAAGGAAGGAAGGAAGGAAGGAAGGAAGGACAGGTGGACAAGAGAGGGAGGGAGGGAGGGAGGGAGGGAGGGAGGGAGGGAGGGAGGGAAGGAGGGAGGGAGGGAGGGAGGGGAGGGAGGGAGGGAGGGAGGGAGGAGGGAGGGAGGGAGGGAATGAATTTGCCTGGTATTCACAAGGCCCTAAGTTGGATCCTACCAAAGAAAAAACAAAAACGAAGGGTGAGCGAGGGGAGAGAGAAGGAAGATTTGCTCTTTCTCCTTCTAGGAGCGCGTGCAGCCTGAGGCAGGGTGTGTGGGGCTCGGGACTGGGGGACGGGGCTGAGAGCCGGGGAGAAGCGACTTCCCACGGCCCTGTGTGGCTCCAATGCAGGGATCTGACCGCTTCTGCAGCCTCTTGAAGCCGGTAGCTGGAGGTCTCGGAGGAGGCTGATGGGGGGCCGGTGTAGAAGGGCGGTGTTTGCCTGTGAGCACACAAGAGCTCACAAAGGAGGTCTCTGGCATCATGGAGGAAGGCAGGCATGGGGGTGAGGGGGGGCTGGGCAGGAGCACAGGGGTTCACAGAAGAAAAGAGAGCTGACAGTGCTTACGGGCGTTTTTGTCATGTGCATGAGGTCCTTGGTGACTACGAAACTCTCCCAGAAAGAGGGTTTCTCTTGGTCTTTCCAGGAGGAAAAGCACCCCAAACAAAGAAGTATAGAAGTCTCATCTTCCAGAAACTTCTGCTTTTACACAGACAAAAGAAACTCACATATGGTTTCTTTCTACAACTGGTGAACCCTAAATATCTGCCACTTGGAATAATTTTCCTACCAGCTCTGGGAAGGAAACCAGCGTCTTGTCCTGGGCCTTGGACTCAGGGCCTGAGCACTGTCCCTGGCTTCTTTTTGCTCAGGGCTGGCACTCAGCCACTTGAGCCACAGCACCACTTCTGGCCATTTTCTATATATGTGGCGCTGGGGAATCGAACCTAAAGCTTCATGTATATATACAAGGCAAGCACTCTTGCCACTAGGCCATATTCCCAGCCCCGGAAACCAGTGTCTGTCAGGCTGCGTTCGTCATTCTGAATTCCGAGCTCTGAGCCCGAGGGTAATCTGAGCCAGGTAATCTTCCACGTTTGAATAGAGTAAGGGTCTCGCTATCTCCTGTTCAGGTGTAGCCCGATGGCGTGCACAGAATCCCATCTCTTCCTGGGAATGGTCACGGTCAGCATTGGGGTGGAACAGAACCAGTACAGCGGCTCAGGCCTGTAATCCCAACTACTTAGGAGGCTGAAATCCGGAAGACCGGGAGGCCTGCTCAGGCAAAAAGATCCCAAGACCTCAACTCAACCAATAGACAGGCTGCCGGATGCCTGGCCATCCCTTCTCAGGGGGCAGACTGAAATCAAGAGGACACCAGCCAGGCCAGCCCAGGCAAAAAGCGGGACCTTGTGTCAAAACAACCTGAGGAAAAAGGCACTGAGGCACAACTTGAGCAGTAGAGTACCTGCTTAATAAATAAGAATAGTAGTACTGCTAAAAAAGAAAAAAAAAAAAAGTGAGCACTAACTAGCCCCGGCTTGGCTTGAGGACATCTAGAAATAGATTGTTCCAGCAAGTGTCCTTGGAGATGAACTCCTTGCCTGACAGCCTTGGTTCCCAGCTGGTTAGAGATGAGGAGCCTTCATGTAAATGTGTATGTATTATATATACACATATGTATTACAGTATGTATTTATGTCATATATATTATATATTTTTTCAGATTTGGAGTTTGAACTCAGAGCCTCAAGCTCACTAAGTAAGCACTCTACTGCTTGAGCCATGCCTCAGTCCAAACGTCTTTTTTTTTTCCAGATAGGGGCTCACAATTTTGTCCAGGCTAGCCTCAAATCAAGATCCTCCCATCTTGACCTCCCAAGTCTCTGGGATTATAAGCATGCACCACCACACCCAGAATTTCGTGCTGATTTTTAATGAGTTTGATTTCTTGTCCATATTCCAGATTTCTTTTCCACCATCTGAAGATAAAATATTTTTACAACTTCCTGTGCAAAAGAGCTATGGATAGGATGAATTTAAAAACTGTGCACATCAATTCAATTTTCTTCATAAATACAAGCTGGCGCTTGGCTTTCTTTGCGAGTCATTGTAAAGAAACATGAGTAATCGTTCCAGCTCTTATAATTACATCTTTCTTTCTGAGCAGACCTCTTCTTTCACCCCGTTGCCAAGATTGCATGATAAATGTGCTTTATCTCTTATAGTTATTTCCATATCTTATTTGTCACTTTCCCCCTTCAGAAAACCAACACACTTCAAATTATTCTTCCTTTGTGAATACATCTTTTCCTGCAAATAGTTCAAATTCTGCCTTCCCTCTAAGAGCACCAAGTATATTTGTGTACTTTGTCCATTTAGAACTTCTTGTGTGTGTGTGTCTATACGCACACATGTGTGCACACACTAGTCCTGGGGCTCAGAGCTTAACCTTCTCCCTGAGCTTTTGTGCTCACAGCCAGTGCTCTACTACTTGAGCCCCGCTGCACTTCCAGCTCTTGGTAGCTCATTGGAGGTAAGTCTTAGAGACTTTCCTGCCTAGGCTGGCTTCGAACTGCAGTCCTCAGATCTCAGCCTCTTGAGTAGCTAGGATTATAAGTGCGAGCCACTGGCTCCTGTCTGAAACAGTTTCTTAGACTTATTTCTTCCCTTTCATGATTTCTTTCATTGTGAATTTCCCTTCCTTCTTTCTTCTTTTCTTCCCCTTTCTTTCTTTCCTTTTTTCTTCCCCTTCCTTCCTTCCTTCCTTCCTTTCTTCCTTTGTTCTTTCTCTGTTTCCCTTTCAGTACATGTTGAACCTCGTTCAAGTGAGAATCCTGCATGGTTCTCTCTCCGCCATCCCACCCCCCTCCAACCTCTGCCCCCACCCCACCCCACCCCAGGGCAGAGCAATCACAGTGCTTCCCATCTTCCCCAGCTCGGAGCCTGCCAATCATTTCAGCCATTAGTCCCTGTCACGTGGGGCTGGCTAAGTGCTGTGCTACCAGGTGGCATCCGTTGCCATGGTGACTTCCCTGTTGATGGCAGGACCAGTGACTCCAGCAGGTCACAGTATGCACTCGGTGCCTCAGGAAAGGTACCCACACTGGAGAGAGGGAAGGTTTGCGTCCGCGGCTCCTGCTCTCCAGCCTTCCCTCTCACTCTTGCTCTTGTTCTGCACTTTTCTTGTGCTTTGTTTTGGACACGGGTTTCACTGTGCGGCCCGTGCTGGTCTTGAGTTCCTGGACACAGCCATCTGCTTGCCTGTGCCTCTCAAGTCCCTGGGAATCCAGGTGTGCAGTGCGGCGGGACTTCTCCCAGGACAAGCCCTCTAAGCCGCTGCTGGGAGATGCCAGCTTCACCGGCGTCAGGCTGGGGGACCCTGTGTCCCTTTTGATGGCCTCCAACACTGCGGAACAATGTGCCCCTGCCCGTCAGTGCTGAGCCCCCCTTCCCCCCACCCCCTCCCCCTCCCTCCCCACCACGTATCCCGCTGATTCTGCAATGAGGGAGTAACTCCTAGCTCTGCTGTTGAGTGTTCATCCAGAAGCAACTATGAAAATCTATCTTGTTTTAAAATCTACACGTATATGTGAATGTGGCGTGGAGGTTATTTTAAGCCAGGAAGATGAGATGTATTGCTTTGAAAAGGCTCCTGAGAAAAAGCTAAAAAAAAAAAAAAAAAGAAAGAAAAAGAAAAAATGCATCTCACTTGGGGCTTTTCACTTTTACAAAGCTGGGAAGGATGTTAACTTTGATTAGTAAGTAGCTTCCATGGCCAGCATGCTTTTAATGCCCGACTCCATTCTGTCCTGACAACGATGACACGAAGTAGGGGACCTTATTAGGCAAAGAAGAAGCATAAGAACAATGGCGCCCGAAGGGAATGAGTGCATTCATCCCTGTGTCCACAATACGTCAGCCAACACGGCACTGCTCAGGTGACCTGAAGAGCCTTCTAGAAATCCTGACGTAGCCCCCATCCTGAGACAGTAGTGCTCATTCAGGACTGTGACTCCATGGGGTACCGTACCTGGAGCCCCCCTCAGAAGTAGAGAGAGGACAGCATCAGGTTGAAGACTTACCCTCACTCCTGACTTCCTGCCCCTCCCACTTCCGACTTCCTGCCCACCCTCACTTCTGATTATTTCCTGCTTTTTCCTAATGAAAATTTTGGACTTAAGTATCAAAAGAATTCTGGTGCTGTATTCTGAGCTGTTTTACTATCTTCCCCCATCTTTCAAATAAAATATGAAGATCTAGAATGGTACATAACTTGAAAATCAGGTGCTTGTGGCTCACACCTATAATCCTAGCTACTCAGGAAGCTGACATCTGAGGATCATGGTTCAAAGCCAGCCCAGGCAGGAAAATCCATGAGCCTCTCATCTCCAATGAATCACCAGAAAACCAGAAGTAGAGCTGTAGCTCAAGGTGGTGGCATGCTAGCCACTCATGAGCATGAGGCCCCAGCAACAGCAGAGAGGAGAGAGAGAGAGAAAGAAAGAGAGAGAGAGAGCATAACTTGTATATGTGTAGTCTAAATACTTTCCATACATCTCCTCTCTTTCTACTTTTTTGTTTGATATGGGATAAACCATCCTCTAGGCTGCTATAGTCAATTAACCGTTGTTGTTGTTTTTCCCACACTGCTGACACGAATGAAGGGAGTGGTGACAGGCACATGGCTGGCCTAAGGGTTGTTGCCTTATTTATTTTTAATTATTTTAATTATTTATTTTTTAAATTTTTTATTGTCAAACTGATATACAGAGCAGTTACAGCTTCATACATTAGGCATTGGATACATTTCTTGTACTGTTTGTTACCTCCTCCCTCATTCCCTTCCCCCCTCCCCCTTTCTCTTTCCCCCATGAGTTGTTCAGTAGATTTACACTAAACAGTTTTGCAAGTATTGCTTTTATAATCTTTTGTGTTTTTTACCCTGTGTCTCTTGATTTTGGTATTCCCTTTCAGTTTCCTAGTTCTAATACCTGTATACACGGTTTCCAATGTAGTCAGATAAGATACAGAGATAGTGCAGATACAACCACAGAAAGGGGATACAAGAGGATCATCAACAATAGAGGCTACGGTTTCACATCACATGTTGAAAGTATTTACAACAGTTATATAACAGTCGTTTCCATAACATGGAGTTCATTTCACTTAGCATCATCTTTTGTGTTCATAAGGGTATAGCTATTGGGCTCTTGTGATCCTCTGCTGTGACTAGCCTAAGCCTGTGCTAATTATTCCTTATGAGGGAGACCATAGAGTCCATGTTTCTTTGGGTCTGGCTCACTTCACTTAGTATAATTTTTTCCAAGTCCTTCCATTTCCTTACAAATGGGGCAATGTCATTCTTTCTGATAGAGGCATAAAATTCCATTGTGTATATGTACCACATTTTCCTGATCCATTCGTCTACTGAGGGGCATCTGGGTTGGTTCCAGATTCTAGCTATGACAAATTGTGCTGCGATGAACATTGTTGTGCTGGTGGCTTTAGTGTGTTCTTGTTTGTGGTCTTTTGGGTAGATGCCCAAAAGTGGGGCTGCTGGGTCATAGGGGAGCTCTATGTTTAGCCTTCTGAGGAATCTCCATACTGCTTTCCAGAGTGGCTGAACCAGTTTACATTCCCACCAACAATGAAGTAGGGTTCCCTTTTGGCCACATCCCCTCCAACATTTGTCATTGTTAGCTTTCTTGATATAGGACATTCTTACTGGGGTAAGATGGAATCTCAATGTTGTTTTGATTTGCATTTCTTTTATGGCCAGTGATGTGGAGCACTTTTTCATATGTCTCTTGGCCATTCTCATTTCCTCATCAGAGAAGTTTCTTTTTAAGTCTTTAGTCCACTTTTTGAGGGGGCTATTGGCTCTTTTGTTTTGGAAGAATGTAATTTTTTTAGTTCTGCATATATTTTAGATATGAGGCCTTTCTCCCTTGTATGGCCAGTAAAGATCTTTTCCCAATCTCTGGGCTTTCTGTTTATCTTGCGAGCTATGTCCTTTGCCCTGCAGAAGCTCTGCAGTTTGATGCAGTCCCATTTGTCCATCCTTTCTTTGATTTGTCGCATTTCTCAGTCTTTGTTAAAGAAGTTCCGTCCTGTGCCAAGGAGCCCAAGTGTTTCTTCTACTCCTTCCTTTAGTGTTTTCAGGGTATCTGTTTTAATTTCGAGGTCTGATCCATTTGGAATTGATTTTGGTGCAGGGTGATATATAAGGATCTAGTTTTAGTTTGTTGCATGTGTTGAACCAGTTTTGCCAGCACCATTTGTTAAAGAGGCTGTGTTTCTTCCATCCTATTTTTTTAGCTCCTTTATCAAAGATTAAGTAGGCATAGTTCTGTGGGTTCATTTCTGGGTGTTCAGTTCTGTTCCATTGGTCTTCAGGTCTGTTCCAGTGCCAATACCAAGCTGTTTTTATTACTATAGCTTTATAATACAACTTGAAGTTGCGTATTGTAATTCCTCCAGCACTGTTCTTTCTGCTTAGGATTGTTTTTGCTATTCTGGATCTTTTATTGTTCCATATAAATTTCTAGATTGCTGCCTCTATTTCATTAAAAAATTGTGTTGGGATATTAATGGGTATTGTGTGGGCTAGGATGTAGCTCAGTGGCAAAGTGCTTGCCTAGCAAGTGCAACGTCCTGGGTTCGATCCCCAGTACCAAAAAAGAAAAGCCAAAAAAAAAACAAAAAAAACCAAAATGTTACCTTTGTTGCCTTATTTTTATAACAATGTGAGTGGCACCAGGAAGGGATAGGGGGTTGGGAGGAAGTGTGGGGGGGGGGGTGAATTCTTACCCAGACAGCCACAAAGAATTTGTTTCTCACTAACCCACCTATCACCAAGTAAAGACAACTGTCTTTTAAAGTCTACAGTTCATTCCAAAAGAAAACAGCTCAAAAGAAAATGGAAATCTATTTAGCACAGAGCTTTTAGCTTCCAAAGCCAACTTTCTACAGATTGGAAATTTTCACTTGCACTAATGTAGCTGAAAAGATGATTTCAAAACCAAAAACCCAATGGGACGTTGATAAAAGACTTAATATATATGTGCAGAATTAATTTTTAAAAGCATTTCAGGTTTGCTCCCTCCCTCTGGTAGTCAGAATCAGCCCGCTGTCTTCGAGCTGGGATCAGAGGCTCAACGGCTCTCCTCCTTCTATGAACTAATTTCTGGAAACTTAGGAGCAGAAACAGATCAGTTTACTATTTTGATGGAGTAGCTGTAATGACACAAATACCCCACAAATGAAGGCTTGATCTGTTCTCAGAGAGCAAGGGCGTCTTTATCTCAATTTGAAGAAAGCATCTTCCTCCAGCCGAGATTGCCAGGTGATAGCGTCTTCGATTTTCTAATGCATTTTGTTATTTATTCTACTCCTCAAGCTATATGATGATGACAAAGGTAACTTTTATTAAATCCCTTCACTATGTTTTAAGCTGCTCTTAATAGAGATCAGGAATAGATTTCACATACACATTTCAAATACCGAAAAATTATAATTCAAAATTAATGTGGTGTTTTTATGATGACTTTCGTGAGAGCAAAGAGAGAGAGAGACAGAGCTTAAGGAAATAGAACCATGAGGCTTTCTGGCATACAGATCATTAAAAGCACAAATGATTCAATCTAGGGGGCCAGGAGGGTAGGAAGAAAAGGTTCTCAGAAGAAATAATTTCGATTGCCTCTCAGGCACCACATTAAATTAAAACACAGGCACACAGGAACAGCTGGAGACAGAAACCACCAAGGGTCTCAATTAACATTTGTACCATTCCAAAGGAGCATTCTATGGGAGCTCTCTTGGAGCCTGTTAGAAATGCAGACCCCAAGGCCCCCACCCCAGACCTGCTCAGTAAGAATCTGCATATTAATGAGGTCCTGGGGGTGATTTGCATGTTGTAAAGCTCAAAACCAAAGCACTCAGAAATCAATTTGCTTTTCCCCCCAAGGCACACACAGCACAGGAGGTTGAGGTATCTCAGGGAGGAAAAGCCTGGAGAGGTGATGTAACAATCCCTGAGCTGAAGAACACCCCAGTCACGTGGACCTCAGGATCTTTTAGCCAACACCCAGGGCCCTGTTTACACAGGCAGTGACCACCAGAAAGCCATCCGGGATCGATACCACCGGAGAGATTCTGTGTTCCCTGGGACAGGGATTTCAACAGCACTCCCTCTGGTTTGGGGCATCCTTATTCCTGAACTCCTGTCCACATCAGTATTGATTCTAAACACAACAAAGAGACAGATGATAATGTTGGTGGGACTCTGTAGCCGCTGGTGCCGAGCTTCTGATCTCAGGGATGGAGGATCATCCTAGAGCTCCTGGAAGATGCCTGGGACTCCTGGGTCTTCAGACCCCAGCACTGCTGACCAGTAGCAGCCTCTCGAGAATTAAACGGGATTTCTTAGGTCTCCAGCCTCTAAGTCAATAGCCATTTCTTGTCATCTGTTTCTGACCTATCAGTCAATAGGGAATGACTACAACAAATTAATGGAGAAAAACCACTTTTCACCATGGAACTCTGAGAGGAAAGAGAGGAAAATGAAATGAAACAAAGGAAGAAGGGAGAACAAGAATGTCTATCTGTCATCCAGCCCAAACCCTGCTGCAAAAATAGCATTGCAATTTAAATCAAATTACAATTAATAGCAGCAGTTTGGTTGGAGTGTCTCAGATTATCACTTTCAATGCCGAAGCTCCGTGGTTTCCATGGAGATAATTTTCTCTAAGAGATGTCAGACCCAATCTAATTTTTTTTTTTGTATCTGATATATGACAACCTGAAAGCATTTAGTGCCTTTCATTTTGGGGGGAGGTTTATGTTAGACAATCTCAATTTCCTTTTATGTGCACTTTACTGTTTTATTCGCAATGGATTTCTGAGCCTAAGCCTATAATTTTCCATATTTTAAAACTCAGTAAATAAGACCCACCACTGAATTTATGTTTTAAAAAAATGCTTTTTACTCCATCTTCTCCTTACCTACTCACAGAGACAGACAAGAAATTGAAGACTAAAGTATTCAAATTTTTAAAATTGAATATTGAAACAATAACGTAATAATATTCTTTTTGGGAAATGTCTTTTAAGTCAGTTTCTAGCACTTGAGTGCCTGCTTTGAACTTTATTAATTTATCATATTCTATAAGCACAATAAAGAATTCTACTCTGACAATCATGTTTTGAAGTCCAATTAGCACTGTTCTTGGTGCTGTGGTGGTGTTTCTGTGATGGTGACTGTCATTTTCTCTCATGTGGGCCCCTTAGGGGTCTGTACCTATTACCCACAGACTGTCAGGTTGATTTCCTATGCTACTGTTCCTGAGTTGCCACATTGCTCAACCAACACTGCCCTCGTGTGGAAATTTTGTCAGAAAAAAAAAAAGAAAAAAAAAACACTTATGAACGATCAATGCAGGCAGAAGCTTAAAATGGTCATATTTTCTATGGGGAATGAATGGACCCTTTTACTCACCCATTTCTAATACATGAACTTTCCCTCTCTCCGTGTAATAGAAAAAGACTTACCAGCCAGATGTGGTGGTATATACATGCCTGTAATTCCAGCATTCGTGAGGTGGAGGCAGGAAGATCACAAGTTCAAAACCAACCTGAGCTGTACACCAAGACCTTCTCAAAACTAAAAAATAATCCAAATGTAGAATAAAGTGTAAAAAAAGCAGAGTGCTCCACCTCTGCACATTGCCACTGAGTTGCGCTAAGTATGGAGGTTTCTGGAATGTCCAGGTTCACATCCAGGCTCCACCCTCTTCCTGATCACCTCAAACGAATCCTTATTCTTCCAAAATGAGCTGGACTGTTAACTTCACAGGGTTCACAGATGGCCACCGGAGTCGATGGCCTATGGAATTGGCTATTATGACTTCCTAAACTGATTGTTCTAGACATATGAATGACATGTTAATTTACTTTAAGAACTTGATGTGGACAGGTTGATTTTTTTTTTATCAAAAATAACCATCCACCTTTTCCATGTAGCCTTGAAATGCTGTTCCAGACCACAGAACTCCAGATTCCAACTGGGTCCTCGAAAGTGAGACGTGTGAGAAACCCGTAGTCTGAGTGATGACTTGTTGCATGCAATCCTAAGGAGTTCTACCATGTAATGCATAGAAACCACGGGGCTGCCACTTGGGGAGGAATGGGTCTTTGTTGCTGATAGAGTTCAGAACTTGTTCCTGGAATTCCAGAGTCCTGGTTGTCTAGGCTGCTAAGCAACACGGGATGCTAGGCCCCACCCCACACAGATGCTGGCGGTGCTTAGCTAGACGGTCACCCTGCTTTCATAAGACCTTTTCCAGAATGTAGTAAGGAAGAGCTAAACACTTTTAGATCTAGAAGAAAACAGTTGTCATTTTTATTATTTGAGGAGGAAATAAGAAAGCTTTTACTTGTCCCGTTCTAGTCTATAACCATTCTACTCAATCTGTGTAATTACAAGGAATATTCCACTAGACTTGCCCTTACCAAGTATGTGGGGTTGTTGTTTCTGGTTTGGTTTGGTTTTGAATCAAAACAGAATGGGAAGAATTGCACCAACCATGAGCGTATCACATGGCTTCGCATAGGAAGGACAAAGACAACAGAAAGAAGGCCCCAGATGTGAGCATGATGCTTGGGGACCTGAAATGAATACATTGCCTTCTCTGTAGAGGAAAGAGGGAGGTGCAGGCGTAGAGAGACTCTGAAGCCTTTGCCAAGTGGTTTGCTAAGCTCGTTTGTCGGGGGGGGGGGTGATGTCCTGCCCCCAATTCTCCAACTATAGCTTCCGTTTGTTCTACGTTGGGGAGACGAGGGGAAGAAGCTAATGTCTGTGTGTTGCAAAAGAAGCATCTATGAGTAAAATACTGGAGATGACCACACAGAAGGACATAAGCAGGAAGAATGCATAGAAATGCACTCACTTGTGGGAGGCACTAAACTGGAGCTGGAACGGCACTATGCTTGGTGGCTATTGAGATGATTATGACATCATCTTATAGTATTATTTGACGATCCAAAAGAAATGTATTGAATATAGTTTGTGTTTACATGATGCAAGTTTGGTCTTGAGATTCGTCAACATCTTTCTAGTCTGTTTTGAATTAACACTCCAAATTTGGACATACTCGCCATGTTTGCCCAAGCAGAGATTCCTTGATAGTCACACAGTATAAGAATCACTGATCGGGCTTAATGGTAGAACCTTGCCTAGCATGCACAAAGCCATGGGTTCGATTCTTCACCACCACAAAAACAGAAAAAGCCAGAAGTGGCACTGTAGCTCAAGCGTTAGAGTGGTAGCCTTGAGCAAAAAGAAGCGAGGGACAGTGCTCAGGCCCTGAGGCCAAGCAAAAAAAAAGGACTGGCAAAAAAAAAAAAAAAATCACTCATCAACCTGGGAGAAGTGAGGTGGAGAAAATCACCTGCCATGAACAGGCTTTGCCCTCCAGGCCTCAGCCATTCTCTTGGTCACCGTATTTCTCTATGTGAATATCCAAAGGGATGTTGGTACCAGGAGAAAGGACAATCACAGCGAACTCTAACAAAATAGCAATTGCTCTGACTGCACAAATGAAATAGCTTTGCCTCAAGGGGGTGAGAATTCACATGTCTTAGGACAGCCAGGCTTAAGTTACAAATAGAGCTGAGAAAGAGAGAGAGAGAGAGAGAGAGAGAGAGAGAGAGAGAGAGAGACCCATTTAAAAAGTCTGCTTTTGAATTTTATGAGTATTTGTGTTTCAACTCGAAGGGTTCCCACTAATCATTTTCTAACAACAGCTGAAGTCTGGTGGATAAGAAACCTTTAATATCTTTTTGATGTGTTTATTTCCTTTGTTGGCAAGAATAAGAATGCTATCTTGCTTTAAGGTTTTAGTTGAGAGGAGCTGACTTTTAAAAGTATAGTTTCATCATGAAAAATATTAAGAAAGAGGCTACACACATGTCTACACAGCCCTGAATCAACTGATTTTAATTTTACCAGTCAATGAATATTCATTTTGCCCTTACTACTACACAATGACTCATTGGAACAACACACATAATTAA
The DNA here is from genome assembly GCF_023159225.1 of Perognathus longimembris pacificus. Taxonomy (NCBI): domain Eukaryota; kingdom Metazoa; phylum Chordata; class Mammalia; order Rodentia; family Heteromyidae; genus Perognathus; species Perognathus longimembris. Next base: position 148,889,092 of record NC_063162.1, read on the forward strand.
GATTGGCCTCTGACTTGAAGAGGATAGCTACCATGTAAGAAGAGAGAATTACGATTGCAGCCCTTAGAACGATAAAGAGGGCTGGTCACCTAAGTGTGACCATACTTTCAAGGAAAAGGTGAGACTTGATAAGAGAAGTAAGGTAAACCAGATACCTGGACAGAGGGCATCACCTGGGTGAGCAAAGACATGTTAAACTGAAACATCTGGAATCCATCAGAGCCAGAATATGGAGTTACAGCCTGATGAGGGAAGGGGCCATCGTGAGATTCTGTCTGCAGAAGGTCTTTCTCCCCTTGCCCAGGAGGTCACATTTCCACCTGAGGCAATGCTGGGGTGTTTTTAAACGCTCTCCTCTAGCTCCTGTCATTCTTCCGGGGTCACTTCTACTGTTTCCAAACCTTCTGCCATCCGCAGCAGCAAACGAACTGAGGGAAAGCCAGCAGTGTCTCCAAGCATCTGCGTATTTTTTCCTGCAGTTTTGTGGTTAATGACACACTACCACAAGGGAGAGGTGGGCCACAGAGAAACCCTACTGTGCTCCACCCTCTGTGTTCCCAAAGAGAAGTCCTACTGTGCTCCGCCCTCCGTGTTCCCAGAGAGAAATCCTACTGTGCTCCTCCCTCCGTGTTCCCAGAGAGAAATCCTACTGTGCTCCACCCTCCGTGTTCCCAGAGAGAAATCCTACTGTGCTCCACCCTCCGTGTTCCCAGAGAGAAGTCCTACTGTGCTCCGCCCTCCGTGTTCCCAGAGAGAAATCCTTCAGTGCTCCACCCTCCGTGTTCACTAAGACAGGAAGGCAACTGAGTCACAGAATCACACACCAGCACCACAAGAGGACGTTGCAATTTTCGTCACTCTACTTCATCTATTTTGAAGGGTCATATTGTATGCAGGAGGTCAAGGGGCTCCTGTGTCTTTTAAGAGGAAATTAGAAATGGAACCACTTGCAAAATATCCAAACGTTAAATACCTAGATCCACCTCAAACTCATTATGGATGGAATAAGTTTTCTCTCTCTCCTCACAGGACTTCTCCCAGGCCCCCAAACTAAACTGAAAGCAGGCCACATTGGGTGGTGAGGTGGGAGGGGGCAGGAAAAGTCTCGTTAATGCAATATTTCTGCTTAATTTTTGCTCACTGTGCCTAGGGAGAATCGAGTCTGGCAAGTAGTGGGTATTCTGTAAACGTTTGGTGAGTGAGGGGTTGGAGGCATGGCTCAGATGGTAGAGGACCAGCCAGTGAGTAAAAGCATCAGGTACCAAATTCAAGTCCCAGTCTCAGACAAAAATAAGAGTTGCTGAATGGTCGCGTGGATAAACAGATCACATCTACTAAATAATGCTTCTTTGTAGAGCCTTGAGTTTAAAGAAGAAAAGGCAGCATTTCTATTGTATATTCTGATGTAAGTCAGTTTCATTCACCTAGGATAATTTCATGACCAGCTGAAAATTCAACCCTAGAAATGAAAAATGTTTGCCTTCTGGGGCTGACATTTGGAGTCGTCCACCTCTATCGTGCTGTCTAGCCCCGAAGAGTCGAGAGGGGGGGAGTGGGAGAAAGGGCTGATGGGCAGTAGATAACTGTGTGCATTTCCTTATTTCTCTAGCTAGCTAGATTTGGGCTGGGACCCACTCAAGTGAGTGAACAATGCCACCCAATGTGGCCTGCTTTCAGTTTAATTTGGGTAGGACCTGGGAGGAGAAGTCTTGTGAGGAGAGAGAGAAAACTTATCTCATCCATAATGGGTTTGAGGTGCTTATAGGACACCCTAGGTGGATCTAGGTATTTAACGTTTGGATGTTTTGCAAGTGGCTCCACTTCTAATTTCCTTTGCCTTCACCAGCTAAGAATCGGGAGAGACTACAAAAAGTTCTGAAGCAAGTCTCAAGCCAGCCTAGGATACATAATGAGCCCCTATCTCAAAACACCAACTGAAACAAAAGCTACTGTAGAACATAACATTCACTTGTGTTCAGTATTACAAGTAATCTAGAGATTCAAGTATACCAGGGAATACAGGAAAGTTCAGTGTACACAGGTCACCAGTAACCTGGGCCTCCGTGGACTGGGGTATCCTGCATTGACTCTCTCCCGCATTCCAAGGGATGGTTGTACTCTGCAAGCAAGTCTGCCTGTCGGTACAAATGGGACATCCAGGATTCTCTAATATTCCCCAAAGCCACCCACAGTGTTTGCCTAGGCCTTGGGTTCCATGAAATGGAGATGCGTGTGGGAGGATAAGAATTGCCACAAGTTATGTGAAGACACAGGTATCCGAGTGCTGTATTTGGAAGCGATGGTCTATTTGACTCTTACTCTTGACCTTTCCTTCCTTTCTCTACAGCCAGTGCTGATTTTCCCTATAATCCAGGGCAAGGCCAAGCTATAAGAAATGGAGTCAACAGAAACTCAGCCATCATTGGAGGTAAGTGATGCACAGAACAGACTTTGGTGGGGCCGCCACGTACCTGCGAAAGGGAATGGTTTGCAATCAATAGTCTAGAGACGGGGGAAAAAGACTTTTATATTATCCATTTGTCATTTACATATGGCTTAAGATTGTGGAGAAACTATGACTAATGTCACCTGGCTGCTTTTTCATGGATGACCTGTGAAACGCAGAACGACAGTGGTGAGCCACACAAAGAGAATGTGTATGCAGGCAGTAGACACTGCTCTTCCTCTTGTCACTCTCACCCTGTCACAGTGGGAAGGAAACATGCCCGTCCGGTTTCAAATATCTTGATAAAAGTTGTCAGAAAATTAAAAGGCCAGATCGCCTAAGGTACTTCAGTCTTTGCTTCTTACCACGGATAGATGCAGAGTCGCTGACGTTCCTGTATCGGCTCTTGTGTTTAGACCGGTACTGAAAGTCCCATCATCCCCCTCTTTCTGCTCTCTGCTGGCTCCCGTCGCACGCTCCCCATCTTCCTGAGAAGGGCTGATACTGGAAACGTAGTGAGGGTTTTCCGGGAAGTCAAGCCACATGACTTTGCTGCTAAGCTTTCCTTCCCACAGGAACAAAGATGACACCTGTCAGAAATATTTAAGGCTAGAAAATTTAAATATATTTAGAAGGTGCTTAGGTCACATTAGATAACATTATCCGAAGTTAATTTTATTTAAAAAAATAAGCTTGTGCTGGCTCGCAGTTGAAGTGTTAGTGTAGCTCCAGCCTTGAGCACAAAGAAGCCAAGTGAGAACCTGAGTCCCTGAGTTCAAGACCAGTACTGGTATGCACACACACACACACACACTTCCAAAAAAAGAATTTCATAACCAGAAATAGTATACAATCTGCTGTGTCTTCCTTTGTTCAGGAAACGTAACACTTTGAGCGCTTTATTCATGTTGCATCATTTGCCAATAGTCCATTTATTCTTCTTACCGAGTTCTATTGCATTGAATAATGTGCTTCAAGCACTTACTTGCTGAGAGGTCCTTGGTTTGTTTCCAGATTTAGGCTATTGTGGATAAAGCTACTATAAATGTTCTCGTACAAGTCCGTGTGCACATAAGATTTAATTTCTCTCTGGTAATTCCTAGAAGTGCAATCACTACATATTATCGAAAGTGGATATTTAACTTTGTAAGAAATTGCCAGGCAGTGTTTCAAAATGATTAGTCCATTTTAGTCTCACAGTCAATATCTGAGAGGTCAGGTTGCTCCACAGTCTTACCAATTAGTCAGTCTTCTTAATTAGCCAGCCTCGTGAGTGACTAGCTTTTAATCTGAAATTATCTGATCACTCTAAACACGGAGCCTATTTCCATGTGTCTATTGCTATGTGTACATCTGCTTAAATGGTACCTCTTTTTTTGTGGTTGTTTTTGTCTTAGTAGTGAAGTTTGCATGCTCTTGCTTGGCTTTTTTAACTCCAGGCTGGTAACTCTCCACTTGAGACATACCTCCACGTCTAGCTTTTTGATGGTTAACTGGAAAACAAAAAAAGAGTAGTCTCTTGGCCTTGTCTACCTAGGCTGACTTCAAACCCGGATCCTCAGAGCTCAGCCTTGGGAGTAGCTAGGCACTGAGCCAGAGCCGCCCACACCCATCTTTTCTCTCTTCCTAAAGCCTAGTGTGATTGATGGCTGTTCCATTGCAGGAGCTCTTTTTATAGTCTGGGGACAAGTTCTTTCTCAGATACAAGTATTACAAATCTACTTACTTATTTGGGGGCGGGAAGCTTATTAAGGGCAAATCCTAAGTAGCCTTTATTCCGAGCCTGTGCTGAGGAAGCATCTTCAGGGTCTACAGTAAAGGTGGGAGGTGGGGGGGTGCTGCGGGGGGGGGGGGGGGCAGGGAGGCCTGCAGGGGGGAGAGGGCCCTGCTTGAGGGGTGGGGGACGGGGAGGCCATCTCACCCCCGGTCCCCCCCACCTCCGGCTCCGCAGGGGTCATCGCCGTGGTCATCTTCAGCATCCTCTGCACCCTGGTCTTCCTCATCCGCTACATGTTCCGCCACAAGGGCACCTACCACACCAACGAGGCCAAGGGCGCCGAGTCGGCCGAGAGCGCGGACGCGGCCATCATGAACAACGACCCCAACTTCACGGAGACCATCGACGAGAGCAAGAAGGAGTGGCTCATCTGAGGGGCTGCCCGGGCCTGGGGAGGGGGGGTGGAGGGGGAAGGGAGGGCGCCCCGCCTTGCTACCCGCCCCCCAGCACACCCCATGGGGCAGCACACCCCACGGGGGGGGCACACCCCACCCGGGCGCATACCCCACCCAGGCAGCACACCCCACGGGGAAGCCAGCCAGCAGCACAGGTTCCCGAGACTGATCACCCCTAAAACAAAAAAAAAAGAGAGAGAGAGAAAGAAGAACTTTTTAATATTTCTTTATAGCTGAGTTTCCCCTTCCCTATGAAAACAAAAATGACACACAAAAAAATGCTTTTAGAGTTTAAGCGATGGTTGGAATTTGTAGGTAATAACTGTCTTATTTTGTGCGTGTTTAGAGGTGTTCCAAAAACACAACAAAACAAAACCCGTGGTAACAGGGCAAGTTTTCTACATTTTTAAGAGCCCTTAGAATGTGGGTATTTTTTTTTCTTGAGGGAGGGGTGGAAATTGATGTACATCTATCTATCTGACCTCTGACATTCTCTTCCTTTTGCATACGAACGGGCTGTGGTAGCCACTAGTTTGTGTTCCTCCAGTATTGCTTTTGGTGTCTTGCCCACTGGAAAAGAGAAGAAGGAGGCAAAGAGGATCTATGTTGCCGGTTCTCAGAGACCTGGGCCTCCGCTGGACTGCGGAGGGTTCCTTCCTGGAAGGATGGATGCAGTTCCTGTCCCATCTCCACAAAGCCTGTCAAGTTGAGAGGAGTCCTAAGGACCGGGGAAAGCAGTGTCAATTGGGGTGGTTGGATTTTATTTTTCTCATGGAATTCTTACACAATACTACTGTCACATGTCTGTAGTCTTAGATCTATTCAGAATCGGTAATTATCTGCTACACCACCGTGGCAACCAGCTGCCACAAAAGACTTCCTGTTTTGCTTGCGACCTACCGGAGGATGTATGAACACTCGCACCTCCGTGGGGCAGGGGAGGTAGATGTGTGGTTTGTTTGCTCTGCTTCTTTTATATTTGTATCAAAACTGTGGACGCTTCCTAGTGGATGCATACATTTAGTTGTTCTTATTTTGCTTTAAATCTCAAGCTTTTCCACCCTAGGATAAAATGCTAGCAGACATGACACAATAAAGCCAAGTTACTCTTGCTGTTACTCTAAAAATCATACGGAAAACACTGCTGTAGTTTAACGCAACTGCACAACATATTATTCTACCCAAAGCAGAGACACAACCATTATCCAGAGGTCTTCTCTGACAGATGCATTGGAAGCTCAAGTCCCTCCCTAACTTGCTCATTGATGGTTGTTTCTTACACCATGAGTGTTTCTAGTCAGCTCACCATTTAACTGCAGCACTTTAACTGGCACTTTGGCCGGCTTACTTCAACAAACAGCTCCTCGATTTGATTGGAACATAAAACCGACTTTATGTAAATGAACTTCCTCTTGAAGCATCCAAAAATATAATTTTTTAAGATTCACACAAAAGTTATTTCTAGAACGACTTTCATTTATAATCACCGTAAGTCTGGCCTCTCATACATTAAGAAGCTCTTTATAAAAGGAATTGAAATAGCATCCTGAAAGGTATAGAGAGTTGATGTTTGATGGCCTGGTTCAACGAAACCAAGATTATAGCTAGGGTTGCATATCATGCTTTTCAAGAATCTCTGGATGCCTGTTTTACTAGAGGTTCTCGGTCTCTTCAGTGATGGGAAACCTTATCTAGAGCGACCAGTGGCACACGGTGCCCCTACATGACACACTCCATGGAGGTGAGGGGGACATATTCATTTCCCTTTCGTGTCAAGGTCACAAGACAAAATGGAATCCCGATGCCCTTTTAGAGTTGCTGCTGGAAACCCACTCTCATGAACACCTTTAACTTTAAAAAGCCTTCATCATTCTTCCATAAACTACACTTAACATAGAAAAATCCCAGAACAATGTAACCACTACATCTGGCGCGCCGAGAGCGCAGTTCATTTTCTTTCGCCAAGATGACTGTGATTGAAGGTTATCTTATGGACTGTCAAATTGAAAAAGCAAATTTTGAACATTATGGCTTCCAAGTGTTGCCGGTTTTGAAGCCTGTTTTACAGGTACTGCTTTTGAATTTAACATGATGCCAGATGGAAATTTATTGTTTCTTGCATTTCCTAGGACAGCTGTGTTCTTTATGCCTTGTCTCAGCACTTCTTCTTTGTTCCCAAAACCGACTAGGGAATTAAAATTATCCAAACAGTCCCTGGCATTAAAATGTTCACACCCTTTCTTTCTCTTTCCTCTCATTCCTGCCACAAAAGGTGAGATATAAAACCCAGACCTTTTCTCACCAAATCTGCCAACCTCGATGCACTGAATATGACAGCAGTGTGAGTCCCATGTCACCATCCATGATGACGCCCAGCCGTGACAGAGCTTCTTCCCCTGATGAGGTCACAAGGTGGCCACAGAAAGTGGCTAACACTGGAGATCCTGGCTGCTGCTTGGGGTTGTGGGCTTTAGCAGGATTCCTCATCTGTTTATGAAGGCCATCCCAGTACATCCTAAATGGCACATGACTTCCTTCCGCAAAGAGAAGGAAATGGCCTCGTGGCTCCGGAGGCTGAGACCTGAGGTTCAGTTTGAAGCAGCCCAAGCAGGGAAGTCTATGACTCTTATTTCCAGTTAACCACTAAAAAGCTGGAAGTGGAGTTGTAACTTGCGTGGTGAAACATTAGCCTTGAGCACAGACGCTCAGGTTGAGTTCAAAAGCCCGAGGATTGGAACAAAAGATAAATAATTCTCCTTCCAATTCCCACCCTCCACGCCCCCCCACCCCCGCCGCTTGACAGCCTAGCATAAGTAGCCCAGCCTGACCCAAACCCAAGGCCTACTCTAACTTTGCCATCCTGTCTCCACAAACCTCGACATCTTCTATCCCAACACATTATCAAACAAGCATAAACAGGTAAACAAAGGCTTCTTTAAATAAAAATGGACAAAAACAAGACAGAACACAAATGGTTCAAGGTGTTAGACATAATGGTACGCACCTGCAAACCTGGCATTTGAGCAGTTGAGAGGCTGAGACAAAAGAATATCAAATTCAAGGCCAGCCTGAGCTACATAGCCAGACTCTGTTTTTTAAAAAATCTAAATAATGAACTTTCAGGGAATATGGCTGACTTAGGGTTGTGTGGAAGTAGTTTTGTCCCTATAAAGCAAACACCTATGTTCCCTCAAGAAGCTAAGAGACCCCCTAGACACTGGTGGCTCACGCTTGTAATCCAAACTACTCAGGAGTCTGAGATCTGATTATTGCAGTTCAAAGCCAGCCCCAGCAGGAAAATCTATGAGACTCTTATCTCCAATAACCTACTCAGAAAAAGCTGGACGTGGTGCTGTGGCTCAAGTAATAGAGTGTTAGCCTTGAGAGAAAAGGCTCAGTAACAGCATGCAGGCCCTGAGTTCAAGACACCCCCTGCCCCAAGAAGAAGAGGAGGAGGAAGAGAAGGAGGAAGAGGAGGAGGAGGAGGTAGTGGTGGTGGTGGTGGTAGTGGCTAAGAGAAAGTTCTTTGAATAAAATTTGAAAATTGGTGTCATTCCGTTTTCAAAATAGCATATCTCCTAGAGCTCAAGGAAATTCCCTCAGGAGGCAGAGGTTTCTTGTTGTTGTTGAATTATGTGCTGGCCATTTTTAATATGCAAGAATATACTTTGCTCCTTTTGTTTTCAACCAACTGCTCAACAAAGACTCCTGATGTGACCAATTTTACTGAAGTGCTGGGGACAAGCGTTAAGAACGATTTTGACAGAAATTGTCCCGTTGCACAGAATTTGGTGAATGTCGCTTTGACTAAAGGATCAGGAACTCAGAGGCACAGGAGAAAATGTTGGCATGAGCCAAAGGGAAGATCTTTGCATTCTAGCTGAACATCTGTTGAGCAGCTGCCTGCTTAGGTTAAGAGCCCAACGCAGACACAAACCATACATAACACTTCAGGAAGAATTGAACAGGCATCGGATACAACAAGTACAAGGTCAGCTAGGAGCAAGGAAACACTTCTATTTCCTACTATGATAGGATCTGCGCTTTTCTATCCAGTTTTTCTCTTTTCTCTGTCCCCTCCCCCTCACCATAGCTCTTCTTGTACCAACATGAAGGATCTTTCTAGATTTCATGCTGGCAAACCACACTTGATTTGAACCTCTTACCGTTGCCTTTTGCTACCCGGTCAGGAAGTCTTCAACCACAAAGGCAACAGTTGCATTCAATTTGAGTTTGCCAGCCAATAACAAGTCCAAGAACCCCTGGCTTGGCAGTCATGTGATCCAGACGAGAAAGACCCCAGTGCTCCCAGTTGCTTTGGGCTGAGAATCAATGGGCACCTTTTCTGTCATGATGTGTTTGTTGGTGAGCACAGATCTGGTGTCCGCCGATAGAGGAGTTCCCACACTCTGCCTCCCAATCTCCTGTGGAAGGACCAAGCCCTAAACTCCTGTTTCTTCGTTGCCCAGGCTTTAAGTGGGGCCTATTGTATCTACTTCACAAGATTGCTTCCTGACTTTGGAATACTTAGACACCCGGGTGTAAAGGCCAAGGTCCGTGGATCCTAGTGGGATCCTAGTGGATCCTAGTGTCTGGATATCAGTGGCACGAAACCATGTCCAGAAATGTAGCACACTACTGTACGGCTACTAGATTATTTTTACTTGGCAGTCTCCTGGGAGCTGGCCTGTCTACATAAAGACATTCAACACAAGCAAAAGCCAGGGAGAGTGGCACTGCTTGTGCATAAATCCCTGAATGTCCATCTGGACAGGACTAGAGTCCGCTCTCCCCACCCCTACTCATGCCACCAAATGTGATTAGACTGGCTGAGCCATTAGCTGACACAAGATACAAAGGTGGCCTTTTCCTGTGGCTTGGTGGCTCTGTGCCTAGTCTACGCTTTATCCTGCATGGTAACCTGGAAAACTTGTAAGTTCAGCAGTGGTTTCTCTTTCCATACAAACAGGTGAGGCAGAGAAACCACATTGAAACATTGGTTTGTTGTCTCCCATGGCAGAAAGACTGGCAGAAGGCACGAAAGACAGAAATGAGCACACGTGGGTTTATGCACAACACACATTTCCAGGTTTCTTCTCCAGATGAGAATGTGCTGGAAGATCTGGTCAAGTAAGGCAGTCTGTACCATTTCCAAGGCTTAGGTGATTTGCAGGAAGTTACTTGCTGGCTTCGGAGATGACGGAGAAACTATGATAGTTTCTCTGGAATAGACCAAAAGAAAAAAAAAACAAGAAACACTTCTCAAGGTTTTGGTTTTCTTTTGTGTTAGTCGGGTTTTTATACTTACTGAATTTTGTCTCTCCGCTGAGCACAGTGTCGGTGGAGGTTAGCGCTGAGAAGAGCCAGCTAAGTATTTTCCCTGACAAGTCAGCTAAGGACACCATCCTCTAGGAAATGACCCCAAAATTTCACACTCTAAAAGCAACAGCATGTAAACTAGAATGAAAGAAGGAAATTATGTATGTATGTATGCCTACTATTCTTTGTGAATGTCTTTTCATTTACCTAAAATTATATTAGAAGCCAGATTGATAAATAAAAGATGCAAAATAGTTTTAATTATCCTAAAAGCGATTCTTTTTGTGTATGTGTGTGTGTGTGTGTATGTGTGTGTGTAATACCCCTTGATTCTCTTGGAAGTCACTTTCTTCTGCCCTCTGCAAATGTCAGGTCTGAATACACAAGGAGAAACCTACGGGGAATGGCGTCGGGTCCCGGTGGGGACGCCCTTGGGCCCAGCCCAGGTCGACCTCTTGCTACACACACCTTCCTGGTTTTCTCCAAGTAGCTTAATGGATATTGACTTTGTGCTTGAGATTCACCGACACACGGCTTGATAAAATGTGGTCAGCGTTAAGTGATCCCCCGACTCTGACAGAGGCTTGGGAGTGATGGGGAGGGGCGGGGGTCTCAAGGGACCGCGGGCCCATGGCCCCCGCCCATCGCCCACACGAAATGGACTGAGGATGCACTGGAGAAGCCTTCCGAATGCATCCTGCGCGCACTAAGAACCAAGTGACTGCTCCCACTCCGGGGTCTTCGATTACCAGGGGAAGCCATGTATTTCCTTGTAATCCATTTTCACTGCAGCATGCGGACGTGCATGGAGAGCAGGTGAACCCCAGTTCAAAGCCCGGCTTCCGCGCGGTCCTCAGCCGCCCCCAAGGCCGATGAACAAGGGCCCTGCAGCGCACTGGGAAAGCGAGCGTCTTCGTGCGTCAGGATTCTGCTTTGCAAATGAGCTCGGAGGAAGGAGATTAGGGCTTCACAGGTTCAATACAAGCCTTGGGCCACGCAGCTCTAAGCCTCGTTTTCCACGGAGATGAGTACTCACCAAGGGAATCGCTACCATTGCTTTGTGTAAGGCAATATGTGTTCCACGAGTGATGGAGAGAGGACTGGGAGAGAGAGTTGCACAAGGAAAGGCACATGGAAGGAATGTACACCGTTTTACACTTTATCGATTTTGCTGTGTGTGGCGGCATCACCTACACATACAAAGGAGAAAACTGTGACGTGAGATCCGTGTGTGTGTGTGTGTGCACGCGCACTCTGGTCCTGGGACTTGAACTCAGGGCTTAGGTGCTGTCCCTAAGCTTCTTTTCCTCTTTTGCTCAAGGCCAGTGCTCCACCAGTTGAGCCACAGCTCCACTTCTGGCCTTTTTAGGGGGAAGTATGTTGGAGATAAGAGTCTTATGGACTGTCCTGCCCAGGTTGGCTTTGAACCATGATCCTCAGATCTCAGCCTCCTGAGTCACTGGGATTTTACATGTGCGCCAACGGGGCCCAACGGGATTTTTTTTCAGGTATTTGTTTTCTTTATTTATTTGTTTATTTATTTATTGCCAGTCCTGGGGCTTGAACTCAGGACCTGAGCACTGTCCCTGGCTTTTTTTTTCCTCAAGGCTAGCACTCTGCCACTTGAGCCACAGCGCCACTTCTGACTTTTTCTGTGTATGTGGTGCTGAGGAATCAAATCCAGGGCTTCATGCATGCTAGGCAAGCACTCTACCACTAAGCCACATCCCAACCCTTTTTTTCAGGTATTATGTCCTCCCAGTTGAGCCTGTGTATAAAGCTAGCTACCACAGAAAGTATTGAATGAGTGATCATCATTCGAATGTGCTTATTTTCCCACCATCACTAAAGACCAGTCATCAACCCTACACACACACACACACACACACACACACACACACACACACACACACACACACCCCATGCTCAAATCAGGAAGAGAATAAGGATCTGCCCAGCTTAAGGTAAGTCATCCTGCTACCCAGTAAAGCAAAATAAATCTTGCTAGACCAAGTCATGCCCAAAGGAAAAAACACAAGCTTTTCAACTGACCTAACTCATGAGAATGTTAGCCACTTCTCCTGGGGCTGGGAGCTCACGCCTGTAATCCTACCTATTCCAGAGACTAAGAGCTAAGGCTCTCGGTTCAAATCCAGCCTGGGCAGGAAAGTCCATGAGATTCTTATCTCCAATCAACCAGCAAAAAGCCAGAAATGGAAGTGTGGCTCAAATGGTACAACACCAACCTTGAGAAGAAAAAAAAAGCCAAGGGAAAGCACAAGGCCCTGAGTTCAAGCCCCAACACCAGAACACACACACACACACACACACACACACGTAGGAAGGCAACATCTGTAAAGACCAAATACATCAGGGCAAGAAGCAGCCTGGGAAGCCAAGAAGGAGGCGCAGTGGGTGCAAATAACGGGGAGAAGCGCTTCACGCGGCAGCTAGCAACCGTCAGTCCACGGAGAGACGCAGGCCCGTGCTTGCCTTGCGGAGGCCGCTGGGATTATTCCCGTAACTGTGGCACCACGCGGACTTGAGGGGCAACCAGAACGACGGACAGAGTTCACGTAATGACTGTGTGCAGAACACCCACGTGCAAGGCCCTATTCCGGACCACGTGGGGACACAAGAGAGACCAGGCCGGTCAGGACCTCAGGAAACTTACATTCCCAGGGAGAAGGAAGATCAGAAAGACATAAATCACTCCTGGGCATGAAAGCATTCAGTGGCCTGAGCCAGGTGGCGAGGGTCGCTCTCTGTGGAAGAGAGTAGGGCTGAGCCTGACAAAGGCTCTTCACTCGAGTCCAGGGCAGTGGAGGCTCAGACTCCAGAAGGCCAGCACATCAGAGGAGAGGAAGGGAGGAGGCATCCAGCGACTCCGGAGATGATGTCTCCACGTTGAAGACACATGTCACAACCCCAAAGTTGGCAAAGTGTGTCTGTCAGGGCTCTCTGGGAGGATGGGAAGTGGGAGGGAGGGAGGGAGAATGGGAGGGATGGAGGACACCAGACCTTCTCCCTGTTGTTGGCTAGTACAAGAATGTGGACTACATACTACAAAGGGTGAATGCATGGACGCATGGCAAGAAAGGCAATAGTAGGGCTGGGTGTCTGATTCGAGTGGTACAGCACCTGCCGAGCAAGCACAAGGATCTGAGCTCCAACTACAGCACCACCAAAGGAAAAAGGAAATGTAACAGGTAGTACCATCAGTCAGTTAATCAACTGACACTAATCCACAGTCCAAAGCATGAAAGGAGAATTTGATAGAAAATCATCTAGGTTCTTAGTTTCTGTTGGGCTGGGTTGTTTTTTGTTTGGTTTGGTTTTTTGGGTGCCAGTTCTGGGGCTTGAACTCACGACTGGGGTTCTGTCCTTTAGCTTTGTTTCACTCAAGGCCAGTGATCTACCACTTGAACCACAGCTCCACTTCTTGCTTTTTGCTGGTTACGTGGAGATAAATGTCTCACAGATGTTCCTCCTGAGCTGGCTTTGAACCAGGATCCTCGGATCTCAGCCTCCAGAGAAGCTATTTACAAGCTATTTACTGGCCAGGTGGTCTGCTTGGTAAACGATCACACTGCTCCTTGTGTTGTCGAGCTGAAGGATACCGAGGGAGGAACTCTGAATCGTTCTCTCCTGTTTTTGCCAAGTAACCCTCGGAAGCCTGTCAAGGGGTGGAGGGGCGCTGGCCCCTCGTTACTTCTGCTTGTAGTTACACAAAACCTCTCCCGACTGAAGTGAACCAGCTTTGCTCGTAACTGCACTCCTGATGGGAGCGCGTGCATCACACGTGAACGAATCCTCCGTAACGACTGTCCAGGGAGTCACAACGGGGCTGCTGTTGCTGCCGGTGCCAAGTTTCTGAAGCTGAGCTAATGTCACCCGGGCACGTGTCACCTAGAACTCACCTTCTTGCAATTGAAATGTTCCTGGCCAAATCACAGATCTTGCCAGAAGCACACCCTGGCCTTTGTCAGAAGCACAAGATGCTACGGTCATATATTTCTAGAGAACCAAGGGATAAGTAATCTAAATTAAACTCACACAGCTCCTTCCCAAGTATTCCAAGCAATAGCCACATCCCTGGCTCTCAGTCCTTGCGAGCATAGCAGATATATTGATCAACGGCAGGCCTGTCATGAGGAAACTCGGTGTCAGCACTAGCAGGGCGAGTTCTGAAGTTTAATGAGTACACCCCCCCCACACACCACACACACACACCCATCTGGTGTTGTAAAATACAAGCCCATAACCCACGGGAGAGAATAATGAGTGTGTGTGAGTCCTCTTAAAGATGGGAAACCGGCGGCGAGAACGGAGGCCTCACCTGGGCGCTTGAACTGTGTGGTGTCATTGATTTGGAGGAAATAGTTCATTCTTCTTCTTGAAAAGAAAAGCATTTCCTGGAACAACTGGGGGGAGGGAAGAGAGGGCGGCCATCAGGCGGTGGGACTGGTTTACTTGGGGATGCCTTCCCTGGATGTAGACACCCCCCACCCCCCGAGATACTGCTGCCCTTAAAAGGGAGGGGCCATCCCAGGCTATGCAAACTCTGGGGGGGTACTCCCCAATCCTGGGGCTGGGGGCTCCTCCAGGGCTTTTTTGTTTTGTTTTGCCAGTCCTGGGGCTTGAACTCAGGGCCTGAGCACTGTCCCTGGCTTCTTTTTTGCTCAAGGCTAGCACTCTGCCACTTGAGCCACCGCGCCACTTCTGGCTTTTTCTGTGTATGTGGTGCTGAGGAATCGAACCCAGGGCTTCAGGCATGAGAGGCGAGCACTCTACCGCTAAGCCACATTCCCAGCCCCCAGGGCTTTTTTTGTTCAGGGCTAATGTTCTCCCAGTCGGGTCACAGTTCCATGCCCAGCTTTTTGCTGGTTAGTGGTCATTGGCGATGGAAAGTGATCCACAGGCCTCAGCCTCCTGCGTGGCCGGGATTGCAGACGTGAGCCACCAGCGCCTGGCTAGCCTTGAGACCCGGGAAGAACCCAGGCCCTGGAGCACAGCCAGGACTCCCAAGCCCGTCCTTCCCACTGGGGGCAATTGCGCCCCCGGTGGACACTTGCGGGGGTTGCAGACTGGAGCGCGGTGTACTGCCCTCTGGTGGTCGGAGACCAACGCTGCTGTTCCCGATGCACAGGCCATCAGAAGGCAGGCTTGCCAAGGCTGAGATGCTGGGCTGTGTCAAGCCTGTCCCCTGGCAGGAAAGACAGAATTGATCAAGTAGGACCGCAGGCCCAAGACCCAAGCCAGCCGGACCATCCGGAGAGGACACAGAACTTCCTCTGGAAGAAGGGCTGAGGGCCCCAAAACAAACGTGCATGGGCATTTGGAATCCGCAGGGACAGGCAACGGTTGTGCAAATCCAGCTGACACGTTTATTACTTGGGTGAGTGAGTCATTCTCAAACAAATTCTCCTCCCTCTTTTAATTTCCAAGTTTGATATGAAAGTCATGGGCTGGGTGCCGGTGGCTCACGCCTGTTACCCTGGCAGAAAAAGCCGAGTAAGATTGCAAGACCCTGAGTTCGACCCCTAATACTGGCACAAAAGAAAGAGGAGAAGGAGGAGAGAAGGAGGAGGAAGAGGGAAAAGGAGGAGGAGGTGGAGGAAGAGAAGAAGGAAGGAGGAAGAAGAGGGAAAAGGAGGAGGAAGAGGGAGGAGGAAGAGGAGGAAGAGGGAGGAGGGAGGAAGAAGCCAGCCTAAGACACCCCCTTCGATACCCCTGTCTTCGTGGAAGCTGGTGAAACCTAATAAAGTTCCACACAGCGCCACGGAGGTTTCCTATTCACGGGAGTTGACAAACTCCTCATGCAGCGGCCTCCTTCCCAGCTCCTCTTCCACAAAGTGACTTTTCCATTTTGCTGTGATTTTGTCTGTAGGAGGCGGCTGGGGTCCCTGCTGATGGGCCGTGTGGCCCAGCACTTGGGGGAGGCTGTGCTTTCTGGCCCCATGTTTCAGGGGTGCCCCTGTTTTCCAGACACTTGTAAATACTCAGCCTCCCCCGGCCCCGGCTGCCACACACACACCCAGCCATCCCGACAACAGAGGGGCCGGCCTTCCTCTCTGCCTTCCTAACCCATCCAAAGGAAAACACCACCCAGCATGGCTCGGCCTAGCTAACAGACGGCACTTGTGGCCCTCACCCTGTCTGAAAGCGCTCAAGATGGCAGACGTAACCTGTGATCTATGACAGATACAGCTTTGGAAAATGTCGGCGTTAATATTTAATACTATTTGAGTAACTACCCCGTTTGTCTCACTTAGCATGGCAGGCACCTGTGAGCCAGCCGCGTGTCTCCCCCTGTGTTTGGCAGAAAGAAGCTTGTAGAAAATGCTCCATCAGCAAGATGCTCAAGAATGCAGACATGAGATCAGATTGGCTTGGAGAAATGACAGTAACTGTGTTCAACACGACTCAGGGAAATCCCAGACTACTGGACACACAGAGTATACTCCGTATGAGAGCAGGCACAGATGTCATGCAAATTTTGCCTATGGTGTTTGAAGGCGAGAAAAGGCATAATATTTTAGGACAATCACATATAAAGATTATTATTAAAATATGGCACTTGCTTCTCCATCCAGGCACTAAAGAGAGAAATAGAGATAGGTCTACTGCCAGCTCTGCTATTCAGATCTCAGGCCCTGGAATAGGATCTCAATAATGCTACTGCCCCTCTTGGATCCAGAAATTCACCTCTTTCCCGAGAAATCCTTTCTGAGATTCACCCACGTGAAAGATGCATACACTAAAACCAGAATTTTAGGCCCCACACACAAACTCCAGGAGTTTCACATGCCAGTCGCCCCAACAGAGCAAAGAAAGAGGCACGGCGAAGAGCAGAGAAAGGAGAGAAGCCGGGAGCGGAGGAGAAGGAAGGAGGCATTCCAGCACAACTTAAGCCATCCTCAAAGGACGGGCGTGAGCCTTAGGTTCAAATGGACAAAGAACTAAGGATGGAGAGAAGAGCGAGGCGCAGAGATTCAACAGTCCCGCTGGGCGTGTGGCCTGGTGGAGCATTCTGAAGGGTTCCAGAGAAGTTGTTATTGCTGCTGCCCCTAGTCCAGGGAAACAAGACGCCCTTGCCCGGCCGGTGGTGTGTCCTGAGAAGCTCTTTTGTCCTCCAGGAGTAGTTTCTGGCTCTTGTCATAAAGACGTTATGGATCGATCGTCTTGCCTGTCCTAGATTCTACGAGGATTACAAAGAATGGCTTAGAGCAAATACACAAAATATACAAGATGGAGGCGTCCTGTCACGTGTGTCTCCTGCCTTGGATTAACTTGTGGGCCCAAGCGAGAGTCCGGGGCGTCTCAGCAAACACAGCTTTTGAGCAGTTCTTACATAGGAATCAAAATTTCACACTTGATGCCCTTGAGAGACATGGGCACCAACCACAACTGTCCTGGAACAGTATTCTAGAAAGTTCTTGGTTTGTTATGGAAGAGGGAGATGTCATCTGGATCGATTTATGGAGATGGGATAAAAGGAGGACTGAGCCAAATCCCCATCCTGGGGAACAACTGCCCTGCGCACCCTCCAGGGGTGCTGGCCTGGCCGAGCTCATGGCAGAGCCTCCGGAAGTGACCCCCCAACACCCAAGAGACCTGGCCTTGCTTGTCAACTGTCTATCACACCCCTGCTCACTCCAGGCACGGCCGGGCCATGACCAATGTGTGGCAAGCAAAGCCTAGGCCCCAAAATAAGATGGCACGGATGCCCAGGTCATGCAAACGCACAGGCAAGGCCAGGCTGCTCCGGTGTTAGGCCCTAGGTCCCTCCCGTGCAGTCTCCCAGCCCTGCTCCTAGCCTTAGACACAGCCATGCCTCTCCCCAACCCTTCCCTCTCATCCCAACCCCGGCGTCTCAGTTTCACACCAAGCAAGAGTCCGAGGACAGCAAGATGAGATCCGTGGGCGCAGTAGCATCTGGGAGGCCCCCTCAAAGGGTCACTCGGAGGGTCTGACTGAACACCACGGAGGGGAAATGAGTCACTGGACTCCATGCAGGAATTGGGTTGTCAGCGTTGCCTTCACTGGAGGCATCGTCTCTAGGCAGCTGGGTGAGGCTTGGGGCTCACGGTGATGGGGAAGGGAAGTTGCTGGAGCACACTGTGGGCACCACATGCAAGCAGCCCCCCAGCTCCACCATGTCCTGTGCCGGTGCAGCCCATGAGCCCTGGCTCCCCGCTTTGATGATCCACAAGGAGGCGCCAGGGGCTCGCCGTGGACCCCTCCCCTGAGCCTGATCCAGCAGAAGTTGCTCGCATGCTGGACGGAGTGTCAGTCTGGGTTCTCCAGAGCGAGGGAACCAGTGGGACGCACATGGACGTGCAGAGGGACTTGCGGTGAGGGCCCCGCTACCCTGGGTCTGGGAGCCGGGTTCCTGGTCTCCTAACCTACTGTTAGCACACTGGAGAGACACAAAAAGCCAGGGTGTGGCTCCAGCCCAAACTGTAATACCCACGAACCAAAGGAGTCCATGGTATGGTTCTGCTCCAAGTTCAAGTCCCCCATAGCCAGAGAAGGCTGAGGTCAGAGGCAGGAGAAGTCCATGTCCCAGCTTAACAAAACACCACTTTGTTCTCTTCAGGCCCTCCAGAGGATGCTGCTCACCCATCTTGGTGATGGATTGTCTTCCCTCACTGTACAAATTCAAATGCAAATCTCTTCCAGAAATATCCTCACAGACACACCTCGGAAATAGTCTTCCACCAGCTAACTGGGCATCCTTTAACCCAGTCACATTGGCACCTGAGTAGCCGCTGCTTTCTCTCTCCTGAGATGTAGGATACAGTACTATCTCACGTGTGCATCCACTCATCGCTTCCGTTTCTTTTTATTTTAATATGTCATCGTGATGGGTGGTTCACAAATTGCTCAGCACTTCCGGGTTGTGCTAACACTTAGAGAACTTTGAAAGTCATTGGGAAGAAGCACTTGCCTTTACAGCTGTGTGACCTCCATGGCGAGCGAGCGTGCGGGGCTCTGGCAGGTTTCTGTTCTGCCCAAGAACATTAAGGTCAGGCTCAAAAGCACCCAGCCACTCAAAGCCAATGTCGGCTTGAGTTCCCGCAGAAGCAGGGGGTCACAGTGAAACTGGAGCTGCAGTCATGTGAGAACGCTTGCATTGCCTCAGGAGCCCTTGGGAATCAGAGTGTGACACCTTAGAGAAAGGAGGTCTACTTGAGTAGTGATCGGAAGGACACTTGGGAGGCTGAGGCAGAATGATCATGAGTTTGAGGCCAGCCTGGACTACATAGCAAGATCCTGTCTCAAGGAAAATAAACAGGGGCTGGGAGTGTGGCTTAGTGGTAGCGCGCTTGCCTAGCGTGCATGTCTCACCCCGGCTTGGATTCCTCAGTACCACATAAAGAAAAAAGGGCCAGGAGCGGCTCTGTGGCTCAAGAGGTAGAGTGCTAGCCTTGAGCATAAGAACCTCAGGGACAGTGTTCAAGCCATGAGTGCAAGCCCCAGGACTGGCAAAAGAGAGAGAGAGAGAGAGAGAGAGAGAGAGAGAAGAAGGAGGAGGAGGAGGAAGAGGAGGGGAGGGGAGGGGAGGGGAGGGTGCCAGGCTAGATTCACCTCCCCTGGTTCGGGGATGCTAAGCTTACTCCCTTATCAGTGTTCCCCTTTTCACCCTCTCCCCTGGGCGCCCCACCCGCGGGCGGCCAAGGTGGAGCGAAGGTGCACGTGGCCGAATCAGATCCCCTTTTCCTCCCTCCTTACCCACCAAGGAAGCCAGGCGCACACGGATCTCAGAGACGCTTTGGAGAGCAATCTGATTTAATCAGGAGTGGCTTACAGTAATATAATGATGATGACGAGGATTGAGCATGAGCTGGCAATAGGCTGGAGAGCTTGTCCATCCAAGAGCAGCTCCCAAGGACCTCCCTCATGGGCTAACATCACTTCCCATAGTACCGCCCTCTGGGCAAAGCCCGCGAAAAGGGAGCGCACGTGCTCGCTGGTGCAAGGTGGGGGATGGTCTCAAAGCTACCCCTTCTGGTTCCAGACCCAGAAGGAGATAGGTGGGCTCACTTCCACACTGCCCAGGGCTGGGGGAAGGGCAACATCTGGGAAGCACTCTCATCGCCCTTTCCCCCTCAAGGCCAAGATGAATCCCCAACAGAGGGGAGGAAGGAAACACACCAAGCCAGGGAACCTGTCCCCAGTGGCTCACTCCTGGAATCCTATCTACTCAGTGAGGCTGAGATCTGAGGATTGCAGTTCGAGCCAGCCCAGGCTGAAAAGTCCCTGTGAGACTCTTATCTCCAATTAACCACTAAAAACTGGAAGTAGAGCTGTGGCTCAGACTGATAGAGCCCTAGCCTTGAGCTAAAGAGCTCAGGGACAGCTCCCAGGCCCTGAGTTCAAGGCCCACAACAGACAAAAAAGGAGAGAAGATAAATAAACACATTAACTAAGCATGAGCTCTCTGAACTGCTTCTGAGCATCTACATTTTTTAATTGCTAAACATCTCCACAGCATCACACATTGCTGACAGTACAGTCAGAGACTTTTCATTGCCATGACTCTAGGGGCTCACAGAGCACCCAGAAATTGCATTGCTGACTGTGATAAACTGTTTGTGTGTGCAGAAGTAAATTAATAGTGCCATCTTCAGGAAACTCAAAGTCTTTCTTTCTAAAGCACTACACACATAGCTCCAGATCACCAAAACGGTGGCTGGGCTTGAAGATAAATCTCTCCTTTCTGTTGTGACAAGAGGAAGTGAGGTAGAGGACTGCTCTTTTCAGTAAAATAGAATCAAGTCTTCCCAACAACCACAAAGACACTAAGAATTTAGTGTTCTCAGAGCCAGAGAGGCTGTGATTGACCGGTTTTATGCCAGTGTGTTTTATTACACAGATGGCCAGAGGCAAAGAAAACTTTAAAAGAAGGGAAGAAAGTGGTTGTATTGCGTTGCGTTGTACTGTGTTGTATTGGGAAGCGGTTGAAGACTTTTCTTTCACTTTCCTTGGACTGTGAAAGCCAGTACAAAACACAGTTCAGGACACTGGCTCTGGTCTGGTAGAAGTTTGTCCTGACAAGCGTTGTTGTTCATGAGGAAGGCAAATGGACGAGAGGCCTAGGCAGACTAGAACTGCAGAATGCTACAGTTTGGATTATCTGACTGTTTGTTTCACCCCCATGGGAAGTGATTGGGATTGGATAAAATCACCAGGACAGAACCCCAGTGCTTCAATCCTTTATAAGAAAAGGAAGAGGGCCAGGCCCTGTAACCCTTGCCACTCAGGAGACTGAGATCTGTTACTGTTTGAAGCCAGACCAGGCAGGGAAGTCTGTGAAACTGTGTCTCCAAAATAATCATCAAAAAGCAAAGCAGGAAGCATGGCTTAAGTGGTGGAACACCAGCCAGGCAAGCACAGGAATTCTTGTTCTTCCTATAATTTATCTATATTGTCCTAAGGATCTGACAGCAAAAAGACCATCAGATCCAGCCCGTTGGCCCTGAATCTGAAGCAGGCGCCAAAGCAAACCTCTTTATAAGTTACCCAGCCTCAAGTGTTTTGCTACAGTAATGTCAAATGAACTGACACACAGGCCCAGACATGTTTAAGAAATTCAGGTGGCGACTAAAGTACAGGACTTGACTTAGAGAGCCAGAGGTCAGAACTAGAGAAGAATTCGCTTTACCAAAAGGAAAGAGGCTCCATTCTCAAAGTCCTCATTGCTTATGCAACAGTTTTCCACCAGTCCCCTCCCTCGTCTTTCACTTGGCTTCCCTTTACTTGGAAACTGGCTCACGCGAGTAGAGGCGTCATAGACTCCACCTCAAGCCTTGGCACTAGCTTTGCCCAGCCGATTTACCAGCAAATCTCCTCCTTTCTAGACAGTCCCACAGGGGGGCTGCGTCCATGTCAATAGGCCTGTAATTATTATGCCAAAGCACCAAACCCCATTCCCACGGACACCAGTTCCCACCTTCCTCCCAGGGCCGTTCCAGGACAGTCGCACTCGGTGGAGGGAAGGTCCCGGGGGCCCTGGCTCAAAGCACAGCTGCCTTCTGAGCGCCTCATGCAGACACTGCCGTTCCTCTCCCTTTGAGCAGGACTTGGGCGTCTAGGGCCTGTGGATCTGCTAGGGCGTTCAGTGTGAGCTCTGGAAAAGAGCCAGTCAGAGAGGAGCAGTTTCTCAGCTACAGCCCATGTGCTCCCCAGAGACTGACAGACACAAGGAAGGGGGAAATGGCCCCTCCCGGACCCCTCTCCCCAGCAAGCAGCCCAAACCATCCCACCCCACCCCCCACCTTCTCTGTCCCAGGATACTCAGGGCGCAGAAGAGGAAGAACAAGAGACTGATCCTCGCGGACCAATTTATCCCACACACAGGGGAAATCCAGTACAGGACCCAGAGATCTGTTTTTCAGATGCTCAGCGACACTGAAGTAAAGGGTAAATATGAACAAAGTATAATTAACCTCTCCCAGTCTCGCTGCAGGAAGGCAATTTAAAACACAAAGGTACAGCATTCATTGAGTTGTTGTTTCTTGGAACATACTCATGACTATGAAGCCATCTAGAGTGAACAAACCTTTTCCTTTGTTTTTGTTTTTAGGTGTGTGGGGGGGTTCTTTGGGGGGGAGTGTGTGTGTGTGTGTGTGTGTGTGTGTGTGTGTGTGTGTGTCCTAGGGCTTAACCTCAGAGCCTGGACCCTGTCTATCACTGAGCTTTTGTGCTCAAGGCTCCAGCACTCCGCCACCTGAGACACAGCTCTACTTCCAGCTTGTTGGTGGTTAATTGGAGATAAGAATCTCATGGACTTTCTTTCCCTAGCTGGCTTCAAACTGCGGTCCTCAGATCTCAGCCTCCTGGGTAGCTAGGATTAGGGGTATGAGCCGCCAAAGTCCAGCCTCTGATTTTTAAATTGGAAACAACCACGGGACTTTTGTTCTCTTCTTACAAAGAAAAAAAAATCACGTCAGGTATGGTAGCTTATACTTGGAATCCCCATTGAATCCAAACTGAAGTCTGAAGTTGGCCTTGTGCAAAAGTGTGAGGCCTTATCAGATAAACAAAACAAAAACGGGGTGTGGCTCAAATGGTTGAACAGGCTTTATGCTTACAAGGCCCTACTTTCAAGTTCTAGTACTGCCACACACACACCCCAGAAAAAAAGAGAAAAGAAGAAAAAAAAATCATGTGAACTAGATATGTGTGGTACTGAGGATTGAAGCAAGGGCCTCATGCTTGCCAGGCCAAGATCCCACCACTTGAGCCACACCCTCCAGCCTTCTCTCTCTTTTTTTAAGTAGATGATTTCATGTTGCACCATTAAACATCACTAAATCTTAAAAAATCAAGAGCTGGGACTGGGCTGATCGTATATGCAATGGTAGAAGGGGAAATATGCTTGATATCACTATATAAATACAAGGAGATGACCCAAGAGTAGAAGACAGGAAGTGAGGAGTTCACTGTGCTGATTCCTCTCGTGCTGTCTAGGGGCTAAAATACTGGAGAGGACAGATCATGGTTCAAAGCCTGCCCCCAGGGGGAATAAAAGCTTAGCTTTTCTCAGCCATAGCTGCCCCTGCCTGGCATCCTCGCTACAAGGAAGGCCGGTACCTAAAAGGTTGCTGTTTCCCTGTGCATTTAACATTCCTGTTCAAAATTGCATTTTTAGCAAGGAAGTTTTCTTCTATTGGACCCACTCTAGTGGATAATTTTGTTTGCTTTTAAGTAAAGAGAAATGAAGAGAAACAATGAGAAATTCACTATATTAGCCTGAAATTACCAGACAAAAGCAATTTCAGCATGAAGCCACTAGATGGCAGATTCCCACAGGTTGAGGGACCAGCAGTAGCTGAAATGTTTACTATCCACAAGAAGAACACTTTCAACAAGTAAGTTGGCTATGTCGAGAAAGTGTTGGTGATGCTGTGTCCTTTAGGAAAGAATAGACTAGGATAGGATAAAATGTTGAACCCTCACTGTCTTCTAGCAATCAATAACAGCAGAACCCAAGAGGATTGGAAAGGCAAAGGAAATGGATTACACGCTTCCTGCTTAGCCCTGAGTGCCAGCAAGCACTTTGCCACTGAGCAATAGCCCCAGCCTAAGTATATGTTTATTTAATGTATACATATAGAAATCATATTTTAGAAATTGGTATCTTATACGTATTTTATGTATACATAGGTATAATTTTATATATTTATACGTATATATTTCTTATAGTGTTTCTCTTTTTTTTACATACTAGGGCCTTTCATTTTGATAGAATCAAATCTACTGGTCTTTTTTGTGGGAAAAATTATATATGCCCAGAATGATTATTCCTCTATTCAGATCTAAGACAAATATTTACATACAATCTCTAAATTCTTGATAAGTTCCATCACTTTTATCTCTTTAGTCAAAATTTACTCTGGTGGCTCAAGCCCCACAACTGACCAAAATCTTTTTTTCACTTTTGTGCAGGATACTTTGTAGAAATACAAGCAGGAGTTTTGTGTTGTTTTTTTTTAATTTAATTTATTTATTAATTGAACACAATTTTTTGATAAGGTGTTGTGCAAAAAGGGTACAGTTACATAGTAGGGCAGTGTGTACATTTCTTGTGATATCTTATGCCCTGTTCAAGCAGGAGTTTTGATTATTTGTACCATCTGGCCTTCTTTTTCTAGAATATATATTTTTAGTCATTACATTGGTAATAAGAAACTCTACTCCTAAACTACCTAATTTTGAATTGTATTTGAATGAGTTGCCTTGGGCTTTTTTTTTTTTTAGCTGTAAGATTTACTTTACAGAGAATGATTATTTTACTTTCTCTTTTCTGACAATTATGAAATCCCTTTTGCTTATTTTATGCACTCATTCAAACATTAAGTGTTGAATAGTTTCAGGGTCGCCTCATGACTAACTTTAATACAAAGTGTACCAGCATTCATTCCTTTAACAAATGTTTATTGAGTGCCTATTGTGTACCAAGGGTTGTTCTAGGAACTGGAGATACAATTGTGGATAAAACCCTAAAAAGAAAAACAAAACAAGTCTGCTTTTCGGGTGTTCACAATCCTCATAATATTGATTCTTAAGCTAGATCATTCTTTGTAGGAAGAACTTTTAGGGCAGTCAAGATTATAAATTATAATCTATTATAGATAATAGATTAGCAGGTCTCTGACGTTACAGGGCATCCGGATAGCTAGTCATATTCAACCATAGATTGGACATCTTCACAATAATATCCTAGAAACTCTCCTAGCCTTGGATGGATGCTTGAGCTGGATTGGTCCACTTAACCAGCTCTTAATAAACACCTATTATCTGCTAGCCACAACAGATAAACAGAATGTTCTCTGCCCATCACAGCCTTGGAGAGATGATGTCATGTCGTGTATATTTACTTATCACAATAAACTGTTCTGTGAATGATAGTTTCGAAGAGTGCTAATAGGTTTACATGGAAATAAAAACGAGTCCTTCCTCAAACAAGAGGGAAACTGGGTTAAAATAAGTAGAGTCCTTACCGGGGGCTCTGTGACCCCCTTAGCATTCTAAATCTCCCTTAGCACCCTAAATCTCAAGGGTGGTCTGGCACCCGACCCTTCCTGCTGCTATCTAAGCAGAGTTCTTGCTGTAATCGAATCAGCACCCTTGAGCCTTGTGGGACCCCATTGCATGGCGCATGCAGGCATGGTACCCAGTAGATGGGATGTGGAAAATGAACTGTGCAGGGACGGGAAGGGGTACACTGGGAGAAAGTGAAGGAAGGGGTGACAGTATCCGTGACCACCAGAGGCAGGTGCGGCTTCCTGAGGGTCCCCTTTAAAAGGAGACTCTCCTTGACTCCTTGACTTGGATCACAGAATAAGAATCTCTGGACACGTCACAGGGTAAGCAAACCCAGCAGAGCCTTCCTGAGTAAATGAGCAAGCAGGCGAGCAGACAAAAAGCAGAGACCCTGTAACAGAGGGCCGGTGCGCTGGAGGAGGGAGACGCACAGCTCTCGGCATCAAGGGTCTTTATCGGTAAAGCCAGGGAGTCTGACCCCAGAGGTGTTTTATCTTTGCTCTAATCATTTCTGGTGTTACGCTTTCTGAGTTTCTGGGTGTTTGGGGCATTTCTTTCTGGTAAGAATGCATCCTGCCATAAAACAGATGCTTTTCCTTGAGAAAAAAAGGTCTCCTGTGATCTCTCTTAGAAGCAAAGACAGTGCTTGTTTTTAACTACATTGTTTCTGAGTTGCCTTCACCAGGCCTTATTTTCCTCAATGTATCCTGCCTGGTGACTGACTTGAGAAACAGTAACCACGCTGCACAACACCTTAATCCTAGCTACTCAAGAGCTGAGATCTGAGGGTCATTGTTTGAAGCCGGTGTGGGCAGAAAATTCCCCATGAGTCTTATCTCCAATTAACCACTGAGCGGTGGCTCAACGCGGTAGGGTGCTAGCCTTGAGCAAAAATGCTCAGGGACAGCGTTCATTCATGCCCTGAGTTCAAGCCCCATGATTGGTACCAAGCACAAAACAAAACAAAATCTCCTGAGGGGGTCTCCAAGTGGACATTAGAATGGAATAGAATGCAACACAAAACTCATAATATCATCCTTGAGTTTCTCAGAGCTCAGAGACAATGCCCAGGCCCTGAGTTCAAGCCCCACACCCAAGGAAGAAAAAAAAAAAGAGTCTCCTCATGATCTTTCCTGCCCAGACTGGTTTTGAACCATGATCCTTAGATCTCAGCCTCTTGAGTAGCAAGGATAACAGGCGTGAGCCACCAGTGCTGGCTCAGAGGTGATTTCTAAATTACTGTGTCTGATAAACTTCAGTCACCGTGACTTCTCAAACCTCTGACCAATAGCTTGGAAACTCCCACTTGAAGACAATCCTTGTCCTTTTGACACACCAGGCGGGCCTGCCCGCGACTTATTGCCGGAATTGAGCATTTTCTCAGGAAAGGGATGCCCTGCTAGATGCCCCGCCCTCAACCTGACAACTCACCCAAGGGCTGTGCCACGTGACACAGGACCCACGTGGGGACAGCGCTTCTCCTGACCGAGCAGAGCCACCAGCCCCTGCTGTTCGGTCGTAGCAAGTCCAGAAGAGCTCCTGCTCGTCGTCATCGGTCTGAAATTGTTTCAGATTTTACTCCAGGCCCTCTGCTCCTGACCTGCCCAGAAGGAGGCCCCTGGAGAGGGGACTGTCACCCCGCCCAGCATGAGGATGACCCTGTACCCGCTGAGCTGGCATTGCCAGCACAGGCTGACCCCAAACGGCCTTGGAATCTTGTCCCTTGACAGCCCGCAGGTGAGAGACTGAGAGCCGGCTCGGCCGTCTGTGCCTCAGCATAGAAGAGCCCAGGAAGTTCAAATCTCAGCGGCCCACCTCAAGGAAAAAATGCAAGAGCACACCCCCAGAGTCCAACTGCAGCCTGAGCGGGCCTGGCCTTAGGACTCCCCCACAGGAGCGCACCCACAGTGCTCAGAACACCTGTCACAGGCACTCAGGCACCGCTCCGCCTCACCTCCCTCTCCTCCTTCTTCCCGGCTCTCAGAGACTGTGAACTAAGCCAAGCGCTCGTGTCTGTGATCCTGGCTACTCAGGGGGCTGAGGTCTGAGGATCATGGTTCAAAGCCAACCTGGACAGGAAGAGTCTCTGGGATGCTTACCTCCGATTAACCACCAAAAAAGCCAGAAATGGAGCTGTGGTAGCGCAAAGAGGCTCAGGGACAGCGTCCTTGAATTCAAGCCCCAGGACTCACACACACACACATACACACACACACACACACACACACACACACACTGTAAACTATGTCATATACAGGGTATTATATGAACACAGACATTTACACATAGAAAGCTTAAGTCATACATAGTCCAAAGTATAGTTAAAATAATAATAAAGCAGACACCTACATGCCTCCCCCCACCCCAGCTTAGACAATGGTCCATCACCAATGGCTACCTGACTGCTATCTGCCCCCTCTCAGTCCCATCAGCCACCACCATGTCCTGATTTTCATGTGTTACTTTGTGACCAACCGGACATCTCTAAACAAGATATGATTGTCGTCTGCCTGCTGTCCACCCTTGTATAAACAGAGTCACGGTGGATCTGTCCTTCTGGAACGTGCTTTATTGCTTCTAAGAGTCATTGATTCACCTGCACACGGAAGTGAGTGCATTTTCATGACTCAGATTCTGTTTTATAAGCATGGCAACATTTATCCACAGCGCCGCTTCCTGCGTTTTGGTTTGGAGATAGAGTGTCACAATCTTTCCTGCCTGGGCTTGCTGTGCTGTGACCCTCGCATCTCAGCCTCCTGACTAGCGAGGACTCACGTCATGAGCCACCAGCGTCCAATCTCTCCGAGGGGTGGGGCATGAGGGGCTGGCCCTAGGGCTTGAACTTGGGCCCGGGCACTGTCACTGAGCTCTTTTGCTCAAGACTAGCACTCTACCACGTGAGCCACAGCGCTACTTCCAGTTTTCTGGTGGTTAATTGGAAATAAGAGGATGACAGCGTGAGCGACCCGCATTCGGCGGCCTGTCTGTGTCTCTTCTTAATCAGAGACCGGAAGTAGACAAAATGGGTACAAGCCAATCAGAGGCCAAAAGCACTAGTTATTCTGGCTGATCAAGTTGTTAAACACACCATTTCAGGGGCACATAAACAATGGGGATGAGAAGATAATGGAAGGAAGAGAGGAGGGAGGAAGAGAGAGAACAGGGAGGAAGGGAGGGAAGGAGGGAGGAAGGGGGAGGGAGGGAGGGACGGAGGGAGGGAGGAAGAGACTGCAACCAGTTTAGAAATGGAAACAAAAGTGTGTGATTGGGAATGACACTGGCCAGATGACAAGGCAGTGTGAAAACAGCCTATGTCTAAACTCCGCTGGCTTGGTGTCCTCCACATTTCCTCTTCTCTGTGACACCACATCCAGGCCAAGTGTCGTCCCGTGGAACGCCACACGGCCGCTTAGACGTGCTGTCTCCATGGTTCCCACAGCCGTGGATCTCACACCTGGAATCAGAGCAGCTCCCCGGGGGCTTCAAGCACACACACACACACACACACACACACACACACACACACACACACCCCACCATCTGACCCTGCCTGGCATCCGGCGGTGCGCGCGGTCCGCAGAGCAATCCTGCTACAGGGTGCCGGCGTTACTGGATGACATGAATGGAGGGAGGGCAGCCTCAGACTCAGCGGGAACGACAGTACTTCTCAGAGCTTTGAAGGCTGATAAACATGTGAATTTCCAAGCCGGGCAATCGTGACTCACGCCTGCAATCCTAGCTATTCATAATGCTGAGATCTGAGGAGAGCAGTTGAAAAATCAGCCCTGGCAAGAAAGTCCGTGAGAGTCTTAGCTCCAAGTAAGCAGCAAAAAGCTGGAAGTAGAGCTGTGGCTCAAATGGTAGGGTGTCCTGAATATGTGTGCATCTGTGTACCCCAATACACACATACACACACACACACACACACACACACACACACACACACATCAAATGTGGCCCAAAGCTGCCTCTTTAAGTACTGGACCTAAGTTGGGAGTGTATAATTGACATAGATAGCCAAGTCTCAGTGAATCACACAGCAAAACTTTGAGCCAATCACAGCAGCAAGCTGCCAAACCGTGTGCGGCTCGGGCCGGTGTGGACCAGCCAGGTCCTCCTGGTCACCCCCTCTGCCACGCTCCGGGCCAGCTACCTGAGCCTTTCTTAGTCCAGGAAGCTGAATGAGTCCTGTCTCTTATGCTTGTTCAAATAAGTACTGCTACATTTAATTTGGCTCAAGTTATTTTTTTTTAACAGTGCCTTGAATCAGGATTTGTGGGTACTCAGCCTCTCTGCTTTTTTTTTGGAAGGTTTGACTTCAGAAGATGGCAGAAGGGAGGACTCTCTCTCTCTCTCTCTCTCTCTCTCTTCTCTCTCTCTCCTCCCCCCCCCTCCCTCACCTACCCCCCCCCCCAAGGGCCTGGGAAGACAGCGGCAAGCACTTCTCTATCCCTAGCCAAAAGGTTTTCTTCATAGATTAGAGAACTGGTGTGTGTGTGGTGTGTGTGTGTGTGTGTGTGTGTGTGTGTGTGTGTGTGTGTGTGGAACTTGAACTTAGGGTCCGGGGGCTGTCCCCTTAGCTTTTTCCCTCAAAGCTGGTGCTTTACTACTTACACCATGTCTCCACTTCTGACTTTTTGCTGCTTAATTGGAGATAAGAGCCTCATGAACTTTCAGGCTCCAGCTGGCTTTCAATTGTGATCTTGAGATCTCAGTCTTATGAACACACACACACACACACACACACACACACACACACATGCTTGGGCCAATCCATTCTATATATGCTAATTATCACCACCATTAAAATGCTTAGAACCAAAAATTAACTAAGGAAATTGACACAGGGGCTTAGAGGCTCGCAGAAACCTCCCCGACTTCCAGCCCCCCAGTGCATGGGAGTTGGAGGGCCTGTCTGTCCTCTGGCTCTGGGGCCCGGTCTTTCCAGCCCGGCACTGACCGCCCCCCTGATTGTCCCTGACCTGACATGCCTCCACCTCGGGGAGACAGCACTGCACTGTGGGGTTTGTACCTGCCAAGACTTGTTGTTTTTCTTTAAATTACTTAAATTTCCAACCTAATTCGATGACTGTTTCTACTCCAGTGCCTTCTCTCAAAATAATCAAAACCAGCTAAAAGTACAGCTGGAAAATATTTCCGAACATGGCGCCATTTTGATGGAAGCTGGCAGATTAAAATTCTGAACAAACACACCCACCGTGGAATGCTAAAGTACACTTGGAGGCAATTTTTCAGAGCAATGGATTCAATTTATTCTTGTCACCATAGCAACAAAAGGAATCACTCTATTACTCTGGGCATAGTGTTTCCAATTGTTTTCTCTCATAATTAAAGCTGAAGACAAAACTAGAATGAATGGTGTTGACCACAAGACAAACCAGAAACTGTTCATAGCCTCTGGGAGGGGGGTCAAAGGTCACAAGTGGGTAACAAATCTTGGGCCATCATAAATCTCTTGGGAAAGTCTGTAAATCCCTTGAAAAAGTCTCTGGATCTTTGTGGAGTTTTTGGTTTGTTTGTTGTTTTCTTTTACTTAAAAATGTGTGACTTTAGAGCCAAACATCTGTGGCTTACACCTACAATCCTAGCTACTCAGGAGGCTGAGATCTGAGGATTGCAGTTCAAAGCCAGGCTGGGTAGGAAAGTCCATGAGACTCTTTATCTCCAATTAACCACCAAAAATTTGGAAATGGAGCTATGGTGTATACGGTAGCATCCTAGCTTTGAGTTTTTAAAAAAAAAAAAAGGCCAAGGAGATTAAAAAAAAAAACCAAAACCTTCTTTCAAGCCCCAGTGTGACAATATCACAAGAAAGAAAGAATTAAACTTACATAGTAATGTATCATGTGTCATGCTTCATTAATTGTGGCAAATGAGCCATCCTGATATCCTTATAGAAATAATAATGGAAAGTAGGCATGAGAAATGGGGAAATTCTGGGCTACGTTCACAATTTTTGCTCCAAATATAAAACGAAAAATTGTTTTTAAAACTGGAAAAAGAAGGTTATAATTAGAAATGTAGATTACACAAAATGAGTTACCATCCAGCCAAGTAATAAAGCAATAATAACTCTCCAGAATTATCCTTTTACCTCTCTAGTTCATCCAAAAAAAAAATCTCAAATTACCATGAATTTCCCCAGACTATAATCATTAACAGGCAGCAAGACAAACAAGTCCATTGTCCCAAATACTTAAATGTATTTCAGGCTGGGCACTGGTGGCTCATGCCTGTTATCCTAGCTACACTGGAGGCTGAGATCTGAGGATCACAGTTCAAGCCAGACCAGGCAGGAAAGTTCAGGAGACCATTATCTCCAATTAACCACCAAAAAGCCAGAAGTGGAGCTACAGCTCAAATGGCAGAGTGCTAGCCTTGAGCACAAAAGCTCAAGGACAGTGCCCAGGCCCTGAGTTCAAGTCCTACAACTGGCACCAAAAATTTTTTTAAATGTTTTAGTAGACTCTTGAAACAATGCTCCAAAATAACAATAAAAGGTGACACCTCATGCTTGGCCTAATTTGTAAGTTTTTGAGTACAAAATTACCTCTGTTCAATGACCCCTCATCTAAATATATTCTAACATACTTTAACAGCAGATGATAGACTTTTGGGGCAGTGACCTGATTGCCTGCATAGTAAGGTTTTCACTGATGCCTGAGAAAATTTTAGAGTTGGGTTGTCAAGTTTAGAAAACACCAGCTACTAAATAAAATTTGAATAAGTTCCAATAAAATGAACACATAAGCAATTAATCTTTAGGGTAAGTAAGTCTTAACTATTGCCTGGCTAGGTAGGCATTACTGCTTTGGGATCCTTTCATTCTAATATTCTATGGAAACATCCCCTTAGTAAGAATTTGGGAATAAAGCAGACGCAAACTCTATAAATGCAACTTGAATCCGTTCATATTGTCATCTCGTGGGTTCTGCAACTGAGCACGCTCTGCTTTTGATTACCAAACTCCATGTGGTTTGCACTAAAACTAGCAATGTAAAATGTCTCTGAGAATCCCAGGGCTAAATGATGCAAGGAGACAATGAAATTACTTTGTCGCCTTATCCATCCTGGCTCTGGCTCAGCGCGAGACAGAGGTAATCATAAATACTCAGTGTGTTATGACCTTGCCAAAGAGGACTTGAATAACCCCCATTGTGTATTCTGACCTAATTCAAAGATGTCTGCCGTTTACCTTGGGATGCTTGCTGACAAATGGCCTCCAGCTGCTCCTTGGGTTTTCTAGTTTAACCTACTGATCTTACACAGGAGAGGGAAATTTTCTCCACCTTTTTTTTTTAATATATAAAATGAGCTTTACTCCAATTTTTCCAGGTGTCACTGGGAACCTTTCCTCTTTTTTATTTTTTAAAATAAGAATGACAAGAACTGCCAGAGACCCTTTTTTTGTTTGTTTGTTTAACTGAAAAGATAAGTCGAACGTCCGTTCCATTCTTCAAAATCAAAGCACATCTCAGAAAGGAATATTGAGACAATGAATGTGCAGACTCTTAACTGAAGTCTAGAACCTTCTGAAGTGGAGGCAAAAGAAAACATTCCCAGTTGTTCAGAGATGGATCTGTCTGGGAGTAGGAGAAATGCACTTCCTGGCTCTCCCCATGCCTGAATGGCTGCCCCAGCCACGTGGGAAACCCGAGGCCCCTAGCCATTGTCTGGTGTTCTGGTGGATCACAATGAATTCCCAGAATCTGTCTTTCCTCAGACATTTACTGCATGAGCTACTAAAGGATATACTTCAGGTTGAGGAAAGTTGCAGCACGGGTCATCTGAAGTGCAAGACAAAAATAAGAAGCTGTAGATCAGTGGACATGAACTTGAAATGATTTTTGCTAAATTGGTAATAACAATGTCTAGTAAAGTTTTTGTGTTTTTTTTTTTTAAAGAATTAAGGCTAGGCACCAGTGGCTCATGCCTGGAATTCTAGTTACTCTGAGGATCATGGTTTCAAGCCAGTACAAGTAGAGAAGTTCATGAGAGACACTGTCTCCAAAATAACCAGCAGCACGTTGGGCTGGGGGCTGGGAATGTGGCTCAGTGGTAGAGTGCTTGCCTAGCATGCATGAAGCCCTGGGTTCAATTCCTCCGTAACACATAAACAGAAAAAGGCAAAAGTGGTGATGTGGCTCAAGTGGTAGAGTGCTAGCCCTGAGTAAAAATAAAAGCCAGGGACAGTGCTCCGGCCTGGAGTTCAAACATGTAAGTCAAGAAGGAAATCCAATCAATGAATGAATGCAGACAAAAATGTGTGTGTGTGTGTGTGTGTGTGTGTGTGTGTGTGTGTGTACATACAATGCAATATTATTCTGCCTTAGAAGAGAAGGAAATCTTGGTATTTGCAACAGTTGTGAGCATGAAAGACATGATGTTAAGTAAATTAAGCGATAGTCTATAGCTCTTGAATGGGAGAAAACAAATTTGTCTTCTGAACTATTTCACACATAGCTTCATATATCTGATTACATAAATTACAGTTTGCAATTATAAGTATTTGTTTGTCTGATCTATTTTTCCAATACTTCTGAGTGATTATATAAAAATAATTTTATAGATATAATGAAACAGGTTTTGTATGGAAAAATACTGTAAAGTTTGTTTTAAAAATCAACATAACTGAGCTGGGAATATGGCCTAGTGGCAAGAGTGCTTGCCTCATATACGTGAAGCCCTGGGTTCGACTCCCTAGCACCACATATATATAGAAAATGGCCAGAAGTGGCACTGTGGCTCAGGTGGTAGAGTGCTAGCCTTGAGCAAAAAAGAAGCCAGGGACAGTGCTCAGGCCCTGAGTCCAAGGCCCAGGATTGGCAAAAAAAAAGAAAAAGAATCAACATAACTGGAAATATGGCCTAGTGGTAGAGTGCTTGCCTCATACACATGAAGCCCTGGGTTCGATTCCTCAGGACCACATATATAGAAAAAGCCAGAAGTGGCACTGTAGCTCAAGTGGTAGAGTGCTAGCCTTGAGCAAAAAGAAGCCAGGGACAGTGCTCAGGCCCTGAGTCCAAGCCTCAGGACTGGAAAAGAAAAATCAACATATACCCATAATCCTAGATACTCAGGAGGCTGAGATCTTAGGACCATGAGTCAAAGCCAGCCTGGGCAGGAAAGTCCATGAGACTCATCTCCAATTAACCACCAGAGAAACAAAAGTGGCACTGTGGCTCAAAGTGGTAGAGTGCTAGCCTTGAGCAAGAAAGTTCAGGGATAGCACCCAGGCCCTGAGTTTAAGCCCCACGACCAACAATTGTTGGGGTCTGAACAACCCCTTTCTCCCCCCACGGGGAGAATGGTAACCACAAACTCTATGAAAGAGCACTCAGCCTGGCCCTCCGCCAGCGGAAGGCCAAAGGCGTGCTCACATGGGCAAGCGCTAAGTTGAGGAAAGGTTGCTGAAGCCTCCCCTCCCCCCAGTCCCCCCACATGTTACCAAGGGCGGAGGCGAAAAGGAAGGCATCAGGGACACGCTGCGGTGGTGGGAAGCGTCTCAAAGACTTTAATATGGAAGGGCACTTATATAGAAGTAATGGCGGGAAAGAAAGGGGGCTGGCCAAAGGGCCAGTCATAGGCTAAGGACCATGTCCATCAAGTGACATCACGAAACTTCCTTTGTGGGCGGGACAACCCCATCATGGTGGCACGCACGTGTTCACCTCCCAAGGGGCGGGGGCTTTCACTTCGTGTTGAGGCCGGAAGGTGGGAAGGGCTCCTTCCCATTGTCCCAGGGCTGGGGGGAAGGACAGCCCCCAACAAACAACAACAACAACAAAAATCTATGCACTAGGGAACAAACTTGAATATTTACATTTGGTGTGTGTGGGGGGGGTATTCTTAATTGAAATAACTGTCAAATCATTTAAAAATGCTTCTTGCTAGGTACCTATGGCTCTCGTGCTAGCCTTTAACAACAACAACAACAAAAAGCAAAGGGATAGCACCCAGGCTCTGAGTTCAAGCCCAGCAGTAGTAATACACACACACACACACACACACACACACACACACACACACACACACACTTCTTCCCTGAATCTGTCTCCTTCTGCTCTCCTGCAGAAGGACACATTCTTACCCAGCCCCTACTTGGTTAAAAGCAGAGACCAGAACAAATGGAATCTGATTGTGCCTTAAACTCAGAGAGATCCGCCATCAAAACCAGACAGCAAAAGTAATTTACCAAAGCTAAGCACTTAAGCCTAAATTCTTATCAGCTACCTGTGTGTCTCTTAAGGCACTAAGTGTTCTACTCTATTTCATGTAATTTAGGAAAATGGAGACAAAATTTCCACTCCCTGTTATTACAATAAAAATAAATACTAGTTCATTTCATTTTCTGAATTCAGTCTTCATTTACTCTGCACTAAGAAAAATAGACACAGCTGGAAATATATTCAACTGTATTCATGCTGCCTTTTAGTTTGAAGGTGAACGCTCAGATTTAAAAATTGTAGTTAGTGCGAATGATTACCACGATAGGGTGTAATGATGTCGTGAATTTATGATTATTGATGCGTCTTTTTATAGATTCATTTTTATGTTGAACTACCTGTTTTATATGCGTTGATGAGCATAATTGTAATTAGTTGTCTACTTGGGTAAATGAGAGTCTGGGATAATTTGTGAGTGTTTCTAATTTTTAGTGCAGACTTGACATTTTGACTTGCTGGATATATTTGATAACCCACAATGAACAGTGAAGAACACGTCTACGCATACACACAGGTGTGCCTGGAGCTGACTCATTTAATATTTATTTTCTTCAAAATAATGAGCGTCAGCTGCCCAGGAAGGGTTCTCCAGACTGGAAAGGAATTCCTAACATTATTTTTATTTTCTTCAAGTCAAATGTATTAAAACTATGTGAAGGGCTGGGAATGTGGCTTAGTGGTTGAGTGCTTGCCTAGCATGCATGAAGCCCTGGGTTCAATTTCCCAGCACCACATACACAGAAAAAGCCAGAAGGGGCACTGTGGCTCAAGTGCTAGCCTTGAGCAAAAAGAAGCCAGGGACAGTGCTCAGGCCCTGAGTTCAAACATGTAAGTCAAGAAGGAAATCCTATCAATGAATGAAATCTCAGGCCCTGAGTTCAAGCCCCAGGACTGACAAAAAAAAAGAGTTATGTGGAAAATGAACAATGTAATTTATAGGCAGAAACAAGGGGGAAACTGGGTAAAGCAAAGGAAGGGGTGACATTGTCCAAAACAACTATGTTCTCACTATCTGACTTATGAAATGGTAACCACCTTAATAACAACAAAATTATATATTTTAGGAAGCATTAGAAGTTACAAATTAGAAGCATAATAAATGTATTTTGTTCATAAGTATAACAATTTTGTATAAGAAGAGCACTTTTATTTGTCCTGGTATTAATATTCCAATGGACTCTCACCTGACCAAACCCTCTTTATATGTTTAATATTATTTAGAAAATTAATTAAATTCCCTCAGCCATTTAACCTCTAATTACAAATTTAATATATCTGGGACTCTCATTTCAGACTCCTAAGAAAATGTCTTAGTTTGAATTCATCAGCACGCTCTCAGACATGAATTCATACAAAAATTATCTATTGGGAGAAAAATTGATGGAATAAAAATGAAATTAGGAGGAGGCCATAGGATCTCAAAGAGGAGCTCTGGAAACAACAAAGATCACATTTGAGAACTTACGAAGGAAGGAAGGAGGGAAGGAAGGAAGGAAGGAAGGAAGGAAGGGAGGGAGGGAGGGAGGGAAAGTCCTGGAGTATTAATGTCCCAATGTATATATCAATCCTTGGCCAAAGACTACCAGAAAATGAAAATTCCAA
Organism: Perognathus longimembris pacificus; assembly: GCF_023159225.1. NCBI lineage: Eukaryota > Metazoa > Chordata > Mammalia > Rodentia > Heteromyidae > Perognathus > Perognathus longimembris. The sequence continues at coordinate 148,926,433 of NC_063162.1, forward strand.
AGCACTTGCAGAAGTGGCCACGGGAGGGCAGCACTGCGACAAAAAGATGCACATGTGATTACTGGGAGAGAACCCAGCCAGGAGCCCTGGTGCCCTTACCCGGTTCCAGGAAACAAGGAAAGCCTGATGGTCTACTTCTTGCCCCAGTCAGATCTATTTGTGCCGCTCACGAGTTCACATCCTTCAGGATGGTGGCTGGACACTATCTCCAAAGACTTAGTGTACAAGCTCCTGCTGAACACTCCTCAGGCTGTAACTGCCCTCCTCATGGGCCAGTATACATGGCCACCATCTCTGAGAAGCCAGGCCCTGCTGTTTAGAGTGCAGAATGCTGAGGTGCCCCCGTGGGTCTGGACATCATGTAATGATCTCATCGTGTCATGGTCAGTCCCTCCTCATGTCGAACTGTCTGCGTGCAAATTCCTTCATCTGCTAGTCCACTGGCAGGAAGAAACCAAGCTGACCCGGCTGGGGGCACCCATAGCTACAAGCACAGTAGGAAACCTTGTCTTATTGCTGGATGGCTTGCTGGGTGGAAGTGCCCTCCTTGCGGACCCTGACCAACGCAGGGGTGCCTTGAGAAGACAGTGGGAGGGAAGGGCCACAGAGGTGGAGCCTTTGCTTTGTGTGAAAGAAAAGTGGCCCAGAGAAAGTGCCCCAGGAATTCTGGGCAGGCAAAGCCCCAGCAGGACCAAAGTGGGTATTTGGATTTGGGGAAGTGACTGACAATGGGGTTTAAAGGCTGGATAGCCATTGTGGTACATGCTTAGTTGTGAAGTGCACCCCTGTGTGCAAAGCCATCTATCAATCATTTCCATCAGCCTCTTCTATCAGCTAGCTGAGTATTTTATGTGCCATCAGTGCTGGGAAATTTAAACTCATTTCTGGAAGATACACCAGTCCTGCTCATGAAGAAATCACTATATTTACATGATGGAGAGTAGCTAACTGTGTAACCAGCTCGCCACCCTGGGGTTGACCAGTTGTCTCCAGTCTCCCAGCGTCAGCACGAGATTATAAAGTTGAATATCAATCTGTACAGCCAACAAGCAGAGCAGTAGCTAAATCAGTCTTTGTGGGGGATCAAATTATTATTATCTTTAAGTGGTTGTACAAAGGTGTTCTGCTTCAGTGTGTTGCTTCGTGTGTACAATGCATCTTGGTCAGTGAGTGTCACCCTTCTGTCATTATCTCTGCTATCCGTCTGGAGCTCACCCATCCCCTCGACTTACCTGGTTCCATTTTCATATTTGTACGTTGGATATTATGACTGTCTACACACCCTTCCTCTCTCCATTAGTCTAATCCCTCCCCTTGAGCTCCACCCTCCTCTGACAAATCACGTTTCCGTTTCCTGGTATTCATTTTGTTAAACTGTAAGTTAATTATTCAGAGGAGTTACACCATTGGAATCCTCCCTGCGTATACCGTACTTTACTCAATTTATTTCTGTATATATGCATATGGCCTGTCTATGTTTTCATATGTTTATAAACAGGCTTCATCTCTCTCACCAGAGTGATTCCATTCCTCACCCACAGAGCAGACTCTGGTTGGCCACGGAAAGAAGCTGGCTGATGGCAGCCTGACACCTAGTACTGTCCACCTAGGTGCTTAGTACTCCTTTGGGAGAAGATGCTCTGTGATGAGTCCCAACCTACCGCAGCCTGAGTCTCACACTGTGGATCATTCTCCCGCCTGGGCCTCATTCCCAGAGCTCTTTACAAATAACTTCTTCCAGAACCCTGACACGCCAAGCAATGTTACCCCCCTGCTCAGGAGCCCAAATAGTTCTTGAGCTGGGGCCCTGCACCCTCCACAGAAAACCGAAACACACCCCTCCCCACCATGGCAAAGCTATTTCACAGTCAGATTATGCTACAGTCAGAACAGCACCAGCCCGGGTATTCAAACACGCTATGAACTGAATCCGTGGTTTTCCTCCACCCCTGGGAGTTCTGGGATGGCCACAGGTGTCACCGTGGGGAGAAGGCGTGCAGGAGTGGTCCTGGGGTTTGAACTCGGGGCTTTGTGAGTGCTAGGCAGGCACTCTGCCCTCAGCCCTTTTTGTTTTTATGTGTTTTTTTTTTTCAAATTAGGCCTCTCATGCCTCCCTGGGGCAGCCTGGACTGGGATACTCCAGCAATCGTCGTAACAGGTGCACCACCGCCACATCCAGCTAATTGGCTGAGTTAGAATCAGGCCTGGAACCCCCAAAACTCCCTGTCTGAGCCTCCTAAATGGCTAGAATTCTAGGTATGAGCCGCTGCGCCTGGCGACACCGGCCTTTTGTGTAACTTCTTTGCACTCCAACATGCGTCCGCTCAGTCCTGGACGGCGGCCCTCCCTGGACCAGGGTCACTGCCGTGCACATTTGCCTCTATCCCTCAGGACGTCTGACCACAGCCCAGCAGGCGGCCCACACCAGGCTGTCCGACCGCAGGGTTCCACAACAAGGCCCTCAGGATGAAGTGAAGGCCTCGAAAGGAAACAGGTCATTTGGGGAGAAGCTGAGCTCCAGGCTTGCTCAGCAGACTCCAAGCCGCCCCCCGCCCAGCACCTTTCGTTAGGTCTGCCTTGCCCGAGTAGTCTGGAGTTTCTTCGTCCTGAGTTTTCATCTACTTTGGGGGGGGGGGGGGTAGTGTGAGAGTTTGAACCCAGGGCCCTGGGTTTCCTAAGGTTCTCTACTGCTGAGCCATGAAACCTTCTATACCTCTTTTTTTTTTTGCCAGTACTGGGGCTTGAACTCAGAGCCTGAGCACTGTCCCTGGCTTCTTTTGCTCAAGGCTAGCACTCTGCCACCTGAGCCACAGCGCCACTTCTGGCTTTTTCTATGTTTGTGGTGCTGAGGAATCGAACCCAGGGCTTCATGCATGCTAGGCGAGCGCTCTACCGCTAAGCCACACTCCCAGCCCCTCCCGAGCCCTCTTTTTCCCAGGTAATTTTTAGGAGAGGCTCTCACTTCCCACCTAGAGAAGTGCCTGAGCCACAGTCAGCCTCTTTTAGGCTTTCTGGAACCACAGACACCAAGCTCCACATCTAGCTTTCCTCTGCTGAGTTCCAGGCTGGCCTGGAACTGCAATCCTCCTGTTCTCAGCCTCCCACGTAGCTAGGGTCACAGGCATGAGCCACCAATGGCCAGCTCATAATTCACATTCTTAAGATGCAGAACCACCAGTATGATCATGTGTGTAGTTGTGATTTTTTTTAAGTATTCTCTGATTTTTAGCCATCATCAAAACATTGACCTGCTAAATGTAAAGCAATGACTTCTGAGATTGAAGTTTCTTAGGAGCTTGGATGGCTTTGTCTTCCGCGGGTAATGGCATCCCCGCGATGCTCCTTGGTGCCACCAGCAAGACCAGGCACAGAGCTCCCCGCACCTCTTCGTCTGAAAGTCAGGGGCTGTGCTGATGGAGGGCAGGCACTGTGAATGGGTTCTGGAGGACCTCTGCCTTTCCCGTCACATGACCCAGCAGTCTCTATGATGATTGAGGAAGACAGGGTCTCCGGAAAGCCCCATCAAGGGCAACGCAGCCCCAGCTCAAGACTGACTAAAGTAAGTTCCTATTGTTACAAAGCCAGTCTCTAGAACTTTCCCATCCTGCAAAACTGAAACTCTGCGCCTGAAACAATAGCTTCCTCTCCACCCCCCCCCACCCCATCCCCAGGCCCTGCAAGTTACCATTCTAATTACTTTCCGTTTCCATGGATTTGCTATCGCTTATATAAACAGGAATCGTACAGAATTTTGACCTCGTGTAGCCAGCTTATTCCACTCAGCACAATGTCCTCAAGGTTTATTGACTTGAAATACAGGAACCTTCTAACACTGAGCTCTAGCCATGACGACGCGGAATTTAGAAGGCACACCCCCAGTCCACGTGGGGGGCCGGTCGGAGGTCCTCCTTGTCCATTAGGTCTAGAGACCAGTGGGTCATTCACAGAAACACATGGTAGTAACATACACACACACACACACACACACACACACACACACACACACACACACACACACACACACACGGTTCCAGACATCTGCTGTATTCAGTCTGGAACGACACAGTGAAGGGGACCAACATGTTAGGTCAGAAAGGGACTCACTGTAGCCAAGCCAAGTTCTGTTCCTTTTCTCAGAAAGGCCGCATGGGGCCCATACGTCTGAGATTTCTCCATGCCCTCGGTGAGGAGCGACTTGAGATCACACGAGCTGCTGATCTGGACCGGCCCGGTGAAGTGATTCCGGAGGACGGGGTCTTTGAAGCACTTAGCCTAGAAGCGCTCAAGACACATTGGATACCGGTTGGTTGGGTTTTGTTTGGATTTGTTTTTAGTTACGGAGGCCAAGCACCGTGGCTTGTCCCTGTAATCCCAGCCCAAACCAGGAGGCTCAGGATGCAAAGCCAGCCCAGACCACAAGAGGAAGAAGCTCGCGAGGGTCGGGTCTCCACCCTGGAGCCACGTGCGGGCGTGACAGTGGGCACCTGTGACTCCAGCGCCTGGGGAGTACGGGGAGGAAGACGGGGGCCCCCCGGCTAGCCACGGGCAGAAATGCCAGATACTTCCTGAAAAGCAAGTAAGGCAAACAAGGGCTGGTAGTGTGGCTCAAGTGGTAAAGGACCCGAGGCCCAAGCTTCAGTACTGCCCAAAGTGGACAAGCAATGGACGGATACCTGCATCCACAACCAAACCCCAAACATGCACACACACACACACACACACACACACATACACACACATACACACACATACATGGCTTTGGTGGATAATGCTACTAGGTCTTCAATAAAGGTATTAATTGTCTCTTAAACTAGATGAAAGCAAGGGGAGGGGGGACAGGAAGAAGGGGAGGGGAGAGGGCAGGAAGGGAGGAGGAAGGGGAGAGAGGGAAGGAGGGAGCCTTCCCAAGACTGGAGAGAGAAAGATGGAGCGCAGCAGCTGCTCCGATGGCCCTTGGCCCGGCCACCCTGACATGGCCGGCAGCTGTCATCAGCCGGGGAGACCTGGGACAGCCAGAGCCCAGAATAGAAGCGGGGCTGCGGGGACCCTCCGATCCACTGCCCGCAGGAATGTCTCTGCATTCTCTCACCCCGGTCACGGCAGGTGCACAGGAAAAAGTCAGAAATAGCTCTGGTGGCTTTGCCTGACCCTGGGGCGGGGGTGGGGTGCTGGGGGGGGGTGGAGGAGGGGGAGGGAGGTCTAGTCTGGAGTCCATGGCTTGGGCGCAGCCCAAGACTCGTGTCTGAAGTTATTTCCTAGGACTTTAAAGTTTATCAACACAGGCTGGGAATGTGGCCTAGTGGTAGAGCGCTCGCCTCGTGTACATGAAGCCCTGGGTTCGATTCCTCATGCACCACATACGCAGAGGAAGCCGCAAGTGGCGCTGTGGCTCAAGTGGAAGAGTGCTAGCCTTGAACAGAAGCAGTTCAGGGACAGTGCTCAGACACAGATACGGTGACGGCAAATGTTTCATTAGGATGAGACAAAGATCAAAGGCAACATTGATAATCAAACATTCTATACATGTAAAGGCTCAGACTTAATCAGAAGGATAGCTTGATTTCGATTTATTTATGCATTCATCTATTTTGGGATACTAAGATTTACACACAGCCTCCGTTGCTTGCTAGGCATTATACTTCACTACTTGAGCCATGTCTCCAGCATTCTGTTTCTGTGTGTGCGCGCATGTGCATGTGTGTGCACACACGTGTGTGCACACGTGCGCCTGTCCCCATGCTCCCTCGTCCTAGGGGCTTGAACTCAGGGCCTTGCTTGCTCATGTGGCTTTTTCCTGTTCAAGGCAGGTACTGTACCACTTGAGCCATGCCTCCAAGAGTCTCACAGACTTTTCTTCCCCAGGCTGGCTTCGAACCCCGCTCCTTAGATCTCAGCCTCCGGAGTAGCTAGGATTGCAAATGTGCACCACCAGCGCCTGACTCCGCTTTTGCTTTTCTTAAAGTCAGATGCTTTCAGAGCTCTGAGGGAGAAATGGTTGGTTCTCTCAGTGACTCCTCAGGGCCAGTCCTGTTCTCTGTCCCTGGGCTCCTTCTGTCTTCCGGGCCTGCGGGGCAGCCCCACACACCCGCAATGACCATCAAACACACTTCATGCACAAGGCCGCTCGACGCCCTGTCTCTCCAGGGACATCCGAGGGCTGCGCAGCTCAGGGTAGACTTCTCCCGGGCATCCGCAGCGCTATTGTTCAGATATGTAAATTGCACATACAGAATCAATGGCTGGCTGAGGGTATTGTCCTGCTGAGCCGGGCCATCTGTCCCAGTTCAACACAGTCTGGTTCAGGGACATTTTAGATAACAGGGTTGCCGGATCTGTCTTCTCTTTGTGGATTTCGAGATGAAGTCCCCCAGCGGGGCTGCGTGACTGTCCCCAGATGGAGCGCTCACTGGGGAAATCGAGTCACAGTCGTTAGAAGGCCAGCAGCGCAGAAGCCATGCGGAGAGGGGGGGCCTCCCTGAGCTCCCAGGCCCAGGTGGAAGAGACCCAGAGCTCTGTTCTTTTTGGAGGGGGGGGGGCAGTACCGGGGCTTGAACTCAAGGCCTTGCATTCTTCCTTTGCTTTTCCACTCAAGGCTGGCATTCTATAACACATGAGCAACATGTCCACTTCCAGCTTTTTGCTGGTTAGTTGGAAATAAGAGTCTTGGGGATTTTTTTTCTGTCCAAGCTGGCTTCAAACCATGATCCTCAGATCTCAGCCTCCTGAGTAGCGAGGGTGACGGGCCTGAGCCACCAGTGACCATCTCAGATCTCTGTTCTGGAGGCAGATTTGCATGTTTCCCTAAGGGCCACCTTCTCAGCATCCCAGCCCCACCCCTCCACTGCCCCCTGAGGAAATTCCAGGGCCATCTACCGATCCCAGGAAAGCAGAGGCCTCGAGGACAAAGGGAGTCACTGACACGGTGATCAGCCATAAGCATTTGTCTCCGGCGACCCTTCCAGGGACCAGCTGTCTCACGCGTCTCCCGAAATCCTGGGATTCCTTATCCAGGAATAACTTTCTGCCCTAGGAATTCTCTTGATTCATTCTCATCCAGGTCCAAGAGTCTTGCCCAATATGTTAGATGTCCCTAACTTAAGATCTGAGCCTTTGGGCTGGGGATATGGCCCTAGTGGCAAGAGCGCTTGCCTTGTATACATGAAGCCCTGGGTTCGATTTCCCAGCACCACATATACAGAAAATGACCAGAAGTGGCGCTGCGGCTCAAGTGGCAGAGTGCTAGCCTTGAGCAAAAAGAAGCCAGGGACAGTGCTCAGACCCTGAGTCCAAGGCCCAGGACTGGCCAAAAAAAAAAAAAAAAAAAAAAGATCTGAGCCTTTTATTGCGAAGCCGATAAATAAATAACGCTATAAATTTGCCTGGTGTTGGTGTCATAGCTACTCAGGAGGCTGAGATCTGAGGATTATAGTTCAAAGACATCCTGGACAGGGAAGTCTGTGAGACTCTTATCTCCAGCTAACCACCAAAAAGGTGGAAGTGGAGCTGTCGCTCAACAGCTAGTGAGACGGCCTCAACAAAGTAAGCTAAGGGGCTGGGGATATGGCCTAGTGGCAAGAGTGCTCGCCTCGTATACATGAAGCCCTGGGTTCAATTCCCCAGCACCACATATATAGAAAAGAGCCAGAAGTGGCGCTGTGGCTCAAGTGGTAGAGTGCTAGCCTTGAGCAAAGAGAAGCCAGGGACAGTGCTCAGGCCCTGAGTCCAAGGCCCAGGACTGGCAAAAAAAAAAAAAAAAGACTGTCTATCAATGGACAATTCTAAAAAAGCGTCGGGGGGGGGGGGGCTGGAAACCATCCAATCATTGACAACTCCTATTTGTAAACCTCCTAGAGTTTTCCTATTTGTAATAGGATTTTACACTAGAAGTATCTCCTGCCCAATCTGAGATTTGGGGGAGGGGAGACGTTTAGTCAACTAACAGCTACTTTTTCCTCTCTGTCCACCCCAAAAGAAAGGTTTCTCATTATGGTCTGAAACGTGTCATTGTGATTTTAGAGATTTTTTTTTTTAGATGGTTTCTTCGAGGTGTTAATCAGTCCTAGCCATCTGGTGTTCTGGGCGTGAGGTGATTGGGTTTTGACTTTACAATGGATGCCCTAATTACATTCACAGTAGTCATATCAGCCCTTCTGTCTGAGTTTCTAGAAGCTTCTGGCAACAACTGCACAGAGGACAAGCTATAAACTCCTATTAGGATTCCAAATCTGAGAAATCAAGAGCAGGTGGGGCTAAGGAAGACTGGGGGGCCGCTCAGCAAGCCCTTGGGGGCCCCTCACACCTCCAGGCTGCCCCGGGCATTAGAGACTGCTGTGACCTCTCAGCCAGTCCTGAGAAGGCGCTGGTCAACAACCAGGCATCTGCCTGCTTTGGGATCCTGCTGCTGCTTCAGGGGGCCGATGACTTGATCTTACTCATTGGTGGTGAATTGATCATCTCCCCCTCAGCCTGCAGGAAATGTCATTGCAAGTGGGGTCCACAGGCCTCGGCCTTGAAGGGAAATCCCTGGGGAATGCTCAGATACAGAATGGAAATGGGGGCCTTGGGGCAGCCAGGGGAGGGGTTGCATGGAGAGCATTATTTGGGTATAGCACAGGCAGTGAAATTGATGGAACAAGAAGGCAGAAGGTAAGTCAAAGGTGTTTAAACAGACCAAATGACATTCCAGTAAATCGGTAGCTCTTGAGAACCTATTCATTTATGGAATGAACAAATATCTGGATGGGAAGGGGTTGGCCAGCATGAGAATTAGAACTCAAGGCCTCATGCTTGTTGTTCTGTTGGTGCTCTACCACTTAAGCCATGCCTCTAACAGGGCTTTTTGCTGGTTGTTTTGGAGATAAAGACTTTTCTTCCCTAGATGCATTTGAACTTCAATCCTCTGGATCTCGGCCTCCTGAGTAATTCAAATAACAGGCACGAGCCAGTGGCCTGGACTTGAACAAATGATTTTTGATTGTTCAGTGGGTATCAAGGGCACTGGGCTTAAGGGCACTTACGAAAAAAGAAAGACAGATGAAAACAGATCTGCAATCCCCAAAAAGGACCCAGAATCTCCTCTGGAAGCAGTTACTCAGGTATTCTTGGGTTTAATTGAGGTCATATTGACCTGGAATTTTCCAGATTTTCATCCACTAAAGTGGGAGGAGTCGTGTCCTATGCTATTCTCTATGCAGGATCCTGGGCTTGATTCCCAGACCAAATCGTCCTCTGGAGATAAACCCATATGAACTCTCTACCAGGCAGGCCCCGAACCTGGGCACTACTGCCCCGCCTGGTTCCTAACCACCACCACCTCCCTCCCCTTTTGAAATAAATTTTCCCTGTCTCTGTGCTCAAGGCTGACATTGCACCACTTGAGCCACAGCTCCGCTTTTGGCTTTTGGCTAGTGAACTGGGAATAAGGGTCCCACAGGCTTTCCTGCCCAGGCTGGCTACCCAGACCTCAGGCTCCTGAGGAGCCAGGATCAGAGACGCACACCACCAGAACCTTGTTTATTTCCTGTTCCTAAAGACCCAGATAGTTAGTGCATTGTCTGTCTTGGATCTTTGACACTTCCTTGAGCGTAAAACTGCCTGGCCTGTCTACTCAGAACCCTCCCTCTTGCTAGGCTGCAAGTTCTGGTAAAAGGACTTTCTCTTTGGCTCTGCCTCTAGTCTCCAGAAAGCCATGGGCTCACGCCTCCAGCTCTGTCACTCATTTGCTCTCTTCCCATTTTGCAGTCCCTGGCTCCTTGCAAGCTGCCCACACCGGATGGTGGCACAGAGCCCCACACTGCCACAGGCCACAGGCCCGGAATCCCTTCCTTCCGGCCAGTCATCTGAGGACAGAGTCAGGCTTCCCAGCCTTTCCCCAGGAACAGCTGCACGAGCTGGAGGGTCAGCGAGAGGGTAGGGCTGGCTGCAGGCAGGTCCTGATAAATCTGCCCGTGTCAGGGAAAGCTACAGAGCCCTTAAAGAGTAAAAAGAAGACAAGAGCTCCCTTGACAGGAACATGTTGACACATGATTAAGAATGATAACTCATGACATGTCTGTGTTTAAAATATGAGGAAGATGATGACTGTTTAATCTCATCTTTTCCAGGTGGATGGTGGAATGCAAGGGTGGATACGATTTGAATCTAATTAAAGAAATCACTTCAATCTACATCAATGTCTTAACAATAGTTGTCTCAGGCTGACACTATGAGTTCCATATAATTTCTCTCTCATATATATATATATAGATAGATAGATAAATAGATAGATAGATATTAGTTCTGGGAGTTGAACCCAGGGTTTCCTGCATAAATTTTTTTAACTAGAGAATTTTGCATTCCTGATAGAAAAAAGTTCTGAGTTATTGTTATTTAAAATGTTCATTGAAAAATCAAAGCACTTCCCTTCTAGCTCAGCGTCTAACCCATTGAGTGTGGGTCCTGTATAAAGGGGAGTACAAAGAGGAAAAGCTCCCAATGGGACCAGCTGGAAAGAATCGAAGCCCAGAGAGACACTATCTAGGAATGAAGGAAGAATAAAAATGGTGCCAACTTACGGAGAAAGATGTTTGAGATGACACCTTAGGGGGACAGGGGGTGAATCAAAGCACCACTTGATTTCCTTGGCAAAAGGAAGATGAGATTTGTAGAGAGACACATTTATAATCCAACCAAGTGGTTTAGGGGGACAATATAGTGGAATATGGTTTGTCAGATATATCTTTAGACTAGTGTCATAGTCCATTTTGTGTTGCTATAGCAAACTCCCCGGGGCTGCATAACTTAACAAGTAAAGATTTTTTGGATGATGATTTTGATGGCTAGCAGATTCAGACAACATGGAGCTGGCATCTGCTCAGCTCTGGTGAGGTGTTGGCCAAATGGCGTCACAATGATCAACACACATGGAGACCAGTCCGTGGCCAAATCTCTCTAGGCAGAACCATTTCTAGTCACCTCTGCCTCCAAGGCCTCATGTCATATAACTCCTTGGCTCAGAAAGATGAACAGAACCATGGAGCCTCCTCAGAATCTGCTACTTGAACTACAGACTAAGTTCGTAGTAGAAAGGAAAGAAACCATGATATTAACATAAGCCAGGGCAGGGCAACTGGGAAGGTAAAATAGGCACAACTGCAGCTAGTCAACAGAGTGACTTGCTAACCAATGAATGTGGGTTTGGAGCACAAGAATCTATTATCTCCAAGCTTCCTCATTCCACAAGAGGTGAGGAACCTACCACTCTTCCAGAGAGGGAAATAAAGGAAAGAGAACCAGTTCTCAAGATGGAAAGGATTCTGTTGGCTTTGGACTTATTAATGACACGCTTTGAACATCTGGTTTCTTCCATACAACTCATGTTGCATTGCAATGTATGACTGTTTTGTGAAGGAAAAACTAATGTCCCAAATTTTAACCAGAATACTTTTCGGCCCTTCAACATTCTATGCCTGAATTGTGTGTGTGTGTGTGTGTGTGTGTGTGTGTGTGTGTGTGTGTGTGTGTGTGTACTCATGATAGTACTGGGGCTTGAATTCAGGACCTAAGCACATCTCTTAACTTGTTTGCTACCATTTGAGCCACAACTCCACTTCCAGAGTTTTGCTGGTTACCTGGAGATAAGAATCTCGTAGACTTTCCTGCCCAGGCTGGCTTTAAATCACAATCCTCAAATCTCAGCCTCCCAAGTAGCTAGGATTACAGGCATGAACAAAACACGAGAAGAATGCACTACTTCTTAGATCATGACATTTCATAGCAGAGCTACAAATTCCTAAACTGGCCCTACACCCTCAGGGTGTGCACACCTGCAGAGCAAGCCAGCAGCAGGGGACCCCCCCACCACCACCCCAGCCCTGGGGCACCCCCACTGCTCACTTGCACCCCTCACTGCAACCATCCCAATGGCACCTTTCCCAAAAGGAGAGCGGCGGGGCGCGTGCGCGATGGAGAACGTCGTGGCTTGGGCTTCGCTTCGTAGGCGGCGAGGATGTGGACGGGAAGGCAGGCACCCTCACCCAGACACGGAGGTGCGTCATTAGGCGATTCCATCACCATGCCAACATCACAGAGGCCATCCCACAAACCTCAATGGCGCAGGGCAATCACCACCGCTGCACGCAGGAGAGGAACGCCATAAACCAGAGGAGCGAGGCCACCACACCGCACAGTGCCTCCCGCAAAGCGGCTCGCTGTGAGCAGCAGATGCTCCAAGACAACAACAGAAGCCCCGGGAAGCACAGGCGGTAACAGAGTCGCTTATTATCATCTAGCGTTTATGCGATGCTCCTTAATTGTCTGGGCTTTCCTTTTATGGGACTGGCAGCAAGGTAGGTGTGTTTACACCAACCTCAGCACAATCTCATGAATGGGGCGTGGCACCACCGTGTCACAAGGCCACGAGGTCACTCCCGGGGGAACATTTCAGCACCATATTATAATCTTTTGGTTTGTGCCCAGTACTAGGGCGTGAAGGCAGGGCCTCATATACTCGTTTAGCTTTTTCTTCTCCAGACGGATGCTCTGCCATCAGCAACAGCTCCAATTCTGGCTTTGGGGTGAGGAATTGGAGATAAAAGCCTCAGCTTTGTCTGTCCAGGCTGGCTTGGAATCACCGATCCGCAGAGCTCGGCCTCCTGCGGAGCTGGGGTGACAGACGTGAGCCCCCAGCCACCCAGCTTTCCCTTATGATCTTAGGACCATCGTCGCATTTGCTGTCTAGCACTGACCAAAATGACTCGCCATGGCACAAGGCTGAATGTACCCAAAAGAACTGCATTTGGGGACTTAAATAAATGGTCACACATGCAAGGACGGAGCAACCTCATTTACTGTAAGCAAAAGGCAGAGACCACTCATTTCTACCTTTCGTTTGTTCTTGAACAATATAAACTAACTGTGGTATGCCCTTATAATGGAACATTACTCGACCACAAAAAAGGAATGCAGTACAGAAACATGCTACAATGCAGATGAACCTTGACAGGGTGCTAAATGACAGAGGCCAGTTGCAAAGGGCCCCACATTGTATGGTTCCATTTATGTGAAACTATGTGGAGCAGGGTAACTGGGAGACACAGAATTTAGACAGGGAGTCTGGGGGCAGAGAGGATGGAAAAGCAGGGCAAATCTACTTAATGGGCACAAGGTTATCTTTCTTTTTTTTTTTTTTTTTTTTTGGCCAGTCCTGGGCCTTGGACTCAGGGCCTGAGCACTGTCCCTGGCTTCTTTTTGCTCAAGGCTAGCATTCTGCCACTTGAGCCACAGCGCCGCTTCTGGCCATTTTCTGTATATGTGGTGCTGGGGAATCGAACCTAGGGCCTCGTGTATCCAAGGCAGGCACTCTTGCCACTAGGCTATATCCCCAGCCCAAGGTTATCTTTCTGAAGTAAAGAAAATGTGTTGGGAGCAGATAGAGATGGTAGTTACACAGCATTATGATCTACTAGATGCCACTGGGCTGTTCACTTAAAATGGTTCATCTTATAATATGTAAATACCACCCCGTTAAAAAATAGTAATTTTAAAGAGTTGGAAGTATGGGTGACTCAAGTGGTAAAGCAATTACCTAGCAAGTACTGAGCCATGAGTTCAAATGCCAGTACTACTAAAAAGATAAACAAATTTAAAAGCAAGTGGGAGGGAACTTCCTGGCAATGGTGATCTGAGGATAGGGGTACAGGAATAGATGCCCCCAAAACTGGTGTGCCACAGATCAGCCCAGTCTACTTTTTAAACTAGCCCCTTGGAAACAGAGCTTAATTGGGTACACTCGGACTGAGAGCCCCGGTGCCTCACACCTGTCATCCTAGCTAATGAGGAGGCTGAGATCTGAGGATCGCAGTCCTAAAACCAGCCTGAGCAGCAAAGTCCTCGACTCTCCAATTAACTACCAAAAAGCCAGATGTGGAGCTATGGTTCAAGTAGTAAAACGATAGCCTTAATCACAAAAGCTCAGGGACAGCATCTAGGCCCTGAGTTCAAGCCCCTGAATTCACACACACACACACACACACACACACACACACTCATTTGTGAGGCGCGATCCTAAAGACTGCTCATAATGCCATCACACAGATAGCTATTTTTTAGCTTCTTTTCCCCCAGCACAGTTTGGACAACACATTCCTTAGAATGAATTGAATTAATAGACCCTTTCCCTGCTGCTCCTACTCTTAGAAGCTCATGAACTTGACAGGATAGATTTGTCTCCTGTTTCTTCTTGTTGAACTGGCACCTGTCCGGCTTGGATAGAGAATTGCTGCATGGCAGCTGGAGCTGGCAGGGACCTGCACTGGGAGACCCTGCCACCAGCCAGATGGGGGGCACGCGACCCAGACATCCATCTGGCCACTGCGGCTTCCCAGCCTGGACTGCTTACCTTCCACCTCCTTCCAGCATCTACTCCCTACACAGCTGGGTGGCCTCTGGTGAATGCAGTATGGTGGCTCTTCCCTCCCTGGGCTTGGAAACCTTTCTCATAAGTAGCCTTAAATTTTAAACCTATAATAAACTCCTGACAACCCATCCATAGCTACTCACAAGATAGAGCTGTACAAAGCTCTCCCTAGGCAGGAATGTCATGGAAACTGGTAAGGTCCGAGAATCTAGATTCTAAGACTCGGGAATCATTAGCGGCAGATTTCTAAGAAATAAAAGCTTCCGCTGGACGGGGCGGGGGGGGGTGGACTTCAAGGACATTGGAGGCTGTGTGGACTTCAAGGACATTGGAGGCTGGGAGCGGGCTGTGGAGGGGCTCTAGGTCCTAGAGTCTGAGAGAACATGAATTATCAAGTTCATTCAAGGTCAGGGGCCCGGCCTGGTTTTGTTTATTTGTTCTTCTTGAGGTATGACCTCACTATGTAGCCCAGGCTGGCCCTGAACTTTTGCTCCTTCAGCCTCAGCCTCCCAAGGAATGCTTCTTATTTTTCTGGGTTGGGGGGGGTGGAGGAGGCAGTCCTGGGCCTTGAACTCTGGACCTAGGTACTGTCCCTAAGCTCCTTTTGCTCAAGGCTAGAACTCTACCACTTGAGCCACAGCACCATTTCTGGGTTTTTTGGTGACTAGTTGAATACAAGTCTGGCTTTGATCTGCGATCCCCAGACCTCAGCCTCCTGAGTAGCTAGGATTACAGATGTGCTCCACCAGTGCCCAGCAGCATGGTTTTTGTTTGTTTGATTTTTTTTTGTTTGTTTAGCAAAATGGATTTCAGTTGAATGATCAGCAAGGTTGCTTTAGATGCCACTTGGAATCAATTCTCCAAGCCAGTCACCCCCCTTTGCAGACTTCACCTGCTGTTGAAGAGACCGTAACTGAGGACTCTGCGAACCCACATCCGCATGCAGTTAAAATGAGGAAAGTGTCTTTTCTCCACAAGGCTCCAGCTCCCTTCCTGGCCACCTCTAAAGGACACCTGCTCCAGTGTGGACCCCTTCCCCTCCCGGGTCTGTCATCTCAGCCTCTACCTTGCAAGCTTGAGTAATTACATTTCTTTTCCTCCCATCCTGATTTCACCTGCCAGATTAGCCAGAACCAAAAAAGACTGGAGGGCCAGGAATGTGGCCTAGTGGTAGAGTGCTTGCCTAGCATGCATGAAGCCCTGGGTTCGATTCCTCAGTAGCACATAAACAGAAAAAGCTGGAAGTGGTGCCATGGCTTAAGTGGCAGAGTGCTAGCCTCGACAAAAAGAAGCCAGGGACAGTGCCCAGGCCCAGGAAAAGCAAAGAAAGAAAAAAGAAAAGAAAAAAAAATAAATAAATAAAGCATAGCTTCAGCTAACGACAAACGGCTTTTTCTGGACTGTTTCAGTCAATATGATAAAATGAATATTTTACAACAGAACCAGAAGAGAAAGTATGATGAAAATGATGCCTATGGGAAATCAAACTCCTCCCTTCAAAAATACAAAATGCCAGTGACTCATGCCTGTAATCCTAGCCACTCAGGATCTGAGGATCACAGTTCAAAGTCAGCACAGGCAGGAAAGTCCATGAGACTCTTACCTCCAATTAACTACACAAATACACATACACACACACACACACACACACACACACACACACACACACACACCCCAAAAGTGGAGCTGTGACTAAAGTAACAGAGCACTAGCCTTGAGCTTGAGCAGAAAATAAAAGCTCAGTGATAGTGCCCAGACCCTTAGTTCAAGCCCCAGATCTGGTACACACACACACACACACATACACACTCACACACAAACACAGCCTATTTATTGCCTGCTACTCTGGTGCAAGCTCTCGTCCAGGCAAGCCATACTCCATGCCTCTGTAAAAGAATGAGGTTCCTTTATGGTGTCCTGTCAGGTTAGAAAAACAAAAACAAGGGCAGGTTGAGCTGAGGTCAAGTACTTGAGGATGCCAACACCTCATGGAAAAGAAGAAAAGCAGATTTGAGGATGGGCAGAGGACAGAAAAATGAATATCCAGATACATTAAGTTCACAACAGGACAAGTCTAAAGGAAAGCAGTCTTTGGGAGAAGAGCAAATTAAGCAGGGGCTCTGTGAATTGGCAAGTTCAAGGTGATTAAGAAACACCTGCAATAGGTGTGGCTACATTAACTCAGGTATTTGCTAAGTGTCAAGATCTCTTCCCTTGCAACAGGCTCCCAGTGGCTTTAAATGAGCAGAATTCTGAAAACATCAGCAAAGGAACAAAAGCAGTTAATACAAGATGGAGGGGCTGGGAATATGGCCTAGTGGTAAAGTGCTCGCCTCGTATACATGAAGCCCTGGGTTCGATTCCTCAGAACTACATATATAGATAAAAGCCAGAAGTGGCGCTGTGGCTCATGTGGTAGAGCGCTCGCCTTGAGCAAAAAGAAGCCAGGGACAGTGCTCAGGCCCTGAGTCCAAGCCCCAGGACTGGCAACAAAAACAAAACAAATAAACAAGATGGAATCTTGGTTATGCACAGGCACCATCACTACAAGCTCCAAAAGGAAAATCACATGCTAAAGACTGTCACAACTATTGCTTCAACTCTCACTGTAGCAGCCTTGAAACACCAAGTAAAACTGATGAAATACCCTATTACTCATTCAAAATGAGGTATGAGCCAGGTGTGGTGATACAAACCTATACTCCCATCATTCAGGCATTGGAGGCAGAAGAACACCAGGCTTGAGGCCAGCTTGGGCTACATAGGATGGGGGAGAGGAGAGAGAGAGATGCATAGTGACATGTATACACTATATATATTGTGTATGTATGTATGTATGTATGTATGTATATCACATAAACAGAAAAAGCCGGAAGTGGTGCTGTGGCTCAAGAGGTAGAGTGCAAGCCTTGAGCAAAAAGAAGCCAGGGACAGTGCTCAGGCCCTGAGTCCAGGACTGGCAAAAAACAAAACAACAACAACAAAAAAAAAAAACCTTTAAAACAGGATCATAAATATTATCATAAAATGAATGAGGACAAATATAAAAAGATCAATACATTCAGAGAGAAGCTGGGCACCAGTGGCTCACATCTGTAATCCTAGCTACTCAGAAGGCTGAGATCTGAGGATTGTGGTTTGAAACCAGCTCAGGCAGGATAAGTCCATGAGACCTATCTCAGATTAACCACCAAAAACAAACAAGAAACAGATGGAGCTGTGACTCAAGTGGTTGAGGAAAAAAAAACTCAGGGACAGTGCCCAGAACCTGATTAGAAACCCCAGAACACACAGACAGACAGACAGACAGACACACACACACACACACACACACACACACACACGTTAGAGAGAATACAGATAAATGACTGAAAGAACTGAAAGAGAATAAACAATTAAACAATGTAATAAGAAAGAGTACAGGATATGAAAAAAAGACATTAAATAAAAAATTCAGTATACAAATCCCAAAAAAGAATTAAACAAATTCTTGTAATGAAAAGTTCAATTAGTTAATTTTAAAACTGTGGAAAGTCTCTCCAGTAAAATAGATCAAACTGAAGACAGAATATCAGGGTTCAAAGACAAGGTAGAAGTTTATTTAAACAGTTAGGTGGAGAAATAGAAAAAAAAGTGTGAGTGGGATATGGAAAAAAAAAAAAAAACCACTGGAAGGCTACTAAGAGTCCAAACTTTAGAATGATGGACATAGAAGAATATGTGAAAGCTAATGGCTAGAAAGTGTGTTCAATAAAATAAGAGGAAATTTCCCAAATCTTGCAAAGGAAACAGCCATCCAGGCACAGAATGCTTTCGGATACTCAACTGATCAGACCAGGAGACAACCGTTACAATATGTATTATAGTTAAAATACTAAGTGCTTAGAACAAAGGAATACCAAAAGCTATAAGAAAGAAGAGCCAGGGGCTGGGGATATAGCCTAGTGGCAAGAGTGCCTGCCTCGGATACACGAGGCCCTAGGTTCGATTCCCCAGCACCACATATACAGAAAACGGCCAGAAGCGGCGCTGTGGCTCAAGTGGCAGAGTGCTAGCCTTGAGCGGGAAGAAGCCAGGGACAGTGCTCAGGCCCTGAGTCCAAGGCCCAGGACTGGCCAAAAAAAAAAAAAAAAAAAAAAGAAAGAAGAGCCAATCACTTGCGATGGTAAGCCCATCACAATAATGGCTTCCTGGTGCTTACCACGGGCTATATTCTTACATTGACTGTATAGAAAGAGGAGGAAGAGTAAACCTACCCCATGTACACCTCAGCCCAAACACTGGGCCTGGTGTATTGTGAAAGGGGAGACACAAGGTAGGGAAAAATTAAAATGGCAGACTTCTCATGAGAGCCCTTAAGAGCAAATAGGACATGAAATGATATATTTGAAGATCTGGAACTAAACAACTGTCGACCTAAATTACTCTACCCCCAAAAAAGACAACATTCATAACTGAAGCACAAATAATCTTCCATGCTAAATAAATTTAAGCTAATTTATGACTACAAGACAGCACTGTAGTAGATTCTCAAAGGCATCCTCTACACAAAAAAAGAAGATAAAGGTAACTAAAGTATAGGGAAGAAAATATATCCAACCAGAAGAGAAAATAAACAAAGAGTAGTAAAGAATCAAACACTATAAAAACAACAAAATGGCAAGAACTACTCTGTATCAACAATAGTACTAGAACACTAATGGTGTCAGTTTTCCAGTCAATAGATATGTGAGGTAGATTTAAAAGAATAATCCCATCATGTGCTGCCTATAAAAAATATATCTAACTGGCAAAAATAAACATTGGCTTAGGGTGAAAAGATGGGAGGAAAAGGGGCTGAGGATATAGCCTAGTGGCAAGAGTGCCTGCCTCAGATACACGAGGCTCTAGGATCGATTCCCCAGCACCACATATACAGAAAACGGCCAGAAGCGGCGCTGTGGCTCAAGTGGCAGAGTGCTAGCCTTGAGCGGGAAGAAGCCAGGGACAGTGCTCAGGCCCTGAGTCCAAGGCCCAGGACTGGCCAAAAAAAAAAAAAGATGGGAGGAAAAAAAACTACAAGCAAATGGACCCCAAAAGCAGGCAGGAGTATCTGCACTCATATCTGACAAAGTAGACTTCAAACTAAAACAAGTCAGAAGAGACAAAGATCATTTCATATTAATAAAGGGAATGATCAATCAAGAGGAAATAACAATTAACAACATCAAATGTCAGTGTATTCAACTGCATTAAACTACGGGATTTAGAAGCACAGAAAGACCCCAACACAATGATTGTGGGAGACTTCAATACTCCGCTCTCACAAATAGACAGGTCATCAAAACAAAACAAAGCAGCAAAGAAAACTCCGAATTATTAAACTCAGAACTAAAGGAACATAGAATTCAACAGCAAAAAAAAACTATAGAAAATATTCAAACACGAGACTTAGCAACCCATTATTGAATGATGAGTGGGTCTCTGAAGAATTAAGGTAGGACATACAAAAGTTCCTAGAATCTAATGAAAATGAAAGACGCAGGAGAATTGAAATGCAAATTTCTCTCCTTATGTAAGTTGATGTTTAATTATTCTCCAGAACCACAGAGCATTTGAGCAGACCTCAAAAGAAAACAACCGAAAGAAGGAAGGCCCCAAACATAGGCCCCACCTAAAAGAAGTAAAGGCTGTAGCATGGTTCTAGAGCAATAAAAGAAATCATAAAGGGGCTGGGCACCAATGGCTCATGCCTGCAATCCTAGCTACTCAAGAGACTGGGATCTGAGGATCACAGTTCAAAGCCAGCCCAGGCAGGAAAGTCTGTGAGACTCTTATCTCCAGTAAAACACCAGAAGGCTGAGAGTGGCACTGTGGCTCAAGTGGTGGAGTGCTAACCTTAAGCTGAAGAGCTCAAGAACAGGGCCCAGGCCCAGAGTTCAAGGCCCATGACCAATAAAAATAAGTAAAGGGGAACAAACCATTATGACTATCACTAAGTACTCACAAAAACATCATTTCAGGGGCTGGGAAGATGGCTTAGTGGTAGAGTGCTTGCCTTGCATGCATGAAACCCTGGGTTTGATTCCTCAGCACCACATACACAGAAAAAGCTTGACATGGTGCTGTGGCTCAAGTGGCAGAGTGCTAGCCATGAGCAAAAGGAAGCCGGGGACAGTGCTCAGGCCCTGAGTCCAAGCCCCAGAACTGGCAAAAAAAAAAAACAATATAAAACAAAAACATCATTCCAGCTGGGTATTGGTGGTTGACACTGTACTGTACTCCTAGCTATTCAAGAGGCTGGGACCTGAGGATCATGGTTCAAAGCCAGCCCAGGCAGGAAACTCTGTGACACTCTTATCTCCAGTTAACAACCAGAAAACCAGAAGTGGCGCTGTGGCTCAAAGAGGTAGCATGCTAGCCTTCAGCAAAAAGAGCTCAGAGACGGTGCCCTCAGTTTAAGCCCCATAACCAAAACAAAAAAACAAATAATAAATGAAAACAAAAAAAAACAAACAGGATTTCTGAAATGCTAAAAGAAATGACACCGAATCCCCTCTTTGTACAATTAACGTATGCTTTTTAAAAAAAAAATCATTAAATTCAGGTACAGGTGGCTCACAACTATAGTCCTAGCTACCCAGGAGGCTGTTTTAAAGCCACCCTGAGCAAGAAAGTTGGTGAGACCCATCTCCAACCACCAAAAAGCCAGAATTAGGGCTGTGGCTCAAGTGGTGATGATAACCTTGAGCAGAAAAGCTCAAGGACAGCACTCAGACCCTGAGTTCAAGCCCCACAACCACCCCCCAAAAAAGGAAGAAATCAGAGTCCAAATATGGTGACTCTGTGAGATCCAGGATTCTGGGTTATATCTCCTTCATCATCTCAGAGGAAAGCAAGGAAACTTCCTAATTGATAGGGTCTGAAACAAGAATATGCTTATGGATCATTTGGTATTCATTATTAAAAATGTATTTTCCCAAGTCTTATCCCAACAACAACAACAAAAAATGCTTGAATCAATGTTCATAGTGGCAAAAAAAAAACAAAACACGGAAACAACCTAAATGCCTAACAATATCTGAACAAGCTGATATATTTATAGAATGAAATATCATAATAAATAGGAATAAAATAAACAACGGAAAGAAAGAAACTATCAAACCATACCCAACGACGTGATAAACCTCCCGCACAGGTCCTGACTCCCCAAAGCTTCTCAGGCCACAGCCACTGCCAAATCGCCAAAGTTCCAGCCGCCGTGTGGCACTGTCCTTGGAGAAGGCCTACCAGCCCATAGCGAGGTGCGTCATTTCCACCCTGGAGAAGACAGAAATTCACCTGGCTGGGATGACACGGGTATCGAATATACATTTTCCTTCCCAGATCTCCAGGTCTCTAGTCTAGACCTAAAGGAATCTAACTACTAAAATAAAATGGAACCAAAGGACTCACTGTTTTAGCCACAGCCAGGGGCATTCAAATCATGCGATTGCTGATTCGATTGCATACCCTACCACCAAAGGCCCGATGAGAAATGGACAGTCATTTTAAAGAAGTGGCTGGGGTGGGGTGGGGGGGAGGACAAGCTCGCAATGATATCCTGGAAAGATGGAGCATCATCTAACAGCATCACACAATAGCACAGTTATTCCATGGGACCACCTTATATGTTCCTATGTTCACAGAACCTAAGAATGGAAATGGGAATGACTCCATTTCCATCACCCAGCCCCCTCCTTGGGGGAATTAACACTTCCTACCCCACAGCATTGAGCACTGTGAGCATGCAGGTCCTTATCCCCAGCGCTGGGGCCCCTTCCACGCACCGACACAGTAGAACTCTCATTCCACTCTAAGCCATGGCTGGCACCAGTCATGTTAAAAATCCATTTACCAAGAGACCAATACTCAAGAAGGCAAGGGAAAGAGCAGCTATGTCCATCTGCTGCTGCACACATGCGTCAAATACTTGGGACATCTCTTGTCACACCTATGCGAAGATTTGAAGGTAAATAAATGTACAGGTGTCTGTCCATCCCTTCCCAGGCAACAGCCCAGGCTACTGGTTTATGACTGTCTTTCTTCTTTTTTTTTGTCAGTCCTGGGGCTTGAACTCAGGGCTTGGGTGCTGCCCTTGAGCTGTTTTTGCTCATGGCTAGTGCTCTATCACTTTGAGCCACAACTCCACTTTGTTTATTGATGGTTAATTGGAGATAAAGAGTCTCATGGATTTTCCTGCCCTGGCTGGTTTTGAACCACGATCCTCAGATCTCAGCCTCTTGAGTAGCTAGGATAACAGGCATAAGCCATCAGCACCCAGCTCCATCTTTTTAAAAACTGAAAATGTCACTTTTTAGTGAAGTGGAAGAACCCCCTTTTCACATCTATTTCTGGGCAGACATTCTCAGGTTTACCAAAGAAGTGGACAGATTATGGTAGGGCATGCTGAGCTAAGTGGTTATCTTGAATTGAAAAGCCAGATGGGCCAGTGTCATCAGCTTTGTAAGATTTTCTCCATTCACCTCTGCAATTCTCTTCTCTGCTTCAAATCAAGAGGCTCTGCCGCCTCCCTCTTCCTCTCCTCAGACCCAAACCCTGGCTTTGAGGGGTCCAATCTTCACTGAACTTGTTTGATCTTCCTTATCTAAAAACCTCACGATTTCTGAAGTTAGAAAAGTTGCAATCTCTTATTTCTTGCCCAACCCCCCAAAGGCTTTCTTCCCAAGGGTTAAACCACCAAATGGCTACCTGGAGTGCAGAGACAGCCCTCCCTTGCTGGCTGGGTTTTAGATGACGCTGATAAGAAGCATGGTGCGCCTTCCAGCTGCGCTGGGGCCTCTCTACAAGGCTGTGTGGGGTCTGGTTCCCACAGGTGCGTGCACACAGGTCTTAAGCCACAGGGCTCCAACCCCAGGGTCTGAGAACTGACAGCCTCCGAACTGCCTAAATGCCTTTCTTTCCCCTGCAAGTGACCCTTGAGACTCAATCTACTGGCATAGCACAGGAAACTGAAGAATTGCAACCTCAGAGAGATCCTAATTTAAAAGCTAGAGCTCATTCTCTCTTTAGATTCCCTTATCTTTGAGTAATTTAATTAGCTGGAAGCCAATGGGCTTAATTGGGGCATTAGAAACAGAAAAATAACCACTAATATGATTGCTTAGAGCCTGAATTGAAAGCCTAACTCTGCTCCTTTTGAATTATAATTAATTTGTGTTTGTTACGAAATGAGTGCATTTTGGGTACATCAAAACACACTAGACATCTGAAGACCCATAAGGTGTTTGCAATTAGGGGAATCAGGGGGCGCCAATTGATTCCAGATTTATATCGTATTTTTCAGTTCTGGTTTGGACAAAATTCTGAATGGAAGCATGAGGATCTGACTTCAAATTCTATCACTGGCCAAAAAAAAAAAAAAAACCAACTCAGAATAGGGTTAATCTGGATGTTTTTGTTTAGGAAAAAATATTGTATTTTAAGAATTTTCTCTTTTCTTCTCACATTCTCATTTTCTCTCATCTTTCCACCATTGTTCCATCTTTCCCATCCTTCTTTTCATTCTACAACACCTTTTTAAAAAAAGCTGTTTCCCCCACTCGTTGTTTCTCCATTCATTTCTTTAAATCCAAGTAGAAACTTCTCCTTTTCAAAATAATCTTTGGCGGGCTGGGGATATGGCCTAGTGGCAAGAGTGCTCGCCTCCTATACATGAAGCCCTGGGTTCGATTCCCCAGCACCACATATACAGAAAACGGCCAGAAGTGGCGCTGTGGCTCAAGTGGCAGAGTGCTAGCCTTGAGCAAAAAGAAGCCAGGGACAGTGCTCAGGCCGAGTCCAAGCCCCAGGACTGGAAAAAAAAAATCAAAATAATCTTTGGCTGGGCACTGGTGGCTCACACCTATGATCTTAGCTTACTCAGGAGGCTGAGCTCTGCGACTTGTGGTTTGAAGCCAGCCTGGGCAGAAAAGTCCATTAAGACTCTTATCTCCAATTAACCAGAAAAAAACCACAAGGAGAGTGGCTCAAGGGGTAGCAGACCAACTTTGAGCAAAGAAAAGCTCAAGGTGAAAGCTCAAGGCCCTGAGTTCAAGCCTGAGTACCCCCCTCCCCCCCCACACACACACCTACACACAACACTAATTACTATAAGTCGGGAAATGTCCAAGGTGTTAAGAGAGCACACATATTGACAATGGCAACTCAGGGATGTGCATGTGCACACGTGAGTATGGTGGTACTGGAGTTTGAACTCAGTATCTAGTGCTTTCTAGAGAGGTGTTCTTACCACTGAGTCACACCTCCAACCCCTTTTTGTGCTGGTTATTTTTGTGGTAAGGTCTTCCTGTCCTCAGCTAGGATGGCAGGCACATACCACACCACGTCTGGCTCCAGGTTGAAAAGTAATCTTGCAAACTTTTTTGTCTAAACTGTCCTTGAACTGCAATCTTCCCAATCTCAGCCTCCAGAGTAGGTGAGATGTCAGAAGCGAACCCTTAGTGCCTTCAAAATGGCATTTCCTAAGTAAAAAATCAGTAACATAGGCTGGGGATATGGCCTAGTGGCAAAGAGAGCTTGCCTCGTATACACGAGGCCCTGGGTTCAATTCCCCAGCACCACATATACAGAAAATGGCCAGAAGTGGCACTGTGGCTCAAGTGGCAGAGTGCTAGCCTTTGAGCGGGAAGAAGCCAGGGACAGTGCTCAGGCCCTGAGTCCAAGGCCCAGGACTGGCCAAAAAAAAAAAAAAAAATCAGTAACATACCTTATCCTATATCTACCTTAGATAGCCTAGAGATAGCCTTCACTACTTCTCATTCTTTTTCCCTCACATCCAAGTAGTTAGCCAAGTTTGTATGTGCTATGGATCACTGCCTTAGAGGGATGCGATGGATTCAAAATGAGAGAGAGAAAGAAGTTTCCAAGGACCAGACATAGCTCACAGCATAGACAAAAGATAGACAAGCCAACAGCATGTGTAAGATTACCTCACTAGCCAGTGGCTCAAGCCTATAATCCTAACCACTCAGGAGGCTGAGATTTGAGGATTGTGGTTTGAAACCAACCCAGGCAGGAAAGGCAGTGAGACTTCTATCTCCATTTAGCCACCAGAAAGCCAGAAGTAGAGCTGTGGCTCAAAGTGGTAGAGTGCTACCCTTGAACACAAAAGCTCAGAGACAGTGCCCAGGCCCTGAGTTCAAGCCTCACAATGGACCAATCTCCACTCCAGAGCATTTCCAAGGAAGAGCTTAGAAGAAAAGACGGAAACAAATACAGACAGGAAATGTCACTTCATCCCAAGAAGAAAGAGGCTTTTGGTAGAACCTCCAGATGGTAGCAAGATTTCAAAAAGAAAATGAAGGGGGTTGAGAATGTGTCTTGGTGGTAGAGTGCTTGCCTAGCATGCACGAAGCCCTGGGTTCCATTCCTCAGTACCACATAAACAGAAAAAGCCAGGAGTGCTGCTGTGCCTCAAGTGGTAGAGTGCTAGCCTTCAGCAAAAGACGTTTAGAGGCAGTGCCCAGGCCCTGAGTTCAAGCCCCAGGATTGACAAAAAGAAATAAAAGAAAAGGAAAATGGATGAGTGTTGTGTTTAAGCATAATAGGAATAAGCACACTGATTACCACACCAGCCAGAAAGCCTAGAAGTAGCAGAGAAAAATCAAAAGATGAGTCCTGAAGGGCCTTACAGCAAGAAGATGTTCTCCTGGCTGCCTGCACAAGCAGATAAGAGGAAGGGAGGGAAGGAAGGAAGGGAGTTGGGGTTGGGGGACTGACTGTGATGTCTCAGAAGAAAGTGCTGACAGACAAAATTCAGAACCAGACAGGCACCCCCTCCTGATGCTTCAGATTAAGCCCCTAGAATTCGTCATGACCTAAAAACTGGTTGGGACCCCAGCTGAGTTTATTCCAACTCGGTAACAAGTACAACTCCAAACAGACATTAAGCTGTTAAAGAAATCTATAGGAAGAAAGTATTTGTGCCTAGGTTGAATACTAATATCTATACCTTGGACATGTTTATTTCTGTATGGGTCTTATTCTTACTGCTAGGATATTGCTCTCCTGGCTTTATATCTCCTGCAACTACCAGGACAGTAATTTTGCAAAGCAGCTGCTCAATAACTGAACTGTGGAGTGTGTGTGTATGTGTGTGTGTGTGTGTGTGTATGTGTGTGTGTATGTGTGTGTGTGTGTGTGTGTGTGCTGGGGTTGGGTGGGGGCAGGGGCTTGGAAGTCATGGCGTGGGCACTGTCCCTAAGCTATTTTGTTCAAAGCTATCACTCAACCACTTGATTCACAGCTCCACTTCTGGCTTTTTGGTGGTTAATTGGAGATAAGACTCTTAGGGACTTTCCTGTCCATTCAGGCTTTGAACTGTGATCCTCCGATCTCAGCCTTCTGAGTACCTAGGATTACAAGCACGAGCCACCATCATCCATCTAAAAACTAAGTTTTTAGACTGAGTTGAATTGAATGAAACACAGACTGAAAAGTGTATGGCAGTCTTGGATTACTAACAACATTCTTGTTGTTGTTACTGCTTATGGGAAGAGCTCTGAATATTTTGCATATTTTCAGGAGAAAATGAGAACGTTGCACCAATGGGCTGGAAAGGTCAATGGAATGTGCTTCTCCACAACAGTGAGGGTTGTTTGACCCCAATGATTAGAAGAAGTTGGCAGCGTCACTCGTGGTCAGAGAGTGCTTATATTCTTCCAAATTAAACCACAGCATCTGGGAAATGGAAGGGATGTTAGCTATCATCTAACCAATAAATAAGTAGGGGAAACCTGATGTCTAGAAATGTTTGAAAATGTGCCCAAAGTAACATTCAGTGAGATCCACAGCATGAACCCTCTCCCTTTCTGTTCATATCAGCAGGAAGTTTGTGACCCTCTTGTAGACGCTTAACTTTCCTTCGAGTGTCTCCATTACCACCCTCCCCAGCCACAAGGTGGAACTCTACTTGGTTCAAGCCAAGATTTCCTTTCCTGTTCTTTTCTTTTGCAGTACTGTACATTGAACTGAGAGGGTTTGCCAAAGCTCTACCAATTGAGCCATGCTTCCAGCCCTGTTATTTACTGGTTATTTCTGATAGGGTCACACTTCCCACTGAGGGATACGCTTGAGCTGCAGTCCTCCTCCTTTAGACTTTTCCTGGTTACTGGGCTTACAAGGCATGCTCCCTGGAAACACAGTTCTGCCTCACACACATTTCTGCCTGTTCCGGCCTGAATCCACGACGCTCCCACGAAGCACAGCTGTGTGCCGCTGTGCCCAGCTACATGTTGAGAAAAGCTCTCTTGTTTATGTCTGGGCTGGCCTAGAATCACCATCCTGTTCTCAGCCTTCAAAATAGTTGGAATTACAGGTGGGAGCCGCTAACATCTATCTAAGCCAAGATTTCTAATGTCTTTATTTAGGAGAGCCAAGAGCTCTGCTTCAGCCCATCAGAAAGCCTCCTAGATTGGGGCCACCATGAATTCATGACTGCTGGACATGGCGGCACCCAGGGCCTTGTTCCACTGTCTGGGTCTCCAACACTAATCACTTTGTAAGTTCCTCTGCTCTCCAACTCCTGCCCAACTGCCTCCCCTTCTCAAGGTCCTCCTGAAATGAAGTCCTCAGATAAGAAAGGGGCAGGCCGGGAATGTGGCTCAGTAGTACAGTGGTTGCCTACTATGCTCGAAGCCCTGGGTTCGATTCCTCAGTGCCCCATAAACAGAAAAAGCCAGACGTGGTGCTGAGGCTCAAGAGGTAGAGTGCTAGCCTTGAGCAAAAAGAAGCTCAAGGACAGTCCTGAGGCCCTGAGTTCAAGCCCCATGATTGGTAAAATACATACATAGATATATACATACATACAGGAAGGTGCAGACACAGTACCCCCAAAGAGCACATCCATACACAAAGGACACACTCTCCATCCCCCCCCTTCCTGGACACTGTCCTCCCTCTGGGCTCTGAATTCTATCTCCTCTCCAAAGAACTCCTGCTCTGTTTATCCTCTCTCTGCTCCATCTTTCAAGTATCCTGAAGGACTGCGTATCATAAGCACTTGTGTAGCTGTAGCTTATGGCTCTTATATTTCAAAACCAAACCTCCCCGTGTCCTCTTCCCCACCTCTTAGCTTCTCCTCACGCAAGCCGTGGTGGGCTCTCATTATCCGCAATTTCCACCCCAGCCTGGCTTGCTCTCCCAGCACAATTGCTAAACTTACCAGGAGTGTATTAGTTCTCCTCTCGCCAGACAGACCTTCTCCCTGGCCAGCAGGAACTCCTCTTCTTGGAAATGCTCTCTTGCTTGCTGTCTTGGAGTTCTCTGATTTTCTCAGGGTTCTCTAGCCACATCCTGCCAGATGCCAGATTCATTTTCAAGATTTACTTTCACGGTTCATTTTCTCATATCTGTTCTTCATTTATTATTTGTGTGTGTGTGTGTGTGTGTGTGTGTGTGTGTGTGTGTGTGTGTGTGTGTGTGTATGTGTCCATACTAGGGCTTAAACTCAGGACCTCACACTCTTTTTCTTGCCAGTCCTGGGGCTTGGACTCAAGGCCTGAGCACTGTCCCTGCCTTCTTTTTGCTCAAGGCTAGCACTCTACCACTTGAGCCACAGCGCCACTTCCAGCTGTATATGTGGTGCTGTATATGTGTATATATGGTTCTATATATGTGGTGCTGGGGAATTGAACCCAGGGCTTCATGTATACAAGGCAAGCACTCTTGCCACTAGGCCATATCTCCAGCCCTGACCTCATACTCTTGTTTAGCTCTTTTCCACTCAAAGCCAGAGTTGTACCACTAGAGCCACAGCTCCACTTCTGGATTTTCACTGGTTAATTAGATACAAGAATCTTACAGATTTCTCTCTCTGGGGGCTGGTTTGAACCAGGATCCTCAGATCTCAGCCTTCTAAGTATTTAGAATTATAGGCACAAGCCACCAGTGCCCAGTTGTGCCATTCTTTAAATGTTGTTGTCCCTGAGGAGAACTGGGCTATTTCTCTGATCACTCTAAACACTGTCTCTAAGCAATTTCATCTAGTGTTGGCTGCAATTATAATCCATCCTGATGACCTCAAATATGTAGTTGTGTGCTCTGATCTGGTTCCAGGGTCCAAGATCTGTAATTCTGCTCAGCAGTTCCTCATGACACCCAGCGTATCTTCTTTACATGATGTAGTCTGTTCTTGTTGAGAGTTTCATTGTGAAGAAACCTTGTACAATCTCTGCCCTCCCGAGTCTTTACTGTAGTGAGTCTTCATGAAATATGCCCCAGAGACCTTGCATTGTAAAAACCTGTACTTATTTCGGTGGTGACTAGAATATCACACAAGTCTGTGGGCTATTTGAACATGAAGTGATAACTTTAACAACATTTGACAACCTTTCTACTTAAAACTATTTATGAGTTTCAAGTGAGTCGTTAGTAAATTAATGATAGCTCTCACTAAATAGCCCTTCTTTTCTAATGCTTTTGCTGTAATGACTTGTAATAGAGGTAGATAATGTTTGTTTCAGAAAGTAGGAAAAAGAGCACTTCCTTTAGGCTAAAATAGATGAAATTCCAAATGAACATTATTATAATTATCTATATTTTTCATTTTAAAATCTTGGCATTTTTATGTCTGTAGGTACTAGGGGTAAAACATAGGGTCTTACTCACAATATGCAAGCACTGTACCATAGAGCTAAATCACCAACCCTTGCTTGTGCAATATATTCACACCATGGGGTAAAGGATTTACACATATGTATAGTTTATTTATATATGTGGCATGTGCATATATAAATATGTACATGTACACATAAATAGCAAATTCTAACATGTTAATTCCCAAGGCATTTTCATAAATGGTAAGATTTCCATAGGTACCTATGAACATATATGCATATCTATGCACACATACTATGCATAATATTTATGCATAATGTATACATGTATCATATATAGTTATTAATAGTATGCACATGCTGATTTTTACATAGTTTTTATATATAAGCACACATACATATACATAAAATATATTATGTTCATTTTTCTTGTTTATTTCTAGTGTACAGATACGTGACATGTATAATTTATGTATACATGATGTGACTAGATATATTTATGTACTCATGTTCATATGCATCTATGGACATTTTATTCATCGGTAAAGATGACCCCAGAAATTAACTAAAAACAAAGAATATACTAAAAATTAACGTCTACTAGAAAACTATGCCACTATATATGTTAAATTGAATTTTTATTGCCTAGTATATACCACCATTTGAGAGGAAATGTTAGTAATCTTTTTATGTGGTTTAAATTTGATGCATTTCCTTTCTTTCCCACATGGCCATATGAAGAGAAAGTAACTTCAATGTGCTATAGATTTGGGAAGTGAGAAAAGCCTGTAGAGGGAAGGGGTAACATAGCTTTAAAAGAAATGTATTCATTACCTGATTTATATAACTGTAACCCCCCTGTATATCACCTTTATAATAACAATTTTTAAAAATTAACCAAAAAGGGCTGGGAATGTGGCTTAGTGGTAGGGTGCTAGCATGCATGAAGCCTTGGGTTCGATTCCTCAGTATCACATAAACAGAAAAGGCCAGAAGCGGTGCTGTGGCTCAAGTGGCAGAGTGCTAGCCTTGAATAAAATAAACTCAAGGACAGTGCCCAGGTCCTGAGTTCAAGCCCCAGGACTGGCAAAAAATAATAATAATAATAACAAAAAGAAAATCCAACTGGCGGACAGTGATTCATGCCTGAAATCTTAGCTACTCAAGAGGCTGAGATCTAAGTACGGTGGTTCCAAGCCAGGCCAGGGAGGAAAGCGTGTGAGAATCTTACTCCAGGTAACCACCAGAAAACTGCAAGTGGCGCTGTGGCTCAATGTGGTAGAGCTCAGGAGATCATCCAGGACCTGAGTTCAAGACCACAACTGACCAAAAAGAAAAAAAAAAATCCTACAGATATCCCAAACTGTTATAGAGACAGCCCAAAGTCCTTCTGAGGGCTAACTTGTGCGCCCTAGTCCCAGAGGCCAGCTGATCTTTCCAGAAGCAACTAAGGTCCACTCTGTTTACCACTGTTGCAAGAAGAAACGGAGAAGCCGCTCCCCCCTCCCCCTCCCCCCCTCCCCACCAGTGGCTGGCAGGCTGCCTCACTAGTTCCAATGAGCAGACCCTGAGGGTTTCCCTGCCCTGAGTCCCGCCCCCCACCCCAGAAGGAGGGCCAGCCCTCACATGTTTCTATAAACCAAAAAACTGGGCACATTGCTCTCCTTCTCTAGACTTCAGTTTTCTGTCAAGTAAGGGATTAAACCTAAATTATCTCAAAGCCTCTCTCAGCTCTGCCGTTGCGTTCTAACTTCCCAAGTCTCCTTTCATGAATGTGAAAAAATTAGGCCTCTGGCATTCCAGTCTCTGAGTAAAAATGCCCCACAAGTTTCATGAAACTCAAATACCTTCTCCAGCAAATACGAAGCGTGAGATCTAAAAGATTTAGCAGTGGTCAGTACTATAAAAAAAATTTAAAAAGACAATCATGCAGATAAATACATTCTACTAAGGAACTTGAGTTTGTAAAGTAACTTATCTTACTTCTGGAAGTAACAGAAATGGCTGTCACCCCTTCTCCTGGCACAGACTCTGACTGTTCTAACAGGTATAAAAATCTAAGAGAAACTAGGAGAGGTGAAGTGTGGAACACTCAACCCTGTAGTTGTAAGGGTGCAAGGTTTGCAGGAAACCCAACACATGGCTCAGGACGAAAGGAGTTGATGGGGGTGGTAGCAAACTGCCAGTCCATACAAGATGGAGGTGTGGGGAGACAGAGGGGAAGGAAGAAGGGGAAAGAGAGAAAAGAGCAAGAGAGAAAAGGAAAGAGCGTGGTGATTGTGTTGAGCTGGATTATATAGGAAAAGGTGAGGGACATGACCAGGTGGATTGGATGTGACCTCAGAAGGAGGAGGTAACTGCCTCCAGGTGTGCCAGTTACCTAGGTAACTCAGGTACTGGGTGAGGACTTAAACCGGTGGGGGGCATCTACATGGAGCCCTCCCAGGGGTGGGCCTTACACTAGTCATTTATTATATTTAGCTTGCTGACGATTTGCACTGAGGAGGAAAAGATAAGTAAAATTAGTGAAAAGTAGAATTAACCACATCATTTTTGGTTTTTGGCTTTTTTTTTTTTTTGCCAGTCCTGGGGCTTGAACTCAGGGCCTGAGCACTGTCCCTGGCTTCTTTTTGCTCAAGGCTAGCACTCTGCCACTTGAGCCACAGCGCCGCTTCTGGCCGTTTTCTGTATATGTGGTGCTGGGGAATCGAACCTAGGGCCTCGTGTATCCGAGGCAGGCACTCTTGCCACTAGGCTATATCCCCAGCCCCCGGCTTTTTCTATATATGTGGTGCTTCTATGTATGAGGGCTTCATGTATACGAGGCAAGCACTCTACCACTAGGCCATATTCCCAGTCCATCACATCATTTTGAGTGTTTATTTATCAGCAGGAGCTCTCTTGTGTAGGCCTGCTCCTCTTCCCACTGTCCACCAAGAAAGAGAGCATTGAAAGTGAGGTGTCATTTAACAAAAGTTCACAGCATACCCCACTGTGCCAACAAGAAAGAAAAGACATAATTATTTCTCCAGGGAACGCTCTCAGCATCGGAATTCTCCTTAGAACATTTGGAAAACAATGTTCTCAGACCAAGATCAGACAAGAGGGAAGTTTTTGCTTAAGCAAAATAAGAACCAGCATGTTGAACAAAAGATCACTAACTAGTCTAACCAAAAAACTCACTAACCAAAAATCACTGACTAGTCTTTCAAAGGCCTTTAACAAAGGTGTTCACCACATCATTTTACTAATTACTATTTACTAATTACTGGAAATTTTATTTTCAACTAACTGTGACAAGGGGATTAATATTGTTAGTGTTTATATTACCCACTGAAACAGAAACTACTAGTTATTGGTTTTACCCGTTTTCTTCTGTTTCATAATTTTTACAAACTGATGATCTATCACGTGATAAAACATAAAAAAGAAGAAAACAAGCATAACCCACCATAAGAGCAGATAAACATAGCAGGAACAGGGAATCATAGAATGTTAGCATTTCCCCTGCCTCAGGTCCTTAACTCCTCCCATTAGCCCCCAGATCCACTCACACCTAAACCCCACAACCTGCCCCACAACTATAATGGGCCACTCCCACTCAGCATTAAGACTTACTACTTCTCCTTTATCCCCAGAGCAGCCGCCACCTGGAAAAGGTGTGGCCGCCATGTTACTCTCTCTCCTATGGGAGATATGGCTCCACTAATAAACCTCCTTACCAACCTTCTTCTCCTGTCTGTGACTATCTCCGCATGGTCCCCTGGGATGGCTGGGACATATCCTTTCATAGAACACTATAATTTGGAGGGAAAATATCAGGAACTACAATATATCTTTCCATTCAAACACTCAATACCATTATCAGTGGACTTAATTATCCAATCAAAGATATAGAATGGAGAGTGGAATAAAAGGCAAGACCCAACTGCTCTCTACAAAGATCACATGTATGTGACAGAAACAAATACTGGTTTGATTTAAAAGTTGAAGAAGAAAAAAGTCTTCCAAGTAAATGAAAACAGGCAGGGGTGGCCCTACTCATAACCAACAAAGTAAGTCTCAAATCAAAATTAGTCTACACAAAGACAATCACTAGAGGGAATGCTATATCTAAAAGGCATAGCAATTCTTAACATCAATGCACCAAACATCAGGGCACACAACATTTTTATTTTTCTTGCCTGTTTTTTTATTTTTCTTGCCCATCCTGCAGCTTGGATTCAGGGCCTGAGCACTGTACCTGGCTTCTTTTCAAGACTAATACTCTACCACTTGAGCCACAGGGCCACTTCTGGCTTTTTGTTGTTGTTGTTTTTGTGGTGCTGAGGAATCGAACCCAGGGCTTCATGCATGCAAGGCAAGCATGTTACCACTAAGCCACATTCGCAGCCCTAGTATCCAACATTTGTTTATTGTTTGTTTTTGTTTTTGTTGCCAGTCCTCGGGTGTGGACTCAAGGCCTGAGCACTGTCCCTGGCTTCCTTTTTGCTCAAGGCGAGCACTCTACCTCTTGAGCCACAGCGCCACTTCCGGCTTTTTTCTATATATGTGGTGTTGAGGAATCGAACCCAGGGCTTCATGTATATGAAGCGAGCACTTTATCACTAGGCCATATTCCCAACCCAGGTATCCAACATTTTAAACAAACATTATTGAATTTTAAAACACAAAGACTCCAATATCCATGTCAACTGTGAGAGCCCGAAAGGATAGAGAGTTTGGAAGGCCTTCCCCCAACATACTCTCAGAACACGGGAGTTTCCTGAAGAGGGCAATCAGTCTTGGCTTAACAGGAATTCAGTACCCTCCTGGGTGTGGGCTAATTCAACCTAAACTTCCTGAGAGCCTGGGATAGACTAAGGCTTATGCAAAGTGTAAACTATTTACTGTTTAGCTCTGACTCCCAAGATAAGGAGGTCAGCTACAACTTGTATACAAAATATTGTCACTCCTGGAAGTTTATACTTTACTTCCTGCACATATTTCCCTTTTTTTTTTTTTTTTTTTTGGCCAGTCCTGGGCCTTGGACTCAGGGCCTGAGCACTGTCCCTGGCTTCTTCCTGCTCAAGGCTAGCACTCTGCCACTTGAGCCACAGCACCGCTTCCGGCCGTTTTCTGTATATGTGGTGCTGGGGAATCGAACCTAGGGCTTCGTGTATCCGAGGCAGGCACTCTTGCCAGTAGGCTATATCCCCAGCCCCATATTTCCCTTTTTTAAAACCAATAAAAAGGGCTGTGAATAAGGCCTAGTGGTAGAGTGCTTGCCTAGCATACATGAATCCCTGGGTTCAATTCCTCAGCACCACATATATAGAAAAAGCCAGAAGTGGCGCTGTGGCTCAAGTGACAAAGTGCTAATCTTGAGCAAAAAAGAAGCCAGAGACAGTGCTCAGGTCCTGAGTTCAAGCCCAAGGACTGGAAAGAAAAGAAAAGAAAAAACAAAAACAAAAAGGGGTGGGAATATGGCTTGGAGGTAGAGTCCTTGCCTAGCATGCATGAAGCCCTGGGTTCGATTCCTCAGCACCACATACACAGAAAAGGACAGAAGTGGTGCTGTGGCTCAAGTGGTAGAGTGCTAGCCTTGAGCAAAAAGAAGCCAGGGACGGTGCTCAGGCCCTGAGTCCACGCCCCAGGACTGGCAGGATCAGGACTAAAAGAATAGGAATGGACAAATGGAAAAATAAGGGGTGATGGCTGAATACAGTCATAATACTCAATGTACACGGACGAAAATGGAACTAGGAAACTTGGTGAGACTGGAGGGGGGAGAGAGAGTTGGAGAGGGGAGGATGGTTGAAGGGATGAAAATGCACTGGTGAAGATACACTGTACACATACATGGGTATGGTAAATCAAAAGCTTCTTGTGGGGCTGGGAATATGGCCCAGTGGCAAGAGTGCTCGCCTCACATACATGAAGCGCTGGGTTCGATTCCCCAGCACCACATATACAGAAAACGGCCAGAAGTGGCACTGTGGCTCAAGTGGCAGAGTGCTAGCCTTGAGCAAAAAGAAGCCAGGGACAGTGCTCAGGCCCTGAGTCCAAGGCCCAGGACTGGCAAAAAAAAAAAAAAAAAAAAAAAAACCTTCTTGTGCAACTATTTGGAGATAATATTTTCCAAGAAAAGGAGGGGAGACACCCTCAGACATTGAAATCAGGAAGTAAAAATTGAAAATCCAGAACTAGCTCCCCTCCCACCACACTACTTTTAGATGTTAGGTTACAAGAATAGGAGACCTTTATAAAGGGGCTATCTAACTCTGCCTTATCTGCTGTGTTTAAAAATGAAAAGCTATAAACTCTTTACAACAAGCAAAGAGACAGAGAGTTGGAAGGCATGCCTGCCACATGGAAGTTTTAATGTCACCCACTGTTCCTGTGCTGAATGAACCCAGTTCACGGAAGCAGCACGCATCTTACTCACCCAGAACCATCGTCTGAGGATTAGGAGTTACTGAACCACACGACCACATGCAAATCCAACGCAGAGAGAATAAAGGTTGTACAGATAGAAACTAGTATATTACGTCTTTAAATCCCATCTCCTGCCTGAGAGTCAGGAATATTTCTCTTCCCCCCTCCCCCATTTCTTTCTACCCTGTTACACAGAAATAAACAAATTCTTGTTAAAGCTTCACCTTGTGAGTCTTTCCTATTAAGAATCCTTGAAATAATTTTTACAAGTGGATCTCAAGTTCCTTTGAATTTCTTTTTTAATGGAAACTGGAAAGTTAAAGAGGAAAGACCGCAAACCTCCTTCCCCTGCAAAAAAAAAAAAAAAGTCTGGTTGGCAAGTGTGAATCGTACCTCGTTTTAAAATATTTTTTTTTTAAAGAGCTGGGAATATAGCTTAGTGGTACAGTGCTTGCCTTGCATGCATGAAGCCCTGGGTTCGATTCCTCAGCACCACATAAAAGAGAAAAGGCCAGAAGTGGTGCTGTAGCTCAAGAGGTAGAGTGCTAGACTTGAGCAAAAAGGAAGCCAGGCCCCAGGACTGGCAAAACAACAACAAAAACATTTTAAAAACATTTCCTTTTCAATCAAGAAAACACTGTGTCTGTAGTCAAGTTAAAAAAGAGACTCTACTAGAGCTATTGAAAATATTTCAAAATGTGACCCCCTGGAACAGTAAGCACAAATATTATTATGGAGAGATAGATGTGTTCTTATTTGTATCTAAAGCTTGATTTTTAAAGACTAACTTCTCTGCTTATCAACCTTGTTCTTAATTGGATGAGGACAGGATGTTATTTATTGTATTACAATAACTCTTAAGCAACATTGTTGTTAGATCCCAGGAAAGCCTCTCTCCTGTCTAAATCTCTGCCCTATTCCTGCGTTACCTAGGTAACTGGCACACCTGGAGGCAGTCTCCTCCCCCTGCTCTGAGGTCACATTCTGGACTTCCCCTGGTCCCACCTCCCATGGGACCGTGGGAGGGTCCCAGGCTCTGAGGTCCCAGCAGCATCAAGAGTGGCCGCACCTTCTCTCCACCCTTCCCTAGATAAACCCTTGTGGGAAGGTGGCTCTCCCCCCCTTCCCTTGAGGCCACGTGGGTCTCACAATAGCAGTTTGCAATAAAGTTCTCTCTCCTGCCTGAATACTGCATGGTGTTCTCCTTCTCGGTTACCAAATAAAACTTAACAATTGTCATGCACTAAGTAACTGCGAATGGCAGATCCCAAACCTGTGTTTTCCTAATGTGTCATCATAAATTAATAAGCATTGGGGGAGTCAGGAGGCGGTCAGAGACACATTGACAACATTTTGACTTTTCCCTCCAGCTGTTTTTTTTTTTTTTCCGGTCTGTCTTCATTGTTTAGTTATAAAACTGCTCCATCACAACAGACAAGAAACCTGCGCCTGGTAACACAACAGGTGTGGGGTATATGTTTAACAAAATGTCGTTTTATTAATTTAATTAGCACCTGTGATCTGGGACTGCTGACAGTAAGGACAAAAAGCCGAGGCTAAATTCTGTGCAATCTTCCCTCTCCACAGTCCATGTCCTGCTGGCTTATTCTCCTCCATCTCTTGCAGGGTGAAGACGTCTGTCGTGTATTCTAGTTGTCACTCTTGGTTCACTACCTTCTCTGGGATTAAAAAGATGAAAATGAGTCTTACTAGCAATGAGGCAGCTTGTCTTACTATTTTGTTTTTATTTACTCAGAAAAATGTTGGGCAAATTGAGAATCAATGTTCAGTAATATAAATATTTAAAGTAGAAAAATAGAATTTGGAATAATTGCAAGGCATCCTTGCTGTTGTAGGGAGCAGAGCTGACTCCATTTTGACTAGGGAAACATGGTAGGAAATGTTGGGGGGAGTCGAGCTGATTCCATCTTATTAGGTCAACCTGACCCCCAAATTCTGCTTCTGTAATGGCTTGCTTAGCTTGTGTGTTGCTTGCTCTACCCCCTGCGTCAAGCCCCTACATCTGTGCTACGCTTTTACCTTGATAAACCCCAGCTTGAGGGCTGCACGGGGTCACGGTGGCAGCTCCCGAGTCTGCCAGGTGTCCCTGGCCAGTCAGCCCGCTTTTCACTGTTGCAGTTTCAGCTCCCGAGTCTGTGCTCTGTTCCTGACGGGTCAGTTTGCTTTTTGCTTCCCCAATAAATCCATTGTTTTGCTTGAGACTGCCTCGGAGTGGTGGATTCTTGGGAGGACGGAAAACGCCTTCCCTCGAACCCCCGTAACACTTGACATCATCTAACGTCATCAGCTCACTCTAAAAATCTGAGGCCCAGAAAAGTGAGGTGTTTTGTCTAAGGCCATGGGAAAATCTGGGTTGGAACACAAGTCTTTACACTTGGAGGATCTTTCCAGATAGGAGGGTATTCTTTCAGCTTCAAGAGATAATTTTAAGGAAATGTGACACTGAGCTTGAACAGGTTGTGTCTCAGGTTGTGCCCCACAAGTGACATTTCCTAAGTAACCAAGACTTCCTCCTCTCCTGCTCTATGTTGACAGGATTAGGATGAAGACAGACAAAGCACAGTTGTCAATAAATGAATCAAATCAAAGATTAAGTCATCCGAAGGCAATCAGAAAGCACTGGGAATTTAGAAAACTTGTTAACACATGAATTTGGCTCTGCCAGGAAAGTCTCTTAGATGATCAAATGCACCTTTGTTATTCTCTTATTATGACTGAGTACTCAGTACAACCCTGTAAATTTTTCCCCCCAGTGTTATTTCCTTCAGCAAAATACTGCTTTATTTGCACTGTGATTGATACTTCCGTCTTCTTGTAGAAAAATACATCATCAACCCCTGTTGATAGCTTTATATTTCTGGTTCATGGCTACACAGAGCAGTAGTGTTTTCCAGCAAGCCACCATCTTGCCTATATCCCTTTCAACTGATTTTTAAATTGTTCTTTTATTTTGTAATTTTTTTTTTTTTTTGGCCAGTCCTGGGCCTTGGACTCAGGGCCTGAGCACTGTCCCTGGCTTCTTCCCGCTCAAGGCTAGCACTCTGCCTCTTGAGCCACAGCGCCACTTCTGGCCGTTTTCTGTATATGTGGTGCTGGGGAATCGAACCTAGGGCCTCGTGTATCCGAGGCAGGCGCTCTTGCCACTAGGCTATATCCCCAGCCCCTGTAATTTTTTTTAAGTGGTAGAAAATTGGTTCAAAGTGGCCCAGACTCTAGAGGGGCAAAGGCCTTATTCATGTGACAGAAAAGTTTAGGGTATAATACTTTCAGACAAGCTTAGCCCCCGATGTTAAAGGACGCCATTATAAATCCATTTCTACCTGGCTTCCTTCTGTTCGCTTCCTTCTCAAGCCCTCTCTTTGTGGCTGCACACCAGCATCCTATCAACTTGGTGACCTCAGAGGGGCCATGTTCTCATCCAGGAGGTGGAGCCTGTGGTCAAAGGACTTGAAATGCATTAACTGAGCTGGGTGTGGTATATTGGGATGTATCCAACAACCAGATCTGCGGTGGGCAGGAGATCTTTCTTGATCTGTAATGTTTGACAATTTTCCTGGTGTAAATATTCCCACCATGGCATATTTCAAGCTACCAATGTGGTATATGAACATCAAATTGGGAAAAGATGTGAAGAAACAATTGTTCTATTTCTACTGTGTAGATAAATGTGTAGCTCTTCAAGAATATTAATATTAATAAAGTGTAGTAAAATAGGAATTTGAGTTTTGATTATATTTTAATATCATTTATTTAATCATAAGTTTAAAAATAGTTTAATGTTAAATAATGATATATATTATATATACATCTATATGTATAAAATGTTAAATAATGACAGTAGGCTGAATTCTTACAACCTTAATATCTGGCTTCCATCAGTTAATATGAGCCTATTCTATCATTATGCTTGGAAAAGTCTGCAAAAGAAGGCTTCCATTATCAGGGGGAAAAAAAAGAGAAAACATATTGAGTAGGCAAAATAGAATGTTTCAAATAAACGAGAGAGAAGATTTTAGTGCAAGTTGGATATTGATTACATATTGGTGTGTCTTGACATGGAAAAGGAAATTCTCTGTTCTTGCCCGAACTATATTTTAAGGGAAAATCTTCAAAAATTAGAGACCTAAAGATCTTCTATGTATTTTCTCAAAAGGAAATAGCTCTTGAGTATTGCTGCTGCCTTAGCCCTGAGGGTGGATTGTTTCATACAAGAGAACTCCAATGAGCAATACACATGCCTCTGAACATTGAATATCCAGTATAGTGCTCTCACTTAGATCCTCTATAAAGGTTAATATTAATATTGAAGTAAAATGTCGAAAAGCCAGGTGCTAGTGGCTCATGCCTGTAATCCTAGCTACTCAGGAGGCCGAAATCTAAAGTCACACTTCCCAGCTAACCGAGGCAGAAAAGTCCACAAGATTCTTATCTCCAACTAACCATCAAAAAGCCAGAAGTGGCCTTGTGGTTCAAGTGGTAGAATTTCATCCTTAAGCAAAAAAAATAAAATAAAAAATTAAAGAATGGTGTCCAGGCCCTGAGTCCACACTCTAGCATTGATGCACGCGTGTACACACAAACACACACATACACATTCACACATACACACATACAAAAAAATGAAGAAAAATCCTTTGTAAACTGATGGAAGTCTAGATCACTTCTTTTGGAAAGAAGTGAAATTGCATTTTGATTTGTGTTAGTTATTTGTTACTATTTTTAGTTATATTTTCATGGAAACAGCTCAAAGAAGGAAGAATTTTCTTTGGATTATGATTTCAGGCCACGACCACTTGACTCCCTTTTGTCTGGCCTCGTGTGATGAAGCTGGATTGCATGGTGGGATCATGTGCTAGAACAAAGTGACCTGGTACATGGTAGAGAGGCGGTAGAGAATGACAGGAAAGGGCCAAGGAAAAGATATTCTCTAAATACATGTGCCCAGAAACCTTTCTCTAACCTGGCTCCACCTCCTGTTTCCACACCTTCCAATAATGCCATAAACTTATGAATTCATTAATATATTAATCGAGTAGGTCAGAATCCTCATGCTCTAATTCCTTAATAACCCAAAGCTCTACCACTGAACATTGCACTGGGGAAAAAGCCTTCAACAAGGAGCCTTCTGGGGACATTTCATATCAAACTACAGCACCTTCCACGTAGGAAAAAAAGATCCCTTATGAAGTCTGTCCTTACTAACTCAGAATGTATTCGGTCCAGCTTCTCTGGATCTCTACAATATTTAATCATGACAACATTTATGCTACTCTACACTCTGTTATAAAAGTATCTGTGGGGGCTGGGAATATGGCCCAGTGGCAAGAGCGCTTGCCTCCTACACATGAAGCTCTCCGTTCGATTCCCCAGCACCACATATATGAAAAACGGCCAGAAGGGGCGCTGTAGCTCAGGTGGCAGAGTGCTAGCCTTGAGCAGGAAGAAGCCAGGGACAGTGCTCAGGCCCTGAGTCCAAGGCCCAGGACTGGCCAAAAAAAAAAAAAAAAAAGTATCTGTGGGTGAGAGTTTTATTCTGCTAAGCATCCTATTGGCTTCTGAAAGTTTATCGTTATCCTCACTAGTACAAAGCACAGTATTAACTATATAAACTAGATTCCATAAAAAGTATGTTGATATGAAAAACCGAAATAGGGTAACTGGCTTTATGAAAAGACAATGATAATCTGATAACTGGAAAAGTAAATTACTCTTAAATGCTACATCTAAATCCTTAGGAGGGGGCTGGGAATATGGCCTAGTGGCAAGAGTGCTTGCCTCGTATATATGAAGCCCTGGGTTCGATTCCTCAGCACCACATATATAGAAAATGGCCGGAAGTGGCGCTGTGGCTCAAGTGGTGGAGTGCTAGCCTTGAGCAAAAAGAAGCCAGGGACAGTGCTCAGGCCCTGAGTCCAAGGCCCAAGACTGGCAAAAAATAAATAAATAAATAAAAATAAATAAATCCTTAGGAGCACTTGAAAAACATTTAGTTTTTTGAAATTTTATCAAAAAGAATGCAAATTTAGGGCTGGAAATATGGCTTAGTGGCAAGAGTGCTTGCCTCGTATATATGAAGCCCTGGGTTCGATTCCTCAGCAACACACACACACACACACACACACACACACACACACACACACACAAAGGCCAGAAGTGGCGCTGTGGCTCAAGTGGCAGAGTGTTAGCCTTGAACAACAACAACAAAAAAAGCCAGGGACAGTGCTCAGGCCCTGAGTCCAAGGCCCAGGACTGGCAAAAAAAAAAAAAAAAAAAAAAAAGTGGCTGGGCATATGGCCTAGTGGCAAGAGTGCTTGCTTCGTATACGTGATGAGGCCCTGGGTTCAATTCCCCAGCATCACATAGGCAGAAAACAGCCAGAAGTGGTGCTGTGGCTCAAGTGGTAGAGTGCTAGCCTTGAGCAAAAGAAGCCAGGGACAGTGCTCAGGCCCTGAGTCCAAGGCCCAGGACTAGCCAAAAAAAGAAAAAAAAAAAGAATGCAAATTTACTTTTCCAAATGGTTTCACAAAGAGACTATCATAACTGCAAGTTAGGCTCTATTTAAGTTAACTCAAATTATGTTTTTCTCAGGATCTCCTATCAACTACAGGAGATTTCACTGTACATAAAAATTAACAGCATCCATTCTCACTTTGTTGATCCTTTAGGGCCATTGTGCGTGATAAGAAAGCTGGTCATACGCAACAAAATATACAGAATTATGAAAAGAGGTCCGGGAAACCAATGTTTTATGCTATTAGAAAACAGTTC
The DNA here is from genome assembly GCF_023159225.1 of Perognathus longimembris pacificus. NCBI lineage: Eukaryota > Metazoa > Chordata > Mammalia > Rodentia > Heteromyidae > Perognathus > Perognathus longimembris. Next base: position 148,969,630 of record NC_063162.1, read on the forward strand.
ACCTGGGCTGGGAATGTGGCTTACTGGCAGAGTGCTTACCTAGCATGCATAAAGCCATGGGTTCAATTCCTCAGTACCACAAAAACAGAAAAGGCCAGACATGGCACTATGGCTCAAGTGGTACAGTGCTAGCCTTGAGCAAAAGAAACTCAGGCCCTGAGTTCAAGCCCTAGGACTGGCAATAATAAAAAGAAGGAAGGAAGGGAGGGAGGAAAGGAGGGAAGGAGGGAGGGAGGGAGGGAGGAAGGGAGGCAGGGAGGAAGGAAGGAAGGAAGGAAGGAAGGAAGGAAGGAAGGAAGGAAGGAAGGAAGGAAGGGAGGAGAGAAATAAAACAGGTCATCTGTTTTTTAGGATAGAACCTAAGGTTAGACTTTAATTTCAAATGGAAATTCCAAGTGGAATGTGGAACTCAGTCCTAGAATAGTACACAATCATTTTACTTCCCTTTGGAGGCAAAGTCATTTTTCTGGTAAGAAAATTGAAACAATTATCACTTAATCATCTTAATTGTTCATGCCGTACATTAGATCCAGTCGCAGAGTCTCCAATGCTATAATTACAGAGTCTTATTCAGTCTCTGTGGTACAGCTGTTCCCTAGACATTTCTCCCCTCCTCTTGCTAAAATAGTTTCTGGCCAGAATTTCCCAGTTTAAAGGAGATGTATACAATATATCTGAAGCCCTGTTCTTTTCATTTTCATTCCTCAGCCTTGTTGGGCCAGCTGCCTTTAGCAGATGGAAATTTTGTCCCGCTAATAGGCAGCGTCTGTTATGGTACCTGATGGCATCGTTTCTTCCCAGTTCATGTTGAATTGCATATGATTCGGTCTATGGGCTTTTCAAACTATGCTTTAAATTTTAGCTAAATTCAATTTAAATTCTAAACACAACATGTCAGAGCAGCAAATAAAAACAGGTAATTAGAAGTTGGCAAATTTCTGATCTAACAACAATATGAAAGGCACAGAAAACTGTATAAATGTGGAATTTATTTGTGCCAAACTCACAAATGTTGCTCAATCTCTCCTTCCCTCTTCCCATACACAGAGGGACACATACTATTTTTTAAACTGTCATCAATTTTCCTGATATCCCCAGGATTTACAGAATATGATTTTTGCATAGCTAATTTCTCAAGCAGTTGGATAACCATGTCTTTAAGAAAGAAACCTTTAATCATTCTTAATTGAATATGTTTCAAGCTGTACTATATAAAATTTATAAGTATAATCACTTCTTAATGACTTGCCATTAACATTATGAACATTGCTTTGTGCTGCATTGTGGTGACAGCTAACAGGAAGACAAAAATAAGTCCTGCTCATTTCAATACCACAAACATTTGTTTGTTTTCCCTTCCAGTGCCACACATGATGTTGGACTCTAAGAATAGAGATGAAAGAAGCTTGGGCCAGAGTTGCTAATTCTTGCTGATGGTACATGAGAACACAGAAAATGTACAGTGAGAGGTCCAAGACACCCTGGCATTTGATAGGTAAGCAAGAACCAGATCATGGGGGACTTTTGGACTTGACCTTGAAGTGTTCATGAGCAGTAATATGATCATATTCAAGGGATCATCCAAAGGGCAATGTGAGCACTGAACTGGGTAGAGGAAAAAGCACAGCCAGTTAGAGAAGTTTGGAGAAGCTTTCTCTAGCCCAAACAAGAAACGATGCCAATATGAGTTAAGGCAGTAATGAATTTAGGATCTGGTGTCCATCTTAATGAAGGAATAAAGAAGTAATAATCTTGTATAATATCCAAGTCTCTTACCTGGACAAGTATGTAAATGATGCCTTTAACCAAGATGGGGCATTCCGAAAGAACGGGCTTGACAGGAAAGGTATTGAGGTGTTTGTTTGGGAAAGTCTTCTATTTAGCCAACCTGCCTCAGTCTCCCAAGTGCTGGGATTATGAGCTTGTGCCGCCACCACCAGCCTGCCTGGGTTTGGGTTTTCACTCCTTTATTCAACCAATATTTATTGGCCATCCAGTATCTACTAGACTGCCACTGCAGACAGAAGAAAGATAGACAAGATCCCTGACCTACTGGGCTTACAAAAGAGGATCGATTGAGTAATCACGAAAGTACATGTGTGGATACATCAACTGTGATGATTGCCAAAGCACAGAAAGGGCATGGTACTGGGAGGGTTAATCACTGGCGATTTTTTTTTTTTTATTTTTTTGCCTCTTCAGGGGATCAGGTTAACTTCCTGAGGAATTAGTCTTGGAGCAGAGATAGGAAGGATGAGCAAGAGCCAGCTAAGCAATGGAGGGAAGAAAGAGTCCATGTGGATTCTGTAGTCAAAATGAGGTAGAGCTGCGGCTGGAAAGGCGGACCGATGGCAGCTCGCAGGCGGCCATGGAGGCCATGGATGGACCACCCGTCTAGCCCAGTGTGGCCCTGCTGCCATTGAGACATGACATACTTCAGAAGAAAGACAACACACTGGCACATGACCAATTATCCAGGTCTTTCAGCATTCACAGGAGTAAGAGCCAAGGAGGACACTGTCAGGAGAGAACGGGACAGGCACCATGGCTATCAGATCATACAAAACAATGTTTATGCAAATGAACTCCAGGAAGTAGAAACAAGGGGCTTGTTTTGCCTTTGTTGCTGTTTCTGTTTTCTTGTCTTTTTGTCTTGTTTCTTCATTTCTCTCTCTCTAGGAGGGCAAGGGGGCACAGAAATGGTAGGATAAAGGGTGAACAAATACTAGATACTACATTGAAAATGAATACACAAGTTAGAGGTGGAGACAGGAGGTAAAAACTAGGAGAGAGTGAAGGAAGGGGTGACACTGTTGAAAAAGAAATATACTCTTACAATAACAATAAATTAAATAAATACACACAAAGGCAAAAACCTTACACAAAGAATGATATAGAAAGAGGAAGAATAATACAATAAAATTAGAACCAGGAAACAAAAAAGACATTGCTTATTTACATACCAAGTGATAATATCTATTGTACTAAGTTTCCCTGGTGTTCTTGCTACTCCACAGACATGATTCCATCTCTTACCCCACCGCACCCTTTCTGTGCTTCCCCCAAAACCTAGCAAGCAAAAGAGAAATGTCTGGTATGCTGGCCTGTTCTGATGAGTCAGTATCTGTGAAATAATGGCTGTTAAATATTTTGATATGAATAAGGAAACACATCTAAGTATGTGACATGATCCCATACATATTTTGAAAATGTAACTCCAATTGCATGAAGAGATGGGGGGGGGGGTGTCAAACTGAAGGCAGATGGACTATCATTTGGTAAACTGTTATTCATTGATTTCTTTTAGGGTGAAGAAAAAGAAACAGAAAAGAAAGAAAAAAAAGTCCAATCAAAATCCCAGCAGAACTAAACACAAGGGTATATTGCCTGCAAGCCCAGCAACTATGGCAGAGATTGGGAGAATCATCATTTGAAGAGGTAAAGATTGGAATGATCTAGGGGAAAAAGTAAGTCCCAAAGTTCTGGACAAGTGCTCTGTGGATCAAATCCAGGTCCTTGTCATTTCTAGGCAAGTGTTTCTCCACTAAGCTATGTCTCAGCCATTGGTGGGTTTTTTTTGTTGTTGTTTGGCCAGTCCTAGGGCTTGAACTCAGGGCCTGAGCATTGTTCCAAAACATCTTTTGCTCGAGGCTAGCACTCTACCACTTGAGCCACAGTGCCACTTCCGGCTTTTTCTGTTTAGATGGTGCTAAGGGGTTTCATGCATGCTAGGCAAGCACTCTACCACTAGGCCACATTCCCAGATGCCTTTGGTGTTTTGAGATAGGGTATTACTCTATAGCTAAGGCTGGCCTTGAACTTGCCGTGTAGCCCAGATTGACCTCAAACTTGAGACCTTGTGCTTCCATCTCCTGACTAGTAAGATTTCAGGCTTTTTTTTTTTTTTTTTTGGCCAGTCCTGGGGCTTGGACTCAGGGCCTGACCACTGTCCCTGGCTTCTTTTTGCTCAAGGCTAGCACTCTGCCACTTGAGCCACAGCGCCACTTCTGGCCATTTTCTGTATATGTGGTGCTGGGGAATCGAACCCAGGGCTTCATGTATACAAGGTGAGCACTCTTGCCACTAGGCCATATCCCCAGCCCAGATTTCAGGCTTTTGATACATGCCCAGCTCCTAGTCACTGTTAGTTAGATATTGACCAAGCATGTAAGCTCTGTAATCAAATTGCACAGAACCATATTCAAGCACATTAACAATGTGCCCCAATGTGTCAGAATGACCCTCCTTTTCTTCTGCCAGTTTACATTGACCTTGAGGAATGAGATGACCTTCATCTGATCTCCAGCAAGATATGTGACCTCCTGAGCCTTTGTTTTCACATCTGAAATATTGGAATTTTTATTGTGGTAAAATACACATGGCATAAAACTTATCATTTTAATCATTTTAGATGTATAGCTCAGTGGCATTTAATAAATTCCTATTGTTGTTCATCCATGAAAACTACCCATGTCTCCTACTTTTGCTTTCTCCAAAAATGAAAATCTGTACTCATTAAATAATAACTTCTCATTTCTTTCTCCTCATCCTCTGATAATTTATCTACCTTCTGTTGGGCTATCTACCTTCTGTTTCTATGAACTTGACTATTTTAGGTACCTCATATAAGTGGAACCACATGGCATTTTGCATGTGGCTTATTTCACTCATCATATTCTCTTTTTTTTTTGGCCAGTCCTGGGCCTTGAACTCAGGGCCTGAGCACTGTCCCTGGCTTCTTTTTGCTCAAGGCTAGCACTTTGCCACTTGAGCCACAGTGCCACTTCTGGCCATTTTCTGTATATGTGGTGCTGGGGAATTGAACCCAGGGCCTCATGTATACAAGGCAAGCACTCTTGCCACTAGGCCATATCCCCAGCCCTCATCATATTCTCTTCAAGGCTCATTCTTGTTGTTACATATTGTGTCAGAATGCCCTTCCCATTTGTTTCTGCAGTATTGTCAATTGAACCCAGGGACTCAGGCATGTAAGGCAAGTGCTCTATCCTTTCAGTCATGCCTCAAGTCCAGAATGTTCTTCCTTTCTAAGACTGAATAATACCCACCGTGAGGAGAGACTACATTTTGCTTATCTACTCACTGGCTGTTGGGTCCTTGGGTTTCTCCTTGTTAGTTATTGTGAATAATGGAGCCATGAACAAGATAGGACAAGTGTCTATTTGAGTCCCAGTTTTCAATTCTTTGGCATACGTACCCAGAAGCAGAGTTGCAGGATCATGTGGTGATGATTTTAAACCATCATAAACATATGAAGTATAACTGTCTTTGGTAGTAGCAGTGAGGGAGTGTTGTCAGGATGAGGGATAGATGGATAGAATGAAGTGGACGATATGATGAGATCATGGGATACAGTCTTTTAAGCTTTCAAAGAGGAACAGTTCCGGTTGATGGATGAAGAAAGGTCCAGAGTATGACCATAAAGGGAGAGGTTAAGTCACTGAAACTGAAGTTGAGAGGAGCTTAGGGACACTGAATGAAACAAATCACCTTTATACTCTATAAATTCCCCTTAAAAAAAAACCCAGCAGAATGAAGAGAAATGCTCAGCTTGGGGGAATAACTGTAAAATAACAGCTGTGATTGATAAATGTCAGTGATAAGCAAGGAAGGTAGTGTGTGACTGTGAAGTGGAAAGAAGGAGTGACAGGCAGAGAGGAGTGACTGGCTGGCTCACTGTACCCAAAGCGGGCACAATGCAGACACGTCTCCCATACTGTGGTCAATACGAGACAGGAGATGGAAAGCCTGAGGAAAAGCAATTACCTTGAAAACAACAACAACAAACAATCCTCAGGTTTCAGTCAAAATCAGGCAGTATAAAGAGCCTTTTCCAAAGAGTATGGGCCTGTGGGGAAAATAGGGAATCAGAAGGCTCTCAGAAAGAGTGTGGAGAGAAGGGCTGCTCTGCAAGTGGGTGGGGCCAGCATGCCCGCTGCACCTGCCCTTTGAACTATAGGCAACGCTGGGTGTGGTGGGCAGAATAATGGATACCTTTGGGTCCTTGGAACCTGGGAACACATTACCTTACATGGCAAAAAAAAAAAATCATTTTGCAAGTGATTAAGTCAAGGACCTTTACTCTTGGGGAGACTCCTGGGTTATCTAGGAGGGCCCAGTGCAATCACAAAGTCCTTATGAGGGAGGTAGGGAAGTTAGAGCTACTCAAGAAGGAGACGTCATGATATAGAAACAGAGGTTGGATTTCCAGAGTTGTGAGTTAAGAATTGTGGGCTGCTTCCAGGGGCAGGAAAAGATAAAGAAGGGGATTCTCTCCCACCACCCCCAGAAAGAATGAAGACATGCTGATCCATTTTGGACTTCTGATCTTCAGAACGGTAAGGTACATAAGTTGGTGATCTAAAACTTATGTTACTTTGTTAGAGTAGCAATAGGGAACTAATCAGTTGGCAAGGAATGAGAGCTAGTTTGGGGTTGGCTTGCCACAAGAGTTCTCTCTAGACTTGCCAAGGTCCTATCTGGCATTCCACAGTCCTGTCAGAGATTCAAGTGGTAAATGCCTAGGAAGTTGCCTTATCTCAGGAGATATTTCCTGGTGGACAGGGAAGGTAAACTTGTTACTTCTAGGAAGGTAGTACTCACCTGTGGCTGTGTACCAAGTTATCTTCCAACAAATATTTTAAAATCTCACATTTTTCTGTATATCAAGAACTTGAAAGGGCTGCGAATATGACTTAGCAGTAGAGTGCTTGCCTAGCATGCGTGAAGCCCTGGGTTCGATTCCTCAGCACCACATAAACAGGAAAAGCTGGAAATGGCACTGTGGCTCAAGTGATAGAGTGCTAGCCTTGAGAAAAAGGAAGCCAGGGACAGTGCCCAGGCTCTGAGTTCAAGTCCCAGGACTGGCAAAGGAAAAAAGAAGAAGTAGAAAGTGGCTGAGCTGGATGGCTCTGTCTCAGGCTTCCCTTCTTGTCACTGGAGACTGTAGAGCTTTCGAGAGGAAAGAGTGGGCAGGGCAATCTATTCCTATGATGGCTCATTTCCGGGACTGATAACTTAGGCTTTGGGTGTCCACCACTTGGCGATGGCCTTATGACCTGGCAACTAACTCCCTGCAGAGCAAGCGAGCCAAGGGAGCATGAGCAAGGGAAGAGGCCGCCCTGCCTTTATGACCACGTCTCTCAAGAGTAGCAATGTTACTTTTTATTTTACTCTGCTTATTAGAAAGTTAAGTCTTCAAGAAATTTAGCTCCATTTCTTTAAAGAAAAAAGTTGTCTGCATAAGGTCACCTTTAAAGAACATTAATTCCCACACTAGTAAAATTCAGAGTCTGAGGTCTCATCAGGTGGACAGAGTGATATACAACAAATAAAATATACAATTTCGCTGGGAATATGGCCTAGTGGCAAGAGTGCTCGCCTCGTATACATGAAGCCCTGGGTTTGATTCCCCAGTACCACATACATAGAAAACATCCAGAGGTGGCGCTGTGGCTCAAGTGGCAGAGTGCTAGCCTTGAGCAAAAAGAAGCCAGGGACAGTGATCAGGCCCTGAGTCCAAGCTCCAGGACTGGCCAAAAAAAGAAAAAATATACAATTTCACCTAGGCAAACAGTGTCTTCAAAAGATGACAGTTGACACTAGTAGAAGCCATATCATTGCTGACTTTAAAATTAGACAAATAAGCAAATCTCTTTGCATTTATATTTCCCTTGTTAATACAAGGCAGAATGAAAAATCAAATGTTTGGAAAGTTCCACTATTAACAAGGTGCTCTTTTCAGATAATCCTCTTGAAATATTTTGACTATACGTCATGTTATAATTTACCAAAAAAAAAAATCTAAAATACTGAATACCATACTGTACTTGTTTTTTTGTTTTTGGTTTTAGGGTTTTATTTTGTCAGTCATGGGGCTTGAGCTCAATGAATGCCTGGGCACTGTCCCTGAGCTTTTTCACTGAACACCACAATGCCACTTCTAGTTTTCTAGTGATTAACTGAGATAAGAGTCTCACGTATTTTTCTGCCCAGGTGGCTTTAAACTGCAGTCCTTAGCCCTCAACCTCCTGAGTAGCTGGGATTACAGGTGTGAGCCACCGGTGCCTAGCTCCATATTGCACTTGTAACTTGGAAATTTTATTTATATTATTTATTAGCAGTTTGAATGTACTGCTTATTAAATATGTATGTGAAGTCTAAGCACAAGAGACTTAAAAGCCAGAAGAAAATTGTTTCATAAATTCTGAAATTTTTGAGAAGCATCTCTGTAACTTTCCTTTTTAAAAAAATTTTTTTTTATTAAAAAAAATTTTTTTTGGCCAGTCCTGGGCCTTGGACTCAGGGCCTGAGCACTGTCCTTGGCTTCTTTTTGCTCAAGGCTAGCACTCTGCCATTTGAGCCACAGCACCACTTCTGGCCATTTTCTGTATATGTGGAGCTGGGGAATTGAACCCAGGGCTTCATGTATACTAGGCAAGCACTCTTGCCACTAGGCCATATCCCCAGCCCTGTAACTTTCCTTTTTGTTATTTTTCTGATTCTTTTAATTTGACATCGTTTCTTACAATAATTATTCTATACTTATGTTTTGGTTAACTGTGAAAATCAGCATGAGGCTCCTGAATAGCTATAATTAGAACTACCCATATGATCCTTCTATGCCATTTTTGGTCATATATCCAAAGCTAGGTAGGTTAACATACTGACAAGAGACCTGCACGCCTATATGTATAACAGCACTGGTCATAATAGCTAAAACATGAATCAGCCTAGGTGCCCACCAATCATGAATGTATAATGAAAACATGGCATATATACACAATGGTGTGTTATACAGCCTTACAGAATGAAATTATGTTTGTAAGAATGAGGTTGGAACTAGAAATCACTATGTTAAATGAAATAAATCAGACTGTTCTCTCTACTATGCAGAATCTAACCCCTAAAAATGAATGACATAATGTAAAATAGGTTCTCTTGGGGTGTGAGAAAAAGTGGTTCCCTCCTATGAGAAAGGGAAGAGCAAAAGGATAGGGTGAAGAGGGGTAAATGTGGTTGAAGTATTTTATATACATGTATGAACATAGAACAATAAAATCTGTTTGAAGGAGGGAAGGGAGATTAGGGTAAAGGGTAGAGGAGAGGAATTTGATCAGGGTACATTGTATGGAAATATCACAATGGACCCCTTGTACAACTAATCTGGGCTAATGAAAATGTAAAAAAAAAAAAAAGAAGAAAAGATTTTTAAAATAACACACACACAAAAATGCTTTGGCTAGCCATGTGGTGTAATCCTAGCTATTCAGGAGGCTGAGCTCGGAGGATCACAGTTTGAAGCCAGCCCGGGCAGAAAATTCCGTGAGACTCTTACCTCAAATTAATTTCAAAGTGGCACTATGGTTCAAGTGGTAGAACAGTAAGGACTGCTCCCAGGCCTGGAGTTCAAACCCCAGAACCAGCACGCGCGCACACACACACGCACGCACACACACACACACACACACACACACACCTACCTCTTTGCTAAAACACATAATTTCATTACAGTTAACTTTACTTCTTCTAAAAAAAAGGGGGGAAAGACTTAATTTTTTAAAATTGAGTTGAGAATCTTGTTTGAATCTGCTACCTGGCAGGGTGTCTTTCGAAATGAGGCCATACAGATAGATGTGCCTGGACTCGGTGCTACTCCAAGGTACAGCTTCCATGGCATAATATCAGAGGAAATCCTTCACTAGTCCCAGGGTTTGGAAGGTCCTCAGTGGGAGTCATGGTCTCATTCACAATCTGTTTTAAGATTAAGATGGACTGTTCTTTATTTGGAACAAAACACTGGGCAAGACTTTTTGAAAGAATCGTCCCATGTGACCCGCACTTGAAACAGGGGCATCACCATGACTCCTCTTTTAAGGCTCCATAGATAAAAGTAACTTGGTCAACAAGGGCTGAGAGCTGTTGAATCTCTCTCAACTTGTAACTAGTTGGGGCCAAATGCAAACTCTCAGGCTTGTTATTCCCAAGTCCTGGGTCTTTCCACTGTACCAGGTGAGCTCAATTCATACTGATATATAATTGATATATAAGTCGCAGATGTCAAAAGTGTGCGCTGGAACATGGCTGCACAGATGGAGAGAGAAGAAGGTAACTGCTAACTGGTAAATGAAGTGGATAACGGAGTGTGGCTGTCTGGGTCCATGCAGGAGATAGAAGCCACGTGGCAGAGTACACAGGGAAGATGAAATGTAAAGAATTATTCATTAGCAGGTATGGTGGCTCAGGCCTGTAAACTAAGTCATGTGGGAGGCTGAGATTGTAAAGAACATGGTTGCAGACCAGCCCAGGCAGAAAGTCTGAGAGACTCCCATTTCAACCAATAAAATCTGGGTATAGTCACATGTGCCTGAGAAGCATAAATAGAATCACAGTCCTGGTAGGTCTAGGCATAAACGCAAGACCCTATGTGAAAAATAGCTAAAGCAAAAAGGGCTGGGGGTGGTGCTAGCTCAAGTGGTAGAGTGCCACTTGAGACTGCTGAGTTCAGCCCCCCAGTACCACAAAAAAGAAAAGAAAAAAAGAATTATTCATTATGATGAAAGATTGACAAGAAAATAAAAGATACCCTTGGACTGCTCAGGATTTGTGGAGGCTCTGGTTTCTGTGTCCAGATGTTGGGGAAGACCAGGGACTGGTGGCTTACACCTGTAATACTAGCTACTCAGGAGACTGAGCTCTGAGGATCATGGTTCCAAAGTAGCCCAGGTTGGGAAGTATGCAACACTCTTAGCTCCAATAAACCACCAAAAAGCTGGAAGTGGAGCTCTGACTCAAGTGGAAGAGCACTAGCCTTGAGCAAGAAAGCTCTACCAGGCTCAGGCAACGAGGACAAAAAAGTCTGCTTCTCAAAGACCTACAAACTAATTCAGCAATCATTTTACTCACCTTTATAAGACCTCTATTATTGCCTCTTTCAATACAAGTTTATTCAATACCTACGGTGAGTTATCTGCAAAGCAATACAGCAAAGGCACTATAAAAAATGAAGACAGGGGCTGGGAATATGGCCTAGTGGTAAAGTGCTTGCCTTGTATACATGAAGCCCTGGGTTCGATTCCTCAGCACCACATATACAGAAAAAGCCAGAAGTGGCACTATGGCTGAAGTGGTAGAGTGCTAGCCTTGAGCAAAAAGAAGCCAGGGACAGTGCTCAGGCTTGAGTCCAAGCCCCAGGACTGGCAAAAAACAAAACAAAAAAAACCCCACAAACAACAACAACAAAAGAAACAAAAAAACACCAAACAAACAAAAACAAAAAAATGAAGACATGCCTGGCCCTTGAAACTCAGAAATAGTATTTCACAATTTTTTGATAGTTACAAAACCAATCCAATGGAGGAAGGATACCTTTTCCAGCAAATTCAGCTGGAGCAATCAGATCTCCACAGGTGAACAACTGGACCTCCATCTAAACTATACATCCAATACAAAAAAATGAGCTCAAAATGTGCCCCACAGTTAAATGTAAAACTCCAAACTATAACATATTTTTTAAAAGTCTTCTGAGAAAAACCTCAGAACCTAAAGTCCAGTGAGGATTTCTGACACTTGACAGCAAAAGCATGATGCAGAAGGAGAAGAAAAAAAGATGAATCTGACAACATTTTATGAAAATGAAAACATTTTATATTAACTGGAAGAACTGCCAGGTGCTTGTGGCTCACACTTGTAATTCTAGCTACCCAGGAGGCTGAGATCTGAGGGCCTAGGTTTAAAGCCCACCTGGACAAACAAATTTAAGAGGTTCTTATCTAGTTAACCAGCAAAATGCCAGAAGTAGAGGTGTGGCTCGAGTGGTAGAGAATAAACCTTGAGCAAAAGGACTAAGCAAGTACATAAACCTGGAGTTCAAGCCCCAGTACTACACACACACACACACACAGACACACACAGAGAGAGAGAGAGAGAGAGAGAGAGAGAGAGAGAGAGAGAGAGAGAGAGAGAGAGAGAACAAGGGACAGACCGGGAGCCTAGAACTTGGTGAAACAGAACCACAAACTCCAAGGTTGTGATAAGAGATCTAGACAAAGTACCACAGTGACAAAACGGAGGGTAAGTCAACTCAGAGACTCTCACAGGTCTGCTGAGGTGGGAACTGACCTTGTCCTGAAGGACAAGAAGAATTGATCAGGAGGAAAAGGAGCAAAAGCTTGGAGGAAGAAAATGCAGACTGTTGAGACAGTGCTCAGCCCAGTGTAGGTTACGGGATGAGAGAGAGGGGCAGAGACGGCTGGGACACACTGTGTAAGGACATACCCTGTGGATAGCTCCAAACTGCTTATAGCTAGACTATGATAAATACAGTAAGAGATGCAGACGACTCCAGCAGGTGGGAAATGTAGAAGGTCAGAAGAATGAGGGGTTTTTTTTGGCCAGGGTCATTCTGCCACTAATCCTTTTTTTTTTTTTTTTTTGCCTTGAACTCAGGGCCTGATCACTGTCCCTGGCTTCTTTTTGCTGAAAGGTAGCACTCTGTCACTTGAGCCACAGCGCCACTTCTGGCCATTTTCTGTATATGTGGTGCTGGGGAATCGAACCGAGGGCTTCCTGTATATGAGGCAAGCGCTCTTGCCACTAGGCCATATCCCCAGCCCAAGGGTCATTCTGAAAGCTACCTATCTGCTCCATGGAGAGCCTGAGAGCTGGGACAGGAAAGGCAGGCTAGGCCGCCTCCCTCCCTGAGCCTTCCCTCGGCTGCCTCCTACCATGGGTAGAAGCTGGGATACTGCATCTGTCTTTGTCTGCTGGAAGTTCCTTACTTTCTCAGACTGTGGAAAGGACTAGAAAACAGCTGACCTGCTGCTCAATCCCAGTGGGAGCATATCCTGCTCTGCAAGGTAAGAGCCAACCCTACTGCCCGAGCAACAGTGCAGTTCTATGGACTGAGGGAAGAAAGAAGCAAAGTAGGTCAGTTAGTAAGTGGTTCACGAAGTGCTTACTCAAGAAACACATCTCGGTAAATGTTTCACTCTATTTTTCAAACTTGTGCCCACGCTGTGATAAAAGATCACTTTATTTTGACCATTAGAGGTTTATAACCACCCTTTATATCCATTCACCTAATTCTGCCAAGGGAAGTTGTACCCTAATCATCTCAGCCCTAGGTAAATGTTATTCCACTGCCGGTTTGTTCCAGGTATTCTTTCTGGTACCTTTTGCACCATTTAAGGAACATTTCCTAATGTAAAGGCAATTAAATCAACAGTCCTTTTTTTTTTTTTTTTTTAAATCCAGATGGCTATTTACCAGAGAGATATCCAGAGCACCTGCTTGGCATGTAGAGGTCCTGGCTTTGATCTCCAGGACTAAAGAAAAATAAACTAAAACAAATCCCAGGCCCTAGTGACTTATGTTTGTAATCTTACCTACTCAGGAGACTGAGATCTGAAGATCAAGGTTCAAAGCCAGCCTAGACAGACAAATACTATTTCAGAGTACAGGTCCTTCCCTCCACCAGGTAAAGAATTAAGAGCAAGAGGGATAGGCAAGTATAGAAAAGCAGTGAATTCACTGAAAGTGAGAACACAATGTGGACTCTCCATGGAGAGAGGCCCAGAGCCAGGAGTATGATAGTCCTCTCAGAAGGTGATTATTATAGTATGGGCTTCTCACATACCTCCTCCCATGGTCATTGTACAGATTACTTGATCACACACACACACACACACACACATATGTATCAATCACCTCAGCTCTTTCTACTGATTGAATGGGAACCCAGGAAATGATGTGGAAAAGCATTCATGCAGGAACCCAAAGCATTATGGGAGAAGCATTTGAGAGGTGGGCCAAGGGCATTGGGGGAAAAAGAAGTGCCACGATGGGCCACATCTGTGACATCATGTCTGCCTTTTTTTCTTATCTCTATCTACCTAACTGAGGAGGCCTAAATCTCCCTCACAAGTAGGAGAGATTCTTATCTCCAATTAAGCAGCAAAAAACCAGAAGTGGAACTGTGGCTCAAGTGGTAGAGCATCAGCCTTGAGTAAAAAAGCCAAGGGAGAGGTCAGACACCTGTGGTTTATGCCTGTACTTCTAGCTACTTAGGAACCTAAGGTCTGAGGATCACGGTTCAAAGCCAGCCTGATCAGGAAAGTCCGTAAGACCCTTATCTCCAATTAACCACCAAAAAGCTATTGTATTTCATGAAACAATGAGAGTCTGGTTTCTGAACTAATTCAGTCAATAGAATTAGCCAGAGCAATTAATCCAGATTCCAACTCTGAATTGAACACATGGTCATTAAAAAATGGTTAGAGATATTATGCAAATTCTAAAGAAGGATCTTCATTTGCTTTCCCATAAAAAATAAATTAGAGAAAAGCAATTGTTCACAATAAAATAGTAATATAATTGTTTTTTGGTTATTCTTTTTTAATTAATGATTCCAGTCTATAGGCTCTTTTTTTTTTTTGCCAGTTCTGGGCCTTGGACTCAGGGCCTGGGCACTGTCCCTGACTTCTTTTTGCTCAAGGCTAGCACTCTACCTCTTGAGCCACAGCCCACACCTCTGGCCGTTTTCTATATATGTGGTGCTGGGGAATCGAACCGAGGGCTTCATGTATAGGAGGCAAGCACTCTTGCCACTAGGCCGTATTTCCAGCCCTCTACAGGCTCTTTCAATGCCATTTTTCTACCTCAAGAGTGGATATAGACTCAAAAGCAATTGACTTTACAATACAGAAAAACAAACTCCAAGGTCATTATAACTTCTTGAATTCTCTGCATGTTCCCTAAATATAATAGTGGTTCTTTAAAATATATCATACTAGCTGGTACCAGCTGCTCACGCCTGTAATCCTAGCTACTCAGAAGGGTGAGATCTGAGGATCATAGTTCAAAGCCAGTCTGGGCAGGATAGTCCATGCGATTTTTTTTTTTTTTTTTTTTGGCCAGTCCTGGGCCTTGGACTCAGGGCCTGAGCACTGTCCCTGGCTTCTTCCCGCTCAAGGCTAGCACTCTGCCACTTGAGCCACAGCGCCGCTTCTGCCCGTTTTTCTGTATATGTGGTGCTGGGGAATCGAACCTAGGGCCTCGTGTATCCGAGGCAGGCACTCTTGCCGCTAGGCTATATCCCCAGCCCGGTCCATGCGATTTTATCAGAAAACTGAAAGTGTCGCTGTGGCTCAAAGTGGTAGAGCACAGCCTTGAGCAAAAAACTTAGAGTTCCCAGGCCCATGACTGACAAAATAAATAAATATCATATAAATAATTAGTATTGATAGGCTGTAAGATTTCCTATTATGACACTGGATATCGGTGACTCATGCCTGTAATCTTAGCAACTAGGAGGCTGAGGTCTGAAGATCAAAGTTTAAAGCCAACCCAGGCAGGGAAGTCCGTAAGACGTATTATCTGCTACTAACCAGCAAAAAAGCCAGAAATGGAGGTGAGGCTAAAGTGGTAGAGAGCCAGCCTTGAACAAAAGAAAAAGCCTTTCCTGGCATGAATGTACTGTAACCTGGAAAACACACTTCATCATTCATGCCTAGAATATGCACTCTAGTTTACGCCAAGAAAAAACTTAGAATAATCCAAGATATACTTTACACATGTTACATAAGCACATTCATACAAAAGTAGTAGCTCCAAGCTTAGACTCCATTTTTGGCACAGGGGAAGTTTGGGATGAGAAAATGTCTCAGATATTTGGGAACAATCCTCAAGACACAGTGAAGGGACAGAGAGAGAGAAAGAGAGAGAGAGAGAGAGAGGCAGGCTGAGGAAACTTCAGAGAAAATTTGACGTTGAATCAGGATCTGGAAAAATGATGAATATTTTCTTCAGAGAAAAATATTTCTTTCCAAGAAAAGAAGCTACCAAAAGAACCCACATGGCCCGAGAGCATCTGCCTTAGCTTGTGACTACAGCCCACTGTCTGGGAGGAGCTGTGGCCAGATGGATGCTGGGAAGAGAGAATGCGGTCTCCCTGTGGGATTCACTATTGCAGGGCTTATTTCAAAATGTGAAACCATTGAATTTTGTTTTTGTAGCACCAATAAACAATGAGAGTAAATGTTAATACTTCCTACGTATCAAATATCCCACACCGTGAAATATCCCCCTTAGATCCCACACTTATATCTTAAAACTACCCTGTGAAGCTGAGCACTGGTGGGTCAGTCAAGCCTGTAATTTCAGCTACTCAGGAGGCTGAGATCTGAGGATCGTGGCTGGAGCCCAGCCTGGAAAAACAAATTTGAGAGAATCTTTATTATCTACACCTAACCAGCAAAAGCCAGAAGTGGCTCTGGGGCTCAAGTGGTAGAACTCCAGCCTTGAGAGAAAAGGTTAAGCAAGAGTGTAAGGTCCCGAGTAAGAGCCCCAGTATGGCACAAAAAACAACAATAAAAAATGTTCTGTAGGGACTGGGAATATGGCCTAGCGGTAGAGTGCTTGCCTAGCATGCATGAAACCCTGGGTTCAATTCCTTAGCACCACATATATAGAAAAATCCAGAAGTGATGCTGTGGCTCAAGTGGTAGAGTGCTAGCCTCGAGCAAAAAGAAGCCAGGGACGGTGCTCAGGCCCTGAGTTCAAGCCCCAGGACTGGCAAAAACGAAAGAAAACAAAGAAAAATGCCCGAGCATGAGCCTTGAAGAACCTATTAGCAGATTAGTGTTGAGTGATGTTCCAGGGAGGAAGGTCATTGATAGGGAAGAGGCCTTTGCTGGCCCCTTGGGTACCAAGTTCTTGATGTGGTCGTAGACAATAATTTGAGAGGCAGGCACTTCTTCAAAATATGACACGGTAGCCAGGTGCCAGTGGCTCACACCTGTCATCCCAGCTCCTCAGGAGGATAAGATCTGAGGATCGTGGTTCAACGCCAGCCGGGGCAGGAAAGTCCATGCACCTCTTATCTTCAATTAACCATCAGAAAACCAGAAGTGGAGCTGTGGCTCAATGTGGTAGAGTGGTAGCCTTGGGCAAAGGAACTCAGGGACAGCTCCAAGGCTCAGAGTTCAAGCCCAGCAACTGACCGCCCCCCCCCAAAAAAAAACAATTTGAGGAGACATCTAAATGGAGACCAAGAAAGCTTATTAGTCAAGCAAAAAGAAGGAACAATAGCTAGAACACCTCCCAGGCACAGGTGTGGGCACATCTGATAACAGGTGCAAGGAGTGCTTTAACCTCGATGACATTTATGTGAAAAGAAGGTTGGTATTTGGCTCAAATTTAGCTTAGGAAAAATGTTTTCCTTTGTTCTCCCACTTGGCACATTTAATCACTCTTGTTATACTTTTATCAATTTGGTTCGGAGACTTTTAAGACTGACCTGCTCTTTAAACTTTGGTCATTGATATCTGGACACCCCTTTAAAGAAAGGGTGGATTTTGTCACATACTCCCTTCAAGACAGGAGTCCATCCTTGAAATCAGTAAAACTTCTACATACCTTTCCCAAGTGTTTGTTTTTCCAAGGTAAGTATCCTTGAGATAACCTCGCTCAGTTTCCAGAGCACACTACTTACTTTGGGCCAGCAGGCAAGGTCAGAAGGAAAGAGCTGCTCTTTCATTGCAGCTTCTGAGAGAGTGTAAGTTTAAAGCAAGGAAGATAGTGCTTCTGTGTTTCTAATAGAGCTACTCACTAAGACAGTAGTTGTCTCTTGTTGCTAACCGCAACCCAGGCAGCCCGACAGGATCCCGGGCTGAAGAAAATTAGAAAAGGCAGGGGCTGGGAATATGGCCTAATGGCAAGAGTGCTTGCCTTGTATACATGAAGCCCTGAGTTTGATTCCCCAGCACCACATATATAGAAAACAGCCAGAAGTGGCGCTGTGGTTCAAGTGGCAGAGTGCTAGCCTTGAGCAAAAAGAAGCCAGGGCCAGTGCTCAGGCCCTGAGTCCAAGGCCCAGGACTGGCAAAAAAAACCCCAAAAAACACACACACACACTTTTGGCTGGGAATATGGCTTAGTGGCAAGAGTGCTTGCCTCTTATACATGAAGCCCTAGGTTCGATTTCTCAGCACCACATGTATAGAAAGGCCAGAAGTGGCGCTGTGGCTCAAGTGGCAGAGCACTAGCCTTGAGCAAAAATAAATAAATAAAATCTAAATAAGAAAAGGCAGAGACAGAGGGATGGTAAGAGATGAGCATCAGCAGGGCCCCGGGGTTCCCAAGGCTCTCTGGCACTTGGTCCCCAAGTCCCCACAAGCAAGCAGTTATTTTAGTTTACACAAGGAAGGTTACCATGGATACATGCAAAAAAATAAAGCATCTATATTAATATTACAAGCAGAGCTAAAAGTTTGTGAGACACTCGTTCCATTATGTTATTATTATTATTTTGCCAGTCCTAGGGCTTGAATTCAGGGCCTGAGCACTATCCTTGAGCTTTTGCTCCAGGCTAGCATTCTACCACTTGAACCACAGTGCCATTCCAGCTTTTTGTTTACGTGGTACTGAGGAATTGAACTCAGGGCTTCATGCATGCTAGGCAAGCACTCTGCTTCTAAGCCACACTCCCAGCCCTCCCTTATTCTTTTGAGATAGGAGACTGCAGCCCAGGGAAGGTCCAGACACAGTGTCCATATATTTAGCCCAAGGTTAAGTTGCCAAGGCCCCTGGCACAGCTGCCAGCCCAAGGATGGGGGGGGGGGCATCCCAGACTCTTCTCTCTCTCCAGAGCTGCCTGTTTTGACCCTTTCACGGCTAGCTTTCAGCATTACGAGTGCTGTCAAGGTAGCACTACAACCTCTCAAGCCTTTTCCAGGTTGCACAGCTCAGCTTCAGAGTTCCC
Source organism: Perognathus longimembris pacificus (assembly GCF_023159225.1). NCBI lineage: Eukaryota > Metazoa > Chordata > Mammalia > Rodentia > Heteromyidae > Perognathus > Perognathus longimembris. The sequence continues at coordinate 148,988,408 of NC_063162.1, forward strand.
TACAGTCTCTGTAATTTTGAATTTAGATTCCCATGCCTCATTTTGCCTGATCTACCCTGCTACAAACCCATATTTAGGTGATGGATGTAATAAAGCCAAATGGAAAGCTATCATCTAAAAAAGAGTCACAAGCCAAGTGATGGTGATTCACACCTGTAATACTAGCTATTCCAAGGCTGAGATGTGAGGACCACAGTTCCAAGTCAGCCTAGACAGACAAGTCCGTGAGACTCTTATCTCCAATTAACCAGCAAAAAGATATAGCAGAGTTGTGACTTAAGTGGTAGAGTGGCAGCCGTAAGCAGAAAAAGACAGGCAAGAATATGAGGCCCTGAGAGCAAGACCCAATACTTATACAATAAATAGTAAATCAATAATCTATGAGAATGAAGGAGGTAGGAATGTGCCTTAGTGGTAGAGTGCTTGCCTAGCATGCATGAAGCCCTGGGTTCAATTCCTCAGCACCACATATACAGAAAAGGCTGGAAGTGGTGCTGTGGCTCAAGTGGTAGAGCGCTAGCCTTGAGCAAAAGAAGCTCAGAGACAGTGCCCAGGCCCTGAGTTCAAGCCCTAGTAGGACTGGCAAAAAAAAAAAAAGGGTAAGTGCCTTCCAGGTAGAGAAGTACCATATCAAAGGTAGAAGAGAAATTCCAGATAGGTAGACATGGCTGGAGTACTCCAAGGAAAGAAGTTAATCATTCTAGTGGTAGATATTATTACCTGTCAACTTACTAGGCCATGGTGCCTGGACATTTGATCAAACATTTCTTAATGTTTCTGTGAGTAGATTTTAACACTGCTGATGAGTTCATCTACTAATGAGTTTTGTCATCCATGACATAAGAGTGGGCCTCACCTAATCAGTTGAAGGCTATGTTAGAACAAAGATGTTGTGATTCCCTGAGCAAAGAAGGAATGCTGCCAGAGTTGAAATGCAATGTCAGTTCTTCCCTGGGTGTCCTGTTTGCCAACTCACTCAGCAGAACTTGGATTTGCTGGCCTCCATAAGCATATGGGTAGTGAATCTATTCCTTAAAATAAATATCCATGCTAAAAATCAATGTCTGCCTATCTATCCATCCATCCATTCATCTACTATTTTTCTCTGGAGAACCCTAATATAGTTCTACAGGGATACAAACCATACTTAAGAATGTCTTCAAACCCAGGCACTGGTGGCTCACGCTTGTAATCCTAGCTACTCAGGAGGCTGAGATCTGAGGCTTTCAGCTCAAAAGGGCAGGAAACTCTGTGAGACTCTTATCTCCAAGTAACTACCAGAACACTGGAAGTGGTGCTGTGGCTCAGGAGGCAGAGCACTAGCCTTGAGCTGAAGAGCCCAGGAACAGCACCCACACCCAGAGCTCACTGGCTCATACCTGTAATCCTAGCTACTCATGAGATCTGAGGATCATGGTTCAAAGCCAGACTGGGCAGGAAAGTCCATGAGACTCTTATCTCAAATTACCAAAAAGCCAGAAGTGGAGCTGTGGCTCAAGTGGTAGAGCACTAGCCTTGAACACAAAGGCCCAGGGACAGTGCCCAGGCCCTGAGTTCAAGCCCAAGGACCAGAAAAAGAAAATGTCTTCAAGAAACTTACCCAATGCAAGAAAGGAGAGGATTTCATATCCAGTTGAGGAGCCAGAAAGGTTCCACTAAGGACAGTGCACTTGAGGTGGCCCAGGAGAGACTCGACAGGATAAACAGTGGTTGGTCAAGAGAAACTTCTATGGAGGAAATAGTTGGATGAGAACATACAAGGGCCTGTGCATTTATAGGCATCAGGAATCCAGTTTAAGCTTCCTGTAATACATACTAGAAACCAATAAGGACAAGCCAGAGGGATCAATCCATTGGTGTTTTGGTCTCCAGGATAGACCTCAAAAGATGACTTAATTAATGACTACTTTGTGGCAGCACACTCTGGATTCTGAAACAGATCTAGGACTGGCAACACACAAAAATCAAGGGTTTACATCCTCTCCTGAACTCCCTTCCTGCTTTAAGGTTCCTCTTCTCAGAACCTTGACCAAGCCTTTCATCCTACCTGAGGCGCTGAATGTTTCTGCCAAACTTGATTTGCCCAAAGCATTCCCATTCTAGTTAGAAAGTAGGCAGTCAATCTGATTCATACCTGGTAATCTTTGCTGCAAATCTAGGCAGTAAAAGCAAGGCCTTTACGTTGTCTGAATATATAATTTAGAAGTCAAATGGGAGGGGAGAAGTGGCCTGCTTGTGTAGTCTCACCTATATAGGAAGCTAAAGCAGGAGGATCCCTTAGTCTGTAAGTTCAAGGCTAGCCTAGGAAACACTACCACCTTGTCTAAAAAAACAAAAAAACAAAAAACCCCAACGCTCCCAAACAACAAATAGAAACAAGGAAGAGTGACAAGAGTCCAATTCTAAAGGAGAAAGGAGAGGGGAAAGGAGAGATGATTATGATTAAAGTACTTTACATATGAAAATGGAATTATTAAGCCTGTTAAAAATTATGCAAGCTGGGCACAGATGGCTCATACCTTGAATCCTAACTATTCAGAGGCTGAGATCTGAGGATCACAGTTCAAAACCACCCAGAGCAGACAAATCTGTAGACTCATAACCACCAAAAAATCTGGAAGAAGAGGTGTAGCTCAAATGGTAGAGTGACAGCCTTGGGCAAAAAGAAGCTCAGGGACAGTGCTCAGGCCCTGAGTTCAAGCCCCAGGACTAGCAAAAATAATAATAATAAAGGAGAGCATTCTAGCCCTGAGTTTAAGCCATGTACCAGTACCTTCTTATTCTTCCTGCTACTTACGAGGTTAAGGCAGAATTGCTTGAGCCCAGTTCTTCAAGGCCAACCTGAGCGAAATATACTGAGACCCTGTGTCAAAAACAAAATCTGATTTGGCTCATATTTCTTATAATAACTACACTGTTTCAAAACAATTTTTAGGACATCTGGTAATGCTCAGTAATGGAAAATTTAACATTAGAAACTGGAAGTGACAAAGCAGTAGGAATGGGTCATTAAATCAATGGTTCCCATATTATGGTGGGTCACAATGCAAATGGAAAGACAGGAAAGAGGGGCTGGGAATATGGCCTAGTGGTAGAGTGCTTGCCTCGTATACATGAAGCCCTGGGTTCGATTCCTCAGCACCACATACACAGAAGAAGCTGGAAGTGGCACTGTGGCTCAAGTGGTAGAGTGTTAGCCCTGAGCAAAAGGAAGCCAGGGACAGTGCTCAGGCCCTGAGTTCAGTCCCCAGGACTGGCCAAAAAAAATAAAAAAAAATAAAAAGACAGGAAAGAAACCAGAACCTGGAAAACCATTTGGAAGACTCACGGAACAATGAGGTATGAAAATGCCCTGGTAATAGTTGCTATACATGAGTTTGGTTATGCCATTGGCCAACCTCAGTGGCTTGGAGTAAGTTATAATGCCTACGGCCTATAGGCTTTCTCATTGATGATGATGGTCAAAATAAGGGTTTCTCAAGGACATCGGTAGCTCTAGGATGTCAGGTAATGGGTATCTTTATTTCCAAGCTTGCATCATTCAGAAAATATGAGTAGCAACAGGGAAATTGCTGAACGTCCATTTTGGTGGAAGATGAGGAATGATTCAGATCAGTGAATGATTCAGAAAATACTTAGCGCACACAAGCTCATGAGATACTAGTTTTATTCCCAATTAATAGCTGACATACCTAGAGCAAAATATAGTCATTTGAAGGTGAGGTTGGAAGAGAACAATGAAAGGGTGACTTTGATCAAGATGCATTATACTCATAAAATGACTTGAATTGAAACCCCTGTGTACAACTGAAATAATTTTTGGTTTTGGTTTTGGTTTTTGCCAGTCCTGGAGCTTGGACTGAGGGCCTGAGCACTGTCCCTGGCTTCTTTTTGCTCAAGGCTAGCACTCTACCACTTGAGCCACAGCGCCACTTATGGCTTTTTCTCTATCTGCGGTGCTGAGGAATCGAACCCAGGGCTTCATGTATACAAGGCAAGCACTCTACCACTGGGCCATAATCCCAGCCCCTGAAATATAATTTTTTTTTTTTTTTGGCCAGTCCTGGGCCTTGGACTCAGGGCCCGAGCACTGTCCCTGGCTTCTTCCCGGCTCAAGGCTAGCACTCTGCCACTTGAGCCACAGCGCCGCTTCTGGCCGTTTTCTGTATATGTGGTGCTGGGGAATCGAACCTAGGGCCTCGTGTATCCGAGGCAGGCACTCTTGCCACTAGGCTATATCCCCAGCCCTGAAATATAATTTTTTAAAAGATGCATTATAGTCACAAACTGACATGTCAAATTGGAACAGCTAAAGATAAATTTTTTAAAATAACAAAAAACAAAAAAGTCATTTGAAGCCAGGCACTGGTGGCTCACGCCTGTAATCCTACCTAGCTACTCTGAAGGCTGAAATCTGAGGGTCTAGGTTTGAAGCTAGCCCAGACAGGAAAGTTCGTGAGATTCTTATTTCTAACTAACCACCAGAAAACTGGAGGTAGTGCTGTGGCTCAAAATGGTAGAGCACTAGCCTTGAGCAAAAGAGCTCAGGAACAGTACCCAGGCCCTGAGTTCAAGGCCCATGACTGACCAAAAAAGAGAAGTAAAGTCGTTTGAGTTTGATGTAAACCAAAGTCAATCCAAATCTTATATCTTGAGCTTTTCCAATTATATGATTATTTACTTACTTGTAAACCTATTCATTATTGGTTTGGGCTTGAGAGTCTAGTTTTTGAAACTGTTTTGAACTTTGAGTTTGATGTCTACCAAATGATCTTTACAAACTTTAGGTCATTGAAGAGAGATACCAATTTACTGTCATAGTCAGCTTGAGATGGAAGAAGGGTGTTTTCAAGTGGAACCTGAGCAGGTGGCCCTGTCCTGTTGAGGACAGAGGCAAAGTTCTATGCCCAGGTAGATGCAGTCTGGCTGGAAAGTGGACATGGCGGAGGATGGTTTGTGCAGACATTAGCTAAAGACAGGAGAGTTACACAGAGGCCTTGAGAAGAAGAGAAGGAGTGAAGGAGATTAATTACTTGCCTTTGAAGAAAAACAAGAGGTTGGAGAAAACACTCTCATATTTAGCCATGGGAAGTCACAGAAAAGGAGACTGCATGGAATAATGACATTTGAGAAGCCAGGTTGGGGAGTACAGAGATAAGGCTGTTGTCAATTAAGCAGTACCTAGGGTCAAGTAAGTAAAATAAATGAGTATATTCTAAAATAAAGGCTTGACAGGCACTGGTGGATCATGCCTGTCATCCTAGCTGCTGAGGAGGTTGAGATCTGAGGATCAAAACAAGCCCTGGTAGGAAAGTCCTTGATATTCTTATCTCTAATTAGCCACTAAATACTAGAAGGAGGGCTGTGGCTCAAGTGGGAAAGTGCCAGCCTTGAGAGAAAAATACACACACACACACACACACACACACACACACACACACACTCAGGGACAGTGTTCAGGCCCTGAGTTCACAAAGGCCCTGACTGGCATAAAAATATAAAAAATAAAAGACTCACATCCACAGTGGAAATGGTCCACTATGGACCTTCAAAGAAGTTGCTAATCACATCTACATATAATCTTTTGACTAGGTTAGTTTAAAGCTATGGGATCCCAAAACTAGAACTTTTAATCTGGGGGAGGGGGGGAAGTCAAAGGATTACATGATTTGGGGATAAGCATATGCAAATATGACTTCTAAAGACACTCAACAGAATGACAAAGGACCTCATTTCAACAGAAGGGACCACAGATACCAATGGCATATTTCCTCTGGAAGAAACCCACCTCTGCCAACACAGTTGGGCCCCGACTGGCTGCTCCCTGAAAGGGGTCCTGGAGTCTCAGTGGTGTTCCAGGTTGGGGAGAGGCAGGAAGTGACATCCATGGCCTTTATCTAAAGCCTTCTTTACTCAGGGATGGATGGCAGACGAAGCCACAGCTGGCCAAGGCTAGATGCGGGGTGACGTCCACGCTTGCTCCAGACTCCACACATAGTGATGAGAACTAATTTCAAACAAGTGAGATTAACCGCGTGAAGGATCCATGCGAACGATACTATCTTATAGTCACACACACACACTCATGCCGTGCCCTTGCACAATCAAAACCTATGATTTTATTCATTTGAACTTAACACATACTAGGGTATTTTTTTTTTTTTTGGTTCAAACTTGCCCCCCCCCAATGAGCTGACCGGAAGGGTCTTGGAGAAGCCTAGTTTCAGAGACACCCCCCCCCCCCACTCACACAGGTACGCTCCGGTTCTCGGGAGCTGGTCCCCAAGGCCGGAGCCCGGCTGCCCCAGGAGCCACCTGCCCCACTCGCGTTCCCGCCTGCCCGCCCCCCCCGCCCCCCCCCCGCCGCCCGGGACACCGGGCCTCGGGCGCCGCTTCGCCCCGGGGCGCGGCCCGCCCCCCCGACACCCTCGGCCCCCGGTCCTCCGGGCGCTCCGCCGAGGGTCTCGGCAGTCCCGAGCCCCCCCCGCCGCCCCCCCCCCCCCGCAGCCCGGGTCAGCCCCCCGCGTGTCCCAAGTGGCGGGAACCCGGGCCCGGGGCGCGGGCGGCGGTAAAACCCGGCGGAGGATCGGGCGCGGCCCGGGGCCATGGCCGGCAGGTAGGGCTCGTCCTCGAGCGCGGGGGCCCCGCCGGGGTCGGGGCCGGGGTCGCGGGCGCCCGCGGTCGGCGGGCAGGGTTCGGGGCCCCTCCCGCGCCCGCGGCCGGCGCGGCCATGGCGGTTTCCCGGCTCCCCCGCCCCGGACGCCGATGGCGATGCGTTCCGGCCCTCCTCCCCCCCCCCCACCCCCGCCCCCCGCGTCTCCCCGCGGTCTCCGGAGCCGGTGAGGCCGGGAGGGCGGGGAGCGGCACAGGGCAGGCGGGCGGGCGGCGGCTGCGTGGTGCCGGCGGCGGCGGCGGCAGGAGGCGGAGGAGGAGGAGGAGGAGGAGGAGGAGGAGGAGGAGGAGGAGGAGCAGGGCCGGCGGCGGGCGAGCGGGCAGGGGAGGCGGAGGCGGGCGCCGTGTCGCACGCAGCTCCAGGCGGGGCACCGGGGTGGCTGGGGGACGCGGCGGGACGGGGTTTCTCGGGGCCCGGGCCGAGCGAGCGGGCGGACACGTCGCCGGAGCCGCCGGGGAACGCTGGGAGATGCGGGTGAGTGCCGGCACCGCGGGGACGACCGAGGCCGGCGGCGCAGGCCCGGCCCGAGCCGCGGTGTCGCAGTGACGGGGGCCGCGGCGAGCGAGGCCTCGGCCGCCGGGTCGGGGCCGGGCGGAATGGCGGCCGGGGGGCCGGGGGGCGCTCGTGGGTGGAGGACGCCGGCGGGCGGAGGGGAGCGAGCGGCTCCGGGCCTGAGTCACCTCAGGCCGGCCTCGGGCCTGGCGGGGCCGCGGCCTCGGCGCTGGCAGGCCCGGCTACGCACTGGGGAAAAAAAAAAAGAGAGAGAAAACAAAAAGCCGCCGGATCCACCGCGCCCGGAGGCGACGGCCTGGCGGCCCCGAGCCGGCGCGGCCCCCCGGGGTGGGGGGGAGGTGGGGGGGGTGCCCGGGCGTCCGCGCCGCGCCTCGTGCGGCGACCCTCAGCTCCGCCCGGGGGTGTGTGTGTGTGGAGGGGGGGGTGGGGGTGGAAGGCGCCTCCGCCCTCGGACGTCTGGTTCCTTCTCCCCGGAGCCCGGGCTCGCGCGCCCCGGAGGAGCCTCGGAGCCGGGCGCTTGGGTTTTCCGGCTCCCGGGGTTCCCCCACCCCACGCCCGCTCGCATTGTTGCCGGGCGCGCTCCTCTTGGGTTAATGGCTGTCCTCTTGAGGAGGAGGCACTGGCCGGGCCAGCCCCGCGGGGGATGCCGAGGGTTGGCGGCCGGACCGGGGGGGACCGAGTTCCCCGGCGCCGGCGGGTGAGTGAAGGCCGGGCCCGGCGCCTGGGCCTCTCGGCTCGGCGCGTCCCCGGCCCGGGCGGGCGGGCGGGCGCGCGCGTGCGCTCTGACCCCGGAGGGAACCGGGCGCCCCGCCAGGCTGCGGGAGTCTGGGGGTGCCCCGGGTCCGCGCATCGCTGACTCCTAGCACGCGTGTGGCCCCCGACAGCCCCGTCACCCCGGAACGAGGACCGTGGAGGAGAGCAGGAGCGCTCGCACGCATTCCTTGAGAGCCCTCCTCCCCCCCCCCCCCATCAAGGGTTTCTCTCCCCCCCCCCCCCCGCCCCACTTCTCTCTAGTGTTGCTTTTATGTTGTAGCCGGGGGTTCGTGGCTGGCGAGGGCGCAGATAACAGAATCACCCTCGACTTGCTCAGATATTTCTTTGCCCCCGTGTAATTGCCCTTCCCGGCATCCAGATAGTCAGAAGTTGGGGGGGTGGGGGTGGGCAAGGGGACCACACTTTCTGGTTTGGGCTTTTCTTTTTTTTTTTTTTTTTCTCTTCTACCTGGACAAGTAGCGGATATCCCAAAGACCTGAGAAGTGGATGGGTTTTCTGTAGCTAAGTGATGATACTTAACACCAGCCAAGTCCTTCGTTTCTAAGAAAAGTAGGCTGTGAGGTTTGTCTTTGTCGGCAAGGTTTGGGGGACGCTGGGTTGTTTTGTTTTGTTTTTTTTACTTTGAAAGTTGAGTTTGTTGCTGTTCATAGTTGCATCGGCAACTTTCAAATTCCAGAGCATGCAAACACCAGGCTGGCTGGCTGGCTTTAACTTCTATTATTATGCCCATTTTTGGAGGTTTCAGGAGAGTGCTCATTAAGCTTGAAGGGGATGGCTGAGTTCCTTTTTTTTTTTTTTTTTAAATACTAACCTTTTCTGTTGTTTCATTGGTATCTTTAAAAACCTCTTTGTCCACCCCACCCCCCAACAAAAAATACAAACCAAGTTTAGATATGCTAGGATTTTCCACTAGCCTGCTCAGGCCCATTGGCTTCCCCCACTCCTAATGTGCCACATCCGAATTCTGAGACAAATGTCTGAGCTGGGTCTCTGAAGTGCCCTTAGATATGCATAAACTCCTTTGCCCTTCATGCACTATTGCAGTCCCAAAGTAACAACTTGATTAGGTTATCTTGTGAATTAGTGGTTTTAAAAATAATTTTATTCTCACTACAGGGTTTGACCATACTTGCCCTAATGTTGGCCCTGTAGAGAAAACTGTCACTGTCCTTTAACAATGCAAGCTTTATTATTACCCTGTGGGATGCTTCTTGAGGTCCCTCCTCTTCTTCACCTCCTCTCCCCAGTATCTGGTTACAGTACCCCAGCAGAAGATTGCTCACAGAACAAGTGAGACACTTTTAACAAATCTAGTTTTAAAGTGCAGATTAAAAAAAGTTTTTGTGTTCATTTTGTTAATTTGAAATAAAACTGATTTTCTCCATGGCTGAAATACCACTTTGAACTGAAGCAGTTTGGTGGTGGAGTCTCTCCCTGGTTAGCAAGAAACAACCTTCTAGCATAAAACATTAAAATGAACGGACTTTAAATTTTTTAATCCAATTGTTACTTGTTGTTCTCCAAATTTAAAAAAAAATTAAGAACCAGAAACTTTATGAGCTTGTCATAGATAGGTCCCAAAGCACAGCCTTTCTAGAGTCAGTCTGGGAGACTTGTGGCTTCCTTTTGAACTTATCTTTAGATATGTCTCAAGAAAAAGGTCCTCATTTTTTAAGAGCAATTCATAGTCTACTTTTGAAAAATTACCTGGTAAGCCAAGTGCCTGTAATACTAGCTCCTCAGGTGGCAGAGATCTGAGCGTCACAGTTCAGAGCGGGGAGGGGGAACACAGAAAAATCCCCAGGAAACTCTTATTGCTAATTAACCACTCAAAAACCAGAAATGACACAGTGGCTCAAAGTGACTGAGCAGTAGCCTTGAGCAAAAGAGCTCAGGGACAGCACCCAGGCCCTGAGTTCAAGCCCAATGACTGAAAAAAAATTACCTGGTAAGTTTATTTGTAGCCCCCCCCCCCCAAAAAAAAAAAAATCTCAAGAAATGAGTGTTGAATAATGAATCATTTGGGTGAAATCCTTGTACACTTCAGTGTACATTTACTAGTACACACAATAAGAACAATTACATTTTATGGCTGAAATTTTTTATTTATAGAAATCTTCTAGCTTCTAAAAGAAGTTGTAATTTATTTTTGCTTAGATGTAGGATATTTTGCTTGAGATTTCCCCCCCTGTGGTCCTGTGCATTGAACTTGCTATGCAGTTGCTCTGCCACTGAGCTGTACCCTCAGCCTGAGATGTTCTTGTTGTTGCTGGGGTCTGGAGGTTGTTGTCTTGTGTTTTGATTTTTGAGGTAGGATTACTCTGTAGCACAAGCCATCCTCTAACTCTAGATCCTCTTGCCTAAGCCTCCTGAGAACTAGTGCTGTGCACTGTCACACCCAGCTCTAAGATGGTTAATTGCTATTTTAAGATTTCTTTAGACCTTAGAGCTTGAAGGTTTTACAGGAGTATCCTAACTTTACAACATAAACAATGAGGCGTTGGAAAAACTACCTTCTAGAACATCATGTGTTCGTGTTTGGAAAGTAGAGTTATGAAGTGCAAGTTGGATAATCATTTTTATTTTTCTTTGCGAAACTTGGACCAAGTAAGCACTTCCATGGCTTCCTTGCTGCTTCAACATGATTACAGCTGTGTAGTCCCAATTTTTTATCTCTTCCTTTTCCATTCCTACCACCCGACAGCTCAGGCATTGCCATCTCTTGACAAGCTGGCCCCGCCACCCAGGTTAGGAGCCCTCCCTGGATTCCGGTGATGTTCTGCCCCAGGTACCACCTGAATGCCCAACCTTCTGATGGTCAGTGGTGGTTTCTTTCCCTAGACTGACCTTTAGGTTAGGGACAGTTGTCATCTATCTGACCCCACTGCCTAGCACACTGCTCATGACAGCATTCATGCCTCTTGAAATCTTTACAAACCCCTATGAAATACAGATAGTATGTTTTAACCCTCTTTATTTAAAAGGTAAGTTTCACCTTTTGCATGGTTATGGTCAAGGCTAGAAAGGCTTTTGAGCCCACATTAGAATAAGATAGTAATCCCAGTGCTTGAGCTTTTAGCCAAGTGTTCTGCCTAAGTGTTCAATTGATTACTGAAAAGGTGAGAGAAATCTAGGAGAGAATAAAAGAAGTGTTTTAAGGATTAATGTCTGATAAACTCAGCAGAACTATTATTGACTCCTAGAAGGAGCATATTCTTCCCAGTCTTTGGTAAACACTGGAGGAGAATAATTGGGCACTGATGGCATAGACGTGAACAGCTCTGGAACTTTGGGGCTATTGTTAAATTGGGTGTGATGTTATGACTCATTGGCCTTGCAAAAATTTGTACACGCATTTAAGACTACTCAAATCTTAACAAGCTGTGATTTTTAAAAGGCCTGTGTCAGAAAATAGGAAACACGGTGTGAAATGGGTGCAACCATTTAAAACACAAAGTATACGCACTAGTGAAAGGTACAAAATTGTTATAATTTTAAGGTGGCAAGCATGTGTGATAGGTTTTGTTTTTGTTTGTTTGTTTGTTCTTAGCAATTGTGGGGCTTGATCTCAGGGCCTGGGAACTGTCCCTGAGCTCTTTTGCCCAAGGCTGGTACTCTTCTACTTTGAGCCACTGTACCATTTCCTGTTTTTGAGTGGTTAATTGGAAATAGGAGTCTCACGGGGACTTTTCTGCCCGGGCTGGCTTCCAACTGCAATCCTTAGATCTCAGCCTTCTGAGTAGCTAGGATTACAGGTGTGAACCACTATCACCCGACTGTGTGACTGTTGTTTAGTACTTCTCAGAAAAATACTAAGAACCAAAAGAATAAGATGGAGAAAACCTAAGAATACCAACAGGAGAAGCTGTAAAGGAGAAGATTCATTTGATTACTGTACATAATAATAAAAGAGATATATTCCTTGCATATGAGGGGAAATGAACAAACCCTTAATTTATACAAGGATCAGGAAACATGAAACGTTTTCAGCTTTGCTAATAATATTCCCCATAGTGCAAATCTGTGAGGTTTTTTTTTAAGAAAAATTAACATAGATTAAAAAACTACTTCAGTTGAGAATATGGAGAACTGAGCCCACTTATTGCTAGAAAGACTGATTTAATAGGATTTGAAGAACTAAGTATGCAACAAAAACTCATGAGATATGTATGTCTTTTGAAATAGCTAATCTTCTAGGAATTCAGACAACAATATAAAAAAGTGATTAATGGATTAATTGCCCTGGTTATGTTGTTTAATGCCCTCTTATTGTGCATTTGTTTCCATTTTGGGATTATTGAATGTTTATTGTAACAATGATTGGGAAAAACTTTGCAGTTCTATAATGGTGTATTTGAGTACGAAATACAGACCAGAAACACTATAAAACAACATAAACATATAATGCATATAATTTGGGGGGGAGTGAGTGTATGCATTTTTACATAATGTTAATAGTTTTCCAGAGCACTTATTTTTATATTTTGGCTTTTCTTTTAGATTCCGCCCCCCCCCCCCCCCCCACACACACCCAATGCTGGGGAATTAAAACCTGGGCCTCTGCTTGTTGGGCAGGTACCTACCACTGTACTATACCCATCCCAGGGATTTGATTTACAAAACTTCTAAGAGAACAGAAGCAGGGGACTGCCTGCCTGCACAATGCTGAAGTGACTGGTACTTCCTTTACCTGTAGCTCCTTTGCTGGCTTGTGGGTGCACAGGATTAACCCGATTCGTGCCCTTGTTTCCAGTAGTCAGGTTCTGCCTTTGTCTGCTCTCCCCATTTATACGCCAGTATTTGTAGCCTGTGGACATGGCAGGTTCCCTTCACCAAATTGTCTTACAATTTTATGGAATTCTTTTGGTTTTTACACTTGGTGTTTACTTAAACACTAGAATAAGCACTGACGAATTGCCGTGAGAAGTCTCCTTTTTTTTATTAATAACAGTGAACATCCTATTCTGTCTTGTTTAGTTCCTACCTTCTTGTGATAATTTAGATAGGTGCAATTCTGATTGAATATTTGAACTTAAAATGCCATTATATTTAAGTTTAAATGTGCTAAAAATTAGAAAAATTGAAAGATTATTTGTGGCTTATTTTAAGAAAGATACTCTAAATGAAGAAATAGCTGCCTAGAAATGGGTCACTAAATGACTTTACTAAGAAATTACTTCTAAGTAAAATACTTGCTTATGTCTGATAGCCATCTGAAAGTTAGAATGAGGGGCGAGGGGAAGCATGGCAGCTCAGACCTCCCTTACTGAACAAGGAAAAGGAGGCCAGCTCTGGGCAGAATGGAAGGGAAAGTATGGAACCACACACTAGGCTAATCTTTCCTTAGAAATCTCCTGAGTGGACAGAGAGGCAGGCCCTTTCTCCCCTCCCAGACCTCTCCTCCAGTTTGTCCCATCATCTTCTAGAACTTGGAGGCTTATGTTTGGGGGAGGGCGAAGAAGGAAAAAAAAAATAAGTGTAGTTATTTCTGACTTAAAATTTTGAGCTGGCCAGGTGGCACACAGCTGCAATCTCAGCTACTTGGGAGGCAAGAGGTAGAATTGTCATCAGAGGTGACTCAGGCCAAAGCGCAAGCAAGACCTATCTGAAAAACACTAAAAGCAAAAGATCTTAGGCGCTGCTCAGTGTTACAGTGTTTGTCCAACAGGTACAGGTCTTGAGTTCAATCCCCAATACCACCAAAAAATAAAAAAGGAAGAAAGGATCCCATCTTTGAAAGAGTTAGTTACTTGTTGATTTCTTTCACATGTAATAATAGCACTTAGTGCTCAACATAGAGTACATGCCAAAGACCTGCTGAACACGTTTTGTGACTTAATGGCTGCTTGTTCCTCAGCTTTCTGCTTCTTGCAAATGCCTCATATGTCTGTCTCCACTGCCCTGGTTAAAGTACTTGAACATGAAAGCCCAGCTAAAGGCTTGTATGACATCTGTCCTCTTATAGAGATTCCCTAAATTCAACTCACCTGAAGTAAAGAATTGTTCCTTATCAACAAGGGACCCAAATGTTCAGAAAGGAAGACTTGGGGTTGGTGAAGGCTCACTTGTCTGATTGCACAGTTAATTGTTTTCTTTGTAGGACATCTCATCACTTGGGATATTCTAAGGCTTTTGTTAGTTTTGGTCACTACTATTTTTATAATTACGGATGCTATCACTATTGCTGCATTTTCAGAATGTTTTGTTTAGGCCAAGTTTTCATTGTTTTGCCCCACATATCTTCTATGAACATTCTGAAGAATGCATACAGTCTTTAAAAATCAAAGAATGGAAAATAATGTGCCTTACAGTAGCAGTATGGTATGGAGTAAATCAATAGGTTCCTTTTTTTCTGTCTTCGGTGAGCATGATTGGCCCCTTGAAGCACATAGTGTTCATTTTTAGAACATCGTTTGGGATGTGTCATAGAGGCCAGGATCCTAATGAATTCAGTTGAAGGTTTAGATGTCTAGTAAGGATTTAATTTTTTTCTTCATTAATTTGTATATGTGGGCTTGGGGGTGGTTTGAGTATCAAATCCAGGACCTAGTGCATGGTAGACATAGGAATTTCCCCTCACTTTAGTCCTCCTTATCTGCATCTTGTATTTTCTTTTTTTTTTCCCCTGGTCCAAGCCAGAGACTTGGACTGGGAACCGGTAGCCACTTTAGCCCATTGGCTAGCACTCTACCAAAAGAGGTATGCCTCCAACACCTGTGTCATGTATTCTAAGTGCTGCTACAGGAATTATCTTTACATTTCTCAAAATGTATGGACTGCAATAATTACCACTGAAACAGAACAGCACGTGTGTTTCATTCACATTTTATTGGTAGTATCAAGTACTTGTTAAATTTAGAAAATATTGTTGAAGCATTAACCACCAAGATATTTCAAATTGGGTTTTGTTGTTCTTTGAAAATCTAGATGCTGGGCTGGGAATATGGCCTAGTGGCTCACGGTTTGATTCCCCAGCACCACATATATGGAAAACGGCCAGAAGGGGCGCTGTGGCTCAGGTGGCAGAGTGCTAGCCTTGAGCAGGAAGAAGCCAGGGACCGTGCTCAGGCCCTGAGTCCAAGGCCCAGGACTGGCAAAAAAAAAAAAAAAAAAATCTAGATGCTGAATGGGTAAATCGGGGTAGAATGCTTTCCCAAATATTCAACAAGGACCTGGATTTCATACCCAAGTACCCACTTCCCTTATGCCTGAAACAATGTCTGAAACTTCCAGGTTTTAAAAGTATCTAGGTACTTCCCTTTAAAGTTCTCTTACATTTCTGTTTTGTGAGATTAGTTGTATATCTGTGGCATCTAGAGTGTGAACACTGTGTATATGATGATGTCAGGTCAGATTGCCTTGGGAAAGTAACTACTTCATTTTTCTACAATCTCTTGTCTCTTCTGCAGAGGGGACATAATACCTATTCTCCTACTTTGGGACCAAGTCACCCTTTTTTATGGTAGGCTCTGCTCTATCTTTGCGAGCCCTTCACCACAGTAATCCCTTCTCGTGACGTTTGAGAAAAACCCTGACGGCCTAGTAGTGTGTGCAAGGCTAACATGCTCTCTCTTTATCTACCCTCCCATTCTACTGGCTCTGTTCTGCTACTGGAAAATGCTAGTTCTGGGTTTTTCTCATGATCCTAACTCTTCAAGACAGAATTATGATTTTTAGTAATAACATCAAAATTCCAATAACTTGTGAAAGTTCTGTTAATTTTAAGATTTCATAATACATTATAAATGTTGGAAATTTCTTTTGATAGACAAATTTGCAGAAACATTTGACTAAAGAATTCAAAGATGCCAGGCATTAGTGACCTATGCCAGTAATCCTACCTACTCAGGAGACTGAAATCTGAGGATCATAGTTTGAAGCCAGCCCAGGCAGGAATGTCTGTGAGATTATTATCTCCAATTAGTTGCCAGAAAACCAGAAGTGTCTCTTTGGCTCAAAGTAGTGTCAGAGTGTCAGCCTTGAGCAAAAAAAGCTCAAGGGTAACACCCAGAACCTGAGTTCTAGCTCCACTACCAAGAAAAGAAAAGAAAAAATAATTCAAAGATTTTCAGCAAACCATATATTACACTGAAGTTTCATTTTTAAAGTATGATATGTAAAACAAATGTTTGCTTTTTATGAAAGGTAACATTGTTGTGTGTAACTAGGACAGTAGAGTCCCTTAATAGTTTTAGGAAAAGTGATTGGGGGCGGGGGCAGTCCTGGGGCTTGGGACTCAGGGCCTGAGCACTGTGCCTGGCTTCTTTTTGCTCAAGGCTTGCACTCTACCTCTTGAGCCACAGCACCACTTCCGGCTTTTTCTGTTTATGTGGTGCTGAGGAACCGAACCCAGGGCTTCGTGCATGCTAGGCAAGCACTCTTATCACTAAGCCACATTCCCAACTCCAGGAAAAGTGATTTTAAAGAACACGCCTGTAATCCTAGCTACTCAGGAGGCTGAGATCTGAGGATAGTAGTTTGAAGCCAGCCATGAATCCTGCTAAGGTAGGCACTCTACCACTTGAGCAATGTCTTTGGGGTTTTAACATGTTTACATGCTTCACTGTTTTGTTACTAGTTTTTGTTTGTTGTTTTTGTGAGATACTAGCTCATATTTTATTAAGATATAAACTATATTTTCACCTAGGAATGTACATGATGGTTTTCAGAATAGGTTACCTGGTAAGTAGAAAGCCTCACTTGAGAAGTTAATGAAATAATTTATGTGAAATGAAGAATACTAGTGGTATTTTTCTGATTAGAAAACTGCGGCCCTTCTCTCACCAACCAGTGCAGGGATGGAAGCCTTAGCTTCTCCACTTGTATGTGGCCTGTGCTTTATGCTAACTGAACACAAGCCTCAGGCATGGCTGAGATGCAGGTGCATGGCTTTCTCTTTTCTCTGCCCCTAAATAAATGATCTGGGGGCCAGAGGCAACTGTACTCCCAACTCCTAAGGTGGCTGAACTGGGAAGAGCCCTGGAGTGTGAGCCAGCCTGGGTACATCTCACAGAAACAAAACAATAACCTCCCCAAAGCCCATCATTTGTATACTGACAGGTAAAAACAAGTGCAGAAGCCCAACACTGGTGGTTCACACCTATAGTCCTAGCTACTCAGGAGGCTGAGATCTGAGGATCACAGTTCAAAGCCAATCTGGGCGGAAAGCCCATGAGACTCTTATCTCCAGTAAACTACTCATAAAAAGCTGGAAATGGCGCTGTGGCTCCAAGTGGTAGAGCACTAACCTGTGTGAAAGAAGCTCAAGGACAGCACTCAGGCCCACAGTTCAAGACCCAGGACTGGCAAAGAGAGAGAAAGAGAGAGAGAGAGAGACGAGTGTAAACTATGAGAGGGAAGTTAATTAGAAAGGCCCATCTAGAGAAGGAACAGTCCAATTAAAAATCTTTAGCAAATGTAAAATACTGGAGATGTACCTGTTCTGAAACCATCTTCTGAAGGGACAATGTTATGGGGTTTACTAGATTTTTCTCCTTTGTAATACATATAGCCAGATTGTTTATGGGAAGCAAGGTTGTTGTTTTTTAAAGCTCCTCAAAAGTACAGTTCCTTATTGCCAATGGTATGTTTTCATCACCTCAAAAGACATACAGCAATAATTGATTCAGAAACTGTTTAACCACAGTTTTCCTTTATTGGTTTTAAGCCCACATTTAATTGTACATTTGTGTGTACATAGATGTGTATGTGTCCATATCCTTACACCCTTTTCCCAAAGTTATAGTTTCTGAAGATACTAGTTAGTAAATACTAGCTGTTCTAGTACCTGGAAAGGAAGTCAAGATGGTTTTTGGCAAATGTAGGGAGACCACGTTGGGAGCAGGTGCAGATCCAAATAGTGGAACTCCGGATTCAGGAGATGACATCAAGTTCATTCTGAGCCTTGAAGCATTGCTCATACTCCAGGAACATCTCACCTGAAAGGCCCTGGGTGCACTGCTCATTTCCTTCCCAGGCGTAGACAAAATAGTAAATTGTCTTCAAATGCAAACTGTAGAAGCTCTGATCAAAAGGAGTGGTGCATATTGTTTTAAGCCAATTTGCAATGAAAGAGGAATGTATTTAAATCTTAGACTAACTAGAAAAAGTTGCTGATTAGCATTTTAAATGACTGGGTAGGATTAAAATATTGATCTTAGTGGAAAGATAAGAAATGGAAATGTGTTTTATTGAAAACTTTGATATCACTTCGTGATGTACTAGCTTTCTAAATCTTACTGAGCAGCTATGATTTTCCAGACATACCACCAACCAACTACAAGACAAACTGGTCACTGTACCCATGGCACATTTGGAGGTTCATTGACTAGAATTGAATTCATTAAATGGTAGTCACAGCATTTGTGCATCCTGTACTGAAGCAGGTCTCCCTAGAGGAGTGAGGTAGAGAGAAAGACTTGCTCTACTACCAAGTGTAGCCTCATTCTTTAAGGCCAGCAGATTGTTGGCACTTGGCAATCAATGACTTTTTCATATTCATGCGGTGGCGATCAGGTACACATCTGGATTATCTGGATTCCCATTCTCCAAGGCCTGACCATGTTCCCCAGACCCTTACTTCCCATTTGGCTTTGAAAGCACAGAGCCAGTTTCTGTTTGTGCATTTGGGTCAGCCCAGATTCTGTCACAAAACTGAATAGCAGCTTATACAGTTTAGCACAGCAGCAGCAGCTCATTTCACCTATCTCCAGTAAGACAGGATGGTTAGCAAACACTTTGGCCTGGCCTTGTATTGAAAGCATGTTATTTGCAAAAGCACATATTTCATGGTAGAATGAAAGATTGACATAAATCAAAGAAAATGGGAAGTTTATCACTCAGCTGTTTAAGCTGGATCCTGAGGCCCACTGGGGAACAAAGACATCCTGCCTTCTACAGACAGGAACAGTTTGGCAGGAATTTGGGGAAACAACTGCCCCAGTGTCTTCATTACTAAAGATACTGTGGACTTTTTAGGCCATGTTAATTTTACTTCTTTTTGACATAATACAGCATTTTTGTTCCCATTACAAATAATGAAGTATAGACACTGACACTGAAGGTCAAAAATCTACCCAGGCTCACACTACTAGAGAGTTGTAGAGCCAGAATATCCACATTTATAAGCCCTTTGAAATAGTCTTTTCCCAGTATAATGTTAGTTAGTGCCCTGTGGAGTTATTTCTGTAGTAAGACATGCATTCTGTAGAACAACCCAGTGTATTCACAGGCATGACTGAAAAAGACACACTGAATAGGTCAGGTTGAGCCTCCTTAACCCAGAAACCTGAAGTCTGAAAGAAAGAAATGCTCTTTAGATGTAAAGTTGAGGGCCAGTCACCAGTAGAAAATTCCACACGTGGGACATGATTTGTGGTGGCGCACCGGTGCCTTTAGCCCTTGTGCATGAAGAGTATGTGGAGCATACACCAGTTTGCTTTTAGATCTGCAGAGCCTCTTCTTCCTGTGCAACTTGTGCATTTGGACTGACATTACCCTCCCCTACTTAGTTTTTAAAAATTGCTTTAAATTAGGGAACAGAATTACAGAAGGAAGCAAACGTTGCCTTCTAGTTGGAGTAGTCCTTGGCTTGTTTTGGAATCTATATTGGTCTCTTTGGTATATTTACTCAGTGCCATCTGGTGGTAATCTGAGTTTGGGTCATCTTGATGAAGTTGCCAAAGGGACTCATTTTAGGGGCAGTGAGAAGCATGAGCACCTAGGCAGAATGTGGCCTGTGCCACATTCACATTCAGAGCTGTGTAAATTCAAGTGTGAAATGTATACAGCAATTTTCCTGCTTTTGTCTGGGGGGTGGTGGTATTGGTACTGGGGGCTTGAATTCAGGGCCTTACACTCTAGCTTGGCTTTTTTGCTTATGGCTGGTGCACTACCACTTGAGCCATGCCTCCAGTTTGTTTTTTATAAGGCATGTGGTTTGTTTTGGAAGTTGATGCATATTAGTTGCCATATCTTCATTTGCAAGTTTATAATAGTTATACATCCTTATTGTAGCTTTTTAAGTTATTGTAAATGGATAATATTTATATTCTAGCTTTAGAGCTTCAAAGGAAAACTCAGATGTCACCTGTACTGCCATGTGTAATGGTGAGTGAGGGTAATAGGCATCACATCTCAGCTGCTGGGACACCAGCTGTGTTGCCATTATATTCAATGGGCCATTTTCCATTTCCACTAGGCTACCATTGGTTTTCTTGCTTTCTACTCTTATTTATCCATCCATCTCCCCACTCTCCTGCTAGTTTTGAATTTGAACCCAGGACCACCTTGCTCTACTACCAAGTGTAGCCTCATTCTTTAAGGCCAGCAGATTGTTGGCACTTGGCAATCAATGATTTTTTTCATATTCAACCTTTGATACTGTTGAACTAGAAGCTGTGTTAGCTTTTCTGTTTCAGACTGTGGCTCTCTCATTTCATGCTCTCTGTCTCATAGAAGCATTCTTTGCCCCTTTTTGGGGAGATGGGACTAAAGGAGCACATTGTCCCCATGTCCTATAATAAAAAATTCAGTCTTTAGCTCTGTTTTATTCTTTACAGTTTTAATGTGTTATCCAAGCTGATGCCCATAATTTTACCATTTGGACTAGTTATTTTATTTCTTTAGGTATGATTTCTTTTCAGCTATTTTTTCTTTTTTAATTGCGTTATTCTCTTTTTTTGAAGTTGCTAACTTTATTTTTTATTGTCAAGATGATGTACAGAGGGGTTACAGTTACACACTTAAGGTAGTGAATACATATACATTGTTTGTCATACTTGTTACCCCCTTCCTCATTTTTCTCCCTCCTTCCCCTCCCCTAACCCCTCAACCCACCCACCTTGCTTTCTTCATTAAAAAAAAAAACACACCTTACCCTTGATGTACATTGTCCATCTAGTCTACAATGCTTATGACCGCTATGATTATTAACCGTAAAACGATTCCATCCAGATCAGGTGTTGTATACATGTACATTTCATTTCTTTCCTTTTGCTTAGTGTAGTTTTATATATATATATATATATATATATATATATATATTTTTTTTTTTTTTTTTTGGCCAGTCCTGGGCCTTGGACTCAGGGCCTGAGCACTGTCCCTGGCTTCTTCCCGCTCAAGGCTAGCACTCTGCCACTTGAGCCACGGCGCCGCTTCTGGCTGTTTTCTGTATATGTGGTGCTGGGGAATCGAACCTAGGGCCTCGTGTATCCGAGGCAGGCACTCTTGCCACTAGGCTATATCCCCAGCCCTAGTTTTATATTTTTTAAATGCCTACTTGGTCATTTTCATCTTGATGTCATTTTTTTTTGCCAGTCCTGGGGCTTGGACTCAGGGCCTGAGCACTGTCCCTGGCTTCTTTTTGCTCAAGGCTAGCACTCTGCCACTTGAGCCACAGCGCCACTTCTGGCCATTTTCTGTGTATGTGGTTCTGGGGAATCGAACCCAGGGCCTCATGTATATGAGGCAGGCACTCTTGCCACTAGGCCATATCCCCAGCCCCATCTTTTTTTTTTTTTTGCCAGTCCTGGGCCTTGGACTCAGGACCTGAGCACTGTCCCTGGCTTCTTCCCGCTCAAGGCTACCACTCTGCCACTTGAGCCACAGCGCCGCTTCTGGCCGTTTTTTGTATATGTGGTGCTGTGGAATCGAACCTAGGGCCTCATGTATCCGAGGCAGGCACTCTTGCCACTAGGCTATATCCCCAGCCCCCCAGCCCCATCTTGATGTCATTTTAAAAGTCACATTCAACCTATCTAAAATTAAGCTCTTCATCTCCCCTCTAGCTTAGGCTTCACAAAATATAGCTGCTTTTCTTCACAATCCCCACTTTTTCCTGTAAGGTTTCTTTTTTTCTCCCAAACTTCCTTTTCCCCCTGGGAGTTGCCAGCATAGGATTTTTTTTTTTTCTTTTTTGCCAATCCTGGGGCTTAAACTCAGGGCCTGAGCACTGCCCCTGGCTTCTTTTTGCTCAAGGCTAACACTCTACCTCTTGAGCCACAGTACCACTTTTGACTTTTTCTATTTATGTGGTGCTGAGGAATCGAACCCAGGGCTTCATGCGTGGTAGGCAAGCCCTCTACCGCTAAGCCACATTCCCAGCCCCTGTTAATGGGATTTTATACTTGTGAGTTCATATTTACAGTTAGTGTTATTGCCAAGTGATTATATAAAGCAAGGAGTGCAGTTGGTTTGGATCAGGAGTGAGGAATATCCAACCCTCAGACTGTGTAAGACTCATTTAATATGAGACAGGACAGGCTTATGTTTTTCATATGCTTCTTGTTGGCTGCCTATGGCCTTCTGCCCATGTTCATTTTTCTTTTGTTATTGGTGGTGGTGGTGGTGGTCATGGGGCTTTAATTCAGGGCCTAGGCATTGTCCCTGAGCTCTTTTCCTCAAGGCTAGCTCTTTACCACTTTGAGCCACAGCTCTACTTCTGGTTTTTTAGTGATTAAAGATAAGAGACATGCAGGGCCTTTTCTGCCAGGGCTATCTTCAAACAGATCTTCAGATCTCAGCCTCATGAGTAGCTAGGATTACAGGTGTGAGCCACTGGCTGGCACCTGCCTTGCCTTTTTTTTTTTTTTTTTTTTTTTTTTTTTGGCCAGTCCTGGGGCTTGGACTCAGGGCCTGAGCACTGTCCCTGGCTTCTTTTTGCTCAAGGCTAGCACTCTGCCACTTGAGCCACAGCGCCACTTCTGGCCATTTTCTGTATATGTGGTGCTGGGGAATCGAACCCAGGGCCTCATGTATATGAGGCAGGCACTCTTGCCACTAGGCCATATCCCCAGCCCCCCCTTTTTTTTTAATCATAAAAGATGAAGTGTTATAAACTGTAACTGCTCTCTACATCACCTTTATAATAAAAAACCTTTTTCTAAGATAGTAAAGTACAGCAAACCTGTCCACCCCATAAGTTAACATATTGACTTTGTATTAAAGAGCTAATGGATGAGTCCTATGACTACTATAATTCTGAAATAAGCTTAAATGATGCTGTCATGGGACACTGAAAACTTTTTTGATTTTTTTTTTGACAGAACAAAAACTACTGTGGTCTCTTGCCAGCATTCATAATTGGAGAAACTGTCAAATTTCAATTCAAAGTTAGTGGAAATAAAGGTGTAATTTTCTTCCTTGTCTGCTTTCACAATGCCCTTGAATTGAATTCTCTTATCTGTATGGTCCTACTACTCACTAAAGTCTTGTGTTCACCTACCACCCCCACCCCCCAGCCTGTGTGCTTCCTCCTTAGTGGGTAGTTATTTTCGTGTCCAGTTTATTCTCCTAGGTTTTCTTTTTGAAAAAGAGAACATACCTGTATATGTTAGTATTCACTCTTCCCTATCATACATAGACGTCTGGTGCTTTGTTCTCTTGTTTGTGTCTGGAGAAAGCCCTGTGGTCAGTGCTGGGAGGCCCTCCTCAGTGATTTGCATTCTGCACCAGGCACCATTGTGGAAACTTGTCAGAGTTCATTCTTGTCCCTGTCAGTGGATTTTTGAGTCAATTCCCAATCTTCTGTAATGACTAAGCTTGAGTTTACAGCTTCTTGTGGTTTGGGCCTGTTTATTTGGGGATAGATTCCTAGAAGTGAATTACTGGGTCAAAGGTAAAATATCTGGCATGTTATTTTTAAAAATCCAAATTCCTATTTGGATCATTGAGTATTTTCAGCAGCAATAGCTAAGTTGTTTTAAATTATTAATCTGTTCTCTTTCAAGTTCTGTAACTGGTAATTGAGAGTACATTGTTGGAGGGTTGAAAGCACAAATGTGAATCTACTTTCATTATCTTCAATTTTTTTTTTAAAGACAGGGTCTCACTATATAGTCCAGGGTGGTCTCAAACTCATGATTCTCCTATCTCAGCCTCCTAATTTTGGGATTACAGGTATGTGCCACTTGTGCTTAGTCAGCCTTGATTTTTTTTTTTAACATACTTATCCTACTCATTACTATAATTCTTAGTAGGGCTGTCTTTTCCGCCTGGGCTCTCTTTTTCCGTGACTGTTAGTCTAAGTTGTTATTAATCTGAATTCTCTGTGTCCTCATTAGTTTCATTGCCTATGTCTTTTCTCAGGAAAATTCCACAAAACTGTCAGACCCAGTGTTTTTAAAGTCAGGTCAGTTGTATCCATTTCTTTCTCTGAAACCTCCCATAACTCTTACCCACACAGAGTAAAGGCCTGTTCACTGACTACATACCCACCCATCCTACCTCTTACAGTTTCTTACCCAGATTATTCTTTTAGCTTCATGTTATTTTTTTTTTCCTGCCCCTTGCTTTTATACAGTACCCTGCCTGTTCCTTTGAGAGGTGGTAGGAAGCTCTCATTTTAAAGTCTTCATCATTCTGGACAGGAAGGTCTTCTTTCCTCTCTGATGCAGTGCAGTGCCACTTTGTTGTTGTTGATGTTGGTGGTGGTGGTGGTGGTGGTTGTGGGGCCTGGGTACTGTCCCTGAACTCTTTAGCTCAAGGCTAGCACTCTACCACTTGAGCTACAGTGCCACTTCTGGTTTTCTGGTGGTTAATTGGAGATAAGGGTCTCACAGACTTTCCTGCCCAGGCTGGCTTTGAATCTCCATTCTCAGATCTCAGCCTCCTGAATAGCTAGGATTACAATGTGAGCCACTGGTGCCCAGTGCAAGTGCTCTTTTGAAAAAGCCCCTTCCACTCCAGAGTCCATGGACAAAACAATTACTAGTATCAAAGAGGATATACCCTTGAACATCATCTAGTTTTTCACTTAATGCTTCTCAGTGAAGGAATCTTAATGCACCTTTTTAATCTTGAGAAATAGGCTGTTTGATTACTTCACAGCTGGAATCGTTAGAAAACTTGTTTCATACTGATTCTGTTGACTTTCATCTTCCTTTGGAATAATCTTTTAAATGAGACAAATACTTAAATATACAGCTTCTCTTCTATTAGACCTATTTTGACTGTTGTCTTTCTATTCATTCCATTCTTGTTCCTAAGATGAGGCAAAAACTAGGAATAGCAGCTGGGTTGTAATAATTTGTGCAGGTTTTGAGTCAGTGGTTGTACCATCCACTCTTGCCCTCGGTTGCTGGCATTTGGAAGCTTGGTTTTTTACAAGAAAATGAAGGCTGGGCCTCCCAGAGAGCATTGAGGTAGTGAGGGGACCCAATCACTTCATGGCGGCTCTCATTCCCTGCTCAGCCTGTCCTCCCAAGTCATGAAGCAGCAGACCTGCAGCTTATACATCTTCCAAAATTCGTGTGCCTTCATCACATTTCATAAACCCTGTAATGCCCAGAGTCCTTCTGAAGACAATCTCATTTCCTAAATGTATTTGTTTTGATTATTTATAGGGTCAGGGGACCTCCAAAGCTTTCTGTCTTACACGATATGTTTTATTAGGAAGAGATTTTTACCTCTTACCTGTAAACCATTTGAACCTTCCTAGGTAGAGAAATCTGCCTGAGATTATTGATGGTTTTGATAACCTGGTTATGAGCTGGAGGATATATAGATTGTAGAGTGGCCTGTTCCTGAAAGTTGAACACTGACAGATAAGCCAGGCTTCTGTGGGCATCTGTGTTCCATTTCAGTGCTCTAAGCAGATTTTTTTTTTTTTACAGTGGGTTCCTCCAAACCTTGAGTGATACATAAGTAGAATTAAGTGGGCACTCCACCTAGACTGGAAAAATCCAGGACAGTCTCTATTGTGGCCCTTC